>NC_045698.1:109281810-109906759 GCF_009834535.1 Camelus ferus
GTGCCACCCCATGACTGAATGATAACATGTCTGGTACATGCTGTATGGATGGATGGGTGGATGGGTGGATAGATGGATGGATAACAGATACATGAATGAACAGATGGCAGAGGTGAATGAGTGGATGGATAGACAGATGGATAGATGGATGGATAATACATGGATGGATGGATGCAAGAGGTGAATGGATGGATGGATAGCTAGATGCATACGTAGGTAAATAGAATGAATGGACAAGTGAATAGGTGGGTGGTTAGGTGGATGAATGGATGTATAGATGAATGGATAGACAGGTAAACAGAATGAATGGACAGGTGAATTTGTAGATGGATGGATGGGTGGATGGATGAGAGTGCAGCTGAAGGTCAGGTGCATGAATGGTGTCTGCCTAGTGAGTTCCCACCTCCAGACCTTTGCCCTTGGGGTTCTCTCTGCCTGGATTATTCTCCAAGATATTCTTTTGTTTTAGCTCTCTCATTTCATTTAAGGCTCTGGTCAAATGTCACCTCCTCAGGGAAGCCTTCCCTGCCTGACCAATCTAAATTAGAATCCTCTTTGACTCTGTGCCCTCGTATATTTATAACAGTACTTACCACTGCCTCACATGGTAGTCACTTGCTTGCTTGTTCTCCCCCGTCATGTGTGAGTCCGTGGGAGAGGATGCTTTCTCTGCTTTGCTCACTCCTCTCTCACCAGCACCTAGTACAAGGGCCTGGCACACAGTAGGCCCTCAATACACATTTGTTGAATGAGTTGAAAGATGTACTAAGTAGCTAGAAGGAAGGGTGAGGTCCGATCCTGGAAATCTCTAAAACGTCTTTGCAAAGGCAAGAAAGTGCTCTACCAGTGATAATGCTGAAATTTTCTGTCATTTGTTCCAAAATTTTCATGTCAGAAAGGACTTTCTCATCCATTATCCCATTTGCACACCTTTGAAGTAGGCAGGAAACACAGCTGAGTGATTTTTCTTTTCCCAAGGCAGAATGATCTTTGCAGATCACAGTTTTCCACTTGATACTGAAGGGTAAGATTTAGAAAGTGAAATTCTTCCCATGTGCTTCTCACCCTCCTCTCTGAGATATTCACTGTTGAAAGTTTGGGGCTAGGGTTGTAATCCCCACTTTAATGAATGGGGAACCTGAGGCTCAGAGAAGCTAAGACACTTGCCCAGGGACACACAGCTACTCAATAGCAGAGCTAAATGTTTCGTTTGTTCCACCTCAGGTACCTATTAAGTGCCAACCATACGGTGTGGATCTGAGGCGGACTGAATTGGCTCCAAGCATAAGCAGAAATACTTTTCTTGCCAGTCATCATGCTGGTTAAGCCTGCTTCACCCGACATGGTTCCTTTGATGCAGGAAAAACGAATGTGGGACGAGAGAAGGGGCGTGTCCCGGGTCTCAGTTGTGTCCCTGGGACCTGCCCCGCCAAGTGTGGGTCCTTGGCTTTGTGCAGGAAAGAATTCAACAGTGAGCCACAGTTGAATGAAGATAGATTTATTTAAAGAGATACAAACTACATAGAGTGTTGGCTGTTTCAGAAGGCAAGAGAAAGGCCACAAGGTATGGGGGTTGGATGCTCAGGTTAAAGTAAAAGTAGACACACGCTCCACAGACAAGAATGTGGGCTGTCTCTGAAGACAGGGAGCCAGAGGCAGCCATGAGGCTCAGTGTTGCCAGTTTTTATGGGCTCGGTAGCTTCACATGCCAACAAGTGGGAGGACCATTCCAACTACCCTGGGGAAGGGGCTGGGATTCCCAGGAACTGAGCCCCCACCCACTCTTTGACCTTTTATGGTCAACCTGGAAGCTGTCATGGTGCCTGTGGGAGTGTCATTTACCATGTTGATGTATTACAATAAGCGTATAATGAAGCTCAAGTCTCCTGCCATCTTGAGCCTCAAAGTCTACTGGGAGTTGAATCTTCCACCATTTTGGTGTTAATTGCTGTCACTCCTTGAATAGCTGTGCCCTGTCCCCTTCCTTCCTGTCTCACCTTGACAGCCATGGTGGGGAAAGATGCCAGTCTGGGCTGACTGGAGTGTTCTCAACACTTAAGCCAGGCTCTCTCAGCTGCCCGAACATCCTGTTTCTCCTCTCCCATTGACCCAGGTACCCACTGTGGGCTGGCACGTTGCATGGTTCCATGCAGTATCTTCCTTAATGCTCACAATAACCCATGACCTGTGACCCTCTCCATCGATTGGGGGATGAAACTGAAGTCTGGGGAGCTTAAGTGGGTTGCCCAAGGCTACCTGGCTAATCAGCCAGAGCTGTGACTTCAACTCTGAGTCTATTTTCCTTTGACTCTGGAGCACATGCTCCTACCCTGTTCCTCCTGTGCCCCATCCCTGGGTCCCCTGCTCCTCAACCCTACTCTGCGCTGGGACCCTGGGCTTCTTTCTGACTGAGGAGATGTTGCTGAACAAAAGTTCTTGTGCCCAATGCACAGTAAGGCCAAACAAACTGAAATGTCGAGTTTGGAGCAGAGGAAGGTTTATTGCAGGGCCAAGCAAGGAGGATGGTTGGCTCATGCTCGAAAAACCCAAACTCCCCAATGGTTTCCAGGGAAAAGGTTTTATAGACAAAATTTGGGGTGAGGGCTACAGAGTGTGTGACTTTCTTCTAATTGGTTGGTGGGGAGGTAACAGGGCTATGCTCTAGAAACCTTATGCTCAGCCTGAAGTTGCCATCCTCCCCCCCCCACCGAGGTGGAGGCCTTAGTTCCTGCAGAAGAACCCAAAGATACTGTTGTGTATATTCCTTGAGGAGGAACCAGGACCCTGCTCCAAGGCTGCACCATTGTTTCTTGACTGTTTCTCCCTTGTCTCTGCACTCCCTCCCTTCCCTGATTAGCAACTGTTTGAATCTGTTCTTTGGAACTCAGGGAAGGTCAAAGAGGCTGAATGAAGCCTATTTCCTACCAACAAGAAATGGGGGACACGGAAAGGATTTGTACCAGGGAGGATCCCACAGAGTCCTGCTCTGTTTCAGAGAGGTCTTGGCCCAAAGGGGCTGCCACTGCCCTGTGCCCCTTTTCAGGACTTCCCTGCTTCTTCATGTTCTACCATCTTCCTTTCAGCTGTGCCCCACTCAGTCACCGACCCTGTCCCTTCTTTCTCCTGCTGCAAGCTCTTCCCCCAAGGTCCCTAAACTTATCCAGTTTTCCCTCTTCTCAAAAGAATACCCTCCCCGGTTCTTTTTCTCCTTCAAGTTACCACTTCATCTTTCTCCATCAAATTTATTTATTTCACCACCAAATTTCTTGGGATAAAAAGGATTCTATTCTAATTTTTCCAGCCAGTGCCCCCACGAATGACTTGGTCACTAGACAAATCTGGATTTTAGCCCCCTCACTCTGCCACTGGGTTCTGGTGTGACCTTGAGCAAATCACAGCACCACTTGGGGCCTCAGCCTCTTCATCTGTAAAATGGGGCTATTGAGCTTCCCTTAGGGGCACTATGTGATCACGAGATGAGATAAAGAATGTAAAGGGCTTAGCACCATTGTGGCACTTAGCAGCAGGTCCTTTGTCATCGCTGTCTCCCCCGCCCTAGCACAGTGCTGGCACATGCAGGCTTAACATCAAATATCTGGTGGGTGAATAATTGAATGAGTTCACAAGGGGCTTTGCTTTCCCATCACCCTTTGCTGCTACAAGTCCTTCCTGCCTGTGATGGGTAATTTTTTTTTAATCGTGCTAAAATACACACAACATGAAATTTACCATTTTAACTATTCAGTGCCACTAAATACATTCACATTTTTGTGCAGCCATCACCACCATCCATCTCCAGAACATTTTCACTATCCAAACTGAAACTCTGTACCTGTTAATAACTCCCCACTCCTCTCTCCCCTCAGCCCCTGGTAACCACCATTCTGCTTCCTGTCTCTATGAATTTGACTACTCTAGGAACCTCATATAAGTGGAATCAGATAATTTTTGTCCTTTGTGATGGTTAATTTTATGTGTCAATCTGGCTAGCCTGTGGTACCCAGTCGTTTGGTCAAACATCAGCCTAGAGGTTGCTGTGGAAGTATTTTTTAGATACAATTGATGTGTAATTCAGGAGACTTTGAGTAAAGCAGATTACTCCCTCCATAACGAGGGTGGGTCTCATCCAATCATTTGAAGGCCGTAAGAGGAAACTCTGAAGTTTCCCAAAGAAGAAATTCTGCTTGAGTTTCTAGCTTCCAGACTCAAGATGACACCAACACCAGCTCCTACCTGCATTTTCAATCTCCTGAGCCAATTCCTTCAAATCTCAGTCTTTCTCTCTCTTTCTCATTATCATTTATATGTGTGTATATATACATATACCTCCTCTGGTTCTGTTTCACAGGAGAATCCTGACTAATACACTGGTCCTGCTCCCTCTCTGTAGCCCTTATCCCCATCTCCTCTCAGGCCACATAGCACCTCCTCCGGGAAGCCTTCTTGTCACACATGGCCTTGTGACAGGATTTTAATCCTCGTGAGTGGGGACCATTTTTGCTCCTTGCTTCGAACATTCATTCAACTTTGCTCTCTCTCAGTGGCACTGGGACAGCTGGGCCTTGTAGGTGTACATAGTGTTGGTGGAATTTGGTCATTTGTGCAGTGGCTCTGGGGAGCATCATAAGGAAACTCATTCCCACCCTGGCAGAGCTCTCACCCCACTCCAGAGGTTGACTTGGGCTGAACCCAAGCCAGGGGTTAAGCCCCACACCACTCTCCCCATATGTGCTGGGACTATCCTACACTCGGCTGAGAGCCAGAAAAAGCCTTGGGGACCACCTGCATGAAAGGGACCCTTCCAGTCCCAAGAGACTTGGGCAGGCAGCTAGATGGAGGCAAAGCACCTGCCCCGAGTTCCCCAGTCAGAAGGTCCCAAGATACACCAAGGATTCTGTTCAAGCCTGGGGTCTGACTGCAGGACTGCTCTCTGGCTTCCTAATGCCTGATGGGGGCTGAGGCAGAGATGAGGAGGACAGGCTGCCCCTCAGCACCTAGACCCCCGCCCCCAGAGGCCCTCCTGTGCTTGCCCCTCTGTGGCTGGGAGCCAGGTTTGGAGCAGAAGGTCTGCTTTTGAATCCCAGCTTTGCCACTGACCAGTTGTGTCACCTAACATCTCAGACGATTTCCCCACCCCTGAAATGAGAATGCTAATGCTTATCTCTGAGAGTACTTGCCGGATTAAGGGAGGTAACACACAACGCACCTGGCACGTAGTAATCACTCTGTAAATGACAGATATTATTATTGTCCTCGATGCTATTTCTTTTATTACCCGTGTGACATGAGGCAAGTGGCTTAACCTCTCTGTGCCCCATTTCCTGAGCTCTGAAAATGAGGATGAGAATAACAATAAGGGCTCCACAGGGTGGCTCTGGGCACTGAATGAGATAAAACCTGTAAAGTGCCCTGGAGGTAATAATCCTTCAATACACAACAGCTATTATTAGGCATTAATATTTATTATTATTGTGATTATTGTTTGGGCTGGCCGACTGAGGTAGCCCCTGGATCCCTCCAGCTCGGAGGGAGCTGAGGCTCTGGGTGGAGGAAAAGCCCCCCTCAGCGCCCCCTCCCTGCCCCCGCCCCTCAGGCCCCTTTGAAGTCCCCAGGGGCCCCGGGGCCGTGATAAATGTCCCAGCCCTATAGGTTATGACTTGCTGCCAGATTTGACATTAACCATCATGCCCTGGCTGGGTGTTTGAAGAAAGTGGCTAAATGCTGCTGGGGCTGATGGGGGAGATAGCGGCCGAGGCCGGTCTTTGAAAGCCCCTGGCCGCCCTGGCGAGAGGGAGCGAGGAGGCCGGCTCCGCTCCAGCTGTTTAGTCTACCAATCACGGTGGTGACATGGAGTCTGTGCGGCACGGGGAGGGCTGCTGCCGCGCTGGGCGGGGAGGGCCGGCCGCAGCCACCAGGGGGTTCCCTGGGCTGGCTTTGTTTTGGGGAGGGACGCGTCTGCGCTTTTCACACCTTTCCACTGAGAGGAGAGAAGGCCGGAGAGGAGAAAGCGCGCTGGACTAAAAGCCTGGGCTCAACCACCCTCTTGCCTCCCCTCTCTCCGCCCCCCAGGAGAGGGGAACACGTGCAGTGAGAAGTCCGTATCCCAGGCTTCCGAGTCAGCTGGTCCCCTGGCTCTGCCTCTTCTTACAGGGACTCCTTGGGAAAGAGCCTTGACTTCCCTGAGCCTCAGTTTCCTTATCTGTAAAATGGGGATGAATAACACCTTCCATGGGGTCCAGTAGGGATGAAATAAGCTGCAGCATGAAATGCCTCTTGCGCAGAACCAGGCACACAGCAGGGGATCAGTAGACAGAAGCTGACCTCCAGTGTGGGTTGCAGACACAGAAATAAAGAGCCAAGTTTGCTTTTTGGCCTCTACTGTGTCTCTAGACACCTCATCCCAGCTGCCAGTTCTCTCCACTCTTCTCCATTCATTTGTTCTTTCAAACAACTTCTATCCGAGGCAGAGAAGCATCATCATTAAAAATAATAGCTGCCAGAGCCCTGATTACATGCCAGGCACTGTGTAGACCACTTTACATGCCGCAGCTGGCCTGGGAGAAAAGCATTAGATAACAGTGAACAGTGCATGACACTTAGCAAGTTCTTAATAAACAGTAGCTGCTATGTTGTGAGCTCCTGCTCTATGCCAGCCTGTATTAGGAACTGCAGACCCAAAGCTTGGTGGAGGGGGCTCCGTCTTCAAAGCACCATCGGGATAAGGCAGGTTAGGCTGCAGTAACAAGCGTCCCAGCACTCAGGGCACCGAGGGCTAAGTCAGCACTCATCCTGCATGTCCAGTGTGGGTGGGCAGGAGTTTCAGTTGATCCAGTCACTCTCATTGGCTACAGTAAATCACGTGGTTCTGCCTAACCTCAGAAGGAAGTGTGATCTTACCATATGCCTGGACGGAGGAGGAAAATGAGGCCCACAAGCCCACAGTCCAGGAGCAGAGGCAAACAGGTGAGCAGCTACCCCGATAGAGTTATGTCCTCATCATGTGTTGTGAGAGCACAGAGGAGAAGAGACTCTGTGGGGAGATCTGGGGAGGCCGCATGGCAGGGGTGGCCTGAGCCCCGAGGCATTTAGAGCAGTGGGTGCTTCTTACATTGGGTGGGGCCCAGGATCCAGGAGCCCCCTGAAACGGTGCAAAATCTTGTATGTAGGTGGGTTTGCACATTTCTATGAGAAGAAATTCTTGACTCTCATTATCTGAGATTTAGGCCACCAGCTTCTCTGCCTTTCTCCTGACATCAAGTCTACCACAGAGTATCTTTAAGTGAGACGTTCAAACCACCTGCCACAGAGAACCTGGGTCACTGTCAAAAATGCACAGTCCCAGCCCCTCCCCTGACAGACTGGATCAGAACCACTAGGGGTGAGGCTGGGTAATATGCATTTTAACAAGATTTCCAGGTAACCCTGAGGCCCCTGAACTTTGAGACCCTCTCTGCCAGGGACAGCCCTCCCCGGGCTGGGAAGGGAAGCTGCACGGTTAACAAGAGCTCTCCGTGGTGGAGGGCACTTTATAGTCTCCTGTGCGCAGCCATGCACCTCACCTGATTCGGTCCTCCCAGCGACAGGGTGGAGAAGAAGGGGCCAGGCTCCCCTTCCACCTGCCACATAGGAGGTGTTCAGTGCATGTCACCGAGGGAGAGTAAGACAGGAAGTTAAGGGAGCAAAAAGGACAGAATGGCCTAAAAATACATGCTGTGGAATCAGATGGCCCTGGGTTCAAATTCTAGTCTCACTGATTAGTAGCTGGGTGATCTCGGACAAGCTCACTACCCTCTCAGGACCCCAGCTTCCTCATCTATCCTTTGAGGACACAATCTCTCTCACCTACCCCATGGGACCAAGTTGGCACACAGCACACGTTCTCTAAAGAGTGGCCAGAAGGATAATGATTGTTTTCACAATCATCCCTGTGCTGGGTCTCATGAACCTTCTAGAGGTGAGCAGAGGGAAAGCCTGACATGGTTCCACTCTGAGTGTCAGAGCAGGATTCAAGCCCAGGCAAAACGTCCATCGCCTCAGAGCCTGGGGCCTGGTCCTCCTCGTCCCGCAGTCTCCTGGCCAGAGCCTCCTCCTCTAGACACAAACACACACACACACACACACACACACACACACACTCACACTCTCTCTCTCTCTCTCTCTCTCTCTCTCTCTCTCTCTCTCTCTCACTCGACCCCTTTGTCGTTCATCACCCCTGTGAGGCTCAGGGCTGGTAGGCACAGGTAGGACTCAGGGCTGATGACCAAATCAGTGGTCCCCGGCGCTGGCTGTGCCAGAGAAGAACCTGGCAAGTGTGTCCACTGTACACAGTCCTGGGCCTGGCCCCGGGGCTCTGATTCTGCAGGTTTGCACCAGGCCCAGCAACTGCATTTAAACTCGTTGCTGGGGATTCTGATCCTCAGCCAGGTCCTTGGGCCCCTGAACCCAGAATGTGCAGGTTTGGAATATCTGAGAGGCAGACGGGAGTCCTGGCCCACAGGGGCCCCTCTCCCCAATAGTCATACTGCCCCAAGATGAGCCCTTTCCCTCCCCAGGAAGCCACTGCCCACCCACCTCCATGGTGCCCTGAGCTACCCCTCCTTGTGGCCGGAGGTGAGCACTAAGAGTAGATGTATGTGGGGTAGGTTGGGAGGTGGAGAGAACTGACTGAGAGTCAGGAACCTGCCGCAGAGGCTTCTGCTCCCTCTATAACTTTCAGGCTCTGAAGCCTCAGCTTTCTCATCTGTAAGATTGACGGTCAGAGGGCCGTGCTACCCACGCAGCTAAAGAGGCTTACACCCAGGGCCCCTCGCCTGCCCACAGCCCCTTCTGAAGCCCTGCACCTAATTTTGCTTTCTCTTCTTTAAGCAGGGCCCAGTAAAATCCACACTGGGCCCTGACTGAGACAGGGCTGTGAAAGTGTCAAAGGCACGGGCCCTCACCCAGGAAGCTCACCACCTTAGAAAGAGGAGAGGCAAGCCCTCCTAAGGTGCTCCTGGAGCACCCCTCCTCTGCCTGCTTTGATTTCCCCTCTTTCCTCCCAACCAGAAGGCCTGCCCGGGGTTTATCAGCCAGGAGTGGCAGGGCCTACTAATCAGAGGCAGCTCGGGGCCCAGAGGATTAACTCTGCAGACCCCAGGCTGGCCTGGGTCAGGCACCCTGGCTACCAGCTGTGCCCCAGGGTTCTCAGCTTCAGAGGAGTGGGGGGGGGGTTGGTTTCAACAGAACCACCAGCATCCAGACAGATTAACACTAAACGGAGCACCTCACTCTCCTGCTGGGGACCCTTCAGGCAGTGTACTTTACATCCTCTTCTCCTAGAATAAATTCCAAACCGCGCCACCCACAAGGCCCTGCCCACCCCCCTCTGAATTCAGCCCACATGCTCTGGGATGCTCTGGCCATACCTGCCTTCTTTCCCTTCCAGACAGCCAGCCCCACCCCCACCCCTAGGCCCCCAGCCTGTTCTCACCCTGGGACTTTGGCACTGGCTCTTCTTGTGTCTGAAACCCACTTCTGAGATCTTCAAAAGTCTCCTCCTCCAAGTCTCTTCTCAAAAGCCACTTCCCAGCGAGGCTGTCCCTGGCTACCTTTCTAAGGGAGCCCCTCCCCACCTCACTGTCACACTAGCATATCTGTTTTATTTTTCAATTAGGGACTGGAATTTGCATCATAGCCTCTGCCAAGAGGAAGGGAGCTGACTTTCCCTCCCCAGTGCTTAGGACAGGGCCTGGCACCAGGTGGGCACTCAGGAGCAATTTGCAGGCTGGAAGGATGAGGCTGTGGACCTGTCAAGCCACCATCCTGGGCTCTGGGCAGGGGGTGGGTGGGGAGACAGAGGGCAGCTGAGCCTGCATCCCTGCTCTTAGGAGTCCATGTGTTTCTCATTGAGGTAGAGCAGACTGGGTGGGGGTCTTTGGAAAGGCAAGTGACAGCTGCTTGTTTCAGGGCAAACTCTAGGGACTGGCATGGAGGAGGTGGGGCCATCCTGGCCTTGTGTTAGGGTGCCGGGAGCTTGTTACAAAGATGGCGCCTGGACCACCCCTCCAGGAGCAGGTAGGAGTGGAGGCATTCTTGGGCCTCAGTGATCAGGGAAGGCTTCCCAGAGGAGCTGTTGGGAACAGGGTGCACAGGTACATCTGGGCGATGGGGAAGAGGTGGGCGGGCTGGGGGTGAGGGTGGAGGGGAGACACGTAAAGCTGAGTGACCATAGAAAAGGTACTTAAAAGGACTCTCTGAGCCTCAGTTTCCTCATCTGTAAAAAGGGGTAGGAAACAAGATAACAAGAGGATGAAACAAGCTAATGCGCGAAGGGACCCAGCACAGCGTCTGAAACACAGCAAGCGCCCCAGGACTGTCTCAAATATTTTATCTATTCTTTCCCCAGAGCCCAAAGCCCGCAGGCTTGCGGGCCCCTTGCCCAGCCCTTGCCTCTAGCGCCACCTAGTGGCCAAAGAGCAGAATGGCGCACCCTGCTGTCCGAGAGTACAGGACGCAGGAGCCAGGCGTGCAAGTCCCAGATCTGCCCTGACTGCCTGCTTGACGCAGGACAGGCCCCGCCTCTCTGTGGGCCTCACCGTCCTCATCCGTTAAATGCGGTGGTGGTGTCGCTCGGCCCCTACATCAGCTTAGTCTGGGGCCTTCAGAGAGTCTTGGGGGGCAGGCGGGGAAATGCTTTCCTTGGGGAACGGGCTCAACCTGAGCTCAGAAGTCAGGTCCCCCAAAGCGGAGTAGGGGTGCTGCGTAGAGATGGTCACACCCTGTCCCCCGTGGAGGAGCGGTTGTAGGGCCAGTGGCCACTGGAAGCAGGACCCAGTCCTCCGGGGTTTAAGACGGGTTCAAGGTTGGGCCTCTCCCCTCCCCAGGACAAGATCCGCAGTTTCTTGTCCTGACTCCATGGCACCACCAGAACCCGGACAGCGGTCGCTCAAGAATCGTCTATTCACCTATCACAGGCGTGCGCACACATATCCATACGCGACACACATACCCGCGCGAATGATCTCGCAGACTGTGACACCCGCACCCAGGAAGTTTTTTGGGTTTTTTTTGTTAGTTTTTTTTTTTTTTCCTGATTTGATTTGTTCCGTTTCTCCCAGCAACACTCCCCCTCCCTGTGGTGCCAGCTCCCGCAGGGAGGACAAGTACCCCAGCTGTTTCGTCATCCTGTATGCCGGGCACCCCGCACGGGACTAGCGCATAGCCAGCTCTCACAACCACCTGTAGAGTTAATAACTAGAACTAGAGTCACAGCACACACAGGCGCTCCGGGTCCCAGTCACACTCTTCACCGCACATACACCATCTCGATGATTTAACCTCTCCCCTCTCCAGCACGCTCGGAGACGCCTCTCACGCCACATGCAGGGTCACAGAAGTAGGCGAATCCACGAACTATCGAGTTAAACACACAACGCGCGCGCGCACACACACACACACACACACACACACTCGGGCGCACACGTGTGCGCGGCGAGCGCAGCTGGTTCCCCTCGCAGCCCCGCCCCCCCCTCCCCACCGGCTTCCCTCCTCCGCCTCTCGCGTACTGAGAGCTTTGCCCCGCCCTGTTAAGGCAGTCTGGGGACGGAGCCCGGAGGGGCCCCAGAGACTGGCAAGCCGGAGCAAGGACTTTATACCAATGCGCCAGTGGTAAATTTCCCCCAAGCAATCCCACTCCCCACTCCGCCTTCCTTCTCACTAGGGCAGGAGTATTTCCCCACCCTCTGCTCACCCCTACTGCTCTCCTCCGACTAATCTGCCCAATTCAAATGGGGCCGAGCACCTAGCGATCACACACTGCCCACACCGCCACCAAAACTTAGACCGCCGATGTTTGAGTCCTAGCTCAGCTCTGACTGGGTGGGTGTCAAGTGGACTTTCGGCTTCAGTGACTTCCTCTGCGAAATGTGACTACCGATAGTACTTCCTTGCCGCTGGAACAAATGAGAATGAAACGAGATAATATACCAAGCCCGGTACCACCATGCCTGGCACCCGTGAAATGCTTAGAAAATGGGAGTTACAGTTATTCTTATTACAGAATCTTAAGTCTGAGTATTCTTAGGATGCTATTGAGACAAAAACAGCAGGGCAGAACAGGGCTCCCTGGAGCCTCTTCGTGGATCCCCAGAGGCCTCTGACCTCCAGGTTAAGAACTCCCAAATCTCTATTCTACCCTTGAATTCCAGACTCTATTCTCTTGATGGCTCACAGGCATGGAAAGAAGGAAAGAAAGAAAGAAAGAAAGAAAGAAAGAAAGAAAGAAAGAAAGAAAGAAAGAAAGAAAGAAAGAAAGAAAGAAAGAAAGAAAGAAAGAAAGAAAGAAAGAAAGAAAGAAAGAAAGAAAGAAAGAAAGAAAGAAAGAAAGAAAGAAAGAAACTACAGCTTTATTGAGATATAATTCACATAGCCTTCTAAAGTGTACAATTCAGTGGGTTTTAGTATATTCAGAGAGTTGTGCAACCATCAATGCTATCTAATTCTAGAACATTTTTAGCACTTCAGTGGTCCTGTACCCATTTCTCCCAACACCTCCCAGCCCCTGGCAACCACTAAGCTACTTTGCATCTTTTTGGATTTGCCTGTTTCAGACCTTTCATATAAATGGAACTGCACCCCAGAAATGACCTTTTGTGTCTTCTTTCACTTATCTGTGTTTTCAAGGTTCTTCCATGCTGTAGTAGGCATCAGTATAAATTTCTTTTTATTGCTGAAAACTAGTCCATTGTACGGCTATACCACTTACTACTTATCCATTCATCCCTGGATGGACATTTGAGTTGCTTCTGCTTTTCGGCAACTGTAAATAGTGCAGCTGTGAACATGGGTGTACAAATACCTGTCTGAATTCCTGCTTTCAGTTTTTTAGTATATCTACCCTCCCAAAATGGAACTGCTGTCTCATATGGTAGTACTATGATTAATTTTTTGAGGAGCCCACCTGTTTTCCACAGGGGCTGCTCCAGTTTACAATCCCACCAGCAATGTGAGAAGGTTTCAGCCCCCAGAACATAATAACCCTAAAGCACAATGAGAAGGTCCGTGGTCAGCAGAAGTTAGGAAATGGCTGGTGTTAGAATGCCTGTGCTTTCCACGGCCCAGGGGCAAGGAAGCTGGAGTAGGAGGAAGTTCCTTGGGGTCAGCATACAAATCTATTGAGCAAATCTTGCCATGGACTCTTGTAGTGCCTCTAGCATAATCACAGGGACTCACAGCTAGTATTTGCCTAATGGCAAGAGGTCCAGCCTCGGAATTAGATAAATTCCAGGCAGAAATGGGTTCAAATTTTGGTTCTGCCACTTGCTAGTTGCATCAGCCTTGGGAAAGTCACCTAGCCTTCCTGAGCCTCAGCCTCTTCAGCTGTAGAATGGGAACGTGATGATGCTTCCTTGGAAGAATGTTACAAGGATCCCACGCAAAGAACCTGCCTTGGGGCCTGGTGTATTGATGGTACTCAATTTGCTGGGCCTCTGGATCCAGCTGTGCCTGAAACTGTACCTCCTCAGCTTTTCAATTAACTAAGCCAGTAAATAATTTTTGCTCAAGTCCATCAGGATTAGGTTCCTGTCTTTTACAACTCAAAGAATGTGGCTAATCCATAGAGTAAATTTCATTGTAAAGCTCCATATTCTGACCCACTATTCAACTCCCAGCTCACATGTGACCCTGAATAAAACAAATAGACATATGCATGGAGGTGGTCACTTTAGAATAAAATGAGGTCAGTGTTTCACCTGTCCCATCTCTTTCTCATTTGTTAAGCCCCATTTCGTATGATCTTGGGAAGCAGAATTTATTCCAGTTATCCCAATAAAGGTACAGTCTTTCACTGAGCTTTCATCCTGGCCTTTGGGGAGTCTTTCTCCATAAATCATCCCCATAAATTCCTTCCAACTGAGGATGCCATCTTCCTCTGCTTCTAAATGCATCGTGGGAAGAAGGGAAAAGGATAACTCTGCAGCCAACAGTGCTTGGTTTGAAACTCAGTTCTGCTGCTTGCTACCTGTGTGACCTTGCATAAGTTACTTACCTCTCTGGTCTCTAAGACTCCAACAACAAAAAAATAGAGAAAAGGAGAGAGAGAGAGAGATAATTGGTGTTATTGTTAATAATGACAAAACATTTAGCACTGTACCTGGCCTAGAACACTAAGGCACTGAATTAATATTTGTTGAAATGAGTTAAATTCAAGTCAGTTTCATAACAAATTTTGAGGAAGCAACTGTGGCATATTTTTTCTTTCTAAAAAAATTATGTCTAGTAACCATCTGTCACTATACAAAAGTATTATAATTGACTGAATTCCCTGTGCTGTAAATTTCATCCCCGTGGCTCATTTATTTTGTAACTGAAAGTTTGTACCTCTTAATCTTCTTCACATAATTCACTCATCCCCCAACCTCCCCTCCCCTCTGATAACTACCTGTTTGTTTCTTGTATCTATGAATCTCTTCTTTTTTGTTCTTTTTGTTCAGTAGTTTTGTTTTTTAGATTCCACATATAGATGAAATCATACATTCTATGTCTTTCTCTGTCTGACTTATTTCACTTAGCATAACACCCTCCAGGTCCATCCACGTTGTATCAAATGGCAAGATTTCATTCCTTTTTTACGGCTGAGTAATATTCCTCTGTGTGTGTGTGTGTGTGTATACATATATATATACCACATCTCCTTTATCCATTCATCTATTGATGAACATTTAAGTTGTTTCCATATCATGGCTACCATAAATAATGCTGAAGTGAATATAGGGGTGCATATATCTTTCTGAATTAGTGTTTTTATTTTCTTTGGAAAAATACCCAAAAATGGAATTGCTGGATCATTTGGTGGTTCTGTTTTTAATTTTTAGAGGAACTTGCCTACTGTTTTCTATAGTGGCTGCACCAACTGACAGTCCCACCAACAGTGCACAAAAGTTCCCTTTTCTGCACATTCTTGCCAACACTTGCTATGTAGACATTTTTATAATAGTCCTTCCAACAAATGTGAGGTGATATCTCATTGTGGTTTTGATTTGCATTTCCCTGATGGTTAGTGATGTTGAGCATCTTTTTCGTGTGATTGCTGGCCATCTGTATGTCTTCTTTGGAAAAATGTCTATTTAGGATCTCTCCCCATTTTAAAATCAGATTATTTGGGATTTTTGTTTTATTTGTTTGTTTGTTGATATTGAGTTGCTTGAGTTCTGTCTACACTGTGGATAGTAACTCCTTATCGGATATATGATTTACAAATGTTTTATATAGGTTGTCTTTTACTTTGTAGATGGTTCCCTTTGCTGTGCAGAAGCAGCTTTTTGGTTTGACATAGTCCCACTTGTGTATTTTTGCCTTTGTTGTTGCTTTTCATTCTTGATGCAAATGTTACAACATTTACATCATTGCAGAGCAAATAAAAGTAATTTTTATTTCACAATTTTTAAGTGTCTTTTAACTGTTCTAGCAGGAATCTGACAGTTGTGGTTTTCCCCTGTAGAGCACAACATGGAGATTCTTGGGAAGAAGATGGAAGTGAAGGGGAGGCTTTGGCCATGCTTATGGGGAAATCTGCCCACCCCCAGGGAGGGTATAGGAGACAAGGTATTCCCAAGGCCGTAGGAGGCAAAGGTTATTGCAAATGGTGAACACACTGTTAGTGTCCTACCTCCACTATCTGTTCTTCCTTTTTCCTTAATAACAGAAGTCCAGTTTTCAATGTGTCCAGTTGAAAAGCTGAATTTCCCAGGCTCTTTTGCAGATAGAGAGACCATTAAGGTCTAAGCAAAAGTCATTAGGTGGTTCTTCCAGAAGTCTCTTGAAAGACAACTGACTAGGATGACAAGTTTGCCTTTTATCTTTCTCCTTCTTTTATAGAACTCTAGAACTCAGATGTGATGGCTGGAGCTTCAGCAGCCATCTTGGACCATGGGGGTGACCTCAAGGATGGAAGCCACACACTAAAGATGGCAGAGCAGAAGGAGCTTAGGTTCTTGATGATGTCATAGAATAGCCATCCCAGTCATAGACTGCCTGGCTCTGGATGTCTCATTATATGAGAAATTAAAAACTTTAGTCAGATTTTTTGTAACTAGAAGCTCAACACACTTGTTTACAGGCAGAGAAGTGATGGGTGAAAAGTCCTAGCACAGCATCCAGTATGTAGTGAGTTAGTGGATGAGATAATCAATTAGTGAGTAAGCTAGGGAAGGAAGGAAGAAAAGGAGAAGGAGGAAAAAAGAGACAAAAGAAGAAAGGATCAGGAAGGAAGAGAGAGGAAGGGAGGGGAGAAGGAAGAGGGGAGGAGACAGGGCAGTCTGATGGCACAAGAGCATTGCCCTGATCTAGAAGTGGGTTGAAGGTTTGAAATGAGGGATCTTTTTTGGCAGATTCAAGCCTAGATCCTCTTGATAGCTCCCCCTTAGATCACCCCTTTTGGAGAAGCCAGGGGTACCATTTTGTCAATGAGAACCCCCAGGTTCAGGAGGCTGACTCCCTCAGACACAGACAAACATGGATCTGTGCTCAGACCAGGAAAGGCCTGGCTCCCCGGTTCATGTCTGCTGCAAAGAGACCCCCACAGTCTTCCTTCCCTACCTGAGCTAGTTTCTCTGCCTGGATGCTAAAGCAGACCTTCTGGAAAGGTCTACACAGCTGTGACTCACCCATAAGGCCTTTCCTGAGATAACTGCAACCCTTAGGCGCTGGGAAGGCACGTCGGCTCTTTTATTCCTCAGCTGAACGTTATTATAACAGACACAGTAACAGAAGCTCAGAGCCAGGCTACTCCTTCCCAGGGCCACACAGCCGAGGGGGACAGAACCAGCCTTTGGAACCTTGTGGGTCTGACACCATAGCTGCCTTGTTAGCCTCTGCCTTTCATCTCCCTTTCAGACCTTTCTCTTCACCCTCTCCCTGAGTCTAGACCCCAGCAAGTGTAAGAAGCCGGGTGAGAGCTGGGCACAAGCTGAGGATGCTCTGTGCACCCCCACCCTCCGTCTCCAGCCCCTTCCAGTCTCTGGCTCCGGTGCCGAGAGATGACCGGCCAGCTGCACAGCCCAACCCAGCCTCCGGGGGAAAACAAAAATAAAATGGTAATAACTCGAGCCCCAGTGAATGCACAGGCAACAGCTTTAGCCAATTAACATTCCTTTGGGGTTTGGGGCGCCCCCTGCCTTCAGCAGCACCTCGTAAATGTCAGGAGGGGCTTGGGAGTGGCCTGGACGAAGCTGGCACCCTGAGCCAGGTCTGGCCAAGCTGCTTCCCACTGGGACGAGAGGGGTGAGCACAGCCTTCCTGGGCAGCAGGGGAACCACAGTGAGCGCCTGGTCTGGGGGTGCAAATCAGCGTCACAGGGGCCAGGAGAGATTTATGCCAATAACTAGAGAAGCTCCCCGGTCATGGCCTGGGTTGTGTGAAGTCTTTTTACGTCAGGGAAGAGGGGGAAAGGCACAAAGTCTGCCCCTCCCCAACCTGACTCCCTTCCCACATGGATAAGAAAGGATAAAGCCTTGTCCAATCGCCTCACATTGCCCAGGGTACCCATTTCACAGATGAGGAGGGTGTGGCCCAGAGACTGGACATGGCTTGCTCAAGATGTCTGAAAGCCAGTATCAACAACAGGGAACAAACCATCCTCTGTGCCCTCCTTCCTTCTGCTCCGAATGTCGTCCGTGACACTTAGCTGTGGAGGGGATCTCCTGGCTCCTCCCTCCTCCTCCCTCTGAGCTCAGCTTCCCAGGCAGGATCTGAATGCCTCTGATTCCCCCTCTTTCTCTCCATATTTTTCTTTCCTATCACATCTTGGATTGTGTATTGGTTACTTTCTGTCTCCCCAGCTAGACTGTAAGGTTCTAAGGTGGGGCAGGGTCTGACCTGCTCACTGTTGAATGCTCAGCACATGCCTTATGAATGGATGAATAAACAAGTGGACACAAGTCCCACCTCTGCCTGAAGGCTCCCAGGTACCTGGTGGGAGAGAGGGTTTCCTAAGGTCCCTCTTTGGGCCCATTAGGGCAGCCATTCTCACAGGCAAGGATCCCAAACCTGCCGGTACGTCAGAATCTGCTGGCGGTGCCTGTGGAAATGCAGGTTCCCAGGCTCCACAGCCAGACAGCCCGAGGCAGGAGGGCTGGGAAACATTTTAGCCAGTGCCCTGTTAGAGTCCCATGAGGAGGAAAAACAGTGGCCCCTGGAGGGCAGGCCGGGAACTTTCTCTGTGTCCTCCCTGCTGAGCCTCAGGGCCAAGCCCAGTGCCCTGCCTGCAGAGGGTCCCAGCAGTTGGACTGGAAGTGAATGGAGGCTTCTGGACTCACCACAGCCAGAGAGATGAGTGGCAGGAATGGGGCCAGAAGTTACACAGGGCTTAGGTCCAGCTCCATTTCTGCCCTGTAAGAAGCTGCATGGTCCCCAGCTAACTGCTTTCCATTTCTAAGCCTTGATGTCCCCATTTGTAAAATGGGAGGATAAAACAGACCCCAAAGGGCTGCTGACAAGAGTAAGTGGGATTTTATAAAGGGCTACAAAGTCATGCACAGTGCATGACTACTCTATTCAATGCCACCATGGTCATAACTGTGTTGTTGGTAGTCTGGGACAGGATCAGAGAGGCTTTGAATGCCAAGGTGAAGGATGTAAATTTAGATTTCATGTCAAAAACATTCTTATTCATCTATTTATTCAACTCATGCCTACTGAGTTCCTACCATGCTCCAGGCCCGGCGCTGGGCACCGGCCATTCAGACACTGCCCCTGCCCCCAAGAAGTCTCCTGCACAGACCAGACCCACAGTGCTCACAGGGCCGGGCAGCTCATGTGGGTGGGCGTCCAGGGCAGGGTGGGGCCTGCAGCAAACCCACAGCCAGAGCCCCCATCTGAGGAGGGCAGCCTGTCCTCAGCCTCACTTCTAGGACGTCAAGCCAAGGGATTTTACAAAAGAAGCTGGGAATTTGTACGTAACTCTCCTTATTTTTAAACGCTGGCCTTGAATTCAGAAAATTAGTTTAAACTGGGAACTGAAGAATTGAAGTAGAAGTACACAACCTAGGGTGGGATGGGGTGCCCTCCGCCGAGGAGCGGCCTGGCCCAGGCTCCTGGGTGCAGCTCAGAACAGTGGGGATGCAGGCTCCTGCAGTCCCTCCCTCCCTGGATGGATGCCCACTGGGGCAAGGAGCCCATCCTGGCCCAGCTCAGGCTACAACAGCAAGCCCAGGGAGGGACCACAGCTGCTTCCAGAGATGATCATTCAGGTGAAAGATGAAATTAGGAGTATGAGAACGCGAGGGAATCGCCAAGGGAGGTGGAGACAGAGGTCCAGGTAGAGTGTGGACCAAAGCAGGGTCACACAGCAAGGAACTGCCAAGCTAGGGTCAGAAGCAGCCTGCAGGCTCCCTGAGCAGTGCCGTTTCTGCTCTCTCAGGAAACCTCACAGACGACTTGCTACTGTTCCCTGTTCCCATACTGGGGGATGCTGGGATTAGGTTCGGCCAGATCAGGGGTCGGCAGAGAAGTGGGACATTTGCTCCTCTTCCCAGAAGGGCATGTGTTCTAGCATGGGGAGGGGGGTGGAGTAGAGAGGGAAAAGCAATCAAAATAAAAAAAAGTTGTTGAGGGTGAGAAGCCACTAAGGACAGAGGCAGAGTCTGATCTTACGTTGTGCACCCCCCAAACCCCCCACCCAGGACACACACCCAAGGACTTATCAGGGAGCTGGACACGTGGGAAATGTGGAAAATAAATGCATGCTGACAAATTTGTTCTCTCTGGCTAAGAGAGACGGCGCTCCGCCACGCCTGGGTGGAGTTCAGTATCTCCGCTGTTCCTGCACATCCACTTTGCGGAATGTTGGAAAGTGGGGGAATTTCTCCGAGCCGGTGTGTTTGCAGCCCCACGATCACCGAGACCTCGGCTGCTCCTGGGGCTCGTGGCACCTGCTGCACCAGCGCTGAGAGCGCGCCTGGGTGTGAGCGGGGCGCGCAAATAAATCCCGCCACGAGGGGGCGATAAACACCAAGACCCAGGGCTGGGGCCCCCGAAAGGGTCAGGATCCTTGACATTCGCTCGGCTTTGGGCATCTAACCCACCACGAGCCGTGCATCTGCTGACTGTGCCACAGCTCTTCCGGGTGCGCTTCTCAGAGTGTCGGGGCTGGGGGGAGGGTGTGGGCTCCCCAGAGTTTGGGTGTCTGTGGGTGAACGAGGGGGACGCCCCGCGAAAATTAGTAGTCCCGAATCTTGAGAAAGAGATGGCGCATTTGAAAGGCTGGTATGGTGGGGGGAGGAGGAGGGTAGAAAGTGATGGAATATCGGGAAAGGGTAACTGAATTGTCAAATGAATGAACCTCCCATCAGTTACCGTGCATTGGGACACTTCTCGTCCTTGTTTCTCTGTCTCCCCCTAGTGGAAATCAAGGGAGATTTAAAATCTTTTTAACAAGGAAGATACTCCTTTTTTTGTTTCCCTTTTCTGTTCCTCCATCCCCTCCTTACTCATCATTATTTTATTTTTAAATTTCACTTGTTTGCTTGTTTTTACTCTTTCACTGTTAAATAGCCATCAGTCAGGAAATGGAGTCGGGGGCAACAAATAAAATACTAAAATTTGTCTAGTTCCTGGCTGAGTGTCAAGTCATACTGTTAACTTATAAAACCAAGTTACTGAATAATATAAACACAAAACTCCATATGCGTACATGTACATATGCACGAATGTAAGTGGACTGAAAAGTTTGGGGAAAGAGTTGAAAGGATACACACCCAACACGGTGACTTTGGGGAAAGAAGTAAAGAGATTTTAGCTTTACCTATAGGGATTGCATTGTTAAATGAGCATACACTATATGAAATTAAAAATTAATAAAAGTAGCTTTTTCAGTATAAGGCTAATTTATGCTTCTTGAAAAATTACAGTATTCAATATATAGTTAAGTAAATGCTAATTATTAAGTAATACATATGGTATAATTCCATTTCTTAAAATAATGTGTGTGCATGTACAGAAAAAGGGCTGGGAAAATAAAAACTTAACCACTGGTTATTTCTGAGTGGTAGGGTTAAAGCAATCTATATTATGTTTATTCAATAATCTCTGTCAGGGCTGTAGTTCCACCTTATCATTGTTAATAGTTTATGATATTCTGTTATATAGACATAATTTATTTAATCCTTTCTGATTGATGGACATTTAAGCAGCTTCCAGTATTTTCCTATTATAAACAATGCTGTGGTAAACATCTTTCATTTCATAAGGATGAATTCTGGAAGGGACACCTCTAGGTCAGAGTGTGGCATGTGACATTTTGATATATATGGTACCAAACTGCTGCCCAGGAGAGTTTGATTCATTCTCAATTCCTGCACCATAACCCCCCACACTTAGCAGTGTAGAGAGCATGTGTTTTCCCATTTACCTCCAACACTGGAAGTTGTCATTCTTAATTTTTGCCAGCCTGATAGGTATAAAAGGCTATCTCATTTCAATTTGTGTTTCTTTCGTGCCCAAAGTGGTGAAATAGGAAGGCAGGGTTTCCTTGTGCTTTGCCTTTTCTTCATATATATTCCCGGGGTGAGACTCTTAACTATACATAGCAAGTCTTTATACTAAGTCTTTTTTTTTTTTTTTGTATTTTCATAATTTTATTTTAGTTTCCTCTTTATACTAAGTCTTGCTGTTTGATAGGAGAAGGTCTTCCAGTTTCATTGATTTCTTGACTGTTGTTTACTCTTCCATGTATTTCTAGAATAAGTGTATTATAGTCTGCAAAAGACCTTGGTGGCGTTTTCATTATATTGATTTACCCTTGTAAGCCAGGAAGAATTGACATCTTTTACCCATGATCATGATGTATATTGTTATTAAGCAGATTTTTATTTTTTGACATTCTTTAGTAAAGTTTTATAATTGCCTTTAGAAAGGTGTTTTTTGGTTATTGTTTCTAGGTGTATAATTTTCTTGGGAGTTTTTGTTTGTTTTGCTTTGGGGGATGGTGTTTCTTTCTTGTTACCTATTTAGGATTGATTATTATTGATGGATTTCAACAAGGCTATTGATTTTTCCAGCTTGATCTCATATCTAACCACTTGCTGAAATCTGTGATTGGTTTTAAAGGTTTGAGGACCAATTCTCTTGGATTTTTAAGATGCCTGATCCAATCATCGATAAAAAGTTTTGTCTTCCTTTCAAAGATTTCTACTTCTTTTTCCTTTTTATTGTCTTATTTAAGTGTCTGGAACAGTGTGGGTTTGTGAATCTATTTTTCAGCTGTGAATTTTATAGTTTAAATGCTGATTAAGTATTTGTATTTTGTACTTGCAATACATCTTAATTTGTTAACAACCAACTGGATTTTAGGGGGAGGGTAGAGCTCAAGTGGTAAAGCGAATGCTTAGCATGCACGAGCTCCTGGGTTCAGTCCCCGGTACCTCCTCTAAAAATACATAAATAAATAAGCCTAATTACTTCCCTTCCAAAAAAACCCTAAATAAATAAATAAATCACTCTTCAAACTGGATTTTAAAGATTTGTTTGGAAAAAATGTAAAATATCTCTTTAATAATTGCGTATTGATTACATGTTAAAGGAAGATTTTGTATATAGTGGATTAAATAAAATATCTTATTAAAACTTCTTTCATCTGTTTTCACGTCTCTCAATGTGGCTATTAGAACACTTGAAATGATACTTGTGACTTGCTTTATATTTCCCTTGGACTGAGTTTTGTGAAGAGTGCTGGAGTGGTGGGAGGAGTCGGTGAGCCTGGGCTTGAACAAGTCCAAGTTCATGACCTTGTGACCTTGAACAAGCCCTTCCCTGCCAATTTTGGCTGCCTCATGTTAAAAAATTGGAATCATGAGTCCTGCCTGCCCCACACTCTCAATGCTATTGTGAGGACCAAATCAAACAATGTACGCAAAAGTGTTTCATAAGCTGTAAGAATAATTTACAACAATTCATTGTTAGTTTTTGCAGGAAGCCAGGCTCAGCACTAAGTGTACACATGCATTACCTCACTCGGGGCATGTCACAGGCCTACAAGGTTCATACTGGTGTCAGCCCCATTTTACAGATGAGGAAACTGAGCCTGAAGGAGACTGAGTGACCTGCCCAGCATCCCGGACCTGGAAGGACCACCAGGATCCTACACCAGGCTGACTGATCCTCGACTTCACATCCTCAACCCATGGCACCCAGCAAGGGATGCAATGACAACGACCACAAAACAAGAATGGAAAACCCTGCCTCCTAATAAGTGAAGTAACCACGTGCATCTGTCCAAGCTCTGCAGTGGAGAGCTCTGCTGATGAGGGCCAGCAGCAGGCTCCAGCCACTCACCGCCCTGATAAGCTTGGGCAGGTCCCTTGACCTCCTCAAGGGCAAAGTGGAGTTACTGGTAGTGGCCACCATGTGCTGGTGATTGAGATAATGCCTACA
This sequence comes from Camelus ferus, assembly GCF_009834535.1. Lineage (NCBI taxonomy): Eukaryota > Metazoa > Chordata > Mammalia > Artiodactyla > Camelidae > Camelus > Camelus ferus. The sequence continues at coordinate 109,305,217 of NC_045698.1, forward strand.
AAGTGTTAGCACATGGAGAGGGTGTGGAGAAAGAGGAACCCTCCTACCTGTTGGTGAGAATGTAAATTGATGCAGCCGTTATGGAAAACAGCGTGGAGTTTCCTTAAAAAACTAAAAATAGACTTACCATATGATCCAGCAATCCCACTTCTGGGCGCATATCCAGAGGAAACTCTAATTTGAAAAGATGCATGCACCCCAGTGTTCATAGCAGCATTATTTACAATAGCCAAGTCATGGAAGCAACCTAAGTGTCCATCGACAGACGACCAGATAAAGAAGCTGTGGTATATTTACACAATGGAATACTACTCAGCTGTAAAAAAAAAAAAAAAAGAATGAAATAATGCCATTTGCCGTAAGATGGTTGGATCTAGAGATTATCATACTATGTGAAATAAATCAAAGACAAACGTCATATAATATCACTTATATGTGCAATCTTTAAAAAATGATACAAATGATCTTATTTACAAAACAGAGAGAGACTCACAAACATAGAAATCAAACAATTATCAAAGGGGAAAAGGTGGGGAAGGATAAATTTAGGAGTTTGGGATGAGCAGGTACAAACTACTATATACAAAACAGATAAGCAGCAAGGTCCTAATGTATAGCACAGGGAACTATGTTCAGTATCTTATAATAACCTATAATGAAAAAGAATCTGAAAAAGAACACATACATATGTATAGCTGAATCACAATGCTGTACACCAGAAAGTAACATAACATTGTAAATCAACTATATTTCAATTAAAATTTTTTTGGGGGGTGAGGGGTAATTAGGTTTATTTATTTAGTTATTTTTTTATGGAGGTGCTGGGGATTGAGCCCAGGACCTCGTGCATGCTAAGCATGTGCTCTACCACTGAGCTATACCCTCCCTCCCTTCCAAAAAGAAAATTTTCTTTTAAGTGTTAGCGCAATGACTTGTATGCAAGAATAAGGATTTTCTTTAAAACATTTCATTACCATCTTAACCATATTTATTTACTTGTTTCTATTTTTTTTTAATTGGGGTAACGTTGGTTAAAACTATGAAATGCTTCACGACTTTGCCCAGGCACCATGCTGCTCTTCTCGGCATCGTTCCAATTTTAGTATCTGTGCTGCCAAAGCAAACACAGGAACCAGGATTTTAAAACATGGCCTTTTCTCCTTCCAGCTGTGGCCCCAAAGACTAGCTGTGTGATTTGGCCACACTGGCTCACCTTTTGGCTCCTGGGTTTCCTTCTTATGAAAGCGAGGATCACAGCAGTGCTATGTTGGGATTTTGTTTGTGGGTTCATTGAGACTGGGCACTCCTGGATACAAGAAATGCTGGACAAAGTGGCCGCGCGGCTCCAGTGATGTTGCTGATCAAGTGCTCGGCGGGGCCCTGGGCCTGCAGGGGGAAGCCCCAGCGGGGTGCTTCTCAGGAAAGGAAGGCATAAACCAGGGGATATGGATGCAGTTAAAAGGGCCAGGTGGGAAAGCGTACCCCTTGCAGCAGAGGGACCCTGGGGGCTAGGCTGTGCAGGGCTGGGAAGGAACGGGGCAGGTTTGGCCCAGCAAAGGGGAGCAGAGGGGCTCTGAGCTTCCAAGGCTGACTTGCCTGCTCGCTCCAGAGTCTCCTGCCTTCTTGCTGGGGCCATCTGGGTGGGTACCCAGACTGCTGCCTGCTACAGTGCCTCCTCTGCCCCTCTGGACGGGTGGGGATGGCTGGTGTCCTCAGCATCAGAATCACCCCCCTGGGGCTGTCTCCTGGCCTGGCAGCCTGGCCAAATGACCCCAGGCCTGACCCTCCCGGCTCGGTGACCCCTCGCTGCTTTCCTTTTGAACCTCCCTGGACCACCTCTGGATCCATTTCCCCACAGCCACACTGAGACCCTCCACACAGGTTGCTTCACCTCTCTGGACCTGGTTGCTCAGTGCCAAAAGGGGAAATGGAATCACCTTCCTCTGACTGGGGACTGTGGAGACTCTGGGTTTAACTAATGGATGTAGAAGGGATTTATGCCAAACAAACCACCCTGCAGGTATTAATCTCCTTTCTAGCCCTGCCACCTTAGATCCATCTGTCACTTGGCCTTACAGGGCCTGGTTTCTCATCTGAGAGTTGGGGGTAAATGTGATACACTGCGTGAGGGTCTTCATCCATGTGTTCATTCATTCGGCCAGTGTATTTTGGGGTGCTAGGCGCTGTGTGGGCCCCAGCCATGCTCAGGCAAACCCTATCCCCTCCTCTGTTTGTTTCCCTCAAACTGGGGGGCACCTCGCTCCAGGTGGGAGGTTCCCAGTGTGAGGCCGGGTACCAGAGCTCCACAGAGTGAGCAAACTCAGGACCACGTGGTGCCTTTCTCCTAGAGCTACGTTTATCTAACCCCAAGAGAGTCTCTTTTATTCTGAAAGTATCCTTTTGTATCTAGGCAAATCGTAAAAATTCTTTTTTTTTTTCTCTTAAATTGAATGATGGTAACCAGAGGGCGTAGTTGATTTTCTAAATGTTCTTCTGGGGCAAAATGAAGAGCTGGAAACTCTGGTGTGGTGGGAAGGCTCTGGAACGGCTCCCTGGGATCCCCTCTTCCTGGCGTTCAAGCTCTTGTGTAATCCCTGCCTTGGAGGATGGGCTGGGCCTGGTGATTCACTTCTAAGACCAGAACACAGACACAGTCACTTCCTGATTAGTGGCAAAAGATGGTCACTTCCATCGTGACGGGTGACCCCTGCCCGTGCCTTCTTGTCTTGCCCCGGGGGCTTTGATGAAGCAAACTGTGATGGCTGAAAGACTGACAATCCGGCCAGGAGCAGAGGGTGGCCTCTGGCCAACAGCTGGGGGGGTGAATCCCACCAGCAGCCGCCTGAGTGTGGAAGCAGACAGTTCCCCAGCCCAGCTGCAGGGCCGGACTAGGGTAAGGCATTTGGGGCATGTAGGGACCAGTAGTTTTTAGGTCACTTTGTTATGTTGCAATAGATAACCAATACAGCTGAGAATTTTTTAGTGTTCCTGGCCTGTGGGAATCCAGAATTCAGGTGTCTGTGGTGGTAAAAACAGGTTCTTCCTACTCCTTTTCAGATAAGCGTGTGAGATGCTATCTTAAGGGTGGTGAGGCAGCCCCAGGGACAGACCTGGATTCTAATCTCAGCCCTTTCTCTAAATAGCTTTGGGCAAATTACTTTGACTTCTCTGAGCCTCCTGTTCCTCAGCCGTGAAATGGGTATAATACTGTTTTCCTACATAAGATAATGTGTGTAAATACCAATAATTACCATTTATAGAACTTTCTTTCGCGGTAGGGCCACTGTTAAATATTTTACATGCATTATTGCCTTTTATCCTCACAAACATATAAGTTGTTATTACCTACCTTCTTTAGATGAGAAAACTGAGACTCACAGAGGCCTGGGACCGTTGAGACCCGCCACACTCCCACTCAAAGGCGCAGGACTTGTGTGTCTCTGAGGCTTTGTAGGCCCTGGACAAATTGTGACTTGAATGAAACAGAAGACGGGCGTTCCAATGTGTGCTTTCTCACTTGTGGCCACTAGGTGGCAGCAAAGACAAGCAGACGAGCCTCCACCACCTTAACGCGTAGCTGAAAATCGACTCCTACCTCATTTCCCTAAATATTTATGGCATGCTTGTTATGTGCTAAATGATTTACAGTAATTAGTTGTATTAATGCTCGTCACAACCCTATGAGGTCTATTATTACCAATTTACAAAAAAGAAGACGGAGGCGGAGAGTTAAGTCACTTCCCAAGGTCACACAGTTAGAAAAAGGGCATGAATTAAGTTAATCGCTTGCTGTGATTCCTGCCAGAACTTTTCCATGCCAGTGTCCCTGAGCTGCTACACGCCTTGGTCAAGAAAGAGTAGTTTTGTTTAGATATGTTTTCAGAGCTCTGTTCGTACATATGTTTCTTCAATTTGCTTTTCTCACCTGCCAGTGAGTCTTGGAAACATTTCCAAGCTTTCTAGCCATTGTATCATATTCCATAGTGTGGTCAGATCGCAGAATGTCTCGGTAATTGACCTTCTGTGGGTAGTCATTTGAAATATTTCCAATATTGTTACGCTCTTACCAAAACCACAAACATCCATGAACAGTGCCTCTGTTGTAGCGTCTGTGTCCCGGGGACTCCCAGGAGTGTGGTCCTGGGTTGTGGGTTGTGTGTGTGGTTGTGTGTGGATGGAGATGCTAATTACCCACAGGTGGGCCTGCCCGTCGGCGTGTGGGAGGCAGCCCACCTCCCATGGCAGTGCCAGCCTCAGGGGTGACCCATGTTCTTGCTTTTGCCAATTTAACATAAGAAATTTGGGTTAAATATTTTGGTAACAGACTCAGCTACCTTCAGCTTCCCTCTTCCTTTCGAGTGAGCAGTTTGGATGACTGAGAGTGCCCTGGGGGAGAGATAAGAGAGGAATGGCCCCAGTCCCCTCCCCGGCGGAGACTCCAGCAGAGTGGACCCCCGTGTGTGCTTGCGTGTTGAGAGGTGCCACTTTTCAGGTTTCAGTATACAAATCCCACCACAACAACCAGACTAGGAACCCTCTACACTTTTGTTCACACAATAGGGCAGGGGGGCAGGGGAGAGGGGGAGGCAGGATTTGAAAGGCGTTGGAAAATACCTCAAGGGAGAAAGCCAAAGAGACAGGCAGGACTTCTAGGCCCCTCCCTGTGATTTTGAGACTCTGAGAGGGGAGATCTCTCAAGCCTCCTTATGGTGGAGTAGGGGCTCCCAGAACAAGGGGCTATCCCTAAAGCGAGAGACTCCTGTGTAAGTCCCTCCCACTCACCTGACACCCCCAGGCCTTCACTGCCTCATTCCTCTCTGCACCCCATCAGCTAAGAGCAGTGATTTCTCCCATTTTACAGATGAGGAAACTGAGGCTTAGGGCAGTGAATGCACCCCGTGGCATAAAATGAAGTGGTGGGCAATACAGAGCAGTCATAGGCTCAGGGACACGGGGCTAAGTGGCATCAACCAGGTGAGGGCTAAAGGTTCTCCTGGACCAGCAGGGGAGGCAGACACTCCCCAGGCTGTGCCCACAGCAGCGACCTGAGTGTCATTCCCGCTTTACCTTCTTCTGGGTCTGCCTGCCCCTCCCCGGGGCACACGTTATCTGTGTCCTGGGCACACAGCTGCAGACTCTCACCAGCTGAGGCCCTCCCTGGAAGGCAGCATCTGACCTTTGGACATGTAAACAAGCCTTGGCCTGGCCCAGGGTGGCCAGGCTTGTCCTTGGGGCCTGCAGTCATGGGCAGCCCCAGGCAGGCCTGTGCCCATGTGTTCAGGGTCACGTGGCCTTCCAGCTTCCACGTATCACTCAGAGTTGATCCTGGGGGCCCCAGGACATCGTGTCTGTTGGGCTGTCAGCCAGCACACTGGGGGGTTTTCAAGGATGGTTTCAGAACCCACGTTACTTCCTAAAAGAGGACTAAGATGGAACCAAAGAATCCCAGGGGAAGCTGAGGCTCAGAGAGGGGATGACACGTGCCCAGGGCCACACGGAAGTCATAGTCAGCTCCGCAAACATAGACCCACCTGGTCACACCTTCTCTGGGTCTTAGCGGCCTCGTCTGTCCAGTGGGGAGAGGCCTGCCAACATCCCTGGCTCTCAGCCCACCTCCCTGCTGCAGACCCTGGCCCCGCTGGTTCTTGCCACCCACCCCTTGGACGGCCTGTTATCTCCAGGGCCTGCTGATTCCTGGGACAGGGCCCACCCTCCCTGGGGGCACCAGGTGGATGGGACTTCGGGATCTGCGCAGGCCTGATAGGGGCTCGCTCTGTGGGCCCTGGCCTTTATCAGTGGGGCCTGGGGCTCTGGTCAGACACGTGGCTGTGTCTGGAAGAGGGAGCAGTGGGGAGAGAGTGCTGAGGTCCTGGGCAGATGAGATATAGGACAGGGACTTTTTTTAGTAATTAAAAAAAAATCTATATTGCTTTCTCTGATTAGAAAGTTAACTCAGGCGTGTTACAACAAAGTTAACAGAACAGAAATAGATGGTGTTGAACATGAAAGTGCCTATAAATCCGTTTCCCAGGCATAATCCTGGGCCCAGTTTGGGATTATCTCTCCAGATTTTTTGGTGCACATAGACTAACACTGGCAATTATTTACTGGATTGGGTTCATATAATAGGTTCTAACCATGTGGCTTCTTGGCGTCATACGTTACTTCATCTCTCTGAGCCTCAGTTTTCTCATCTGTAAAACCTTGCACAGATGCTGTCAAGATTACACAAAGTGTCCAATAAGCGCATGAAAAATTTCTCAGTGTCGCTAACTACCAGAGAAATGCAGATTAAAACCACAGTGAGGTATCACCTCACGCCAGTCAGAATGGCCGTCATGAAAAAGTCCACAGACGATACATGCTGGAGAGGCTGTGGAGAAAAGGGAGCCCTCCTACACTGCTGGTGGGAATGCAGTTTGGACACCGTGCAGCCACCGTGGAAAACAGTATGGACATTCCTTAAAAAACTGAAAATACACTTACCATATGATCCAGCAATCCCATTCCTGGGCATATATCTGGAAGAAACTCTAATTCAAAAAGGAACCTGCACCCCAATGTTCATAACAACACCATTTACAATAGCCAAGACATGGAAGCAACCAAAATGTCCATCAACAGATGACTGGATGAGAAGATGTGGTATATATACAAGAGAATACTACTCAGCAATAAAAAAGAATAAAACAATGCCATTTGCACAACATGGATGGACCTGGAGATTGTCATTGTAAGTGAAGTAAGCCAGAAAGAGAAAGAAAAATACCATATGATATCTCTTATATGTGGAATCTAAAAAAAAAAAAGACAAATGAACTTATTTACAAAACAGAAACAGACTCATAGGCATATAAAATAAACTTGTGGTTACCAGCGGGAGGGATAAATTGGGAGTTCGGGATTTTCAGATACTAACTAGTATATATAAAATAAACAACAAGGTCCTACTGTAGAGCACAGGGAAATAACTATATTCAGTACCTTGTAATGGCCTATAATGAAAATGAATACAAAGAAGAATATATATATATATATATACACACATATATATATAACTGAATCACTTTTTAAAAAAGTTCACACAAAGTAATACACGTGAAGCCTGTACCCTGGCCCAGCCGCAGAGAGCTCTCAGTACCTGTCAACGTCACCAGCGCTGTTACAGAGCTGCCTTTATTTCTCATTAAACAACACAGCATATGTATCTTTCCACATTGGTGCCAAAGATGGAGCCCACTCCTTTTGACAAATTCAGAGCTTTGCTTGTATGTGTGAACCATCAGTTATTACTTAACCAATTTTATTATGGTACAGTTTACATACAACAAAATGTACCCATTTTTAAGAGTCCAGCTCAGTGAGTTTCAAAGACGCTCACCGCCGCCACCATCAAGATCTAGAACATTTCTGCCACACACACCCCACCCCAAATTCCCTCACGCCCCTTTGTAACCAATCTCTTCTCCCCATGTCCAGCCTGGGGCAACTGCTGAACTATTTCCCGTCCCTAGGATTCAGACTTCCCTTTTGCAGAATTCCGTCTGCGTGGATGATACGCCAGGCACTCTGGGACAAGGCTTCTTCACTGAGCACCCCCTTTGGTGTGACCAGCGTGTGCTGCTTTTCATTGCAGAGGAGTGTTCCACTGCACGAATGTGCCAGTTTGGGGGTCCCTTCACCTGTTGATGGACATTTGGATTATTTCCATTTTAGGGCTATTCATCTCTTATTTTTAAAACTGCAGTGAGGGAGGACATTAAGATTGTTTCCAAATGTTTACTGTTAACTTAAAATGATACTGTAATGAGTAGCCATACACAACTCGATGGTCATCATTGCCAAGTGTCATGATGCTAGAGGTATAATAGAAATTTAAAAAAAAAAACAAAGGCCCCTTTATTTCAGCTGGAGACCCAGAGGCGTAGACATGGCAGGCGACATGCCTCAAGTCACCTTGTGAATCAGTTTCCACGCGGAGGCCAGAACCCAGCTCTGCCTTTACCCACCTCTCCCCAGGGCTTTGCATAAATCCGGGTGGACACTCTGCAAGGAACACCCCCAGTGTATCCTGCAATGGTGTTCAAGACCTCAATGATGGCAGTGATGATGATGACAATGGTGATGGAGGTGTGGTCACCGTGTTAACTGCCCAGACTGAATGCTAGGCAGTGTCCTCCATGCTTTGCATGGATCAGCAAACTTTACTCTGCCCAGTACCCCAATGAAGAAGATAAAATTATTATTCCCATTCAATAGATAAGAAGCTGAGGCACAGAGAGGTTAAGCATCTTGCCTGAGGCCACATAGCCAGGAAGTAGCAGAGCTGAGACTTGGCTAGTCAAGGGAGCCCCAGAGCCACCACTCTCAAAAGCACATGGTCTTGAGCTCCTGCTGAGGAAGGAAGGTGGCGAGTGTCATGGTGGATACAACCCGAATCAGACACCAGGCAGCCTGGGCCTTCTGTCTTCAACTTGCTGTATGGTGTGGCCCGCCCTCTTCCCTCTCTAGAGCTCAGGTTCTTTACCTACAAAAAGGGAAAAGGATGAGGGTGGGTATAGCTCAGTGGCAGAGTGCAAGCTTAGCATGCATGAGGTCCTGAGTTCAATCCCCAGTCCCTCCATTTTTTAAAAAAGGGCGGGGGAAGGGGACACTTTGGCAAGATGGCTCTCAGGATCCTTTGGCAATGTGGTTCTAGACTATTTTCTAGAGCTGAGATGAAACAGGAGAAAAGGGGGACTGGAGCTCATAGCTTCACCCCCTAAACAGAGTCAGGAGAGGCCACGTGGCTTGGGGGCTTTTCTGGGCGGGAAATTGGAGGCCTACTCTCAGTCCCCAGTGCCCAGGATGGTGGCCCTGAGCAAGAGATTTGGCTTCTGTCCCCTGGGGCAGACAGGGCTGGCCCTCACGTCACAGCATATTTCACTGCTGGCTTGGGAGCCTGAAATCCATGAAGTCGAGCATCAGTGGATGTCTGCCGCTTGAGAGCAACATGTTCCTAGTCTTGAGCCCCTTCTTTGCCCTCCAGACCACCCATCTCCTCTCCTCCCTCCCTAAGCCCCTGCCTTCAGGACCGCTCAGTGCCCCCTGCCTCTCTCCAGCTTCAGCAAAACCATGTGCAAGGCCCTGTTCTCAAATTTACAGTAACTGAAAGATAAATACACTACAAACAACATTTATTGAGCACTGTTATAATATATGTGAATTAATATTTAATCTTCCCAATGACCCTATGATATAAATATCATATTATCATATTTTACAGAGAGAGTATCTGAGACTCAGAGAGGTTGAGTTCTTTGCCCTAGGTCACACAGCATGTACAAGGCAGAGCCAGCGTGAGAGTCCAGGGAGACTGTTCCTGAGCCCACACTCTTAACCACCACACCACATCTCCCTCCCCACTTAATGGCACCTTGGAACCTCTGGTTCCTTCCTGCTCCCATCCCTCTTACAACATCCATCCATCAGCCCAGGATAGGAATACAGTTTTGCTGTTAAGGACATGGTTCCCCAGAGTTGACAATCTTGGGTTCAAATCCTGACACCACCGCTCACTGGCTGTGTACCTATGGGCAAGCCTCCCAAGCTTGCTGAGCCTCACCTTGGGCATCTATAAAATGGGAATGACCATGAGATCCACCTCACCGAGTTGTTGTGCAGATTAAATCAAGAGTGTAGGGTGGTGATTCTCAAAGTATGGTCCAGGGAACCCTGAAGATCCCCAAGGCCCTTTTGGGGGAATCCATGAAGTCAAAATTGTTTTCACTGTAAGGCTAAGATGTGACTTGCCTTTTTTACTCTCTTTCTCTCGTGGGTGTACAGTGGAGTCTTCCAGAATGTGTCATGTTATCTCACAGCAGATTGAATACAGAAGCAGATACGAGACCCTGGCTATCCTCTGTTAAGCAGACATTAAAGACATTTGGAAAAATGTAAACCAGTGTTACTCTTCCCACTAATTTTTTTCTAAAATACAGTTATTTTTCATAAAATAGGTTATGTTAGAGTGCTTATAGTTATTCTACATCACTTAATATTTATTATGTGTCTCAGTTTTAATTTCTGATACAGTTTTTAAAAAAACATTAATAGGTATAACCACCATACACAAAAGATCTTTGGGGTCATCAGTACGTCTTAAGAGTATAAAGGACTTTGGGGACCCGAAAGTTTGAGAACAGCTAGGTGAGTGCTAGGCCCTGGCTGCGTTTGTGGAAGGATGCGCCTTTGGCCTTGGGCTTGCTAACACACATCCTCCTCTTTCTCCAGGGCCACCTCTCCCTCCCCTGCCTGCCCTGCTGGAGGTCACTGCTGAACTGCAGGTGGTTGAACATTGGCCAACAGAGACAGAGCAGATCTGGTCCTGGTCCCACCGTGGTCGGTGCTACGTGGCCCTGGACTAGACTTGGGATGCTCTCGGCTTCCCCTGTCTCCACCTGATGAACAGGTAAGCACGTTTTTCAGGTACCTTAAACATGGAGAAAGCGTGACCGGTTAGTGCTAACCCTGCCAGCCTTTAGGCTGGGGCCTGTGAACCGCTGTGGGAAGGCAGCAGTCTGCCCCCGGCCTGGGGAGGTGGGAGTCACAGCAGCACAGGCGAGAGACAGGATGGGACGGTGGGGAAGGCTCCACTCTAGGGTCACCCGGTCTGGGTTTCTAGCCCTGCAGATTCTGGTCTCACGGCACCTCAGTGACGGCATCTGGGAAGCAGGAAGGTTAAACCCTTGCTTGCTGATGTTCCAGCTGGAGCTTGCGAAGCCCTAGGCCTGCAGGCCCGCTTTCCCTTTGTCTTCTCACCTCGAAAGCACCAGGATGCAGAGGGGAGAACACCAAACAGGAGGAAGGGCTGGATTGGGAACAGTGTGTTTACCCAGGCTCTACCGACATCCTGAGTGACCTCAGGCACGTCTCTGCCCCTCTCTGAGCCTTGGCTCCCAGGAACTTACAGAGGGCACAGCCTGGTCAAGCTCAGAGTTGGTAGCCTGGCTCCCCTGCAAATCTGATGGCTGGTTGGAGATTCAGCAGATACTGGACCCTCAGGGCCTCGTATTCTACTGCAAGGCCATTCCCAAATCTCCTTGTCCTTCTCCAGAAGGCCAAGATACTCAATGAAACTTTATTCATCTAACCCACTGTCACCAAGCCACAGGGCAGACTGGAGCCTAGATATTTTCAATTCTCTGTATTCCATTCCACTTAATCAGGATTCCAGGAACATTCACTTGGGGCCCAGAGTGGAGCTAGAGATAAGAGAGTAATGAAGTGTGGTCTTTGTCTTATAATCAGCCTGAGACATCACTAGGAGAGGCATTTTTTTCATTCATTTATTTATTCAATAAATACTTATTGAGTACCTACTCTGTGCCAGATCCTGTGCTGTGAATAAAGCAGACACAGGCCCTGCCCTTGAGGAAATGATAGTTTAGCAGAGGAAGCAGACATTAAACCACTACACACACAAGCACAGGTATTATTATACATTCTGGTGACTTACATGAAAAAAAGTGATATGAAACATGATAGTAGGAAAGATTTTTCAGTGGGGATTGTGAACAGCCCTTTTTAACTCAGACCTTGAGGACAGTGGCATCAGCAATGTAAAGATTTATTTTCTTCTCATAATGAGAAGTCTGGAGGTAGTGGCTGCTGGTGTTGGTTCAGCAGTTCAGGGATGGAGAACTCTCTTGTACCTCATGTTCCCAAGATGGCTGCTGGAGTGTCAGCCTTCACTTTCGTATTCCAGAGAGAAAGCAGAAAGGATGGGAGAGCAAAAGGGTATATTTTGGTTCTCTATCCCCCTTTTAGGGAGTGTTCTCAGTTATCCACACAACCTCTGCTTATACCTCATTGGCCAAAACCTAGTTGCATAGCCACAATTGGCTGGAAAGGTGGCTGTTAAATGAAGAATTGAGCTGGGCATCCTAAATGAAACAAGAATTCTGTAAGACTGAAAGGGAAAGGATATTGAGTCAGTGTATTGGTTTCCTGTTGCCACTGTAACACATTACCACAGGCTTTGTGGCTTAAAACAATAAACAATTATTCTCTCAGTTCTGGAGGCCAGAATCAGTATCACTGGGCTGGAATTAAGATGTTAGTAAGGCTGCCCTCCCTCCGGAGGTTCTGGAGGAGAATCCATTCCTTGCCTCTTCTAGCTTCTGGTGGCTGCTGGCATTCCTTGGCTTGCGGCCACATCACTCCAGCCTTCAAGGGCAGGATTTTCAAATCTATGCTTCGTCTTTGTACTGCTATCTTATCGTGTATGTGTCATATTTCCCTCTGTCTCTCTTATAAGGATACATATGATTGCATTTAGGGCCCTCCCTGATAATCCAGGATAATCTCCCAATCTCAAGGTCTTCATTTAATCACATCTGCAAATGTTACCCTTTTCCTGACAAGGTAACATTCACAAGTTCCAGGGGTTAGGCCCTGATATCTTTGGGGGCCATTTCTCAGCCTATTGTAGTAGGTAACATCAGTTTCTGTTCTCAGCGAGTTCATTTAAACTGAGGGGTCAGAGAAGTCCTCTCCAAAGAAGAGACACTGCACCTGAGATGGAAAGGATGCATAGGAGTTAGCATGGCGAAGTGTGGGGAAGAGCGTCCCAGAGAGGGAACAGCATGTGCAAAGGCCTGAGGTGAGAAAGAGCTTGTCATGTGGCCATGGGGCTGGCCAGGGCTGGAAGGCAGCAGAGAGAGAGGAGCTGGGGCCCAGGCAGAGATGAGCCCTGCAGCCACAGCAAGGATTCCTGTCTTTATTCTAGTTTTAAAAGATCACTCAAGCAGCTGTATGGAGACTGGGGCTGTTGTCATAATCCAGGCAAGAGAGAGGGGCAGCTTGGACAAGGCTATAGCTAGGGGTTGGGTCAGAGAGAGGGCACAGGGCTTAGTGATAGATTGGATGGGCCAGGGCTGCAGCCTTGATACTGGACCATAAGGATTCAAGGCTTTCTTAAAAAAAAAAAAAAAAAAAAAAAAAAAAAAGCCTGCATTTCTATAGTTGAAAGAGACCTTAGAGACCAATTTCCAGTTGAGGAAATTGTATCCCAGAGAGGAACCCTGACTTTCCCCCACCATAGTGGGATAAGAACGGAGCAGGGATATAAATTCATCAAACAGTACAAAGAGGCAGAGGCCAGAGTGGGCCCCTGGAGCCCTGAGAGCTTCCTCCAGGGGATGGAAAGTGATCAGACCTGGACAGAAGGATGGGAGGGAAGTGGGGTCCATGTGATAGGGCTTCTTTTCTTCTAGGCTTCAAATCTCACCTTTTCCTTCCCGCCTGGGAGCACTTTGGGCCAGGGGTGTATTTGAGTCTATTTACCAAACCCAGGAGCCATGTGTAGGGCACGGTAGCATGAAGGTTGAAGTGGAGAGCAGACGACCTTGAACAAACCATTCTTTTCCTGAGCCTCAGTTGACCCATCTATGAAATGGGGTAATAACAGTGCCTGCAAGATAGGATTGTTCTGGGACTCAGTCAGGTAAAGAATTAAATCTAAGGATGGATTTACTGAGAAGTTAATAAAGGTTAAACTTCAGGGCCCTTGCCACCTCCCCTGGGAGGGGCCCTGGAAATGCGCCCACAGGGTGATCAAAGGGTCTGCAGCCAAAAACACAGGATGAAATATAATAGAGATCCGTCGAGCAGTTAATTTTTTAAAAAGTGTGTCTTCACTCTGGATTCTGTAATGTTTATGGAATTGGTAGCTATTTTTTAAAATTTACTATTTGCTGTGCCTTCTTTCCACATGCTAAGTAAACATTCGTGTTTGTGCTAATTTTGTGTTTATGATTTTGAATTTTGCACTCTTTTTCCCAAAAGAAGCCTCATGAGAACGTGTAGCTTCAGGCTTCACCAAAGCTGCAGCTGTGGCCAGGTGGCACGCACTGTCCTCATCTGCCCGTTGCGGGGCTGAGAGGGGTGTGTTGCTAGCAGGCTCCCTCCTCCTGCCCCCTCCCAGGTCTGGAGCCTGTAGGTGAGCAGAGAGCAGACACCAGGACCCTTTCTCTTTCCACCGTCAGAATCTCTCCCCAAGACTCAGGTCCATAAGGGCAGGGATATCTTCTTATTCCTCACCGGACACCCCACTCTCATCACAGCACCTAGCACGTGGCTGGGCTTCAGTCCCAAGGAGCTGTATGAATGAACAGGTGAGAGATGAGTGAATGGGGCTGCTGCCTGGTTTCTGGGAGACAGGAGTTAGGGTCCAAACTTGAAGGTGCGACACTGTGGCAGCTCACCAACCTGAGATTTCACAGGGGCTCCCGGATGGGGCTGACCCTGGACCAAGGCTCCAGAGGCTGATTCAGAGGGATGAGGAGATGAGATAGCCTTGGCCTTGGCCTTGGCCTTGGCTGATGAGAAGGAAAACAAGTCCTAGCCCCATGGCTCAGCCACAGAAGCGCCTCTCAGAGAAGACTTCTCTGATCAGGGCCACCACGCTCCTGACCGCACGCCCCTGGGACCAGAGCCAGAGCTCCCTGGGTCCCCTGACCTTGGGCTGAACTTCACACTCTGCGCAGGCCATCTGCTGGTTCTCAGGGCACAGGGTGGGGAGAGAGCAAACTGCTCAGGATGGGAAGCAGGAACTGACAGCGGTTACTAAATCTCTCTGGATTTCAGGTTCTAGGAGCTATGTGACTTTGAGCAAGTTACTTCACCTTCCTGAGCCTCAGGTCCCACATCTGTGAAATGGGCAGTAAATGTGTCCCCCTCACAGGGTTGTGCTGAGGATTAAGTGGGATAAGCCCTATGTAGCATTTCTCACAAGCCTTGATACATAGTAAGGGCTCAATAAATATCATTTATTATCCACGTATTATTCCCAAATGCCAGTCTGGGAAGTTTTCTTTGGTTCAATGTAAAATGAGAGAAATAAATTATGAGGAGAAACCTCAGTTTATTATTATCTCCATTTTCTTCTATATATCTTTTTTTCTAAATCCCATTAATGTATGATTTTCACGGGTGAGAAAAAAGGAACAGAAGTCATATATAAATTAGAAACACCACCCACACAGAAACACTAAATATACATATTTATGAATATGTATACATATGAAATATGAAATGTTAACAGCAATTACCCCTCTTGGTGGTAAGAATTGGGGTGTGTAATTTATTCTGTTCATGATAAATTTTCCAAATATTTTGCAATGAATATGTGTTTCTTGTACTAAATAAGTTATTGGAAAGCAAAAATAAAATTTTATTCAGCTCTCTATTCTGAGAGTGTATACTTCCCACTAATTTCATGTTAAAATGTTCTTTCTTTTTATGAAATCATGATCAGAACATATAATTCGGTTATCTAAAAATCCATTCTGGGCAAAATTTTAAATGGGCATTCCTGTTTTGTTTTGTTTTGTTTTGTTTTAATTTTTTTAAAAAAAGGTCACCAATCTGTGATAACTAGCCACAATTCTAGGTCAATGAACTGATTTTAGAGAGGAGGAAACAGATCTGGCAGACTGACCAAACTTTTCCCCTTTTCATTTTAACCACAAAAGAAATACAAACAACAATATCATAAGCATGCAAGTCCTCCTACTCAGAATTGACAACTATTAAAAGTTCATTATATATACTTATCCTATGTGTTTATTTTTAACTACTAATGGAGTTAAAGCCCCATTTGTCCCCTTCATTCTCTAGTATATCTTTTTTTTTTCTTAGTTTTTTATGGGGGGTGGTAATTAGGTTTATTAATTCCTTTTTTTAGAGGAGGCACTGGGGATTGAACTCAGGACCTTGGGCATGCTAAGCATACGCTCTACCACTTGAGCTATACCCTCCCCCACAGCTCCTTCATTCTGTGTCCTAGCTCCTTCCCCGACTCCCTGCACATCCAACCCTCCACAGCCACTGTCATATGTTATGCACCAAAAAACAAAATGTGGAGCATTTTGTTCAGTGTGTTTCCAAGTTACATAAATGGTATCAAACTGCACATATCATTCTGCCTCTTGCTTTTTTTTCCCGTTCAAAGTCATGTTTTGAAGGCATATCTGTATAAATATAAGCACTCTTTGTCATTTCTCTTTAGTATTTAGTATCCTGTCTGGTATAGCTGTTCTGTTTTGAAGTTCATTTCGGTTGTTTCCAGATGAATTTCCAAGGTCACTTGGGAGTCAAATGCCCTCTCCACTGCCCAAGAGCACAGACACATAGTCACCTCTAGCCTGACCAGTTCAGAATTCAGAGCTCACCTATGGTCACCCCCGGTCCACCTCCCTGGACCCACACTCCTCTGTTCTCTGTATCTCCTGGGTCCCCAGAGATGCAGGGCCAACTCAGCTTCACGATGTGAACAAGAGGTGATGAGAGGGAAGAAGGGTCCTTCCTCTAGGACAGAAGGCCAAGGCATCCTTGGGCACTTCTGGCCTGGACTCAGTTGTTCAAAAACATGGTTCTGACGGTCAGACTCTTTCTAAATGGTCAGCAGAGGACAAGGCCCATGGTGGTCACCAGTGCTGTTCACCAAATAGTCTAGTTCTTCCCACTCAGGGCACACGGTGGGATGTACATCTCTGTGCCTTTAGTTACACATGCCTACGTGACTTGCTTTGTCCAAAAAAAAAAAAAAAAAAAAGTGAGAGAAAGTAAGCAGTCACTTCCAGGTAGAAGCTTTAAGAGCCAGTGTCCACATGACTGCATCCACTCATGCCTCCCGAGTGACACATGGCTGTGTTCAGGTTGGTGGCTGCTCGATCAGCTTGGGGCCTGGAGTAAGGACAACACAAAACAGAGCCTGTTGCAGCCCCACAATAGATGTTTTAAGCCACTGTCTTGGAGTTGTTTGTCACTGCAGCATAATCTGGCCTATCCTGTCTGTTTCAGGGCCATGTTTGGGGAGCCCCAGCTGCTGCGAGCCTGGTGATAAGCTACCAGGAGCCGTCCTTTTGCTAAACCCGGGTTTGCACACCCCGAGCCCTCTGGTTTCTCAGGACCGTGCTGCAGAGGAAAGACAGGTACTCCTTGGGGGCCCTATTGGAAGAAGGAACTTCAGGACTGAGAAAGCAAGAGATTCTCAATACTTATAAAGGCACACTGTGTTAGACAAGTGAGAACCTGAACGGGTCATTTCCTAGCTGAGTGTCCTTGGGCTGTGGAGGATTGAACGAGGTACACCTGTCAAGTACCTGGTGCAGCCCCTGGCACGTGGTGAGCTCTGGACAAGTGCGTGGGCAGCAAAGATGCTCAGTGAAGCCTCATTGTTAATCGTGAAAAGTTGGAAACTAAACACTCAACACTAGGGGAATTAGTTAACTAATTATGCAATGACCATTTACTATTAAGCAGCCAAAAAGAGGGGAAGAAAGGAGGAGGTAAAACCATGTAGCATAGATCATTACAGACAATTAAGGGAAAAGAGCAAGTTATGCAATAGTTTGGCATTGGAGACAGACACAGCTGGGTGTGAGTGCCCCCTCTCCTACTTGTGTGTCTCGGGCAGGATGCTTAACTCCTCTAAGCTTCAGAGACTGACTAGAATAGGAGCTGGATAAATGTGAGCTATTGTTATTACTTTCTTGTCATCACTATTAATAACAACTCTGTGGGTCAACACTGGTCGGGCACATGACTCCTGTCCTATTACCATTGCTCTGTCATCCTGTATTCCCTCTCCCTAAGCACCCTGTGAAGTTGATCTTCATCCACTTTACACATGAAGACAACTGAGGCGCAGAGAAGTTAAGCCAACTGCCCAAAGCCCCCAAGTCATCAGTAGGTGAGCCAGGACTTGAATCCAGTTCTGCCTGGCTCCAAGCTCCAGGCTCCTTAACCTCCGTACCCTGCTGGCCCCTGGTGCAGATAAGTGTCAGTGACATGGGATCATAGCGCTTTATTTCTGATGGAGTCATCCTGGGACGCTGCTGGAGTCGTGCCCCCAAAGGGACCCCCACAGGCAGGTCCAGATGAAACCAAGCTGTTGGGTGAGCGGCTCTCAACTTTTTGGAACCCGCAGCCCAGTCTGAATGCTGGATTTCGTTTGGAATCCAAAGTTTTCCAAACAATAGTAAACAAGTGGGTGTTGATGAGCACTCTGACCGGCTGCCTCCACAATGGCCTCATGATCTTTACCTCCTGGTATTATGTCCTTGTGTGTTGCCCTCCCACACTGAGCAGGGCTGACCTGTGGAAGCATCAGGTTATTCAGGAACCGATAATGTGTGACTTCTGGAGCTAGGTATGGGAGACAACGTGACTCCCACCCTGCTCTCCCTTGCTCTGGGGAAAGCCCAGCTTCCTGGTGAGAGGACACCCAGGCAGCCCTATGGCAGAGTCCACCACGCAGTGAAGAACTGAGGCCTCCCAGCCAGAGCCCTGTGAGTGCACATCTTGGAAGCAGATCCCCCAGCTCCAGTCCAGCCTTCAGATGACTTCAGGCCTGGCTGACAACTAGATTGCCACTTCTTGAGAAATGCTAAGCCAGAGCCTACACAGCTAAATCATTCCTGCATTCCTGATCCACAGAAACTGTGAGATAATATTTGTTTTAAGCCACTAAGCTTTGGGGTCATTTGCTACATAGCAATAAATACAGCATCACAGTACAGAGGAAAACAATGCCTTGAATATCTTGAAAAGACAGCAAAACAGTTATCACATGGCTCTCTCTGTCCCCTTTGGCACATGTATTGGAAGAACTAACCCTTCCACAAAGACCATCCTGTCTTATACACTCACCTGGCCTCATTCTCACAGCTCCCGGTAAACGCACCATCTTTCCCTGGCATCAGCTCTAAAGTGGGCCTCCCGTCTGTCCTGTGACTTATATGGTAAGTTAACACCTTTCTGTGCCTCCCTACAATCCAATTCAAACAAAAAGCACCAGAACAATATATACCCTGGCTTATAATAAAAATAAACTTTATGCACTAGTGAAAACCTGGCAGCACCTCTGGAGTCATGAGACCCACCCCCCCAGCCCACTGTGTTAGGTGATTTCATCAAAAGCAAGAAAAGGGAAACTTCATCCCTTTTGAGCCAAAGCCCTCCTTCTGTCTAGGCCCCACACTGCCTTCTCTCGGCCCCTCAAACTTCCAGAGTCCCTCCTTCCTATGGTGAAATCTGCTTGCAGGGCAGTGAGGCTTTGCAGAAACAATACTTT
This sequence comes from Camelus ferus, assembly GCF_009834535.1. Classification (NCBI taxonomy): domain Eukaryota; kingdom Metazoa; phylum Chordata; class Mammalia; order Artiodactyla; family Camelidae; genus Camelus; species Camelus ferus. The sequence goes on from NC_045698.1 coordinate 109,324,337, forward strand.
GGTTCTGATTCATTTCAGCTCTGTCACCTTGGGTTAACTCCCTTAACATCATCATACCTGAGCTTCCTCTTCCCTGCTGAGGCCAACAATAGAAACTTCCTGCAGAGGCTGAAGGGATCAAGGGAGAAAAGAATTGTCCAGGGCTTAGCACACTGCCTGGCAATGAGTAAGTGCTCATTTGCATTTCATTGTTAATGAAAAATGATAGTAGTAATGGTGGCCACTATTTATTCAGGGCTTACTACATGCCCAGCATCGTTTATATGTACTATCTCATTTCCTACTGCCAGATAGGGCCTCGTGGGATCCACATTTTCAAAATGAGGAAGCCGAGGCCGGAGAGGTGAAGTGCCTTGCTCAAGCTCACACAGGCTCTCGGGGGATGAAGCGTCAAGAACTCTCAGCCTTGCCCACTTTGCTCTGCAGCCTCCCGAGAGGATTGGACAGAGGGCCCTGCAAACATCAGGAACAGGGCAGGGGTGCAGGTGAACAGAAGAAGCAGAGGGAGAGATGGCACAGCAAAGGAACACCCTGTCAAGAGGAAAAGAGTTTCCTGAGTTGCAGAGACCGGCATCCCTGCATGGAAGTCCTCTGCAGGCATCATCAGCTGTGTCTTGTCTGTAGCAGGAGGAGTCTGGACCTGGACAGGTAAGAGCCCTGCTGATGGCTCTGCCTTGCCCTTCCTGAGCGCCTGTTCTGACCACAACACTGCACATGCTCATTAATATCGGGTTCTGCTGGTGGGAAAAGTCAGGCTGTTTTATTTGAAAGATAAAACAGCATAAATATGATAGCGTCACTAGTTTTGGCCCAACTCTGGAACACTCTCCCCTTCTCCCTGAACCAAGAAAGCAAACTCAGAACCAGCAGCATCCACTGCTTAGGGCCAGAGAGAGTCAGCTGGCTTGGGGCCCTCTTCCTCCTGGCTCTGACCCCAGTGAATCCCTGTGACTTGAATGATAATAGTAAGAGCTCGCGAGGTAGCTCCTAGGGACTCAATCCTGTGCTTTCTGTTGCTGGGGCTCAGAGAGGTTGAGTTGCTGAACAAGGTGACCCAGCTGGTCAAAACTTCTGTTTGACTGTGACAGAAGCAAGGTGCTACCTGCATGGAAGTGAGGGTCACTGTGAAAGAAGAGGGACAGCTGAAGCCACTGGACAGGATGCAGCCTCTCAGAAAACATTTATCCAGGGAGGCAGGATAGTTTTGAGCACTGGTTCTCCATCAGGGGTGATTTTGTGTCTAGGGGACGTGTGGAAATACTTGGAGACATTTTAAATGTCACAACTGGAAAGGGAAGTGCTACTGGCATCTAGTGGACAGAGACCAAGGATGCCGCTGGATAGCGTACAGTGCACAGGGCAGCCCTGCGAGGCTGCATTATCCTGCCCCAAGTGTCAATAGTGCCGAGGTTGTGCCGGCCTGATCCAGCAATTGAGAGGGCATGCAGCCCTGGAGTTTGAGGTGCCCTTACTAGCTGTGTACCCAGGAACAGGCACTTCACCTTCTCAGTTTCCCCCTCTGTAAAGTTGGGGATACTAAGCTGAGCCAATGCCAATTCACTGCTTTTGGCGGGGAGGTACACAGCAAATGCTCCATCGTGATGCTGTTGTTAATTACCCAGGGCATACGCTCTGCAGAAGAACAATGACCAGGTAGGCAGCAAGGAGGCCCCAAGAGAAGCAGGCTTCAGAGGGTGGAGGAGGGCAGAGGAGGCCCTGACGACCTGGCGGACAGCGTGTTCTGGCATTCACGGTCTTGCTTCATTCACCCCATCTTGCTTCAGCCTATATTGCTCGCCCTGCCTCCCATTGCTTTGGATGGTCACTGGGCCACCCTCCACAGTCCCCACCCTTCCAAGACCTCCTCCTCCAAGAAGCACCTTGTCCAGCCCAACCCTTAAGAATTACCTGGCTCTTATCGCAGACTAAATCAATAGATGGCTGCAGAGATATACCCAGACTCATACACAGTCATATCCACGCAGAGTCTGAAAAACACATCTAAACACACAAGCAACCTTAAGGCACACTTCAGCCCTGGTCACAGACTCACAAATATATTCTCATACACTCACAAACACACATTTACAACCATAACACAATCTCACCAAGACACACGTGGAGTATCCCCACCCCCCACACATATATACAACACTAGCACACAATAGCAGTATATACCCAAGTATATGTAGTCCCATTCACAAGCCCACAAATTCACATGTATTTAAATACAAACTCAGGAAAGCCCATAGATCTCAGATATACACACCTGCTTAACATTTAGGCACATAAAGATACATGCCTGTATATATGCACAGAGACACATTCTGAGCACACATATTCATATACAGCTATCAGTGTGCTTATATCCATAAGCATACATATGGCAGACACCATTCAAGATACACAACTCCTGTACATCCTCCCAAACACACACACACACACACACACACACACACAAAGGCATTTTAAAAAATCTGTCCTCTCTATACACACAGACGTGCTCATTTCATTCATTCATCGGTTCATTTACTCTATTAAAAAATTGCTAAGAACACTTCCTTGGGTCATCTTTCAAATTCAACCTTGTGTAATAGCTATTGTGTAGCGCAGCAAAATGCAGCGGTAGATAGTTTCTCTTTTCAAATTTCCACTTGCGGACAGGCGGTGTAGGTTTTCTCGCTGCCTTGCAAGTCCCCAGGAAGCAGGGCTCCGTCTCTCTCATCTCTAATTGCCCAGTCCCCCAAGGCCGCCATCGGGAGGAAGGGGCTCACTAAGGGCCCGTGTCTAAAGGTGCATCTCCCACCACTAATCCAAACACGGCGAGGGTGGGTCCGTCGGTGTGGCGTGTGAACAAGGGCACTTCGGGATGGGGGATGAATGCAGGGTAGCTCACGAACTCCCCTTGGGTGCCTCACCCTCTCCCTACCCTCTCCGCTGTTCTTCGGCCTGTTTGCCAGGATCAGCCCTAAGTCGGCGGGCAGCGGGAGGAGGCGGGGCTGGGGCTTCGGCCTCCCCGGGAGCCCTCCCCTCCCCTCCCCCACCCCTTCCTCCTCTCCCACCCCTCCGCCTCCCTCCCTTTCGCCTCTGTTCTCCTTCCTCCTCGCTCCCCTCCCCCCTCCGTTGGCCCCGCCCCGCCCCGCCCATTCCCCTCCCCCGCCTCGCCCCCGCTCCTCGCCCCCGACTCCACGCCTGGGCTCCGGAATGTTGAGTCATCGCTGCGGCGTTGCCCGGAGAGCAGGCGACCAGGTAGGGAGGGTGTAAAGAGACCGACGCCGTGCGACCCGTCAAGCACCGCCACCATGAGCAGGGCTGCGTCCCTGCGCACGGCCGGCTCCCTGAGCGGCCTGGGAAGGGGCACCGGCGGGGGCGGCGTCGCGGTAGGGAGGGGCGACGGGCCCCGGAAGGCGCGGATTTCGTCGCCCTAACCGAGGCCGCTTTGCAGCATTCTAGAAGAGCTGCGCATAGGATGGAATCATAAACCTGCACATAACATTAGGTGGCATTCAGGCTAGGTATCGCAAACTGGCGGCCCACGGGTAGATCTGGCCTGCATCTGATCTTTATTCGGCCCACAAAGTGGTGTTTATTTAAGTTTTAACCAGATTCCGGTGTTTAAACACCATAGGATATTTCACAGGGGTGGGGGACATCTGATTCTCAATCTCTAATAATTAAGAGTATATGCCGACGCTGGACCGTGACAACAATAGCCTAATGCTGAGTGGGGCTGCCTTTTTTAGTCAAGGCATTCATCCTCTCATTTGCCACTGTCCCCATTACTCCTTCCTGCTTCACCTAGGCCGTCCTTTGTGTTACCTGCCAAACCCCTGATTTAGTGATTCCTAATCTAGTTCATCCTACCCATTTCTCAGATGGAAAGGGGGAAGTGGAGGTGGGAGTTTCCCAGCCGTATAACATGTGGCCTTAATGCAGGAAAATGTGGATTTTTCTCACCTAATTTTTTTTAATTAAAAAGTTTTTTTTTTAATTGAAGTATAGTCGGTTTACAATATGTTAATTTCTGGTGTACAGCATAGTGATTCAGTTCCATATTTGTTTTTTTCATATCCTTTTTCATTATAGGCTATTACAAGGTATTGAATATATTGTTCCCTGTGCTATACAGTAGGACCTTGCTGTTTATCTATTTTATATATAGTAGTTAGTATCTGCAAATCTGGAACTCCCAGTTTATCCCTCCACCCCACCACCTTTCACCCCCTGGTAACCACAAGTTTGTTTTCTGTATCTGTGAGTCTGTTTCTGTTTGTAAATAAGTTCTTTTGTCTCTCTCTCTCCCTTTTTTTTTTTAAGATTCCACGTATAAGTGATATCTTATCACTTTCTCTTTCTTACTTCAGTTAATGTGACAGTCTCCAGGTCCATCCATGATGTTGCAAGTGGCATTATTTCATTCTTTTTTATGGCTGAGTATTATCACCTAGTAATCTTTTCTGGCAAACCATTCTGTCTTCTTTGGTATGTAGGCTAAGAGAAGGAATTGTCTGGTGAAAAGTGGGTCCCAGAAAATGATCTGGGGATCAGAGTGGACCCCAAGTGGAAGATGATTTGGAGCAGTGATTAACCAGGAGAAGGGTCAAACAGCTTTAGATTTCTTCCTGTATGAGGGTAGATCCATACTAAGAAACTGACCAGAATCAGAATGTACAGCAGCCTCTCTCTGGAGGTGGTGGTAGCCTCTCACAGACTTTCCTTTGGAGCTGCAATAGAAGACAGAACTAGGGCAAGTGGATGGATGGAACAGTTGGCAATTCTGGCAAATTTGGTCATAATAAGTTGTTTTCAAGTCACTAGAGACTTGGCCTTTGAGACACTAGACTGTATTTTAAGGGCTGTGAAGGCAACATGCTGCTTTGCTTGGATTGTTCTCTAGACTTACTCTTTTGTCTAGTGCTTCTCAGCCTGTAATGTGTACGTGATTCTTGTAAAATACAAATTTAAAAAGATTGGAATATAGTTGATTTACAATATTGTGTTAGTTTCTGGTATACAGTAAATTGATTCAGTTACACATACATTCGTAATCTTTTTCACATCCTTTTCCATTATGGTGTATTACAGGATATTGTGCTGTACAATAGGACCTGGTTGTTTATCTTAAAATGCAGGTTGTGATTGAGTAGGGCTGGGCTGAAACTGGAGTGCCTACACTTCTGGCAAGCTTCTAGGTGATGCCAATGCCACAAGCCCCCAGATGCCACTTTGAGTAGCCAGGCTCTCCTTGTGCCTGTTTTTTTGCAAGAGTCTTTGTTACAAGGCAGCCAAGAAGAAGGGCTTACAATCACAGACCTGGGATCCCAACCCACCTCTTATTAGCCAGGTAACCTCTCTGTGCCTCAGTTTTCTCATCTGCTTATTTAGAATCAAAGAATCCTTCCTACCTTAGGAAGATGGGGAAGGAAGAGTGAACTGGGCATGTGGCCCCAGTACAGTGTGTAGCTCAGGGTAGGCGCCATGGAAAGGTGGTTTCTGTTATTTTGTTCGCTCTGTGGGGGTGCCTATGGGCAGTGACACCCATAAACAACATGATCAGGGAGGAGGAAATATGAGACATTTCAGGGTGAGGATGGAACCCCTTAATGTGGCCTTCCAGGCCATACATGCTATCCAGCCCACCCTTGCCACTCTCCCATCACTGTGTGCACTGCAGCCCCACTGGCCGCTTATGAGGTCCCTCATCTGTGGTACCTTCTCTCCACAGAGGCCTTGTACTTGCCGTTCCTCATACTTTGGCTGCCTGGCCCTTTCTTATCCTTCAATCTTGGCTCCTCTGTCACTTCCTCAGAGATGCCGTCTTTGATTCTCAAAATTGCTAAAGTAAGGTTTTAGGGGATTTATTCTGGTAGAAAGGGAGTATGGGAGACATCCCTTGAGGATATATATAGAGAGACAGACAGACAGACAGACAGATATCACTGTTTTTAACAGTCTGTGTTTATTTAGAGCAGTTTTTTTTTGACGGGGGTCAGATGGGAGGAGGAACTACACACCTAAACACTGCCCCTGCTGGTCTGCACAGTGCCTTTTTGCAAATTAGAAACTGGCCCAGCTTGGGTAGGACTGCGTCTCTGCTCTGGCCTGCCCTCTCCACCTGTTACCTTTGTGCAGAATACAAACTGTGCAGCCTTAGGTGGCAGCCCAAGTGCTAATGCTTCCCCAAGCTGCCTGGTGACTGGCTTAATCCTCCTGATTAAATTAAGTTCCTTTTAGAAACTTTCTTAACTCCGTAAAACTCATCACAGATTGGAATTAGGTGTCTTGGGAATGATTTGTTAAAAATCTAGTCCCCTGTACTAGACTATATTCCATCAAGGCAAAGGCTATCCATCTTGCCCTCAGCTGTATTCTCAGTGCCTAGCCTGGTGCCTTCAACAAAGCAGGTGCTCCATGATGTTTGTTGAAGACAGTTGATTCTTGGACAACACAGGTTTGAGCTGTGTGGGTCTACTTATATGTGAATTTTTTTCAGTAAATACTATTACAGTACTATATGGTCCACAGTTGGTAACATCCGCAGATGCAGAACTGCAGGTAGAGAGGGCGGCTGTACAGTTACAGGCATATTTTCAGCTGTAGGGATGGAGGATCGGTGCCCCTAACTCCTGCATAGCTCAGGGGTCAGCTGTATTTTAGGAGCTCAATGCCTACCGGGAGAGATAGGACTCATCAAAATAACCATGATATGAGATGGGGACTAAATGGTCCAGCTCCTGGAAGGGAGTGTCACTTCTAGCTGAGGTCATCTGGGGATGCTCACAGAAGAGGTGGTGTTTCGGCCAGGCCTGATAGAACAGGTAGAGTTCGTGAAACCTGCATGAGTGGTAGGGTGTTCTTGGCAGTGGAATAGCAAAAACAAAGGTGCAGAGGAAGAAGAGAGTTCAGTGTGTTCCTGTAGCAGGTCACAAATTGTGAACAGCAGACTAGTCAAATGCGTCTTGTGAATTAGCTGTCGATCTTTAAAAATCAAGAGATTTCACAAAAAGATCCAGATTTCTGGATTCTCTTGGAAAATTGGAAGATCCCACCAGGCAGCAATTGTTTGGCGCCAGAAAGTGATGGTCCTTTTAGAAAGCTTGTGGTTTTCTTTATTTTTCTTTAGTTGTAATTTTCTTCTGTTTATAAAAATAATACATCCTTATTAGAACAAAATGTAAAATATAGAAAAATAAAATGAAGATAATAATCTGTAATCCTACTGACTGTTAACATGTTGGTGGATTTCCTTATGTTTGTTTTTTTTTCAGTGTATTTATTTATTTACTTATTTTTTTTAACAAAGTTGGGGTCACATTTCATATACAGAGCTTGCCCTTTTTTGATTAATACTATGCTATGAATCTTTTACCATGAGAATATATTAATGCATCTTCTTGTTGAACTTCTTAAATAAGATAAAATTTAGAAAAGAAAAATAAACCCAGTATATTAGCATCACTTTCCTGATTTATTAAATATGCTTTGGAAAAAACATTTTGCCTGTTTCCTTCCCTTTTCAAAGTATAGTCAGGAATCTGAGTTTTATCAGCTTGCAAAACAGGTATTATCACCCTAATTTTATCGAAGAAACTATCACAGAGATGAAGTGATTTACCCCAAACTAATTAGCCAGCAGCTAGCTCAGGCCTGGAGTACAACCCCGGGTCTTCTGAGTCAGGCTTCGTGCTGGGGGGCGGTGGGGAGGCAACCACAATCTGCTTTCCTCCACCCCCATTACAGTTAGTTTAGATAATGCCAGGTATGCTTTAAATTCTGGGAATCAAGGAGGCTTTAAACTGAGCACAGTTAATCCAGGTGTACTTCGTGGAAGAAGCAGATTTTATGCAGCATCTGAAAGGTTTGTCCAATAAATAGATAAGTTAATGGCAGGCACCCATGACTTCTGATCCCCAAGGGAATGGTAATACCAGCCTTTATCTTGAGGTAAGCCTTACTAAGCCCTTTAACACTGTTTATGGTATTTAATCCTCACATCCAACTGTATGAAGCACTGCTATTTTCATCGATCTAAAAATGAAGAAACAGAAGCACAGAGAGGGGGAGTGACAGGCTCAAGGCTGCACAGCTAGTGAGTACCAGGGCAGAGGTTTGAACTCAGGCATCCCAGAGGCGTTCCTGCATTCTACCCATGCACCCTCTCTGCCTGAAGGCTGAAGGGTGAGCAGCCGGGTTCAGGCTTTGTACTGCCCCCGCCACCTGGAGCTGACCAGTTGTGCAAGGTGTGCTGACTCAGGCGCTGTGTGGTGGCAACAGCCAGCCAGGAAAGGTGCCTGTAGCCCTCCAAGAGGATTCTCAATGTGGGAAATTATTAGTGGAAAAAAAAAATGAAGGATTCCCCAGAGCAGTTGGCATCCCACGGCCAGTGATTGTGTCTTGATTCCTCTTTGATTCTGATTCCTCTTTGATTCTGAAATAAAGTCCATCCTGAAAGAATAGCGGGCTTGGAATCAAGAGGCATGACCTGAGTTCTAGTCCTGCCTCTGCCACGATCTGACTGTGTGATCTCGGGCCAGTCACTTTCCCTCTCTGGGTCTCGGGTTAAAGCTGATCCTTTCACCTGGTCTTTGCAGCTCACATCCCAGCGCCATCTGGCCAACAGAATACTGGGCCTTAGGGTTGACTTGGTAGAAACTGGAGCTGTTTGCACGGTGAGGGTGTCTGTGGGTGCTGCACCCACCCTGCTCTTGTGGAGCATCCAGTGTCTGTGCACAGCGCAGGGCAGGACTCTTGGTTAGTCTAGTTGGAGGAGGAACCTAGCCCTCCCCCCAACTCCCTCCCCAACCTGCTCTCTGTCCCAGTGGTGCAAAGGGCCCAACTTCCCTGGAGGGACACCAGCCATGCGTCTAACAGCTCACCCCTGCAGCTCTCCACTCTGCCTTCACCGGGCAGCCGTGCCCATTCTCAGGCACAGCCATGCCCACCCCTATGAAGAAACCTTCTCTGGCTCCCTGCTGCCCTGGGAATAACACCCAAACTCCTCAGAATGGCAGAGAAGGCCTTCTTCCACCTACCCCCAACCTGCCTCTCCAACTCTTTTGTCCTGTCACCGTAACATAGAGCTTTGTGCTTTTAAAAGCAGAGGCTCAGGAGTCAAGCCCCTGGATTCAAATCCAGAGTCTGCCTATTCCTGGCTTTACAACCTTTGGCAAGTTACCACCTATCACTAAATCGTGATTTCCACACCCTTAAAAGGAGGGCAGCAACATCTGTTCCATAGGACTGTGTGAGAAATTAAATGAATCACTTAGCATAGTTCCTGGAACATAGTAAACTCTAATAGGCGTTAAGTGCCTGCTGTTATTGTTATAACAAGTAACCACGTTTGGCTACCACCTCCTACTTCCTGAAGCTCAGCGCTTTCTTTCCCAACACTGTGCCTCTGTACCTGGAAGGTCCTTCCCCTTCCCTTTTCTCCACCCAGTAGGCTCCTACACACCCTTTCAAGCCCTATTTAGATGTCATTGCCTGTGAAGACGTTTCCCTTCTTCCCACTTCCTTCCTCCTCCCCACTTCCTTCCTCCTCTCTCCGTGTGTCACCATTTTAACCCAGGGGTCGTGCTTTGGGTCACCAGCGGTGGTACCTCTCAGTAGGATGCAGTAGACTACCCAGCTCCACCTATTTTGGGTCCTGCCAAAAATACTGAGCCTGAACCTCATCAGGTCTTTAGAGCTGGCTTCAGTTTACCAGAATTTCAGGGAATAGTGGAACACATTACATAACCCACAGAGAAGCAATCAGACAAGTCCAGAATGCGGAATCCTTTATAAGACCACTGATGTGATCTCTTAAAAGTCGACAATGTGAAAATAAAACCAAAGCAAACGCAGTGGGGAAGGAGGTTCTATATTTAAAGAGATCCTAGAATATAACATTTAAATGTAAGATGTGATTCCTGATTATATCTTGGTTCTTTTTTTTTTTTAAAAAGCTGTAAAGACCGTGTTTTTAGACAGTGGTGGAAATCTGACTGTGAACTGGGGATTAGGTGATATAAGGCAGTTATTAATTTTGTGAGGTGTGGTAAGAGTATTGTGGTTATGGAGGAGAATCTTTATTTTTTGGAAATGCATGTTGAAGTGTTTGGGGCTGAAGTGTTAGAATATCTGTAGTTAACTTTAAAATGGTTCAGCCACAAATTTGGCATATAGTAAGATAAAGTGAATATGGTAAAATGTTGACAGTTGTTGAATTTTTGTGATCATATGTAAGCATTCAGTTTATAATTCTTTCTACTTTCCTGTAGTTTTGAACATTTTCATAATAAAAAGGTATCTTTAAAAAAAAAATGTTCCTTCTCCAGGGCTCCCACAGAAGTTTGGGGGTCCTTTAGTAAAGAACAAATCACAGTATATGGAGGTGATGTATGCCAGTGAGTCTTGCCATTCAGATTACAGATTACAGACTCCTGTCAGGAGGATCCAGGTCTGGATCAACTGTATTTCTCTCACAGTGCCAAGTTCATAATAAATGCTCAAGAAACATTTGTTTAATGAAACTTTACTGCTACAGTGCATGGTCCATCAGTAAACTTACTGTTAGTAATCTCCTGAGTGCAAATGATAATGACAAACATTTATCAGGCGCTTACTATGTGCCCGGCTTGGGGCTAAGCCCCTAACATGCATTTGCTTATGGAATCCTCACAGCAGTCCTATAAGGTCAGGAAAATATTGATACCATTTTACACATGAGAAAACTGACAGACAGAAAGATGAAGAAGCTTGCCTCCCAGATCGTTTAGTTAGTAATGGCAGAAACATGTGGTTCTAACCATCACACATGTTGCCTCATCCCTCTCTTGCAGCATCTGACCAGCACAGGTAATTATATAGGTACCTGTTTTAGCATCTACATCTGCTGGACTAGGAGCCTTTCAAAAGCAGAGGAAAGAAAATATGTCCACACAAAAACTTGTGTGCAAATATAAACAGCAGCATTATTCAGAATAGCCAAGGAATGAAAACAACCCAGGTGTCTATCAACTTGGTGAATTGATAAACACAATGTAGTATATCCATACAATGGAATATTATTCAGCCATAAAAAGGAATGAAGTATTGATACAGTCTACAATGTAGATGAACCTCAGAAACATTACACTAAGTGAAAGAAGCTGGTCTCAAAAGACCACCAATTGTATGATTCCATTTAAATGAAATGTCCAGAGTAAGCAAATCCATAGACATAGAAAGTAAATTAGTGGTTGGTTAGGGCTCAGGGCATGGAGGATTGGGAGGTGATAGCTAAAGCGTACAAGAATTCTTTTGAGTTGGTAAATATATTCTAAAATTGATTGTGTGAGGGTTGTACACCCTTAATATATCAAAACAATTGAATTTACATTTTAAATGGGTGAATGTATGGTGTGAGAATTATATCTCAATAAAGCTGAAAAAAAAGAGGAAGTAATTTATGTACCAATGAATCTGTCTAGCTAGTTGAGTGGAAAAAAGTGAACAAATGAATGAATGGCTGTTTTCCATGAAGCTGACAAAAATCTACCATATTTCCAAAGTCTTCAGTGAATTTCCTTGACAGCCTTACAGGCATGCTTACTCTTTAACTCCCAGGGATCCATTAATATACTAACAAGAAACCTGATAATTCAATAAATAATTCCTGAGGTTGCCAATGCCACTCCAGAAGAATAGAGAAATACACAGATGATTTCTTCCAGATACAAACTATGAGATTGCAGAGCATGGAGCCGCCAGGATGATCTGTCTGTCGAGGGCCCCTGAAGAGCTCACTGTGATCTCTTCCCACTTGACAAACCTTGATTCATTTATCCGGGCTCTTCTGACTATTCCTGCTTTTTTTTTTTTTTTTTTTTTTTTTGCCTCACTCTGGTCATTCAAAAGCACAGTTGTAATGAAAGCTCCAGGATAAAATACCTCGTGAGGGTCTGTGGAAATAGCTTAGTTGGGGACAACCCAAACACTTCAGTGGACAACCATCAACTGGCAGGAAGCTGCTTGTTCAAAATGCTGATTCCTGGCCTCTTCCCTGGAGATTCAAATTTAGTAGGACTAGGGTGGAGCCACGGAAACTGTATTTTACATAAAAACATCAGTGGTGTCCCTGAGACAGGGGACTGCTGGCCAATATGAGAAATACTGACCTACATAAAGGATAGACAGGAGGAACTGAAATGTTTACATTATCTCAGGCAGACAAACAGGTTTGCTTAGGGACCTTAGAGATCATGGAATTTAATAGTTTTCATACTTTGCCCCCTGGAACTCCCTAAGGTTCCATGGAACACTTGGAGGGCTGTTGCATGGGTGGAGGTCCAGAGATGCAGATGGGTCTGTCTCAGAGCATGCCCCCGGCAACAACTCTATTTTTAACTTTTTTTCTAAACTAAGAGATTGGGTTTTGTTGCTTGAAAATCATTCATTGTGCCCTGTCGCTAATACGCAAGTGGAAAACCTGAGGACTAGAGAGGAAAACATTTTCCCAGGGTAACAGAGTGACAGCACACTGATGGCAGAACCAAGGCTCATTTATTCCTTCAACAAATATTTATTGAGTGCCAACTGTATGCTAGATCCCATTCTAAGCACTGAGGGTACATATGGTGAACAACACTGGGAGCAGTCCTGCCTCCAGGGAGCTGACAGTCTTGTCAAGGACCACATGTTCAATAATTGCACATGCAGTTATTTAATTACAAGTATGATAAGTTATGAGAAGGAAATGTTCAGGCTGTTATGAGAATGTGCACTAGAAGCATCTTAAACCCCTGGGCTGACTGTCTAACTGAGTAACTTTGTTCCTTTGACAGATGTTTTTGGACTGACTGCTCAGGGCTAGGCACTGTGTTTGGTGCTGAGTGCTGGGTGCAGTGGGGAATAGGGCTCAGCCCCTGCCCCTAAGGAGCTCACCTGCACAGCAAATACACCATCTGACCAGCAGTCCCTTCCACCCGCATCCTGTGTCCCTCATCCTGCAAAGTTTACAACTTGGACATCCACTTGAAAGAACAATGCCACCCACGCCTGCTTCCACAGGTGAACCAAAAATATTTAACTGGTTCCTTTCGCTTCATATTGGTCTTACCATGTCTTTCGCTAACCCTCAATGGCTTTTGCTTTCTAAGGCTGGAAAAATCGGGGCAAATGGTCACTGAATCTACTGAGAATGTTTTATTATGCTCTGTAAAAATAGTCTTGGGTGAAAAATACATATGGTCTCATTGAGAGAAGAAGGCATCAGGAAAGAGAAGGGAATGGAGATTGTAACTCCCTGGACTCCATGGCTCCATCCTGTTGGGGATGGGAGCTCAGCTTTGAGCACAGGCCTTTGTGGTATTTCTGGCTGCTTGGCTCCAAGGGTGCAGTCTGGAGCGTGGTGCCCAGCTTGCCATGGGGAACTTTCTGGATGGCTTTATTATTCAGAGCATATGATGCTTTGGCTCCAGCAGCTGGAGATAGTCAGCAATTCTGCAGAGCTGGGAATGGGGTTCTCACCAGCAGAGGTGAGCATATGGGTGGTTTCAGGTGTAGGAGGTTTGGCTTGGTAGCCTCCCTGCAAAGCAGTCAGAATCATTTGGCCTCCTGGACCCTGATCCAGGCCTGAAATGTGACAGCATGGGGAGAAATGGGAAGGAAGGAGTGGCCATTGGACTGAAGCACTTAGAGGGTGAGAAATGCAGTTGATTCTTTTTTGTAGCTCCTGAGCCTGACACCCTGGGACAGGTGTCTTGCATTGTCAGCATCATACTTCTCATATATTGAGGGCTTACTATATACTTGGCATTAGTTCATTTAATCCTCAGGGTTCTGCTATTATTGTCAATTTACAGGGAGCTGAGGCTCGGGGTAGTGGAGCAGAATCCCCACAGAGTACAGATCTGTGCTATTAGCAAGGCTCTCAGAGGGCAGAGACAGTCAGCAGAGTGGGAGGGTGGGGAAAATTCTCTTACATGCGGCCAGGGGCCTGAAATAGGAAGCAGCTAACTCTTGGGACAAGCCTTCAACTTGGTACAGAGCCTTGGCCATACCAGCTCTAAGAAATGTGAGATTAACCTTTTTATTTTTCAATGGTGGTACTGAGGATTGAACCCAGGACCTCATGCATGCTAAGCATGTGCTCTACCACTGAGCTATACCCACCCCTGGAGTCAACTATTTAGAAAGTAATATAGAATGTAGCATTTTGCCCTTTTGCCAAGGCCTTACTTTATATCAATAATAAAAGTAAATAACCGATCTATTAAGGTCTTATTTCTTTTCAGTCACTGAGTTAAGAACTTTATGTATATCATTTCATTTAATCCTCACATCAACCCCTGAAGTAGATATTATTATCCTTCGGAGGAAAGACACATTAAATAACTTGGCCAAGATCACAGCTAGTGAGTTTCAGAGCCAGGATTCAAGTTAAGAATGTGTGGCTCCAAGATCTCCTGATTCTCTGAGCATCAAAGACTTGGCTCAGTTCCTGGTTCTTCCATGAACCATCTGTGTGCCCTTGGCAAGTTGGTTAACTTTTCTGGGCCTCATTTTCTGCATCTGTGAAATGGGTAGGTTGGGCTAGGTGATATGTTAGGCTCCCTGTAGCTCTGATATCTAGAGCCCCGGGAGGGATATCACCTCTGTATCCCCAGCACTTAGTGGAGGGCCTGGCCCAGAGTGGACAGACAGCAGGTCAGTATCTGTTGAGCTGAAGCTGTCCTGATGGGGCTGCATTTCCCAGCTTCACAAGTAGTTGCCATTTCCATATCTCTACATTTCAGAGATTCCCTTCATCCGAAGATACCATAATTTATCCATTTTGATTGTTTTCCATTTTTCAAGTTTCTCTTAGTATGTATCCAGGTGTGGGGTTTTTAGATCATGGGATGTACACAAATGCCTCTCAAAAGCTGTTGTAGGAATTTACATTCCCACCGTCTGTAAGAGCTACCCTTTCCCCATATCCTTCCAAAATTGGACTTTGTCAGATTTAAAATTTTGTCAAGTGGTTGGGTGTGAAATGATATAAACATATTTTAACTTTTCATAGTGGAAATTTTCAAGTATTTACACAATAGTAGAAAGGATAGTATCATGAACTTCTACTGAACCTGTCATCCACCTTCAACAATTACTGATTCCTTACCAACTTTGTTCCCTTTATATTCCACCACCCATTAGTTTTAACCAAATCCCAAATATCATACATTTCATATGTAAATATTTCAGCAAATATCTCTATGAAAGATCAGAACGCCTCTTTTAAAATATAGCCACAGTACATCATCATACGGCACCACATGTCAAGAGGAATTCCTTAATATGATCAAATATTTGTGTCAGTGTTCATGTTTCTCCAATTACAGTATAATTTTGTTCTTTATATTGGTTTGAATTGGGATTCAAACAAGTTCCATACATTGTGATCCGTTAATATTTCTTAAGTTCCTTTTAGTCTGTAGTTACCTCCCTCATCCCTGTCTCGCTCTCTTTCTTAGTATCTTGATGTTTATTGAAGAAATTAGATTGATTTTTCTGTTAGACTTCCCTAGTTTAGCTTTTGCTTACTGCGGCTCTGTGTGGTGTCATTTCATTCGTTCCTCAGTCCCTGTTATTTCCTGTAAACTGGAAGTGAGATCAAGTACATGGATTGACATACTATGGTCCATGAGCCAAATCCAGCCCCTACTCTTGTTTGTAAACAAAATTTTGTTGGAACACAGCATGCCCGTCTGTTTAGTTCTTGCCTATGGCTGCTCTCTGTGCTGCAACAGCAGAGTTGAATAGCTACAACAGAGACTACAGACTATATAACTGTAAAGTTTAAAGTATTTGTTACCTGGCCCTTTAGAAAGACTATTTGCCCACCCCTGAGTCGAAAGGCTTGATCAGACTTCTGCTTGACTTTGGAGGCATGATTTCTTCATAAGAGGTGGTATTTAATTCCATCAGAAGGCCCATTTTGTCTGGTTGTTTCTTTTTTGTAATATTTTGAGTTAGATCAACTAATTCATAACAAATGATGATATTCCGAGTCAGTCCTTCTTCATTCCCTGTTCATTTAATTTGTGGGAACGCTTATGTAAAGAGCGGCTTCCTCTCTTTTAATCTTTGGTGGCCTGAGGCATAGTTCTTACAGGAAAGACAGAATAAATACTTAATTGTGTCCCTTTATTTACCAGTTTTCAAAATAATGAACTGATTTCTTAATATCTTCTGAAGATGATCACTGAGGGTTTTTTGTTTGTTTTAAAAATATCCCTGTGAACTCGTGGATTAAAATATATCTGATGTTTTCCAACTCATTGCACTTATTTACTGATCCTCAAATTGTTCTGAATTTGGCCAATGGGAGACTTTTCCGTTGCTTCCTGTGTCTCTTTGCCATGATTAGCTTCCTTGATTTTTGGCATTAAAAGATAGCGTAAGTATATATTGTGCGTTTTTTGTCCCAAAGCTGGTATTAGCTATGTATTTGTATTTTTTTTAATTGAAGTATAGTCAGTTTACAATGTTGTGTCAATTTCTGGTGCACAGCACAATGCTTCAGTCATACTTGAATGTACATATATTCATTTTCATATTCTTTTTCACCATGAGCTACTAGAAGATATTGAATATATTTCCCTGTGCTATACAGTATAAATTTGTTTATCTATTTTACATATACCAGTCAGTATCTACAAATCTCAAACTCCCAGTTTATCCATTCCCACCCCCCTCCCCTCTGGCAACTGCAAGTCTGTATTCTATGTCTGTGAGTTTGTTTCTGTGTATTATTATTATTATTATTTTTTTGAGGAGCTCTGGTTCCTTTTAGTGAGAAATAGTATTTAGAGACCGCGGTCTAGGCAGTAAAGGTGCTTCTTAAAGTGTTGGGCTTTGTTTGTAGATGTGAAAACAGTAGGCAGAGGTAGGCAATATGATGTCTGTTTTCAGATCAGCTGTATCAGAAATTCACTCTGAAACTTCCATTTCAAATCCAGAATTATAGGGTTTTCACTTAACCCCTTTCATCTTTCATTTGTATTTCCTTTCTCTGACATCAAGTCCTGGTTCTCAACACCAGCAACGTAATAACTCACTTGTTTTATGCCACACTACCCATCCAACAGTCTCAGAACAACAATTCCAATGCTACTACTGACAATATGATGACTGAAAACAGGCAGCTCTGTTTAAACATTAGAGTGAAAAATTCTGACAATGAAAGTTGAAAGGACCTTCAGCTTTCAACTTCGTAGGAAGGTCCTTACTGTATCCTGTTGGTCAGGATTTGGTTCTTCAGTGTGATCTGCTCTTAGAAATCATAGTTTTTGCCCTCCGGGAGTAAACAGGTGTCTAGAGAGTGGAGAAACAGGAGGTTTTAGCAACGTAGGCTAGTGGGATGATCGCTGCGTTGGTAACCCACGTATGCTGATGAGCTCCAGACTTCAGTTTCCGCCCCTAATACACGAGGATAAAGAAAAGGAAGGAGAGATTTGCAGGAGGGGACTTTGAGCAAGTCATCTCTCTGCATCATTTCCTTATCTATTAAACAAGGGTGGGGATTAGACTGTAGCTACAGTGGCTTTCTTTCTTTTTTCCAAACACACCTGCTCAGAGCCTTTGCGCTTGCAATTCCACTGTATGGGGAAGTCAAAGGCAGGGGACTCAGGGTTGGGTGCTGACAGCATCCTACTCTATTAGCATTCCTTCCAAGAAGGAATGAACTCAAGGATCTGTTTCACCTTTCCAAGCACAGGTTTTCCATCTGAAAGAGCAGGCGTACTGTTAACTCTGGTCTAGGGTGACTGTGAAATAATGAAGCTTCCTAAACTGAACAGCACTAAGCATGTTGCAGAATGTTTTGCCCTTTCTTTACTCCCAGGTCGTTCCCAGAGTTGGGGGTGGGAAAGGAGGAAGAGGAAGGAAGCCAGGACCAGGGCTGTGGAGGAGGGGAGAGCCAGCTGGTTGCCACGGTTTGTTTA
Organism: Camelus ferus; assembly: GCF_009834535.1. Classification (NCBI taxonomy): domain Eukaryota; kingdom Metazoa; phylum Chordata; class Mammalia; order Artiodactyla; family Camelidae; genus Camelus; species Camelus ferus. Next base: position 109,342,288 of record NC_045698.1, read on the forward strand.
CTCCCCATTCTGCCCATAGCCTAACAGCCCTCACCTGCTCAGGTGAAGAGGTAGGGGGAGCCTTGCTCAGCCAATGAACTGCCATCGTTCTCTTAAAGGCACCCAGCAACTGGCAGGAAAACCAGCCCTGCCACCTGGAGAGCTCCCGGGCGGATGCCAGGAGGCAACTGTACACGCTAGCGGTAGCTACGCCCTCCGTGGCCACGCCGTGACCCCAGGCCCGGTCACTCCATGTCCTGGGGGGCGCTTTCTTCAGGGAGGCCGCCTCCGCCTTACCCAGCGCTCTCATGCCTAGCTGCCCTGGCCGACGCCCAGGGAGGAAAGGCAGCGTGGCCTTGGCAGCTGCCCGCCAGGAAGGAGCCGACAGGTGCCAGGGAGAAGCCATTTCCCTGTCCTGACCCCCTTCAGCAACCCTGGTGAGTCCTGCCGCTCTGGCCTTCTTGAACCTCAGCACACAGGGTGTGGTGGGAAGATGCCTGTCCTGAGGGGCGAAAACTCGGGTGCTGGTTCCAGCCATGTTATGTGACCTTGAGCAAGTCACCCCAGCTCTCTGAACCTCATGTGTCCCATCTGGGAAAATGAGGAGCTCAGACTTCATGTCAGCTTGCCCCTTTTATTAGTGTCCCCCATCACACCCCTCGTTTTGAAAGATTTTTGTCTGCCAAGCTGTACCTGTTACATAAGAAGTCGTTAATTGGTTTTTCCCCTTGTATGTTAATTGGGGCCCTATCACAACCAATCAGTGTTGTCTGGTCAGCAGGAACAAACCCTGGCAGTACTGCTGAGCTGATGTAAGTTTAGCCAAAGCGAAGACATATGGTGTTTTAGCCTGTCTCTGAGGTCTTATCTAGAGCCAATATTTGATTTTCATTTGGCCCTTTTGAAATATGAGAACTAGGGCATTTGTAATTCCAGAGAATGAGGACCCTAGGTGGGAAGCTTCTAGATCTAGCTTGTATGGTTTATGAGGGTATGAGGCAGAAATACTGCCTTCACATCCCCAGCCCAGCTTTGGTCTCTACCAACACTGCCTCCTGCATGGGATGCATTCTTGACAGTGGGATCCTTTGGTCTGAAAACTTCCCCTGTGGGGCTGGACTGTTCCCACAAGTCCTCACACTGGGTTCATCCCCTCTCTGACTGAGGCTGGGGAACCCTGGATGGGGGAACTGAGGTCTCCCTCAAGTCTCTGCTGGGGGGCTGGTTAGGGGGGGTGATGGGAACAGGTTAGTGTGAACACAAGGCCTGGAAGCCAGGAGTATACGGTGGACACAGCTTGCAATCAGGAGACAGGGCTAATCTGCACTGACTGGCTCTGTGACCTGAGGCTAGTCACCTAACCTCTTTGAACCTCAATTTTCCCAGCTGTAAAGTGGTCACTGTAATCTTGGCAATGCTTGCCTACCAGCATTGTTCTTAGGGCCAAGTGAAATAGTGTCTTTCATGGGAGCTTGGATTCCAGAGATTTTAAGATGCACCTCAAATTTAAAGATTAAAAGAATTCATAAACCTGCATTTTCAAATCAATGAAATAGAGTAATGGATGTTTTGTAAAATGTGACTGCCATGGATAAAGATTTATTCTGATTATGATTGAATCATGACTGCTTGTTGCTTGAGTTCTTTTCCTTTTTCAAAATACCATTTATTGGGACTTTTTGAAATGCAGACTCATAAACAAAAAACGGGAAAACAGCTCACTGAGTAATGGTGTTTTCTTTCTTTCTTTCTTTCTTTCTTTTATTGAAGTATAGTCAGTTTACAATATTGTGTCAATTTCTGGTGTACAGCATAATAGTTCAGTCATACATGTACATACATATATTTGTTTTCATATTTTTCACTAAAGATTACTACAAGATATTGAATATAGTTCCCTGTGCTATACAGTATAACCTTGTTTATCTATTTTATATGTAGTAGTTAGTATCTGCAAATCTCGAACTCCCAATTCATCCCTTCCCACCCCCTTACCCCCCAGTAACCGTAAGTTTGTTTTCTATGTCTGTGAGTCTGTTTTTGTTTTGTAAATAAGTTCATTTGTCTCACTTTTTTAGATTCCACATATAAGTAATACCATATGGTATTTTTCTTTCTCTTTCTGGCTTACTTGAGTTTAAATGACAATCTCCAGATCCATACATGTTCCTGCGAATGGCATTATTTTATTCTTTTTTTTATTGCTGAGTAGTATTCCATTGTATAAATATACCACAACTTCTTTATCCAGTCATCCGTCAGTGGACATTTAGGTTGCTTCCATGTCTTGACTATTGTAAATAGTGCTGCTATGAACATTGGGGTGCCTGTGTCTTTTCAAATTAAAGTTCCCTCAGGGTGTATGCCCAGGAGTAGGATTGCCAGATCATATGATAAGTCTACTTTTAGTTTTTTGAGGAATCTCCATACTGTTTTCTGTAACTACTATACTAAACTACATTCCCACCAACAGTGGAGGAGGTTTCCCTTTTCTCCACACCCTCTCCAGCATTTATCGTTTGTGGACTTTTTAATGATGGCCAAGTAATGGTGTTTCCTAATGACTCCTGTAACTGAAACCCAAGCCTGGGATGTGGCCCTAGTGCGTGAGGCAGTATGGTATGTGGTTAGAGCATCCACTTTGGAGTCAGACGATGTTGGGTTCAAATGCAGACTGTAAGACTTACTGGTGACCTTGGGTGTAAGTCACTTTGCTTTGCTATACTTCACTCTCTTCTAAATTCTAAAATGGAGTGGGGAGAGTGTCCGCAGTACTAACTGACTGGTAGCTATTGTTGCTGTTGATATGTTGGGTTTAACTTAGGACAGAGACTCAGAGATTCAAGTGGGCTAGATAAACTGATTCAGGGCGAACCCTGTGATCAGTTTCTCCGTCTATAAAATGGGGCCCCTCACACCCTTGCCACCTTCTTGGTGAAAATGTGGCAGCAGGAGGCTCCAGGGGGATGCTGGATGAGCAAGTGCTTGGCACCCGTCCACTCCCCCGAGCGCACGGGGCTATTGCTACTCCTGGCTTTGGGGGCCCAGCTGAGGTACAAGCCCCTTCTGTTTGTTCATTTGAGCTTCCTCATCCTGTCCTTCCCTCTCCCACTGCTCCCTGCTGAGCTCAGTCATAGGGAATGCAGTTCAGGGGTCGTGACAGTGCAGGAAGGTGAGGTGGAGTGAGAGCTAGAACAGAAGTTTCCCAGGAAAGGGAAAGGCAGCCACTCTTGTCCAGGCTTTGGGCAGATGGTGTGTGAGAGTGTGCGTGTGTGTGCATGTGAGCTAAGGAAACTAAAGTTGAAAAATTCTAAGAGTGTGAAGGCCCCCAACAGGTCATGTTAGCCACCTCCCTGCTCTGGGCAGGAGTCTCTTCTAACCAACACTAGGTTACAGCTGTACCCCAGGGAGCCTCCTAAACATCTTTCCTTGGTAACCAGCTGTGGCATCTCAAAATCCTCCCAAGAGTGTGTGCAGGGTGTGTGTGCACATGTGTGAGGGCCTTGGGTATCTGAGTTAGAGCTCCATGGACACTGAGGTCTCAAACCTCACAGAAGAATAAGTTTGTGGTGGAGGGACTGGGGTGCAGTGGCAGTCGAGGTTTTCTCCAGTCATCATGAAGCTTAGAGGCACTTTGGTTGAGGAGCCACATTTATGGAGTTCCTACTGTGCTCTAAAGATTGTGCTAGGTGCTCTAAATTCTTTACCTCATTTCATCCTTACAGTAGCCCATTTTATCATTCCCATTTTATAAATGAGAGCGCTGAGGCTCAGAGAGGCTACAGATCTTGAATGAGATTGCTCAGCTAAACAAGTGGCAGAGGGTTATAGCAGTACTGATGCCAGAAATTACACAGGTATGAAAACTGAGCTCAGAAGGGGAGATGACTTGTCCGAAGTCACTCAGCAAGATGAGAAAGAGTCAGATCCAGAAGCAAGGTCTCTTGACCTTGAAGCCACTGTTGCCTCCACTCTATTAGCTCAGAGAAGGAAGTTGAGAACGGAAGTGAAAATGACAAGCAAGCCGAGGATCCAGGAGTCCTGGCTCCCCCAAGAAGCCTGGCTGGGCTTGGGGCTCAGGGATTCAGTTCTGTCCTGCTAGACTGAGCCCTGCTGGGTGACCTGTTGGCTTCTGCTCCACTTCTCAGAGTCCCTTTGCTTCTGCCCCAGTTTCCTGTCTCATTTTCCTCAGGCTCAGAGAGGGCACGTTGCCTCCTGGGATCCTGGGTCCTACATGCCCTCTTTTGGCAACAAGCTCCCCAGTCCCCTCTGTTCTGGAAGAGAAGTCCTAGGACAGGGGTTCTTAACCTTATTAATGCCATGGATTCCTCTGCTATCTGGAGAAGCTGACAGGCCTTTCTCAGAATGTTTTTAAATGCGTAAAAGAAAACACATAGGACTCAAGGGAAATCAGTCATACTGAAATAGAGTTATCAAGATATTTTTTAATTTTTTATAATATAATAATATGTTTTTATTAAGACATTGAGAATGAGATTGGACTGCAAATACCATAACTATTGTAATTTTACAGTCATAATGAACATACAAGAAATTTTGGAAGATCCTTGATGTAATTTGTAATGTGATACAAAAATATCTGTGATTTCTCATGGTGACACCGTCACAGGAACCATCAGTACTACTGTGGTCACTGCCTACATTCAAATATTTAACTTGAGTTAGAGGTTAGTGACAATAAAGATGGAGTTTTTTTTTCCATCCAAGCTCAGAGACACCCTGCATTCTATCTGTGGCCTCAGGCCAAGACTCCCTTGCTCTACGATGTTGAAGCAAGTGTCTGTGGTTTGCAAACTGTGGGCCATGGAACCCTGGGCATTGGGGAGTGTCATAGAGGTGGCCAAAGTGTGGGGCAGGCAGGACCACCGTCCAACCAGAGAGCCTCTGAGTCCATCACATCTTCCTCAACCCGAGCAGGGTTTTTATTTGTTTTTTATGGGGTTTTTTGGTGGGTGAGGGTGGGAGAGGTAATTAGGCTTATTTATTTGTTTTTAATTTTTGTTTTTTATGGATGTACTACGGATTAAACTCAGGACCTCATGCAGGCTAAGGGGCGTGTACCCTACCACTGAGCTGTACCCTCCCCCGCCACTCCACCCTGTAGGTTTTTTATTTGAGTTCTTGATGGTGGGTCCAGTGAGATCCCTTTTAAAAAAGGGTTCACCTGTTTTGTTCATATCTGAATGTTAAAAACCTTCAGTTGGACCTGCCCACTCTTCTTGTGACCTAAAGCCAAGCCAAGGCCTAGAGCAAGGGACCTGAGGCACACTGCATTTGGTGACAGGTTTGGGGCTGTGAAGTCCGGGGGAGGTGGGGGGGAAGCACCTGGGCGGGATGAACTTCCTGCTACCTGTGTCTGCCGGCTGTTTCAGGAAAGCAGTCTTCTGTAGCCAAGCATGGGGCCAAGAGTCAGCAGACCTGAACGCGAGGCCCTAGGTCTGACACAGCCTCCACGACCTCAGCCACAAAACAGAGCCCATGATGCATGGATGTTGGGAGGACAAAATGAGAAAGTTTTCTTTGTCCTATTGATCATAGTTGTATAATGTTACATGAGTTACAGGTGTATAATATAATGACTCACAGTTTTTAAAGCTTATACTCCATTTATAATTACTATAAAATACTGGCTATATTCCCTGTGTCGTACCATATATCCTTGTAGCTTAGTTCATACCTAAGAGTTGATGCCTCTTACTCCCCTCCTCGCTTCCCTCCCGACACTGGTAACCACTGGTTTGTTCTCTGTATCTGTGAGTCTGCTTCTTTTTTTGTTATATTCACTAGTTTGTTGTGTTTTTTACTTTTTTTTTAATTGAGGTATAGTCAGCTTACAAGGTGGTGTCAATTTCTGGTGTACAGCACAATGCTTCAGTCACACATGAACACACATATGTTCGTTTTCGTATTCTTTTTCACTGTGATCTGCTACAAGATATCGAATATAGTTCCCTGTGCTATATAGCATAAACTTGTTCATCTATTTTATTTATACCAGTCAGTATCTGCAAATCTCGAGCTCCCAGTTTATCCCTTCCTGTTGTGTTTTTTAGATTCCACTTGTAAGTGATATCATACAGTATTTGCACAATGAGAAAGTTTAAGGAAATAGAAGAATTGCTGAAGGAATTTTAATGTATTTGTCTCTAAGCCTGAGACTCTTTTCTCCACTCTCCTTTGGGGTCTTTCTCTCTACAGCAACAAACCCTCTGTCCCGCGCAGTAGAATCCCAGTCACCCAGCAGGGCGACATAGTCAGTTTTGTGGTGCAACAGCCAGTCGGTCAGTCACCCTGCCTGCAGCTGACCTCCTAAACTCCTCCTCTTTGCTGTCCCTACTGCCATGTCATGATCTCTGGCCTGCATTTCTCTCACAGCCCCCAGTCTCTCTCTGCTCCACTCTGCCTTCCATGGAGCCCAGACACGTTCTTACCGTAAATTCTGACCATGTCTTCTGCTTCAAGGCCTGTGGTGTTTCCCCACTGCACACAAGGCTGGGTGCCACCTCCAGGGCTTGGCAATCCGGACACCTCAGGATATGCCTCCAGCCTCCCACACTCTCCCTTTCCCAGCATTTCTCCCCTCCTCCAGCCGGGAGGCTGCCGCACTCCTGTTGCTGGAGTCCCCTGCCTTCTGCATGAGCCCCGACCGTAGTGTAAGGACTGGGAGCTTCGGGAAGACTGGATAATTCAGCAAGCTAGGAATGCTTTCCCCCCAGAGGCTGATGTGGGGGCAGGGGGAGCTGAGCGTGCAGGGGACTCAGAGGAGTTCCACTAATGGGGTCAGGGGACAGGTGTGGCTCTCTTCTCTGTCTGGACCAGGAAGGGTTTATTTTCAGAGACCAGCAGAGAGTGGGGAGCATCTTGCACAGTCAGGGGGAGTCTACCATTTGCTCATCCAAACCACGGATCACCAGGCACAGAAGACAGCAGGGGGATGGGGAATTCATAGAATCCCTGATTCTTAGAATGTCAGAGCTAGAAGGGACCGTGTGGATGTTTCCTCTAACTGCGTTCTGCTTCAAACAAAAAGGTACAGCCCAGGAAAGGGGAATGGCTTGCCCAAGGTCACACGAATTTGAGGCAGAGCCTGGACTGGCGCTGACATCTGATTTTCCTCCCAGGTTCCATGTCCTGGGCTCTGGCCTCTGGACTCCCACCAGGAAACTGAGTAACTGGCCAAGGACTGATTTACCAAAAATGGATTAATGTGTCACTTCTGAGCAATGCAATGCTGGCTCTTACCAGGGGTTCTCAGTACCTTAACCCAAAGGTCTCCAGCTGGGGGACAGTGAGTGACAGGTTATAAGTATGGTGAGATATAGAGGCTGCAGGTCTCAGGTGGAGCCCAGGGTAGCCAGAGCCCCCAGCTCTGACAGGACAGTCACCTGTACGCCTCAAACAGTCTCATTATGTTCACCCAGAGGGCGTCCAGATGTTGGCATGTGCTGTCATGGGAACAGCTGGGAAGCACTGCCTTGACCCCAAGGCACGAATACTTTAGGGGTGGTGTTGGCAGAAGTGGGGAAAGGGAGAGTCTGAAGACACAGGTTCTGGTTCTAGCTCTACTGTTTCTTGTATGTTGACTTGTGTGTTCTGCAGGAAAAAAATAATAGGAGAAAAAATAAGAGGTACTGTTTATTATGTTTCATGTAACCTTTCAAACAGTTCTTTAAGTAGATATTATTTTATCAACTCCATTATACAGATGAGGAAACAGAGTCAAGGAAATTAAGGGACTGAGCCAATATCCCACAACTAGGAAGTGGTGGGGCGACAATGTGAGCCCGAGTCTGTCTTCCTCTGGATTCTGTGCTCTTAACTACTCGTCATATGGATTTGTCTCCAGGAGTAATGGCAGAGAAAGAGCTGGGTCTTTCAGCCCTGCTCCCCTGACATCACTCCAGACTGCCAGGCTTCAGGGTGGCCTTCAGCAGGAGGGAAGCAGGCAGTAGGGTCCTGAAGACCCTTAGGAGATAGATACCTGCACCCTTGCCTTCAAGGGTGTGAGATTACCGGCAGGACTTGGAGTGGGTATTTTGCATGAAGAGAACCATGACCCTCCAGTAGAGCCCCCAGGCCCCAGGGAGGGAAAGGTGATGTTGCATCATTGGTTGCTGCACTACCTCTGAAACTCACAGAAATAAGGCACCTTGTTCACCATGCTGAACCTCCCTTAAACAATAACTCCTCTTTACAGATCCAGAGGTTCTGCCAAGTACTTTATACACATGGGCTCACTTTAATCTTCTCTATAGCACTATCTCGGGTATCTCCTGTTATAATCTCCACTTTACCAGGCGAAGGGTCTAAAGCTGCAAAAGTTCATGGAAAATTCCCAAGGCCACACGGTTGGTAAGTGGCAGAACTGGGATTTAAACTCAGGTCTACGTGACACCCAAGCCCACGAGGCTCTTGACCTTTATCTTACAGTGCAATCTGGCAGAGTGGGGAAAGGCACTGTTCTGGTTCTGGATTCAAGGCCAGTGACTTCTTAGTGGACCTTAGTCAAGGCAAGTCTTCTCTGGGCCCAATATCTAGGACTACGGAAAGGTAATTCTTTTCTGCCTATAGTTTAAAATTATGAAATTGAAAGCAATTTACAAACTGTTATCCATTTATTCACTTTGACTAATAGATAAAAGTTGAAGTGATATTATGGGCCTTGACCTCAAGAGGTCTTGCATTTTTAGCATTCATCCTTTTGGAATCCAGCTGCCACATAAAAAAAAAAAAACAGACAAACTTGAGCCTGTCCTGCTGATGTGGGGAGAATGGCACAGCCAGGAGCCAGCATCAACCACCAGAGAGATGAGTGAGGCATAGATCTGTCTGTGGCCAACCAAGACAGCAAACCTACTCAGTACTTTGGACGGAGAAACTTTAATATAAATAATTATTCATTATAATGGGGGTTGAAGTAACAAGGGACCAACAAATAAGAAGTAAAGAGAACTCTAAAAAATATAGGAATATCAGATATAAGGAGCAGCCACTATCCCTAGGGCTGAGATAGGGCACCTGAGGAAAAGCCCCCTTCCCCTAACTCCTGCCATCCAGGGCTGAAATCCAGATCCTATTGGAAAGGACATGGCTAGTGCCCAGTGAATGGCAGAGAAGTCACTGTGGTACCATGCCAGGTCAGTGGATTTGGTTGATCTGAAAGTTGCTGGAAATGTACCCTCTCAAAGCCACTCACAGAAATGTCTCACCAGAGACACTTTGCTACAAAAGCATTTGATAGGAATTCCTGGGTCAGCTGCTGGCTGCTGGGCACTGGACCCTGATGCTGGAGAAGCCATCCTTTACAGGAGCTGGGCATGGGAGAGTGCAGGCGCCTGGTGAGCCCGCCCACTGAAACCAGGAAGCTAAAACCCTTTTTTACTTTAATGTCCCTCCAACTCCCTCTGCTGACAAAATTGATAATCCTGCCCCCAGCAAAAGAAAAAGATGTTGAAAAGGCCCAGATCCATTTTCCTAGAGCAGACAAAAAGGGTAAACAGTGCAGACCATCTTGGCCTATCCAGCCCCAGTCAACCTCTGTGACTACGTCTGTGTGAGCAACCCAGATGGACTAGCAGCGCTGTCTAGCGGAGCCCAGCCCAAATTGCCAACTGGCAGAATTTTAGGCATATAAATGTGGTTGTTTTTAAACCCTAGGTTTTGGGATAGTCTGTTTTTGCAAACTGTTGTAATATCAATGTTGCAAGCAATCTGGATTGTTTTCCAGTTCCCACTCTTGAGTGTTTCTTTGTGTGTGCTGTTTCCTCGGTCCAAAGTGACATTCTTGGCCCTCTCTGCTTGATAATGTATTTTCCTGCAACTATATAATTAATGTTATATTGACTTACAGCACATATGTAGAAAACTACATGAGTCATAAATGTACAGCTTGATACATTTTCACCAAGTGCTTATCCTTTGTAATCTGCAATTGGTTGCCTCCCGCTCTGTCACTAGCCATGTCCCCGAAGGTTAAGCACTGTTCTCACTTCTTATACCATGGTGAGCTTTGCCTGGTTTTGCACTTTATGTTAATAGGTCTATGGTGTGTTCTCTTCTGTGGCTTCTTTAGCTCAACATTATATTTGTGAGATTCATCCACATTACTGTGTGTAGCTATAGTTTATTTTCATCACTGTGTAGTTTTCAATTTTGTGAATATATTGTAGTTGATTTATCTGTTCTATTGAAGGATGTTCAAGTTGTTTCTAGTTGGGGTCTCTAATAAAAAGTGTTGCTTGCACGTGCCTTTTGGTGAACATATGTATGTATGCATTTCTATTGGTTTTTCTTAGGAGTAGAATTATTGGACTTTAGAGCACTCTCAGTGTATTAAATCTTAAAAAACAATCAAAATATAAAATGGTATACATAGATTAACAGCCATATGTGAAAGGAGAGAAAAAAACCCAAATACCAGTGTATGGAGTAAAAAGACATTAGAAGAGAAAAATAAAACAAAATTTTGTCATGGTTTATAAAGAAAGTAGGGGTGATTTTTTTCCTCTTGACATACTATCTTCCCCATTAGTTGTGTAGTGACCACATATTCTTTTATAGTCATAAGAAACATTTAATCCTTTTGATTTACAAAGTCTTGCTCAAGTGCCACCTCCTTCCAAGTAGCATACCCAGATCACCACAGCCAGCCAATGTCTTACTTCATTTTTACACTTTCCAGAGCAAAATCACATTTCAGCAGGAACACAGAGAAGCCTAGAGAGGACCCAGAGTAGATATTCTCATCCTTTCCCTACAGTCACAGAAATTTCATCAGCAGCTCACATTTCTCAAAAGAGTATCCCAGTTTGCCAGTAAGAGAGGCAGGGATATGAACCCAGGTTACTATCTCTATTTTCAACATAAAAGCACTTGATCCTGAAAGACTTTCAGCAATAGGCCCATTGTCATTCAGCAGAGCATCGGTAGAGACATTCTAAACAGCTCATTCAAGTAAGAGGAATCTGGTACAAAACCTATAATCCACCAAGTATATTTTGAACAGAGCAAAGAATCAGGGGTGGAGATTAAGAAGAAAGCAAACATTTGGAAACCTCAGCTTTGCATTACCAGTTATGGAACTTTGAACAAATTAATCTACTTCTCTGAACTTCAGTTCCCTCTGAAGGGAACTGTTCCCTGTTGGAGGGATGAGAGTGGACTCATTTCCAGGATGGCAAATAGGTGGTGGTGGCTGCTGAGAGTGCTGTGTTGAGAAAGATGCTGAGGGCAAGGCCAGGCTTAGTGATCGAGTGCTATGATTGGTTAATAATTTCTGCCATGAGCAGGGGGTTCAAGATTGGTATTGTGTTTATTAGAAATTTACTTATCTTTCCTGGACAAGTTGCTCTTCAGGATCCTTTCCCGCCCTGTGTTCAGAGTTGCCAGGTTTAGATATATTCGTATGTCTGGTGGGCATTCTATTCATCCAATAGGCAATTCTCTTAATTCCAAAGGGGAAGGAATTTTAATTATCTTCTAAAACTATAGCCTTGTCTCCAGAAATCTATGTGATATATATTTAAATAATCCATAAGACTGTCAGAGATCCTTGGAGAGGGAAATGTCTGAATACAAAGTGTTAATTACATAATTGTAATCATTCTTTTGAGATAAATCATATTACAATTGCCATATTGTAATTTCCTTCTGCACATCGCCCTCCCCTTGGGTTGAATTTGGTCCTGGGAAGTGAGTGTGTGTCCGGACTGGTTGTAGTCAGTATATATGGGCTGTGGGGTCAGTATATGGATGAAGAAGGGGAATGTCCAGGTACAGTACCAGGGTCCCAGACCACTCAAGACTGACTCATTCATCAGCTCTGTCTGGACTCACCTGGAATGTTACATGGCTTGGGATTTCTGGAGGGGTTGACCTTTGTCTTATCCTTGAAACAAATACCCTACAACCATTGGGAGAATGGTAGGGATGTTGTGTGAACAATTTAAGTAACACATAAATTATGTTTGTGGCTGATGAAGGGACCCATGAACAGGATGACAGGTGAGTACATCATGCAGGTCTAGCCAAATAGTCAGGCTTCCAGTAACACAGACTCTGGAATCAGACTGCTGTGGGTTTGAACATAGCTTTGACATTTGTAAATGAGTTTGTACCAGTTACATAACCTGTTTTCTCATCTGCAAAATGGGTTTAATAACAGTCCCTACTTCAGAGGGTTATGGTATGAGATAATTCATGGAAAGGACAAGTATCTGGCACAGGTTAAGCTTGCCCTACATAGGAAATATTACTATTAATATTATTATCTTAAAATTAATTATTATTTTTAAATTATTTATTTATGGGTTTTTTGGGGGGGCAGTAAATCGACTTTTATTTATTAATTTATTTACCTTAATGGAAGTACTGGAGATTGAATCCAGGACCTTGTGGATGCTAAGCACACGCTCTACTGCTGAGCTATACCCTCCCCCTTAAAATTAGTTATTAACAGTGATTTCTAATTATATATAAAATAAAACTCAAAAATACAGATTCAATGTCTGTAAATTTTGTGGACATCAAAGACAGAGGCTGGAATGGGGTGAAGTTTTTGTTGTTGTTGTTTCAATAAGTCACAAAATGCTCTGTTAAAAAAATGCTCTGTTAAAAAAAGTTAGAAAATACAGATTGGCAGATTAACAAAATCAGAACCCAGAAATAACTACTGTTTACTTTTGGCGTCATCCCAATGATGATGATGTGCATATATTAGAACAAGATAGGACATTGACACAAATAGTATCACACTGAACAAGCTTTTTGTTTGTTTGTTTTTGTTTTTGTTTTATAGCCAGCTGTTTTTCAGTGAGTAAAGGAAGCTCTACAGGAAAATGTATTGGGTTTTTGTTTATTTGTTTGTTCTTTTTTTTATTGTGATAAAAGACACCTAACATAAAATTTTGCATTTTAAATTGTACAGCTCAGTAATGTTAAGTTTATTCATGTTGTTGTAAAGCAGATCTCCAGATCTTTTTCACCTTGCAATTCTGAAACTCTGCACCCTTTTCTCCCTTCCCCTAGCCTGTGGCAACCACCATTCTACTTTGTTTCTATGAATTTGACTACTTTAGATGTCCCACAGAAGTGGAATCATACAGTATCTTTAGTGATTAGTGATTGGCTTATTTCATTTAGCATGATGTCCTCACGCTGTAGCATGTGGCAGAGTTTCCTTCCTTTTTAAAGCTGAATAATATTCTATTGTCTATATGGACCACATTTGTTTATTCATTCCTCCACTGATGTGCATTTGGGTTGTTTCTGCCTCTTGGCTATTATAAATGATGCTGCTATGATTATGGATGTACAAATACCTCTTCAAGACCCTGCTTTCCATCCTGTTGAATATATACCCAAGAGTGGGATTGCTGGATCATTGCTGGATAATTTTTTGAGGCAGCTACATACTGTTTTCCATAGTGGTTGCATCATTTTACATTCTCATCAGCAGTGTACAAGGGATCTGATTTCTCCGCATTGTCTCCAGCAGTTGTTATTTTCATTCCCTTTTTTGATAGTAGCCATCCTAATGAGTATGAGGTGAACAAGGGCATTGTTTTAACACGCTTCTAGGGGGAATGTTCCAATTCTTCAAAAGAGGAGACCCTTTTGATACTGAGAAGTGTGGAGTCTTCCTTTTTATATGTAAACGACTAACAAACTGTTCTGAAATGTATTAAATTTAATCTCAGTAAATGTGTTCAGTTTTGTGGATTAGCCTCTCCCACCTCCATCTCTCCAAATTTTAGGGCGTTTACTTATCGAAGGACAGTTACTAGTTTTGTGAGGCTGCAGCCAGTCAGGGCTTCATACTTCTTTCTCCTTCTCAGAAACCAAGCTGCCTCCCAATGCCTCGCTCTCTGATCTCCTCCAAGCTTTCAATCTCCTCCTCCTTCCTCAGTTCCCTACCCCTGCCCTCTCCTCTTAAATGAGGTGTTCTCCATTGTTCTAGCTTTCCAGCCAGACTCCATCCCCTTCCCCGCAGCCCTCCCCATCTGAGGCCCTGAAATCCCCCTGATTTTACTTTCACACTGGGCCCCAGGAGCCTTCAAATCTTGGTCTCTGGCTTCAGGCCCTTGGCTAACCTGCTCAAGGGGGTCCATGCACCCGTGTGTGTGAGTGTGTGTGTGAGCGTGTGAGTGTGTGTGTCTAAGGTGAGATTTTACAAGCTGCCATTCCCTTAGCAGTGTTTGTTTGCATGTACGCATCTCACCACACTGAATTATCACCCTGTTGTAGAGATGCATTCTTTTTTCTACAACCTGATCCCTGCACACCAGACAGCATCTAATCTGGTCCCCCTGAAGAAACAGCAGGCTGTTACAATGCTTGCAGAAACCCTGTCTGAGAGACTGTGCTGGCTCTTAAGTTCTTCCTAAGGGCTTTTCATGAGCCCTTTATATTATCTGTTATTTTTCCTCTCAATGTTGACCTTTGACATTGACCCCCCCCATGATACAGGACTCTGCCATAGCATTTTATCTTTTTTTAAAAATTGAGTTAAATTTACTACAATATACCATACAGATTTTAAGTGTACAGTTCAGTAGGTTTTGGTTTTTTTTCTGTGTGGTCTTTATTTCAATGCCAGTGTTACAGATAAAACACAAATGTTCCAGTTAGAAGAAGGAATTTAAACGGAATGCCAAGGCCCTAGCCAGGCTTAGGAAGTGTACAGTTCAATAAGTTTTGACAAACGTAAACCTCTATGAATTACAAGAGCTTAACACACAATCAGCTAATTTAGAGAAATTGCAGGGGTCCACAGAACTATTGGAAAGAGTATGGAGTTTGGAGTCAAGAGACCTGGTTACCTAGTCAAGCCTCTGGCATCAATCTGCTGTGTGACTTTGGGCTGGTGGCTTTGCCTCTCTAGGCCTTGGTTTCTGATCTGTACAGTGAGGAAGCTGTCTCTAGGGGCCTCCTCCCGCTGTAGGTCCACATGGCCGGACAGCTATTAGACAAAAGTCACGTGAGACTTCCTGAAGTTATGCAGAGCTCCTGTGTCCTGCTAACATTTGCAAAGTGAATGTATCTCACCTGCCAATCAAATTGCTGAAGAAGAGACACAGAAGAAATAATCAATAATTGTAACAATAAACAAAGATGGCAGAAATCAGCCAAAGCAAGCCCTATATCCTGTAGGAAGTTAACAAATGCTTGTAAGTAAACCCTTCTCAAATTTGTGTGCTCTGGTACATTAATGAAAGAAGATTCTGAAGGGATTAGCTTCAAATTCACGACAAGTACCCAAAACACATTGCCAAATAGGTTGAGTTTAGCTGTTTTGCTGTTTGGAAGCGAATATGCTTTGCTTAAAGATATCAGGGCTTCTCCAAGAACATAAGATGAATCCCTCACATTTAGACAGCATTTTTCACTTTTCAAAGCTTTCTTGTCCATTTCTCATTCGATCTATACATCAGTTCTATGGTGGGAAGCAGGACAGGGATTATGTCCTCTCCTTTTCTCAGGTGAGGATCCTGAGGCCTGGAAAGATGAAGTGAATGTTCTCACAGTCACCAGCGAGCACAACCTTCTGGTGGCCCAGTCCTGCGTCTTTGGGCCCCACTGTCTCTTTTGCAAACAAGAGAACAGAGTCCCTGAAGAACTAAAAACGATAAAAACAAGAAGAACAGTCATAGCGGCAGTTAATAGTAGCAGACATTTATTGCCTTCTCACTAGGTATTAACACTTGTAATTCTCCCAGCAGCCCAATGAGGGTTCTCTCTGTTTACAGAAGAGGAAATGGGGGCACAGAGAGGGGTCATGGCTTGCTCAAGCTCACACAGCAAGGAGGTTGCGGAGCTGGGATTCCTCCCAGGCCACCTGGCTCAGAGGCCTGGCCCTTCACTCCTGTGCTATACTGCCTCCTATTTCACTGTGGTGCTAATTAAAGAACTTCCTAAACAAAGCCATTCATTGACAAGATGAGCAGCTCTGAGAGGGGGTGAGGCCCCTATTCTGAGCACTTCAAGTGGAGTCTCGGTGATGGTGATCACCACTGAACAGATATGCTGAAGGCTGAGGGTTGGGTCAGGCATCCTGGAAGGTCCCTTCTAACCACAGAGTATAAGATTTCATGAAAACTCTCACAGAGTCCAGTCTTTCATTTCATGACATTGACAAGTCCCCCTGGCTCCCAGGCTTCCAGATTGAACATCCTCTCCCAGCCTGTCCTGCCTGCCAACCAGCCCATCCTCGTGGGCACTGGGATCAGTGAGCTGGGAGAACAGGTGGCTGTGTGTGGATCATCCTGAAAATCTGACAGCATGGTCTCCAGCCCAGGGACTGGGGAGGAGGGGACAGCAGAACACTAAATTACAGGGTGTCTGCTGCCTGATTAAATCAGTATCCTGTGTGCAGTGCTGTGGAGATGCAACACGTCGGGCTCACTCCTGGGCCCAAGGCCCAGATGTTAGCCACCGAACTACAGTGAGAGCCCCAGGGGCTCTCAGCAGCCCCTCATTCAGCCACTGCCTTTCACCTGTGGCGCTACTGAGGCCCAGAGAGGGGAAGCAACTTGCCAGAGGTCACACAGCATTCATTCAGCAAAGTATTAAGGGTCACTGTGCCAAACACTGTACTTGGGGCTGGGAATACCAAGGGTGAACAAAATAGCCACAAGCCCCAGTTTACACATTAGTGGAGGAAATGGGCGAAAAGCAGGTCAACACATAAAATCAGAGATTGTGATCTGTGCTGTGAAGAACATGGAGTACTTCAGCCAAGTAGATCCAAGGAGGACTCTCCAGGAAGGGGCCATTTATACTGCAGCTTGAAGGATGAGAAATGTTTGCTGTTTGTGTGTGTATGTTGGGGGGGTGTGTTCCAGGCGGTGGGAATTCTATGCTCTAGAGCCCCGAGTTCTACATGTTTGAGGGGCTGGCACACGGCAGGGCAGGAGAGGGGAGCAGAGAGGGGTCAGAGGTGGATGGAGTCTGGAGCACATGGGGTCTTGTGGGCTGAGGTGAAAGGTCTGGAGTTTATATTTATTGCACTATGAAGCCATTGGAGGTTTTTTGCAAGGGAGTGCCAGATGTGCGGTAACATTTCCTGCTTTTCCCAGTTGAGGGGCTCCCTGGGAGCCAAGTCACCCTGGAGGCTTGCAGCAAACACGCCAGGCAGTGCTACCAGTGCAAAATGAGCCCAGCTGGCTATTCCTTGTCTTCAGTGATCTCTATGCCCTTTACCCACAATTAGGTAATTAGGCCACTCGCATTACTTCAAGTTCTCACTTCCTACCATGTGTCACAGATCCAGAGACTCAAATGCTGTAGGACCCGTGGGAATTGGCAAACCTCTCTGATCCAGTGACTGCCACTGGGACAGGCAGTCAGGCAGCTTCATTAGTTTGCCACAGCCTTTCTCCAGCTCATTCCTGCAACCAGGACTTACCTTCTTTGCTGTAGAAGTGTGAAATGTTAGAAACTGCTGTCAAGACTGCTCAGATGGGAAGAAATTTAGTTCTAGATGGCTACAGCTAGACAGGCCATAATTCATACTTTGCCTTCTGAGATCACATCTCCCTCCAGGTGCCTTGTGCAGTGCTGAGTCTTCAGGGGTAATGACACAGATCAGTAATCCAATCAACAAACACTGACAATATGTATTGACTGTGGACTTCCTGGGTCACATGACCTCATCAGAGCTAAAGGGCAACTCATTTCTTTCCTCTTCTCAACCGAGGAAGAGGCCTGGGGAAATCTTGGCAGGGGAAGTCTTGGCAGGGAAACTCATAAACATCCCTGAAGGTCATCAAATGCCAAATTGATCTGCTCTTCCCCAACTCTCCCCACCTCCCTTTTAATCTAGACAGTTCCCACTCTCCAGTTTTCAGTCCTAACTCAGGTACCTCCAAGAAGTCTTCCCTGACTACCTCTTCCCCATCCCTCTGGCCTGTGTTCCTCTCTGCCTCCCCTTTAGTCTCTTGAACTTGTCTATACCAGGTGTTCAGTGACAGGCATGGCATCCACCTGTGCAGGGATCTAAATGAGAGTGGTTAGCTGGGAGTGACAGACCTGGGGCCTGAGGAGGCTGGGGCCTGAGGCTCACTAGTGTGTGCTGGGCCCATCTAATCACAGTTAAATTCAATTTGAAAAAAATATCCTGTGGGCCAAACAAAACATGCCTGTGGGCTGAAATTGGCCAGAGGGCTGACAGCTCACAACAGCTAGGATATTATCCAGAGGGGAAGGCATTGCATTTGGAATCTTTAGACCTCCTGGAGTGGCCTCCAACTAGCAGCATGAGTCCAGATAAATACCTAATTTTTCTGAGCCTTAATTTCCCTATCTGTACCTTAGGGTAACACTGGCTCTGCTTTCTGCTGGGATTTGAAGAATGTTTGCCTTGACTCTAGGCCAATGACTACTACACTCTTTATAATTATAGCAGACATTTATTCAGCACTTAGCATTTGTCAGGCACTGTTCTAAGCACTTTACAAGTATTGACTCACTCAGTTCTCAAAATAATCTTAAGAGGTAGGTGCTGTTATATCCATTTTGTAGATGAGAAAACTGAGGCAGAGAGAGATGAGGGAACTTGCCCAAGGTTACAGAGCTGGTGGGTGGTAGATCTGGGACTATAAAACCCTTACACAAATAATGGTTCATTTGACATTCTCAGAATTTTATCAGGCAAATATTTCCCTTTTCATCATTTTTTTAGATGGAAACACTGAAGGTCAGAGAAGTGAAGTAATTTGCTTGATATCACACAGCTAGGAAGGGGCAAACCTGAACCTGAACCCAACTCTTTGACCCCAAAACCTTTCCCCTATTTTTCTGTGCCATAGGTAAAGGACAGTCAACTGGCCTGTGAAGAGAACAGTGTGTTGGTATATGGAGTTTTGTTCCCTGGGGCAGAGAACACGTCTTGCCCTTTCTTGTTTATACTCCAGTCCGTAAGTCAGGGCCATTCTGTCCTGGAGCTCAGTACCTGTGACTACTTACGGTCATGCTGCCGGGAAAACTGCTTTCTGCCTTCATTTTGGCTGCTGATTTCCACCTGTCTCCATGAACTTGGATGTTTCTTGACCCTGGAATGTTTAAACATGGTTACCTTAGTTCAACTGTGGGAGTTTTGCATTCTCAGTGTGTGCTGTATGTGTTACCTGTGATGTGCAGGGGTTTGGAATGGGAGGGGAGAGACCTGGCTTCTGATCTTGATTCTCCTGCCCCAGCATCCTGGAGCAAGTCACGGAATTTCTGTGGGGTTCTGTTTTGTTTTGTTTTCTTTTTCTTTTATCTTTCTCTCTCCCTCTCTCTATATATTTATTGATGTATAGCCAGTTTACAATGTTGTGTCAATTTCTGGTGTACAGCACAATACTTCAGTCATATAGGAACATACATACATTCGCTTTCATATTCTCTTTCACCATAAGTTACTACAAGATATTGAATATAGTTCCCTGTGCTATACAGTATAAGCTTATTTATCTATTCTACTTTTTGAAATCCCATTCCCACCCCCCGCCCCCTTGGAAACCACAAGTTTGACAGTATTGTTCTATTTACCAAAACACTGGTGTGATCAGAAGTGATCCTGCATTCATTCATTCATTCCTTTGTCCAGAAAACACACTGTGTAGAGGCAGCCCTGATGATTACTACAAGGGACACTAAGAAGAATGGGGTACAATCCTTGCCTTCAAGAAGCATATTATAATCTAGATGGAGGATAAGGCATATTCATAAATAACCATAAATGAGGGTAGAAAGAAAGTAAAGAATATTGTATGCTTTAGGGAAATTGCCACTAGGAATTCAGAGTAGGGAGAAATCTATTCCAGTTCTGGAGACTAAATAAAATTTTGTGAAGAAGTTGGCATTTTGTGCTGAGCCTTGAAAGACTGGTAAAATTCTGGACAAATGGAAATAGGATGTCATTACTGCAATAAGAAAGTAATGAAAGGTAATGTTTACTTAGCGCATACTACATGCCAGGCATTGTGCTATGGAATTACACACATTTTCTCATTTAAGGCTCACTTGAAGCTCTATGAGAAAAGTAGTATCATCATTTCCAAGTTACAGATGGGGAAACTGAGGCTTAGAGAGAGGTTAAATATTTGCCCAGAGTCACAAGATGGTAGAGCTGGGATTCACAGAGGACCTCACTATGAACAGCTATGTCACAGTGAGAGAAGTAACTGACTGAGGCAGCAAAACACGAGGCCCACAGGGCATTAGATGGGGACCTTCCTGAAGGAATGGAAGCTGTGTGTCTTGGTCACCAATCCGTGTCCAGGGCCTGGGCAGTAGCTGACACATGGTAGATATCTAATAAATGCTTGTCAAATGAAAGAAACAGGGAGTGGTCTACTGTCGCTGGAGTGTAGGGCGTGGGGCTAGAAGTAACGGTATAGGCAGGGATGTGAGTTTGGAGATTTTTAAGCAGAAGCAGGGCCTGTCCAAGTCCATCAAAGACCCAGAGAAATGGGTTAGGCAGGGTGGGGGCACGCTGCATGGCAGGGAGAACAGTTAGTGGGGAAGCCCATCAGGGGATGACTTGAGAACGTGCAGGGAGGGTCGTGGGGCGGAGGGAAGGGGCTGTATAGGTAGAATGCAGTGAAAAGAGGCCACAGGTGGTGCCTGTCTCTAACTCATCTCTGTCAGACCTTGTTCACTGCAAACCCATCCTCTTCTTTCACCAAGCTTGCCAGGTGGATTGGGTGGCTTCTAAGTCTACTTCTTCATCCGTAAAATGGGGACCATCATTCTTACAAAAAAAGGTTGCCCTGGGGGTTAACCAGGTATTAAGGGAATGGCCAGTACCCTCCCGTGCTCCTTAGCCCCCTTAAGTAAACAATTGCTGTTCACTTCTACTTCACAAGAGGAGATCTAGGCTGAGTCTCCTCTCATGAACTGAAATAAATTTCTTGGCATGTGCCAGAAGGCCCAAGAGTCTTCAGGGTTTGGGAGCACACTCCCCAGACCATACAGTTTCTGTGGCTGAGGGCCCTCCCTTGCTAACCCCACTACTCCTCCACATCCGTATAAAGAGGCCTTAAGCCCAGGAGCCCCTGGTATCAGGTTAGTGATACAGTCCAAGTTCTTCCAGAAACACAAAAGTCCTTTGAAAAATCAAACTCAAAGAGGAATAAAATTGAATATCCAAACGTGTTAAATTTTCCTTCCCACCAGGCATAGATAACGTCATGAAACCCACCCTCTGTTTACCTATGCTTCCCCAAAAGAAGAGTTTCAAGGAAACTATATCTTTCTTCACATCCATAAGCCTGATGGGCAGGTATGCTTCCCGTGTTGAGAATGGAGACATGGAAGCTCAGGAAGGCTCAGGAGGCTGCCCAAGTCATTCAGCCGAGCCAGAGATGGGACCAGGCTGTAAACCAGGTCTCCTGTCTCTTGTCCCTCATCTGGCCTCCTCCGTCTCCTTTAGGAAGTTTCCAGCACCCGGAGCAAACACGCACATAATTAATTACAAATTGGTATCTGGACCCACTTTATTATTTTTATTTTTGAAGTTTGATTTTCTCACTCTGTGTGTCTGTGAGTTTTAAGCCTGTGATGTGTTGAAGCCCAGGACACAGCACAAGTTAGTCTGTTCCTTGTTGCTTTCTGCCTAAAGCTAATCTTATTTACCTTTTCTTTTGGCTGGAGATCACCTATTACTTAATTCCTTGGTCCCCTCAGTTAGAGTTTATCTTTTGGGCAGACAGGATTCAGTGCTTTAGTATCTTTCCCAGTCCTATGTATTTGATGAGTTCTCCATAAATACTTGTGGATATGACAGCCGAGGGAAGAGAGGCAGGCCTCACAGTGTGGTGTGGTGGGTAAGAACAGGCCTGGTGAGTTACACTGCCTGGAAGAAGCCCACTCTGATAGTCAGCTGTTGCCTGGGACTGCAGGCACCCACCTTACTTTCTTTTTCTGAACTTCAGTTGCTTTCATTTGTAAATGAAGATAATAACAGCTCCAAGGCCTAGCCTAGTGCCTGGCACATAGTATGGACACAATAGATATTTGTGGAAATAATACCTATGTCATTGGGTTATTGTGAGGATTAAAGGAGACAATGAATGTCACGTATTTCTCATAGAACCTAGCATATATTTAGTAGTTACTTAATGAAAGTAGCTACTCTGAACTGTTCGATCATTAATATTTAGAACACATGCATATAGAATGCTATAATGGGGCAGGAATTTAAAAAAAAAAAACTGAATTCAAATCCCCATCCTATCATTTCCAGTAGGAAAAGCTACTGGATTTAGGATCAGGAGATTCAGGTGTGAGAGCTGACTCTACCATGGACTAGCTATGTAACCTTGGTTAAGTAACTTTTCGGGGTGGGGGAGTAATAGCTCAGTGGTAGAGTGCATGCCTTACGTGCATGAGGTTCTGGGTTGAATCCCCAGTACCTCCAATTAAAATAGTTAAAAAACCCCCACCTAATTACCTCCCCCCCAAACAAATAAAAACAATAAGTAAGTAACTTCTCTGAACTTCAGTCTCCTGAAAAGCAAGGGGATTGAGTAATCATTAAGATTCCTTTTTGCAGCTCTAACAGCCTCAGTCTAAGATGTAGTCTCATGCCGGTCTCTTACCTTCTCTGGCCCCAGTTTGCCCATCTGTAAAACGGCACATGAATGTTCAGGAGCCCCTCTCTGGGGCATTGCACTGGTATGCAGATCCTAGTGCCCTTCCAGTCTCCATACAGGGCCTGGTGATACTTGTTCAGCTTGGACTGAGTGCTAGGTGGCATGAACTAGTTACTTGTCCATACAGAGCCCTGGTCCCCTCATAAAGTTGTACGAGATCACCTCTCCCCTCTGCCTCCAATTATAGGAATATACAAAAGAATGACCAACAGTGACCATTGTGTCCTGTCTTAAAAAGTTCAGAGAGGGTCTAATGTGAATCCTCTTCAGGAAATACTTATCAATAAATAAAAAACAGTGCATTCTAGTGGCAATGCACAATAATTTACCTTTGATTAGGTTACATATAATTATGAAGAATCCTGCTTAAATTCATTGAGATCCATTTAATCGTTTAATCATTACTTCCCTTGGTACCTCTTTTGAAGCCTCAGTCTCTAATTTACACAGCACTTTGACTCACATATCACTTGACTCCTCACAAGAGCTGAGAAGGTAGGAGCAAGTCAAGCATAATTTATCCCATTTTTCAACTAGGAAAGGGGTCCCAGCGAAGTGCTGAGAGCTGGCCAGGGTGTGGAGGCCACATTACAAATTATGGAAGGGTTGGGACTAGACATCAGATTGCCTGGCTGTTGCCACCAGCACCTCTCTTCAGTAGTCCTGGTTACAACAACCCTACAACTGGCCTTTTCCCTTGGGGCAGTTCCAAGAGGCTTTTCAATCAGCCTTCTCCTCTGTCCAGTTGGTTATGTGCCAGAGGCCAGGACTTTGCCAAGTGAAGTGTGGGGCCACAAGCACCCAAAGGGTCTTGTTAGACATGCAGATTTCTGGGTCCAGTCCAAGACATGCCTGATTCCAAATGCGTCAGAATGTGCATTCAAGGTTTCCCCTCATCGTACAAACTAAAATAGCGGATCTAGTGTAACCTATTACTGTAGTAATTATTGTCTTCAGATACAAAACGAGCACTTGCTTATCAGTTAATTTGCTTTTTTCTCCACCTTAGAATGTAAATTCCATCAGGACAGGGACCTTGTTAGCCTGGTTTTATTTCCAAACCCTGCTTCCTAGAATCCCCATAGTAAGAGGTCGGTAAATATTTAATTGCACTAAAATTTGAAACCGCTGCCGTATACCACTTACACATTTTACAATCGGGAAACTGAGGCCCAACTGCTGCAGAGTTGGTAAGGGGCAGGGTCCGGATAAAATCTCAGATCTCCAGAGTGCCAATCAGGCTTGGTTTATCTACCCTCCCCCACCCCCGCCGCAAGCAATCTTTATAAAAAATGAAATCCACTTGACAAAAAAGACATTTCCTGTCCATAAATTCTCGGTGTCGGGGCTTGGCCGGGTTGGGGTCTGCTAGTAATTCCCTGGTCATTTCCTAGGTGCCCGATGGCTCCAAGGGTTAAAGGACTGCCTTCCGGGCCGGGCGTCAAATCCAACTCGGGACACTGTCCCGGCAGGGCGGGCTGGGAGGAGCCGAGCACAGTCCGCGGAGGTGAGGGCGGCTCGCCCAAGGTCACCCAGGCGGGGCCTGGAGGGGCCAGGCCCACGGGGCACCCGAGAGCCGGCAGCACCCCTCTCCATCATTCTGTAAATCGAGGGTGACATTAATGGCTCCTTCCCAGCGTAATCTGGCGCACCCAAACTAAAGAGCGCGAGCAGGCCCGGCCGGCCGCGTGGCCCGTTCCCATGTGCTCCACCTGCGTCCGCTTTCACGCGCTGGCCCTTTAAGGCACTTCCCCCTCTTTACCACCCCACCTCTCCGGCCCCGCTCACCGCCCCCCCTCCCGAATTGCATCAGGCACGTGCTCGCCCCCGTCGGGTCTGAGTACCCCTCACCCCCAGGCTCCGAGGTGCGTCGGGGAATCGGCGGCGAGGGGCGGGGTAAAGGGCGGGGCCGCGAAGCCGTGCGCGCGCCCTCCCGCCGCCTTCGCCCGACCGTCGCCCAGGGCCGGCCCTGGCGGGCGCGCCCCCGCTGCGCCGTCCCCTCCCCTCGCCCGCTGCGTCGCGAGGCGCGCGCCCGCCCGCCGCCTGCCGCGGATCGCGTGGTCAGCTCGGCTCGCCGCGCCTCTCCCCCGTCCGTCCATATTGCTGCAGCCCCCGAGCCGGGAAGCCCGGGCCGCCCCGGGGGCTGGGGGGAGGGAGGGACGGGACGAGAAGCCTGCCAGGCTCGGGGTGGGGGCGCCTCGTGAAGAACGGGCGGGGGGGGGACGCACGCCGAGGAGGCCTGGACCGCAGAGTGGGGGGCCTTCCTCCCCCCCCCGCCCCGCCAGCGGGCCTTGGATCTACGGCGGCTGCATCCGACCGGGAGGGGGGCCGCGCCTAGCGTGAACCCCGACCCTTCTCCGCAAGGACTGGGGCCCAGCGCCCCGGAGGAAGGCGTCGCGGGCGCTCTGAGAGCCAAGTTCGAGGCGGGGGAGGCAGCCTCGGGCGCGCCCGGCTTCTCCGGGGGGGCGGGCGCGCAGATGGCCACTCAGGTGGAGCCGCTGCTGCCCGGGGGCGCTCCGCTCTTGCAGGCCGAAGAGCACGGGGGGCTGGTGAGGAAGAAGCCGCCGCCGCCGCCGCCGCCGCCGCCGCCTGAGGGCAAGGGCGAGCCCGGGGCGAACGACGTCGGAGGGGGGGAGCAGGACGGCGGCGCCCGGAGACCTCGGCCGTCCTGCGCCAAGCCACACAAGGAGGGCACCGGGCAGCTGGAGCGCGAGAGCCCTCGGCCGCCGCCGCAGCCGCCCGGCGCCGAGGGCCTGGCCGTCAGCGACGGAGAGGAGGGCGGCGGCGGCGGCGAGCCGGGCGGTGGCGGAGGAGCCCCGGGCGCCGGGCGCCGAGACTTCGTGGAGGCCCCTCCGCCCAAGGTGAACCCGTGGACTAAGAACGCCCTGCCGCCCGTCCTGGCCACCGTGAACGGACAGTCTCCTCCAGGTGGGTCTCTCTGCTTGATATCCTGGGTTCGGGGACCTTTTCCGGGGACATAGGCGTCCCCTCCCCCAGCGGCCTCCAGAGCCCAGGGGTCCGCCGCTGGTCGTGGTGACTCGGGATTTTTTTTTTTTTTTTTTGCCTCCTAATTCGGGTCGCCGTGCCCTGCCCCCCGAAGCACTCGGGAACCTGTCCCTGCCGGAGGACCTGGTCGCCAGGAGGCCACGGCTACCGCCTGGGCCGCAGCGGTTAGTGGGCAACGGCGTGGTCCGGGCCTACCTCGCTGGGAGAGGGTGGGCGCTGGTTTCGGTGAAAAGGGCCCTCTCCCCTTACCGCGTGTTGGTGTAAGAGACGGTTTCTAGCCTGAACCTTCTTCGGGAAGCCCCCTACCACCCTGCCTCATGCTCCCCGTTTTGGTAGCGTTGTGATCGTCCCCATGTTGTAAATGTTTAATGAGCATATGTCATGGGCAGCAAAGCGCCCGGCGATGAGTTCATACTGACCGTACTGATTCAGGTTTTAAAACTTAACAAGTTTTGTTCCCGAGTAGGTGGTGGTAAGCGGTAGAATCACCATTGGCGACGGGTTGAGGGGTCGGTTACGGGGAGAATGGAGAGAAGAGGAAACCCAACGTGTCATTGAATTCGGTGCTTTCCCTCCCTGATCCTGGGGACCTTCCGCCTTGAGAGGGAGCCGGATGGCGAGTGTGCGGGGCATCCAGTGAAGGGGTTGGCGGAAAATGTGAGGCGATTAAGGGGGCATGCGGCGACGCGAGGGGCGTGTGGCGGCGGGGGAGGGAGTGGCCGGGCCCGGCGGGCGGGTGACAGTTGGGTGCCATGCGCCGCTCCGCCGGCCCGCGGGCTGCTCGTGGCCACTCGGCCTCGGCGTTCGGCGCCCGCCGCGGCGCTGGGGGTGGAAGGCGGGTGCGGGCGGGCGTCGCGGCCGGGAGTGTGTGTGTGCGCGCCGGTGTGAGTGCGCGTCCCCCTTTCCCGGCATTCCTCCGCAGCCGGGACAACGTGGTGCCTCCCCGCGCGGGGAGCGACATGTGACCGCCGACCGACGCGCCCCGCGCCCTCCCTCTCCCTGTTCGGCTTTTGGGTCCATTTCGACCTGGCCCCTTGGGGGAGGTGGGCGTGCAGGAAATCCCAGCAGAGCCGTGTCATTGTGCAGAAAGCGGCGGTGCAGAAGATGGAGCCCCGGCTCGGCTTCCCTTTACCGAGAACAGATCGTCGGCTTTGGTGGGAATTGCGCCGGCGCTCCTCCCTTTGCAGGCGTGTAGAGATACCGTGGGGCTCGATTCTTTGGCCCTATTGTAGTGGACCGGTACTAATAAACGCGCTTGGAGCTAGAATGATGGCCTTTGGTTATAGCCCTAGTGCATTTTCAAAACTCCTCCCCTTCTGTAGTCGCTGATTGAAGCTGACTGGCTTAAACCATCAAAATGGGGAAAGTTGAAAGGGGAGCTTAATGCTTTCACATGCAAAAGAATAGAATCACTCGTAGTCCTAGGGAAACAGCCAATTCTGAAAATGGCGTGTTGTAATTTTTATTTCTTTTAAGGTTGCTTCATTTGTAGGAGCGGACATTTGGGGTTTACTAATAGTACCTCAAACCATATTCTCTTCCTTTTGCCCTCCTCCCCTTCCCCCTTTTTCCTTCCAGAACCCTCTTATGCAAAGGGCAGTGCTGAAACCTCCATTTTCTTGCAAATCCCTCCTGATCCACCCACAGAGGGAGGGAAAGCAACTTTAAGACACTCTTTGGTCCTACCCCCCTCTTTAAACTCTAAGGGGTATAATCATCCCCAGGAGAGAACACTCCTCAGAAGTTTAAATGGGGCTACTCACCGTAGCTGCTGCTGCTGCTTAGCTAATGGTGAACCTGCCTTGTGGGTTTTAAATCAGCCATGACATCAGGTAGTATTGGGTGCCTGAGCTGGCATTTTGTGCAAATCCAGGGGCCCTTGATAGGGTGCGTCACTGAGGTTATTGATCGTGGGAAGAAGACAGCTTGGCTGGCATCTGGCCTTTACTTGTGAGTAGAATAAGCCAACTTGCTTTAAGTGCCCAAAGCAGGACTAAACCGGGTAGACTTACTCTGTCCTTGTTTTTCTGGAATCTTTTTTTTTTTCTTTATTCTATTTGTTTATAGTTGTGTTAATTATCTTTTTTGTGGGGAGGAGGTAATTAGGTTTATTTATTTTTAGAGGAGGTACTGGGGATTGAACCCAGGACCTTGTTCATGCTAAGCATGTGCTCTACCGCATGAGCTATAGCCTCCCACCTTTTCTGGAATCTTAAGGCAAGAAAATGTCTACTCACTGGTTTTGAACATTTACAATAGTCTTTGACAGAGCTCTGAATTAATCCAGTAGCTTCCCTGTTTAAGCCTGTTGTTAGGGCTTGGATGGTTTTGCGAGAGAATTGTGTGGTCAGGTTAGATGGTGGCCCTTTCTTTTGAAGTGCGTGGATCACTAAGGCCCTTTTCCAGCCCTGATTTTATTTGCAGCTTGGACAAGTTTAAATGTGACACCAGTGGAGTGGCAGTGTGGTCTTGGGAAATTTTGTGTTCTGTGATGCATATGTTTTTGGTGCCTCATAAGCAAGCTAAAAGCTTTCCAAAGCTTGCCAGATGCCTATTTTTAGCTCTCCTTTTGGCTCAGATGCCAGTATTTTAGTTCTTTAAGGGACACATGCAGTAAATAGTAATAAAAGATGTTTTGTGATATCTCCCCTTTCTTGTGGGGGGGTCTCTCTTCTGGTTTAAGCTTGTGTGTTTTAGTAGTTTTAAGTCTTGGAATTGCATTTTGGTTTTTTATTTCCCTCCCCTGGAACATTTTGAAAATGCTTAAAAATGTTTCTTTATTCTAGGCACAACTCTGAAGTATGAGAGAGGCAAGATGTCTTAGTTAAAAGAAGAAATGATATATAGCAGAGGTTCTGGGGTCAAAACTGCATGGTAGCTCTACCGCCACCACAGCTCTGTGGTAGCGGTAGAGCTGTGTCTCCTTGGGCAAGATACTTTACCATTCTGTGCCTTGGCCTCCCCATTTGTATAATAGAAATTATGTTTTATCTGCCTCATTGGGCTGAATGAGCATTCACTGTGATAATATGTGTAAAGTATTTAGCCCAGTGCCTGGTATGTGTTCACTGTTATACTATGTCTGGAAGACTGAAACGATGGGAATTTCTGGGACTTTTTCTGGGTTTTCGTTTTCTCCACCTATAAAATGAGGGGGTTGGTGAATGCAGTACTTTCCTTTTCTGGTATTGTATCCATACTTCATGAAATATATGGGATCTATGTCCCTAAAAATGGACTCTTCCTTATCCACAGACAAGAAGGGCGTAGTATGGATAATATTATGGGTTGATGACTCAAAGAATTGGCTATTTTTACTTCACAATGTGTTACGAAGAATGTTTAAAAATAAGTTTTAATTTATTTTAACTTTCGTAAAGATTACCTTTTGGCAGAGTGTACGTGTGCTCTCAGGGCTGTGGGGAGAGGCCAGTCTAACTGAACTAAACGTTGGCTGTGGCTAGTGTACATGCTGTAGATTGGTACTTGAGAATGTATCATCCCTACAAGCTTCTACCAACCCTAGAGGGGAATCAGCCGATTGGTTGTGTGACACCTCTAACTTTGTGTACTAAGAAGACTAACCAGGACTGTAATCTTTTCCTTCATTTCTCTTTAAAGGAAAGTCAGGGGTAGGGTCTGAGATTTGAAAATTTATGTTCTGGGCATCATTTTTTTCTGTGTCCCTTTGAAGTGCAGCTAACTGATGGCATAAAATAAAAATGTAATTCCAGCTAACCCATGGCAACCCCAGGGATCTTCTGTCTCACTGAGCTGGCCCCAGGTAAACCTCCACTCTCTGTCTCAGTTTCCTTCCTGGGTTCCGGCCCTTTCCCGGGCACTCCCCTCCCCCACCTTCCGTTGTAAAGTTGTACTCGGTAGGAGATCAGTGTGGATATGGGGTATCAGTCTTCACTGCGTGGAGATCTCAGCGTCAGAGCTACTTCATATCCTGGCTTCTTCCTTCCCCACCACTTGAAATGGACTGGGTGGAAGTAAGAGCTCTGCCCTGGAATTAAATAGTCTGTAATTTAGGGTTCTAGCTTTGCTTTTAACTTGCTGTGCAGTCTTGGGTAAATTACTTAGCCTCTCTGAGCCATTGTTCCTTCATCCTCAAAATGAGAATAATGGTAGTAACTATTTCATAGGGTTGTGAGAATCAAAGTAGGTAATGTTTATAAAGCCCTTAGGATAATACCAGGTACAGAGCATCTAATAAGTGCTAGTATTTAATGATTACTATTTTAAAAATTTATAACAAATGGTCAGTATTATTAGGAGTGTTCATTCCACTTCTGATTCTGCTAGTGTCCAGCATTGTGGACACTAGCAACCCTAATACTTTTTCTGTGCCTATGTTTCTTCATCTGTAAATTGGGGGAACTGGATGAGGTCTAAATGTCTTCAAAGCTTTTGTGGTATCAAAAACACTTATTTTCCCAATAAACCCCCCTCTACAAAAGAAACCGAAGCAAAGCTTTTTTTTTTTTTAAATTGGGGAGTCATTGATTTACAATATTACGTAAGTTTCAGGTGTACAACATCGTGATTCACAATTTTTACAAAGCAGAGCTTTTTATACATGTATGTTAAGAAGAACTCCAGTTTTGAATCCAAACTATGAGGGCTGGAGAGACTTCTGGCTTCAGGAGCCTAGGCCAATTGCTTGGGAGTGCATATCAGAGCAACATGGTAGCAACCTGGAATTAGGTGCCTTACAACGAATATGATAATAGAAAAGTACACAGTGCGGTCTACAAAAATTTCCCCCCATCAAATAAAAATTGAACCCATAACTAATAGAACCATAGATCTGTGAGGATAGAGGAGCACATTGATTGACCGTGAGGTAGCAGTGAACCAATTTCTGAATATGAGAAATTCTACAGGACAAGTTATTGTATCAATAAATAAGTGGCATTTTTAAAAAAAATACAGCAAACTAGTGGATATAGCAAAAAAGAAATAGACTCACAGATAGAACAAACTAGAAGTTATCACTAGGGAGAGGGAAGGGGAAGGGCTGTATAGGGCTAGGGGATTAAGAGGTATGAGCTATGTAGAAAATAAGCTGTGTATATTGTATAACACAGGGACAATAGCTAATATTTTGTAATAACTATATGTGGAAATATAACCTTTAAAAATTGTGAAATCACTGTGTTGTACACCTGTAACTTATATAATATTGTACATCAACTACACTTAAATAAATGGCATTTTTAAAAGAGGGAACTATCATAGATGAAGAGTTGAGATATCAATCAAATGCATTATGTACATATATCTTGTTTGAATCCTGATGCAAACAAATAGGCTGTAAGAAGAAATTTTGGTGACAATTGAGGATATCTGATCATTTTAGATTATATTAAGGAGTTACTTTTCAGGGTTGCTAATGGCATTATGGTTGTTTGGTTTGTTTGTTTTAAATGACATAACTGGTTATGTTGTGCACCTCTGGCAAAGAACTGCTAGGTTGGCCTCCATAAATGAGGGCCTAAAGCTCTTTTTCTGTATTCAAGTAACTTTCTTTTATAAAGAAAGAACACAATCAGGACACCCTCTGAAGGAGAGAAGGGGAAGAGACCTTCCCCAGGAACCTTCAGTTGCCTGTCCCCCTCTTCTGGGCAGGCAGTCTAAGTTTTACACTAACTGGGAAATGAGTGTCTGCCCAGAAGGAGAGGTGCTTCAAAGGTGGTTCTGGGCCCTTGGCTCGGGAGTACTCTCAGCAGTCTAGATCCCCGAACCTCCGGAGGGGTGGAGTCTCTTGGCTGACCCACCCCCTGTCTGCAATGGAACCTAGGCTAGAGTAAGCATTTCAGAGATGTTACTCAGCACTCTTTCTCTCCCTTTGGGAGGAGGGTAGAGAGAGGAGGAGGAGCTGGCTTTAAACCAAAAAACCTCTTTAAAATGGAGAGGTCGGCAGATGGGAGTGCCCCTGTTTGCAAAATCCAAGACAACCTCAAAGCGGGTAATTAGGGTGTTGGGGCCTCCAGAGGGCTCACAAACCTCTCTGGCTGGTCTGGAGTGATCTAAGGGAGTGGCCAGGAGAGAGGATGGCCTTACCTTGCTAGGGGTTCATGAAAGAAAATAAGTTTTGACACCTGGCTAGTGATAGCAGGAAACAGCAGGGTCAAGGAGCAATGAGTTAGGTGATGAGGTTTAAATTAGAACATGCTGTTTTTCTTGTTTACAGAATGGGACTAACCCCTGTACTGAGATTGTTTTGGGAATCAAATTGATACTGAGTTATGGAATAGCCCATTTCATGACTTAAAATGTCCCACATAGCATGTATCTGGAGGGAACTCTAATTTGAAAAGATACACAAGCCTCAGTGTTCATAGCAGCATTGTATACAATAGTCAAGACAGGAAAACAACCTCAATGTCCACTGACAGATGATTGGATAAAGAAGCTGGTATATTTATACATTGGAATACTACTCAGCCATAAAAAAGAATAAACTAATGCCATTTGCAGCATTGTGAATATATCTGGAGATCATCATTCTAAGTGAAGTCAGCCAGAAAGAGAAAGAAAAATACCACTTTTGTGGAATCTAAAAAAAAAGACACTAATGAACTTACCTACAAAACAGAAACAGACTCAGACATAGTAAACAAACCTATGATTACCAGGGGAAAGGGGTGGGAAGGGATAAATTGGGGGTTCAAGAAGTGCTAATATTAACTACTATATATAAAATAGATTAAAAAAACAAATTTATTCTATATAGCACAGGGAACTATATTCAGTATTTTGTAGTAATCTATAATGAAAAAATATGAAAATGAATATATGTATATGTGTGACTGGCTATGCTGTACAGCAGAAATTGACATATTCTAACTGACTACTTCAATTAAAAAAATTCCCACACAAATGTAAGTGGTTTAGATTCCAGAAGATCCATTCCAAAGCCAGGTACAGTTGACCCTTGGACAATACGGGGTTGAACTGCACAAATCCATTTATACAGATTTTTTTTCAATAAATTCTAAACTACTACACTGCTGTATTGAGTCCATGCTCATGCAGAACTGCAGATGTGAAGGAGCAGCAGATACGGAGGGCAGTCTGTAAAGTTACACGTGGATTTTTGACTGAGCCCAGGTTCAGTGCCCCAACTCCCCTGAGTTGTTCACGGGTCAGCTGTATATGTAGTTTGAGGTAATTACCATGCCTATCCTAAGTGAGGCTGGCTTATCATGAGTTAGGTTAATTTTCAGGTAGCACTATTTTTAATAGTTGCCAGGACCAACTGGCCAATTTCTCACGACAGATAGCCTATGGAGAATGAGAGGGACTGTCTTGACGTGGCACCTTCCCTGTGGCTGCACCTTTGGACTGGCAAAGCCCTCGTTGGGGGTGAGGAGTGTGGGCTTTTATGGTGAATTTTGTAAAGCTGGCCAGATGAACCTGACATGTGGCGAGGGGCATCACCACCTCACTTTCAGATGACCCCTTAATCAGAGGCCTCGTGAACAGGGTGCTTTGTAACAACCTTCCAAATGTTGGGGTAACCACCTTCCCCTCTGGACACACATTCCAGCAACTCAGGGTAGCCTTTTCTCTTCCCTGCTTTAAACATGAAGTTGCAAGCTTCTCAGAGGAACTAAAGTCCCACAGTTGCCGGGAGCCATCTAGATGCATGGTCCACCTGGGATCTGTGGTTTTTGCTCTCCTTTCCACATCCACTAGCTTATTGAAGCTCCTGATGAGCCCAAGATAAGTAATAGTGATACTGCAATTATCCCGTGTAATCTGCTAAGCAGGCGCTCTTTTTATCCCCGATTCACAGATGAGGAAAGTGAAACACAGGACAGGTTAATAAGCAGCTGTGTCCTTCTCATTGCTCATACCAAAAAACTTTGGGGTCATCCTTTCCACCTCTATTTCTCTGTCACCTCATGTCTGATTTACCAGTACATCCTTTTGGCTCCTAAAAACTGCGATGAAAGGTAGATACTTCTTACAACTTCCTTGGCTGCCAGCTTGGTCCACACACTGTTGATTCTCACCTGGATGGTTGCAGTAGCCTCTGGACTGGTCTCCTAACACTCCTGCTCAGAATCCCCTCGTGGTTCTTTATAGCCCTAAATCCTTGTGGGTGAATCCATAGTCCTTGGAGGTTCCTCTTTATCTGGCTCCCCAGACCTCCCCTGCCCCAACCCTGAGTTCTGACTTCATCTTTCACCACTTTTCTCTTTCAACAGCATTGGTCCTTGTTTTTCCTGGAGCATGTTGTGCACTTTCCTGCTTCAGGGCTTTTGTTCTGCGATGCTCTTCCTCCAGGAAGTCGCACAGCCCACACCCTCACTGTCACCCTCACTTTCTTCGTGTCCCTGCTCAGATATCACTGAGATGGCGGGGCCTTCCCAGACCACCCTATATAAAATAGCAAGCCTATACCCTGTACTCTGTATCCCTCTCTCTCTTACCCTACTTTATTTTTTTCCTTAGCTTTTATCACCATTGGTTCAGATAGTCTTTGGTATTTGACCACTGCTTTATCCCCAGCACCTAAACATGCCTGCCATATAGTAAGCAGTTCAGTGAACATTCAATTAATGAATGAATGGATGAATCTCATACTTTTAACAGCATCATCCACGTTTTTGTCTGTCATAGAGGATACCACAGTGAGTGATAAAAATCTCCATTGGCAAAGAGCACACACACTCTCACAGTGCAGAGTGGAGGAAAGCTGCAGAATTCTCTAGGCATGTACCAGGGAGCACCCAGTTCAGTCTAGGTCAGAGAAGTCTCTCTGGTGGAAGCAATGCCTAAACTGAAATGGAAAAGATGGGTAGGAGTTATCTGAGCAAAGCCTGGGAATAGAACTCGTTCTTGGCTGATGAAAGGCCCTGAGGTTCAGGAAAGTGAGTAATTCTCTGTGGCTGTAGTATAGATGACTGGAAAGGTAAATTCTGATTTTAACAGGAAGGCAGTGGAGAGCCTTTGAAGATTTTAAGTACAGAAGGACATGGTCTGGTTTTACTTTTGAAAGGTTGCTTTGGCCACATGGCAGAACCTCTCAGGTTGAAAATAGATGATTTGGGGTGTCCTGTCTGATCCTTTGGGGCAGGGTTCCCAGATTACAAAAGGGAGCAGAGTTCCAAGTCATTTCTGAAGTATAGGTCTAGGGCAGTTATCAGCTGTCGTCCCTCAGGGTTGGGGACCAGCTCCAGTTTATGGGATTTCTCTGACCTTTCAGAAGGCCACATTAGCTGGAATGCATTTCAGCTGCTGGAAGAAGCACAGTTGCTGATGGACTGGCCGAGGCTGAGCTCACGCTCAAGTGGAGATCCGCGCCTCGCCTGCCGCCGCTGCTGCATCTAGGCGGGAAGAGGAGGTGGTGGCCCTAGAAGTAGTGGCAAGGGGACAGGCTTCCAGGTGGGAATCCCCACCTCCACCAGGGGAAGCCCCATGCGACGGGACTTCCTAGGTCTATAGCTAGGCTGCCTGCCACCAGCCTCTTTGCAGCTTGGCTCTTTGGGCTTTTCCACAGATAGCTGCGTGCACAAGGTTTCCTACCCATCAGAAGCCACCCACCTCCACTGAGATTTGAACTCAAGTCTCTTGGCTCCCACTCTGGTTCTGTTTTCACTCCACCTTTGGAGAATTAAGTAGCCTGGGGTGGTTGACCGTGAACTTTGGAGTTAATCATCCAGTTTGAGTTGGCCAAGCCACCTACCAAGTGAATGCCCTTGGTAGGTTGGTAATTTCTGGGCTTCAGTAAATGGAGTTATATCTGGAGTATGCACGTACTGGGATCACTGAATGTGAGCGCTCAGCCGGAGCCTGGCTGATAAGTGATAATCATGAGTGTTGATGGTTCCTCTTTTGAGGACTTTTGAATTAGACCCAGGTCTTCAATTTGCTAACAGAAGTCAAGTGCTGAAGCCAGGCTTCCTCTCTTCCTGGGTCCTCTCTACTCCTTGATCCCTGCTGTTCAGTCCTGAGCATACATAGGAAGGCAGCTCATGCCACTTAGAGCCAACTCTTCAGACCCTGCCCTAGGCTGTCATGCAACTCCGTAGTGGAGGGGAATTTAAGGATTACTGGGGGCTCTAATCCTGCTATGAGAAGCACACATTGTGGCACTTGAGAATGCCTTAGTGGTAGGATGTTAGTGAGAGACGGGCTCAGGTGTTTTGTAGTGAAACTCTCCTGCCCTGACTTTGGTTTCTTTCTGCAGCTTTGGGTTTGTTTGGGGGAGTGGAGGTCTCTGCTTTTCCTGTTCTGTATGCATATTTACAGCGATATGAGGAAGAGAGACCAGTTGCATGGATGGTTTGGGTTTTGCCCAGAGTGGAGATGAGTGTAACGGGTGGAGTTTGGACATGGTGAGAACCAGGTTGG
This sequence comes from Camelus ferus, assembly GCF_009834535.1. Taxonomy (NCBI): domain Eukaryota; kingdom Metazoa; phylum Chordata; class Mammalia; order Artiodactyla; family Camelidae; genus Camelus; species Camelus ferus. The sequence goes on from NC_045698.1 coordinate 109,378,302, forward strand.
GTGTAGGAGGCTGGATGCTGCTTCAAGGGAATGTGGGAGGCAGACAGGAAACCAGGAAATACACAGAGGCAGCAGCTCACTGGGACACATAGACCTTACTGTGAGGAGGGAATGATTGAAGAAACTAGAATTATTTTCCTCAGAGAATCAAAGTTTAGGGAGGGTGGGAATGCCAGTTGTTCTGAATTACAGTGTTTGAATAGACCTGCTTCATGTGGCCTTACGGGTAAAGCGCTGATGACAAGTGGGAGGTGTGGGGTCAGTAGGTTTTGGCTCTGGTCAAGTAGAAACTTCCAGCAGTGCTCCCAAATGGATTCAGCTGCCACAGCAGGTACTGAGTTCCTTGACATGGTGATAGTATTTGAAAAGTTTGCATGGCGATTTGCTGTAGGGCTCTGCAGTGGTGAAGTTGTAGAGAGTACTCTCCTAGATTTGTTCATTCCAAAATTTTTGAGTACTTGTTAGGTGTCAGGCCTCAGAATTCAGGAGTAAACAAGACATTGCTGCCATGATGGGGCTTTTATCCTGAAAGACAGAAATTACAAATGGGCATATACTCCCCTCACCTCCTGAAGTCCAGTCCAGCCTACTGACAAGGTTTGATTGGCCTTACATTTAAAAACAATATAAAGTAATCGTCCATGTTTTAAAATCAAGATGTATTTGGAAACCTGGAGATATGCAACTTTTCTTTTAGAAGTCAGACTCTGAATATACCACACACAAAAAAATTGAATTGTATACTGTAAGTTGGTGAATAACATGGTATGTGAATTCTATCAATAAAGCTGTTATGGGAAAAAATGAGAAGACCTGGTCACACTGAGCCTCTATCTATGACTGCTGTCCAGTGGCAGGATCTAGGTTCCCTGAGAGCAAGATCTAGCTCCTTTTAGTTGAGGATGCCTGCATGAGGCCTGTGGGCCCAGGCTTTGTATGTTTTATCATACAAAGAAGAGAGGACAGCAGTCTGTCCAGCCCATAAGCTGTGGAGCAGTCTTCTTCAAGAAGGGTTTGAGAGGAGAGGGTGGGGAAGACTTTAAGGCCCAGGGCAGGAATTGCAGTCCCTGAAGGAGGTCTCCTTACCCACCTCTTTGAGGGAGAGTGGATGTGATGGGGAGACTGGACACCACTGGGCGTTGTGGCCTGAGGCCCCACAGCAGCAGTAGACAGCTGTCTGAGAGCTAACTGCTGTTTGTTGAGAGAGATTTCATCTAATGGGAATTGCTTTTCCCCACCTGTTTGGTCCAGCTTTAGTGTCATCCCCAAGAGCTTGGCTGAAGCTATGAGATTCTGCCCTAGGCTTCTGGGCTGAGGTGAGCTGCCTTAGAAGGTTGTGAGTGCCCCCTGCAGTATGCAAACAGTGGTGGCCCATCCCTTGACAGGAATGTTGTTAAGAAGGTTTAGACATCCTGTGCCGAGTTAGATTGAGTAGTTGCTGAGAACCTCCTTCTGGCCCTAAGATTTAGAACCTAGCACTGGTGGAGGCCAGAGTCCAAGTATCAACCAGTTCAGTAGATGAGAAAGCCGATCCATCTCAAGAGATGGTCTTGAGTATTCAGAGTCCTCAGGCTTACCTGAGAGAAGGACGGGGTTTGAGTCTGGCGTTTGTTTGTCTGAAAGGAACTAACTTGGCTGCCACCAAAGTGAAAATCATTCATTTAACACATTTATTTCAGTAACTTGCTAAGTGTTGTTAGACCATGGAAATAAGACAGAAGGGGCCTGCCCCCATAGTTTACATTCTATTGGGGTGACACAGTAAACCCACCAGGTAGTTCTGGTTATCTGTTACTGCCTAAAAAAATCACTGCAAACTTAGTAGCATAAAAAACAACCCTTGTATTCACTGATTCATGGGGCAGGATTTGGACAATGCTCAGCTAGGGGGGTGGTTACTTTTCTGAGGGGGAGATAATTAGGTTTCTTCATTGATTTCAGCTTGGAGGAGGTACCAGGGATAGAACCTGGGCCTCCTGGGTGCTGAGCATGCGTTCTACCACTTGAGCTATACCCTTCCCCTTGGAGGGTGGTTGTTTTTTATATGGCAGTGATAGAGTTGGCAGGCCCTGGTCTGGATGGCCCACCACAACTTCATTCACATGTTTGGAACTTTGACAGGGATGGCTGGAAGGTTAGGTTCAGCTGGAACCAGAGTGCCTTCTGGTGCCCTCTTCAGTGTGGTGATTTCAGAATAGTAAGATTTATTACATAGTGGCTTGGGGTTCCCGGAGAAAGTATTCCAAGAGATAGGAAGTAAATACAGTCAGTATTCTAAAGTCCTGGGCCTGAGCACTTGGCACAACACCATTTTTGCCATGTTATTTTTTTTTAACTTTTAAAACTTTATTTTACAATATCATTTTTTTAACTGAAGTATAGTTGATGTACAATATTGCATGTTGTAGGTATACAATATAGTGACTCACAATTTTTAAAGGTTAGGGTATAGTTACTATAAAACATTTGCTATATTCCCTATGTTGTACAGCACATCCTTGTAGTGCCATATTATGTTGATAGAGGTCATAGAACCTGTCGAGAATGAGGGGAAGGGGCCATGGACCCTGCCTTTCAATGGGAGGAGTGTCAATTTGCTGCCGTTTCTAATGCTGCTTGGCAGTTTCTGATAGTGGTTAAGTGCTGTAAAAGAAGCAAAGTCAGGCAACCAGGGGAGAAATGGTGAGGGCAGCTTCAATCAGGGTGTCAAGAAATGCCTCCAAGGGTGAGCCAGGGTGAGACTGAGGAGAAGCCTGGTGATGAGCATTCTAGCCTAGAGGAAAGCAGGTACTAGGTGGTAATGAGTTCAGAGTTCTCCAAGGAACTGACATGAGAAGCCTTTGGAGTCCAGCTCAGGGAGTTTAGATCTCACTCGGAAAGCAAGGAAAGAGGTGGCACAATCTGATTTCATTAGGAACCAGGATTCTCTGTTATGTGGAGAATGGACTCGGGTGGAGGCAGGAAGAGGTCAGGTTAGAAGCAGGGAGACTCCTTGGAGACTTCTGCAGTCATCCAGAAAAGAGATGGAGAGGAATGGATGATGGCATGGTGACTTCGGCCTGATTTTTTTTAGCTAATTTACTGTCCTGTCTCATCCCACACCCTGCCCCCTGCTCCAGACTTGGCCACTTTAAGAGGAAGTTTTCTGATTGGTATTTACTTACTTCCTCCCCTCTTTTCATACTGTCCAGAAGCCAGATCAGTTGTGCCAGTTAATTAGAAGGGTGGCCTGAGGCAGGCAGGGTCTCTTGGCCTCAGAGCCGGGAGGAGTGTGAATGTTTTCCCTGCCTGAGCCTGCTTCTCCAGGCCAATTACAGTCTCCATGCTTGGGTTGGAGGTGGAGGGAGGATGTGGGGTGAACAGCATGGGGCCAGGGATGGTGGGGTCTGGGGACAGAGAATGAGCCCCACCTGGACTCTGTTATAGCTTTCTGTTCCTGACTTCTTATTGGAAACTGTGGTGGCTTTTTTATTTCAGGTAAGAACTTCAGGGTGGGGTCAAAGCAAGCTGCCTGAGCTGAAAGTCTGGGGATCCAAGTTCTGATTTCAGCCCTGCTCTCTAATTTCTCCTGGATGGGCCTCATTTCTCACGACTTGTATGAAGGGATTGGATCTGTGCTCATGAGTATGTTGCTGATCCATCACTGATGTGCCTTTATCATGTCCCTGTGCTTAGCCAGGTGTCCTCGAACCTGCCTTGTGGGTAGTTTGCTGAAGACAGATGCCGCAGGGAACCAGGCCAGACTGCCCTGGACTCACCAATTCTCACTTGATTATCAAACTTCTGAGCCATCACACACATCATTCATTATATTGGTTCATTTTCACAACCCTGTGGGATCTAGCTATAGGTACGATCTTCATTTTACAGACCAGAAAGTTCAGAGAGGTTCAGTAATTTGCTCAAGGCTGAACAGTAGTTAGCTAGTAGCTGGGATTCCAGCCCATAGTACACGGACTTCAGAGTTCCTGCCTTACTTACCATCTGGCTTTGTATTCTCCCAGAGCACAGAAGTAGACATACTTTACCCGGAAAACTTTCTGGGAGAGGATCCACACACGTCTTCAGACAGCAGGAATCTGTACACGGCCCTGGTGGCTCAGCCTGCAGGTTCCAACCCTGCCCTCCCTGGCCACCCTCTGTGGGTGTGAGCCAGTCCCTGGATCTTGCTGGTAGCCCTAGTCCCTCTCCCCGCAGAGATGGTCCCCTTCAGCTCTGTCAGGCCGTGTGCAGTCTGCTAGAAAGAGCCGTGCTGACCTTGTGGTTTCTCTGGCATTGCCTCTGGGCCAGTGAGGGGGGTCAGGGTGGCTCTCTACTGGCATTGGGAGGCTCTCTGGCTCTGGGTTTCCAAAGGGGATGGGAAATAATATTATGTTTTGGGTCTTTTAACTTCTTTCGAGGGGAAATCTTTTCTACTTATTCAGACAGCGCCAGTGCATTGTAGAAAAATGTCCAAGTATGTTTTAGTGAAGAGAAAACAAATCCCTTCATAATGTATCTCATCAGCTGCCATAAATACTGCTAAGCAACCATATGCTTTTAGATCAGTGCTACCTAAATACAGTGCAAGGAGGAGAAGGACACATTGCGAGTTCAGGATCTGCAGATACAAACTACTGTATATAAAGCAGATAAACAGCAAGGTCCTGCTGTAGAGCACAGGCTGTACAAGTTGTATATAGGTTATTACAAGCTATATATTCAATAGCTAGTAATAACCTGTAGTGAAAAAGAATGTGAAAACTGATATATGTGTCACTGAATCACTGCTGTACACCAGAAACTTAACATAACATTGTAAGTCAGCTATACTTCAGTTAAAAAAAAAAGAAATACAATGCAAGCCATGTATTTAATGAAAAATTTTCTAGTAGTCATATTTTTAAAAAGTAGAGACAGGTGAAATCAACTTAAATATAACCCAAAATAATCAGGATATCATTCCAACATATGATCAATATAAAAATTATTGTTTGTGCTTAGGCTTTGAAATCTGATATGTCTTTTACACTTAAAGCACTTCTGAATTCAAACTAGTCGCATTACAAGTGTCCAGTATCCACATGTGGCTAATGACTTCTGAATTGGACAGCACATTTCTAGACTTTGTGAGTCATGCATACACAGACACATATGTATGTTTTGTATATATTATATATAGACACACACTTAAAAAGTGAGTTCATAATATTTTGTGAGCCAAATTTTTTCCACCACTTAGAAACATAGGCTTTCAGAGGCACAGGTTTTTATAACCTTCAAAGCAGCCTTGGTAAGGAAGGTCACATTGTCCTGGTTAAGGAACTGGCCAAGTACTACGTTGTTGCCAGTGCAGACTCACACATCCCAGCTCTCTGCCTGAGGTCTCTGCTTTTCCACTGCCCCTGCAGGCTCCTGGAGTTTGTCTGCAACCACTGAGCCCGTTTCAGAATTCACATGGTACTGCGTGCATGCACGCCACCCTTTGCCGAGGGGAGCAGGCACGCCATACAGGGATGCAGTGTTTAAAACATACACAAGTACAAAGAGGAAACCAGTGAGGGTTGGGCAGAAGCCTCTACTTGTGTTTGTCCTAGGGTGCCCCCAAGCCCACAGCACATCCCCAGTGGAGGCTGGCCAGCAATAGGAAAAAGACTAACTAGGCCAGAGTAGGTGCAGAAAGGGACATGGGTTGCCCTGGGTGAGGTCAGGACTTAGAAACCTTGAATGATCGATTAGTTTATTAAATGGTGCCTCCCCCACCCTCCGGAACAGCAAGGACACATGTGCCTCACACCAGGCCACTTTTGTGGTAAGAACTTCATTCTTAGCAGGTCTGAGATTTGGTTTCTTTTTTTTCTCCCCTTCTTTTCCCACACCCAAATCTGTGCCTTGGTTTTTCAGCCTGTAAAATGGGGCTGCCTTCTAAGTATATTAGTAGTCTGCTGCTGGCCATCCCCTGCCCCTTCATAGGAGGGCTGGGATGAGCAGCAGACCTTGGATTGGCCTTCAGGTAAAGGTGACCAGATTACTGATGATTGGTGGATCCATGGAAGCCAGCCTTCCTCCCCCATCACTGTAGCACCCAGCAGCCTTGAGCCAAGTCTCCACAGGCTAGGAGGGGCCTGCTTCAGGTAACAAGAAAGTGGCTTGGTTTGTACTCCTGGGCACTCTATTGCTCTGAGGTGGGACACTGTCCAAGGTGGCCTGCCACAGCTAAGGATTCTAAGCCACCATCCTTTGTTATCTCCTGGGATCTAGTCACTCATCATATCCTTGGATTGAAAGGGTTGGTACTGCCTTTGGAATAGCCTTTTGAGACTTTACAAAACACTTTATTCATATCTCACAGTGCCCTTGAGGTGGGTGGTAATTGACCCCTTTTATGGAGAAATTCTTTCTCTATAGGCTCATGGAGATTAAGGGACCTGCCCAGTTTCAGAGTTAAAATCTGGCAGAGCCAGTCCCCTTAAAGCACAACTAACAAGGAAAAAATTTAGGAGAGTAAAAAGAAGATAAGCATCAGTCTTTCTATTAAGTAAGATATTGCAAAGAAGGCACTTATCATACTTATTAAGGGCTCAATAGTAGCGTCACGATTTTTTTTTTTTTTTTTTAAGATATTTGACTTTGCCAACCTCTCTATCCAGGAACTGTGGGCATAGCAGTTTATCTGCTGAGCGGGAGGCTCTTGCTGAGTATGGAGAAGGAGAGGTTTGAGGGCAGTGGAAGCCTGGGAGTGCCAGACTCCTAGCTGGGAGTGGAGAGGCTGCTAGAGCTCTCCATTGGCTGCAGCTGGGCTTGTAGTTGCTCTGGGATGTTCTCTGCCTTTCCAGGTTTTCCCTGTCACACTCGCTAAGTTGCATTATCATGCCACTGCCCCTCTGTGGCGGCAGCTCTTTGGAGATCCTAGAGTTGAGGAAGGCCAGGGTCCAGAGGTGCTTTAGAAGTCATCTGGTAGCTTCTCATTTTGCAGGAAACTGAGGCCATCTATTAGCCAAAGTCTTTCAGGTGGCACCAGAGGAATCAGGGTGCCCATGCTAGTTCTCTCTTCTTTCTGCCTTGTTCCTTCAAGGAAAGAAACGGGAGGCCCTTCGAATGGTTGGTGCTGAAGGAGCAGAGCTTAGAAGAGGACTAGGCCTGGCAGCACAAGCCCCAGTGCAGACCTTGTACAGATGCTGTCAAACCTGGTCCTTCAAACCTGCTTCAAACCTAAGCCTTCAGCTTTCTTCCGTCCACCACACTGGGCAGCCGTTGACACCCCCGAGCCCCTAGAAGGCCAGGGAAGGCCTGCCCAAATGGAGGTATTGCTCAGAAGTGCTCAAAATGTCCTGAAAACAGGCCCAACCTTCTCCTCTGCCTTACTGATGAGCTCTTCAAGACAGAGCTTAAAGCATGGTTCTGAGAAGGATGAGGAGCACTAAGCAACATCCAGGATTAGGTGCTTAATAAGGTCACCAATGAGCTTGAGATAGGCTGGGAAAAATTGTCAGTGGCCTCAATCAGATAACTCAGAGATACCTATAAACTTCCACAATAATAGCTAACAAGTATTGAGTACTTTCTGTGTGCTAGGCACTTTTCCAAGCACGTTACAAATATCAGCTCACTTAATCCTCAGAATCTCAGTAGGTTAGAAGCTCTTCTCATTTACAGAAATCACTGAGATAGAAGTGGCAGAGCCAGGACTCTGGAGCCCAGGGTCTCTCTTAACCACCGCACCGCCCTGCTGCTGGTGGGGGTGTAGGGTGAGCCAGGCTGACCTTGGGGAAGTAGCAGCCCAATGCTCTCCACAGAGGCCCCCATTCCATAATTCTCACCTATGTTTCTTTCTGCATTTTGTTCTTCCTGGGCCTTGCTTTAATCTCTCTGGAAGACCCTAGGCCTAAGGGTTGCAGGTCTTTCTTACTTGGGGTGAGGACAGAGTGATCCCTGGAGGGAAAGTGCATTGAACCCACCACCACCCAGCTCTCCTGTCAGTCATTAGTCTCATGGGCTGACCCTTGTCAGTGTTACCCACTTCTGTATCCACAGTACATAGTATGGGCTAAAAAGTTGTTGAGATGAAGAACATTTTTCAGTCATTGCCAAACTGGAATTGTAAATACTTTTTATGTTGTTTTGTTTTCATATTCTAACATATATATAGTTGAAGTATAATCAGTTTACAGTATTGTGTCAGTTTCTGGTGTACAGCACAATACTTCAGTCATATAGGATTATACATATATTCGTTTTCATATTTTTCACTGTAAGTTACTACAAGAGATTGAATATGGTTCCCTGTGCTGAACAGAATGAATTTGTTCATCTATTTTATATATATTAGTAAATACGTTTTGGCTGCTGTCCCTTCTGACCACAGCACATGTTACTGATTGATCCTGTCTCAGAATCCTCAGTACAGCATCTCAAGCAGCTGAGTTCAACGTTAAAATTACAGGTGGAGTTAAGATCAAGGTGTTACATGAGCTGAGCCCTCAAAGGATAGGGACTGTCTTGTTTCCCATTACTTCCCCAGTGCTTGGCACATAGACCCTTCATGTCAAGTTCCATGATAGAGTGGCAGAGGCCCAGGGCTGGCATTTCCAAAAGCAAGTTGATATTCTTGGGACAAGCCAGGAAGCTCATTGTGTCTCAGTTCTGTCTCATTCTGTAATACAGGGAGAACCATGTCTACCCTTCGTACCTCAGACTGAGATTTTGAGACTTAGCTTCAGTGATAGGTTAGAAGTACCTTATGAGCTGATCAGCCGTGGTCACCAAGGATAAGGAAAGGTAATTTATCTGAAAGGGTGGTTTATGTTCTGTTCACCTCTCCTGCCTGTACTCTGTCCTATAAGGTCTCTGCAGTTTCTTTCATCCTCTCCTTTCTGATCCACTGGAGGAGCCAAAAATTCTCCTGGGCTTGGCGCTGGCCAGAGCCCAGGCCTTTGGGTTGCAGGTGGCCCTAGAGCGTTGTCTTCACAATAAACAGTGCTTTGGTTCCTGACTGTCCTTTGCCCTTGTCTCCTGTGCTGAGTGGCATTATCCTTGCCTGGCAGGTGAACTAACAGGCTCAGAGAGTTGGATTCTGTTGCTGATGGCTTCAGTCCCGTGCAGAATCTGCTTGAGCTGGAGCCCTTTGGGGACGTAAAGAGCATAGTGTCTGTCTTCCGCAGTGCTGAGACGCCTAGGGTAGCCCACGCTTTCAGATCCTTGGGGCCAGCTACTGTCTCAGGATGTGACCTTTAGCTAGACACCTGGCCTGAGTCTCTTCTAAAATTGGGATAGCTCCGACATTGTGAGGATTTTTAAAAAGAATGCCCAAAAAGCCTGCAGCAGGAGGCCTGAGGCAAATACTTACTAAGTGGTAGCCATTATTTAACGGACCCAGACCGCAGGGCATTGGGTGAGCAGACAGCCAGGCTTTGGGGAAGAGTGGGGGCTCTTTGGCTCTAAGGAGGAGGCAGGCAGTTCCCTTCAGAAACTTCATTCTTCTAATGGCACAGCCATAGTTGGAAGCCCTTTGTGAAACAAAGCCATGAACCCAGCTTAGACTGATTTTTTGCGACCTCATGTCTGTCAGGACACTTAGCTTGTGGCTTCTTGGCCTACCAGTCTTGGTTCCTGATGCTGGAGATTGTATGGTGGGTAAGAGTGGTTGAGCTCCTCATGCAGCCCTCCCCTGGCTGCTGTCTGTGTGTGTAATTAAAACACTCTCTCCTACTCTTATGAGCTAGTTAATTCCTGTCTGCAAACGGGAGACCCTGGACTGGGGCTTGGAGAGCAGGGTCCCTTCCTACCAGTCTCACTCATCGGCAGCTCAGTTCTCAAGCATTAATTGGCATCAGCATTGCACAGGAGTCTTGTTAAAACCGCAGATGCCCAAACTGATTTCTGGAGCTTGGGGGAGGCAGGAATCTGCATTTTAACTTAGATTACGGAAGTGGTATTGCAAGCCCGCTAGCTCACTTGTCCCTATTTTCACTGCTGTGAAGAGTTTTTCATACAGCCTTCTGCTCAGGAAATCCAGCTGAGTGGGAGGTATAGTAGAAAGGGGGCTTACGTTCTGTTTCTGCCAGAATAGTTCTGCTGTTTATTTTTCTTTTCAAGAAATTACTAAATACTAAATACAAAAAAACATAAATGTGGAGTAAAAGAACACTGAAACAAGAACCCATTTACCTGCTACCAATTTAAGAAGCACAGTTCTGAATACTAAATGTGTAGATCAGTGTCCCAAGGCAAAAGAAATAAAAGCAAAAATAAACACATGGAAGTTAGTCAAACTTGAAAGTTTTTGCACAGCAAAGGAAACCATTGACAAAACAAAAAGACAATACAGAATCAGAGAAAATACTTGTAATGATGCAGCCAATACAGGATTAATTTCCAAACTATATAAATAGTTCATACAACTCAGTATCAATAAAACAACCCAATCAAGAGATGGACAGAAGACCAAAAGCGATATTTCTCTAGTAAAGACATACAGATGGCCACCAGGTACATGAAAAGATGCTCAACATTGCTAATTGTTAGAGAAACACAAATTAAAACCAGAAAGAGGTATCACCTCACTCCAGTTAGAATGGCCATCCTCAGAAAGTCCATAAATAACATGCTGGAGAGGGTGTGGAGAAAAAGGAACCCTCCTGTACTGTTTGTGAGAATGTAAATTGGTGTGGCCATTATGGAAAACAGTATGGCAGTTCCTTAAAAAACTGAAAATAGACTTACCATGTGATCTTGCAATTCCACTCCTGGGCATGTATCTGGAGAAAAGTCTTAATTTGAAAAGAAACCTGCACTCCTGTGTTCATAGCAGCACTGTTTACAATAGCACTATTTAAAAGACATGGAAGCAACCTAAATGTCTGCCAAGAGATGAGCAGATAAAGAAGATGTGTTACCTAGAGAGAGAGTGGAATATTACTCAGCCATAAAAAAAGAATGAAATACTGCTATTTGCAGCAACCTGGATGGACCTAGAAATACACAAAGTGAAGTAAGACAGACAAAGACAAATATTATATAAAGTCACTTATATGTAGAATGTAAAAAATAATAAAATGAATTTATTTGTAAAACAGAAACAGACTGACATAGAAAACAAACAAGGGGAAACGGGGGAGAGACAAAGTAGTATAAGATTAACATACACATTACTGTATATAAAATAGATAAGCAACAGGGATTTACTGGATAGCAGAGGGAACTATATTCAATATCTTGTAATAACCTATGATGGAAAATAATCTGAAAAAAATAGCTGAATTACTTTGCTATACAGCTGAAACTAACACAATATTGTAAATCAACTATATTTCAATAAAAATTTTAAAAAATACCAAATGTGATACTATGGTTCTGAGTAACCTCCGTCAGAATTAACAGTTGAAACTCATTGGGTTTATCAAAAATAACTCCAGGTGTGTTCAGAGAAAACCTACCTTAGAATTCTTAAGCAGATTCTTGGCCCCACCATTCCTGAGCAAAAATCTCTGGAGGATGGGACCCAGGAATCTGCATTTTGACAAGCTCCTCAGAAGATAAATAATTCTTTTGCATCCTGGAATCTTAGGACTAAAGGCTTTTGTAGCAGTGGTTTCGTAGGTAGTTTGTATCCCTGGAAAGCTGGTTTCATCTTAAGTTGTGGTTAGTGTTATCAATGAATGTAGGGGTAAAATCAAAGGATGTTAGGATTGCAGATGACAGGATACCCCACCCCAACCACAGGCCTCTGAGTGGTGAAACTGAAGGCACCCAGAGGGGAATTCATCAAGCAAGGGCTGTGGTGTTTGCGCCAGTACTGGCATCAGTCTCCCAACTACTAGCTCTGGGTCCTGGACGTCACTGCCCCACTGTCATGGAACATGGGGGCAATGGTCCTTCCTTCCTGCTATGACCAGGTTTAGCAAATAAAAATACAGGATAGGATGCCTAGTTGAATTTGAATTTCAGATAAGCAGCAAATAATCTTTTAGTATAAGTGTCCCAAATATTGCATGGGACATACTTAATCTAAGAAATTACTTGTTTTTCTGAAATTTGCTTAATCTGGCAACCATAGTCCTTTTTTTGAAGCCCCATACAGATTGAAGAATTGCTTCAAAGAGATTTAAGAAAAAAATCCACCTACCATGCTCTGTTTAACTGTGACTTCATTTAAGTTCTTAAACAATCCTGTGACAAGCAGCTATCATGAACCCCTTTCATAGTTTCAGAAAACAGGAGGTTAAGTCTGGCTCTAGTATTGTCCATGTAAGCTGCCTTTCTGCCTCCTGATGAACCTGTGGCTCAGTTAATGCTAGTCAGGTTATGAGCTGCATGAGAGACTGGTCAGATTTGACCATTTCCCCTGGCCTTGTGAAATACTTTCTTGATGGCAGCTGGTGGTTAGAACATTCTCATATCGACTCCAGAGTCCATGTTCTGTCTTGTCTCTTAGTCCAGCAGCCTAGTAAATTGGTGGTGGAGGAGGTGGGTTTCGGGTAGGGGTCAGATCCCCTCTACATTTGCTGAAGAGGGAGAGATGTAATAGGGCAACTGTGAGCAAGGGTGGGGAATCCGCAGGTGGACACCCTGTCTTCATATCCATGGCGTCCCAGGGCTCTGCTCTTTCCCAGTTAGGGTATGGTATAAGCACTGAAGAGGCCTCCAAGGCTGGCCCAAACTCAGCAGCAGAGCCAGATCAGCTGCTTCTGGGAAGCAAGGCCTATATCTGGCTGGACTGAATTGGGGGATTTAGTCTTTACCCCAAGAACTCCCAACTCCCCTTGTGCTTCTGAGCCATTTGATGAGTCTCTCCCATTTTCTGTTGCTGTTTTCCGGTTACCAAGTGTCCCCAGCCTGCATGGCTAGAGCCATTAGGACCCGGAGAGCAGGAAACTGAGGCTTGGTGGGGGTGCCCAGTCTGCCACACTGCATAGATGGTTGGTCAGGTCCTCCATGTCTTCCAGAGGAGCCGAGAGCCTCCCTGGAGAAGTGCGGAGAAGTAAAGTCGCTGGTGGAGCCCCATCCACTTCAACCAGAGCACCCCTCCTTTTCTGTCATGAGCTCCAGTTCCACGTCAGAATCAGAGAAACTTTCCGGGACTCTATTACAGCACCATCAGTACTTATGGGGAGCAGTACCTGGAATGCTTTGGTCCCTTGAGGCCCCGTCCCCCACCCTGTGAGTGGGTGTAGTTGCGCACAGAGCCTATTTTGCTGAGTGGGAAAATTGACTTCCTGACTTGTGGGAAAAGCTCTGGGTTGGGAGGCAGAAACGTGATTTTTCGGTGCCAGCTCCACAACAATTTACTTGTTACTTTGGGCATAGCCTAGTCCCTCCTGGGCCTCAGTTTTCCTATCTACAGTAGAATGAGTTCTCAGGTCCCTTCCAGCTTCTCCAGTCCAATAACAGGGACAATCCAAAGTAATTTAATTTCTTGGGGATTCAGAAGCCTCTTGCAGCAGAGAATGTCCTAGATTTGGGACAGTAAAAATGAGTTTGCTTCCTGAGGGTGGTGGGTGCCCAAAGGGATGAGAGAGCACCAGTTTTGATGTCTGCAGTCTTCCGCTTCAGGATGAGGAGGCGGGGCGGGTGAGGGCAGCAGAGCACGCAGGCTGCCTTGAGGATTGGCCTGCCTCTCAGGACCTGAGAGAGTGCTTGGGAGCCCACAGACTGAACATGGCTTGAAGAAGGGTGTTTTGTGTTTTTTGGGTTTTTTTAATGTGAACCCATTAACAGTATTTAGAAAGTGGGAAATTTCTCTCCCATATCAATTTTATTTTTCTAGTTTTCTTGAAAATTCAGAAGCTCTAGCAACGTAAGCCTGTGTTCATGGGTGGAGCTCTGACTGCTCTTTAAATGCCCGCTTAGCTGGTGCCTGTGCTTCCCAGCCAGCCAGCCAGCCAGCCAGCCAGCCAGCCATGTAATCTTTACGGTGCGTCCTGGGGCCTGGAGGAGTAAGTCCTCTGGAGAGTTCCTGTGCTGTTTTATTTGCTGCACTCCCTCTCTGTCCTGTTTCCCGCAGCTGATTTCTGGTGTTTGGGTTGAAGCACACGGATTCCCACTCCAAGAAGAGGGCATAGGTCTGGTCTCCAGGGGTTGCAGCTGCCAGGCTGCACAGCTGTGCCGTTCAGACATAATCCAAAGGGGTAATTAACCTCTTGTCCCAGAAGACAATGCTCTGGGAGTCCTTTGATGAGCACCCATACCAGTGTAAGTTTCTTCATTCAGCAAATATTTACTGTGGGCCATTCTTGTACAGGCTGCAGTTCTGGGCTCCAGGGGCCAGTGAGCAAGGTAGAGAAGATCCCCACCTCCGTGAAACTCCCAGTCATCGTCCACATAGGGCGTGTTAGTGAAGCCCAGGGTGGAGTCAGGCTGTACCTGGGTTTCAGTTCCAGCTCTGCTTCCTACTGGGCAGGTGGACTCTTTGAGCCTCAGTTTTCTCATCTACAGACTGGGTCATCATCATCTTACTGCCTCCTAGCATGGCTGTGAAAAATAAATGAGCTACTCATGTAAAGAACTTCAGCACTTTGCAGGGATAGCCTGTGGGCTCAGTGATTGATTAGTCTAGTGGGAATGCAGCTGTTTCAGGGGCTAATGAGTGCTCTGAGAACTCCACATGATAGACTGAATTAGAACTTGATCCAGCGTTGCTAGTTGGGGAGTTAGGGAAGGCCTCCTTGAGAAGAATTTATGCTGAGATCTGTGAGTAATGTCACACAGAATATATACTGTGTGACCTTGGGCAAGTCTCTTCCCTCAGTTTCATTTTCTGAACAACTGGAATGTCTTTTTGCAGCAATTAAGCGAAGTCACACATAGCAACTTAGACTAGCTTTTGGCACCTAGTCAGCACCCATTCGAAGGTGGCTGTTAGGATTACTATTCTAACTAGAACCAAATGTGCTCTTCAGGAAGGCTGGGTTAGAGAGCTGGCACTTGGAGGCCCGGGGCTTCATTGGCGGCTGTCGTACTTCAGCTGTGATGAGTATTAATTAGCTCTGGGGCAGGACTTCAGGAACTGGTACCAGTAGTAGTAGGGTGACCACAGCCACCCCCGGACAACAAGGTCCCTGTCTGGGCAGGAAGAGTGGGGACACTGGGCTGCCTGGGTCACCACAGGCTAAAGATAGTTGACTGGGCTGGGCCTGGGCTGGGCCTGGGCTGGGCCTGGGCCGGGCAGCATCATGTGACCAGAGCCTGGCGCCCCTGCCCCTCCCCCTCCTTCCAGGCCAAGGGGCGCAGACTCTGCAGAAGCTTCCTTTGAGTGGAGCCTTAGGATGCTCTGACCTGAATGTTTCCCCCTGTCTGTCCACTCCTTTCCACACAGGCATCCTTCAACCCCCTCCTCTTTCATCTACAGGTCTGGGGAAAATTAGGGTGGGAAGGCTGGGCAGAGAGAGGCTTCTGAGAGGTGGTGGCAACAGTAGGAATTGGTAAACAAGGTGAGGATGGTTAACACAGCATTTTTGTTTTTACTCTATAGACGAATGTTCCTGCTGGGGGAGAGGTGGCGGTGGTATTGGATCAGTGGGGATGGGATGAAAGGCCCTTGGTCCCCAAGCTCTTCCTCTGTGACTCCACCCCACCCCCAGGCTGGATGACAGCTGAGAATACACCAGGCTTTTCTATCTGCGTCCAGGCTGGCCTGGGAGGGACGGGCACAGGTGGGTGATGTAATCCAGACTCCTGCCTGCCTCCCTCTCCCCTTAAATGGTTTCTCTGCCTTCCAGAGTTTGGGTCCTAGGCTGCATGCAGCTCAGGCAGTGGTGGCGGCAGAATCTGTGTCAGCTGGACCCCCTCCCCCACCTCACTGGGCAGAGGCAGGAGTGGAGGAACTGTGAGCGGGCCTGGAAGCAGTGCCTTGTTCCTCACAGGGCTGCGGGGGTGTGAGGGGTTAGGAACTACCGCTAGCTGTGCTTGGTGGCAGTTTCCCTTGCCTTCCTCTGGGTCGGGGAGAGAAGGATTCTCAAGCTGTCAGTGTCCAATCCTAGGAGTGTCACTTTCCTTGCTCTGTGACCTTAGGTTTCCCTGCAGTGGGCCTTGGTTTTCTGTACTGTAGAAATGACTCCCCACAGCCTGGCTGGTCACAATGAGGAGGTAACTTGGACCCTTCTCCTAGTGGTTGAGAGCACAGGTTTTAGAGTCAGATTACTTGGCTTCAAATCCTATTCTCTTGCTTGCTGTCTGTAATCTTAGTAAATAACCTTTCCGGTATGTGCCTTAGTTTCCTCATTTGTAAAATGAGACCAATTAGAGGAACTAACTCAGCGTTAGGACAGTGCATGGCATCTAGTAAGTGCTTATTCCGTTAATGCTATCAAAACCGCAGCTTGTTGCTAGCATTGTTTCTGCTTTGATGATCTCAGTGCCTGAGATCTTGCCTTCTCTCCCCTCTACTTCTAACCACGATAAACCTTTTGTTCAGTTGAGGAAAGTGAGGCCCAGGGAGGGTGGGTATTGTCACCAGGGTTTTACAACTGATGAGTCTGGACTAGGACCCAGTAATCCGTTGCTTCTGGAGTCAAGGCAGGGCTGGGGCATGGGTTCCTCAGGGAACCCCACCCTCTCTGCCTAGAGTGGAGCTCTGGTTGAAGGCATAGAGGATTGAGACCATAGCCTCAGGAACTAGCGCTTAGAAAGCAAAGCTTCTTTTCTTCTTTGGTGTGAAATCCTAGAGGAGATGGGTGTGTGAACGCCATTCATTAAACAAATGTCAGCAGTGTTGCCCTGAGCTAGACATTGGGATCACTGCGGTGAAAGCACCCTGTTCCCTGCTCTGAAGCTGCCTGTGTCCCTGCGTATTGGGGTGGGATGTGGGTTAACCAGGCAGCGAACAATGCAGTGAAAGCACAGAGCCTGGGGCACTTCTCCTGGGATCTGGAGGGCTCCCCCAAGGAGGCCAACCTAATGGCCAGGTATGGGCACCAGATGGGTGATTAAGGACTCAGGGAATGCTGCCCCTAAGCCTAACAAGTTACCTTGTTCCCCAAGGTAGAAGTTCTTTGTAATCAGGGTAAACCCAGCCTTTTCAGGTACCTCACCAATCTCCAGGAGATGGTACCAGCCCCGAAGTAGATGTTTCGCCTTCCTCGTTCTCCTGGCACTAAGGCCTGAAATCTAGCAGTTCCCTCCAGCCAGCCCCTCAGTCCTGCAGGCCTTCTCCCATCTAGCCCAGCCCCTTCTTACTCTGCACCCATACTTGTCCCTCAGTTTCATTTCCAGCTCTTGTCTTTCCGTTACCAGTTCTTATCACCACAACCTGATGAGCTTGACTCACCCATGTGCCTTCTCCCCCTAAAATCCTTCACTAGTTTACCACTGGTTATCCAGGTCCTTGCTCACTAGACCTCCTAGATCTGGCCCTTCTGGGCAGCTTTTTTTCTTTCTCTTTTTAAAAGCTCAGCAGCTTTAGGATCTTTCCAGAACAAGCAATATAGAAAGTGCAACTGACCTTTGAACAACACCGCCTTGAATGTGCAGGTCCACTTAAGCAGGTTTTTTTTTTCAGTAGTAAAAACAGTACTACATAGTGTTGGTCTTTGACTGCTTGGGGGTGGGGTCGGCACCCCCTAACCTCTGTGTTTTTCAAGGGTCAGCTGTACTTGATGTTTTTACCTGGCTCTGTACCGTGTGTTTATGGGGTTAGCCCGTTTGTAGGCTGAGAGACTCCTTGGGGCTGGCTCTCTTCCTCTTCCGTGCTGAGTAAAATATGGAGTGACTAAATTTCTCCCAACTGAAGGAGAACCCCAGGCCTTCCCGCTTCCCTTCTTTCCTCTCTAGTGTGGCAGGGGTTTGTGCCAAAGCCTGCTTGGGAAGACCTGCCCTGGTCTAGGCTGTCCCTAGAGGGCAGTGTCCGGAAGAAGAGCCAGGCGCTGCGGGGACAGGAGGGCTCATTTGTGATCGGAATCAGTGAATTGAGCCAGCTGATCTCCAAGAGTTTTTTTCCCACCCACTAATCTTTTTCACATTGAGACATAGTTTGATGGTTTTTTTATCGATGAGGATGGGGATTGCTTGGAAAATATTAAGAAACTTCCTTTGTGAATTTGAATTGTGATAGTATTTATTGAGCATTGACTGTGTGCTGGGCATTCTTACTATGCTCTGTTCATTTAATAGTCAAAGCGGCCCTGTGAGATCATTATGATGTCAGTTTTACAGATGAGGAGACTTAAGTTCAGAGGGGCTCTGCGAAGGGTAGAGTGAGTAGTGACTCCAAACCGAGTCAGATAACAAAGTCCACACACTTCACCGTGGGCTGTATTGCTTTCCTGCACATTGTTTGAATGAAGGGGTGTCACACACTTGGAAGTTAAGGCACATAGAGACAGAATCTCAGAGGTTAGACAGTCGAGGTGGTGTGGTACCACCCCCGCTTTCTAGGGGAGCTGCCCTCCTTGCTGTCACTACCCCACTGAGTCCCCTCTGCCCTGCTACCCCTCAGCCCCCACCTTCTGCCCCTTGTTTCTCATCATCTTGTAGTGGTTTAGGTCTCCTGCTCCCCACCACTCTCAGTCTTCAGTGAAAATACTGAGTTTGCCAGTCAGAGCTTCACGAAAAGTTTCCTGGCCTCTCCCCCAACCCCCGACTGCACATGGAGGTTCTGGGGTGCTTCATTTAATACACAAGTGCATGTGTGTTTTTAGGAAGCCCCTTAACCCCCTGGAACTACAGCCAGTACTGGCTCCTGGCTGACAGTGGTCTTGTGGGACAGAAAGTGGCTTTTCTCCTTTCCCATGTGCCCGGTAGCCCTTGACTTGCCTTGGTCGGGGAGGAAGACACTCATAGAGCCTCTGTCTGTCATCCTGCTCCCCTGAAATGCTGGGCCTCACCTAGGGCCCACCTCACCACACTTCTGCCTCTCTCTCCCCTGCCGTCAGTGACTCCTTACCAGGGAAGTGACCTAAGGCTGCAGCATTTGCCCACCAGTGGACACGAGGATTTCTGGTGAGCTGGAAGGCACACTGGACAAAGGGAGTTGAGGCTTCTAGCTCCCATCCTGGCTCTTCCCTGGGGAAACCCCTTCCCCTTGGGGGCTTGAGTTCCCTATCTGCGAACAAAGAGGCTTAGAACCATGGTCCTTTTTGCTGCTCAGACATTCTACATCTGTTTTCTTGGGCAGGTGCAGGGTGGTGAGTGGAGTGTTTCCTGAGCTGGGCTTGGGTCAGTGGCGACTGGCACGAGCTTCAGGCTACCAGAGGTGTGGGAGGAGGGGAGCTTGTCCTCTGATGGTCTGGGATGGTGCTGGACGTAGGGGCTGGCACCTTGCACAAAGGATTGGTTTTCACTGGGAGCCATTTCAGATGCCAGACCCTGTATATTGTGATCTATACTCTGTGTACGGTGGGTGGTTGGGAAGGAACCCAGAAAGGGATGTGTAGTTGAAGTCAGGAAACCTGGTCTTTTTTCCAGCCTGCCTCAAGTCCTGACAGCAGCTCAGCTGAGCCTTCCTGGGTTCCCCTAGGCCCCACAGAATTTTTTTTAAGGCCTCACAGAATTTTAACAGATGTAGAGATTTTTGCTTAAAGGCAGAAGTAGTTCTCTGTCCCTGGAGGAATTTTCTGTCTCGCTGGGGAAGTTCTTCCTTGGAGCACGGGCAGCCTGAGGCCCTGGCTGGAAGCAGAGCAGAGCAGGGCACTGTGGGTCCTGGGGACAGAGGGAGGCTAGCTAGGGGTGAGGCTTTTTCAGCAGACTTCACACTGGGCTAATGGAAGGATTTTCCTGTGTGTGCCCAGACTGGCCACATCCCCTGGTCAGCTTAGGTTTGACGGAGGACTGGGGAATCAGTGGGGTCTTTTAGTGGCAGTAGTGTGCTCCCATTGTTTGAAGACTGAACTTTAATACTTTACCATGTCCCTTTGTGATTGTGGTGAACAAAATGTCAGGCGGGGTGATGACAGGATCTAATTCTTCCCAATTTTGAAAAAAATTTTATTAGAAAAAATAGACAGTGACTTGAGAAACGTTGCCTTAAACCTTTTCCAGTAGTTTTCAGGAACACCTTGCCCTCTGAACCTGATTCCCCTTTCCAGCTCTTGTTGATGACCTTGATGTTGTGGGCCTTTTGGCCTGCTCTTGTCCTGGTAGCATGCAGGGAGTGTTGTTGGGGGCTGGAGGATGGGCCCCTAGAGAAGTGATTATGGCCATAGCTCCTGTGTAGCTGAGGAAGATCATCCTCCAGTGGCTGCCTCTGCCGGGTCCCTGTCAGGGGACTGGGTGGTGTTAGACTTCTCTGGGCCAGCCCGGGATTAGCAAGAGAATCAGCATGGAGTAAGTGGCTCCCTGGGCCGAAGGACTCCATCCTCCTGGGACTGAGATTCTCTGGTTCTCCACTGCCCAGCACTGGGGGTGGGGGTGCTGTGGGCTGGGTTACAGAGCTCCTGCTCTCTTCTGGCATGTGGGGTGTCTAGAGGGTGCAGTGGCTCTGGTATGGGGTGGAAGCCAAGAATGCAGTGGCCTCATAGTTAGGAGTGAGGCAAGGACTCTCTCTGCTCATTAAGGGAACATGTGTCTGATAAAGGAATAGAACATTCCTTTTGAGACCAGCTGGACAAATGTCTCTGCTCGGGAACTGCGGGCAGCTCTTGCCCTGGCACGGCTGGCCAACAGTGGAGGCAAGGTGATGGGAGAGCAGTGGATGAGCAGAGCGCCCTGGCATTTCCCCATGGGTCTCAGGGAGGAGCGTTGCTGAAACTCTGGGTCTTCAGAAGCAAGTTGGAAAAACAAATGTAGGTGTAGAAAGGACCAGACCTATTAGAGCCACTTCCTTTAAAAAAAAATTTTTTTTTTCTTTTTAAAAAGCCCCTGTCTGTCCTTGTTGAAACTACTGGAGAATCCCAAACACAGTTAAATCACTGTATACGTATTATTTAACTCCCGGTAATGCTTGTGTATGTGTCCTTCCGGAGTTCCTACTGTGTGTATGTGTATGTGTACATTTTCAATTTGTTTTACAAAAAAAAATTAGAACTTTTCTTGTTTATTGTATTTATCTTTTCGTATCAGTAGATATGATTATCTTTTTATGACCACTAAAAATGGTTAAACTTTAATTTATTTAACCAGTTCCCCCTACTGTTGGACATAAAGGTTTTCAGTATTTTGAATTATAAATAGCACTTTGGACATCTTTGCACATAACCCTAAACACTTGTCTAATTTGTATCATTAGGATGAATTCCTAACAGTGGAACCATTGAGTCAGCATGAGGTCTCACTTTTTCTTTGGAAACTTGGAAGGCAAGCATATCTTCTTTGAATGGCTCACCCTTCCATTGACCACAGGTCACTGAGGACAGACAGAGCTGGCCCTGGCATGGGGGAGCTTAGAAGAGGTCCCTTGAGTTCTTGATTGCCAGCTTAGGGTTCTTATCTTGCCTTCCCAAGTCTGCTTATACAGAGACTTCTAGAATGTTAGAGCCTGAGAGGGCCTTTTCCTTTGTGGAATCAGCTATGATTCAGGAGCTCTGAATTATACAGGTAACCCTGGCATGGATTCAGTCTGCCATGGACTTACCTTCTCCTGGCTTCAGTCCCTTTTTCACAAGAGGGTATAGAGCTGTGAGAGTCTTCCAAGTTGACTGGGGATTTGGCTGCTGGCTGTTGCTGTGATTTTACTTTCCATGATTTCTTCAGAAAGACGCTGGTAAACTTGATACTGGGGTTTGAGCACGTGCCCTTCCCATTTCCACCATGTTTTCCTCCTTTGGAAACCTTCAGGTTGCTTGGTGGAGTGGGGTGGTGATGAGGGTGAGGTGCTGGTGGTGGCTTCCTCCCACAGGCTCTGCATAACCATCTCTCCCTTCTTGTTCCCGCAGAGCATTCTGCTCCGGCCAAGGTGGTGAGGGCAGCAGTTCCTAAACAGCGAAAAGGAAGCAAGGTAAGAAATGGGGGTTGCCAACCCAGGGGGACTTCCTGGAGGCGGTAGCCTCTTTTCTGTCGTATCAAGTGCTTCTGGGCCTTGAGGTTGTTCTGCGTTCTCTCTAAATAGCAAGGGTCCCTCTTCTGAGCCTTCATTGTGAATGGTTCTAGTGGCTAGGCTGATTTTGGCCTTTGATCTCTCAGTGGAGCTGTATTTTCAATAAGGGGCTGAACGGTGGAGGCAGGGTTACCCCGGGGTCCTCACAGAATGTGCCTTGCAGGTTGGTGACTTTGGAGATGCAATCAACTGGCCAACACCTGGAGAGATAGCCCACAAGAGTGTGCAGGTGAGTCTGTGGGGAGGGACGGGCAGCTTTGAAGTATATGTACATGTACGTGTTTTGCCTCAAGCTTTCAGAACCTCAGGTCTTACCTTTCTCAGTTTTTTAAGAGGAGTGGTTGGTACTGTATCAACATTAAAATAGCTAAGAATCATCCCCTTTGAACCCTTGCTGTGTGTCAGGGAATGCCAAGTGCTGTCTGTTCATCATTTTGTCCAACCCTCAGTGACTCCTGGATAGGTCCTTCAGTAATTTCTGTTTTACAGATGAAGCCCTTGAGGTGGGGGAGGTTAATTACTAGCCCTCGATGGCCAAGTGGGGATTGGAAGTTAGGTGTGTTGTTCCAAAGCTTGTGTTCTCCATCACTACACTTGGATTGCCTGTGAGTGAAACAGGAGAGTGGTCATTAAGCCAGATGCCCACCTCCAGACCACAGGTCATGGGGAAGCATATATATAGCTCACCTGAGCTGTACCAGAATATGGATTCCTGGTTAGTCCTCTTCCTCTGGGCCTAGGTCCCTCAGCAGCTCTGGCCTCTGGCCTTCAGTTCCCAGAGTTGGTGTGGACAGGCCAGGGGCCAGCATCTCCTCCATGCCACAGATGACCTGGACTGTGTGGTCCTGTTGTAGGGAGTAAACAGTTGGCCATTGAGGGCTGCAGCCCCTCTGTCCTGGGGATTGCCTCTGTCACTTAGACCTAAGGAAGCTGGAGAGACAGGTTGTCTTCCACCTCCTGCCTCTTTGACTACTCTCTCCAGTGAAAGCGTCTCAAGCGTGAAAATAGGACCTTACAGTATGTTCAGGCCAACATCCCGTCACATGCTCCAGCTCCTCTGCCCTGTCCTTCCAGTGACAGGGAGCTCCCTTCCCTCCCATCCCAAGAAACTCTCAGACTCACCTCCCCTCCCTGTTCCTCTACTTCCCTTTGCAGCCACAGCCCCACAAGTCTCAGCCTGCCCGCAAACTGCCTCCCAAAAAGGACATGAAAGAACAGGAGAAAGGAGAGGGGAATGAAAGTAAAGAGAGCCCGAAAACCAAATCGGACGAATCAGGGGAGGAGAAGAATGGGGACGAGGACTGCCAGCGAGGGGGGCAGAAGAAGAAAGGTGAGTGACTTGGAACAGGACTTGGGTGAAGGTGGCAGGGCAGGACTGGGAACATCAGAACCCAGGGGCTGCTGGAGCAATCTCAGGAGCCCTCAAGAAGTCCTTGGGAGGCTGGTTTGCGCCCCTCAACTGGCAGGCTTGACTTCACCTGTCTGTTAGTTCCTTCTCTTCTGTAACAAGCATTTGATAAGCCCTGTTCTCTGCACTGGGGCTCTAACAGCACATAAAACAGAGGTCCCCACCTCAGATTATTCTTTATTTTGATATATTACTGTTCCATGTTAGATTTCACTTAAAGACAGGAGTTCCTGTTGCTCTGGTGAAATGTACCATAATGGTACAGGTTTGGCTACTCTCATGCAGATCCAAAGTAACAGTGGTTTAACCAAGATGGAAGGTTATTTCTCTCACCTGTGAGCTCAGTGGAAGTAGACCAGGCCTAGAATGGCTGTTCTTTGATTCCTTTATCTTGCTGTGTGTTGGCTTTTCTCATCCCAGATGGCTCACTCCACCTAGCAAGATGGGGAAAGGGGAGAGTAGCTCCTTGCCTTTTAGGGACTTACCCTGGAGTTAAGTACTTCCACGTGGCTCTACTGGGCAGAATTTCGGCATGTCTCTAAGGGAGCCTGGAGGTGCAGTCTTAATTCTGGGGAGCCATGTGTCTGGCTCCAGAGGGGGTTCTCTGACCCTGGAGAAATTGATGTTGGGAGTCAACCAGGAGTGTCCATCATGATGAGGTCCAGTGAGGGAAAGGAATTTGCCCAGGGTCACCTGGTGGTGATTCAGGCGTGAAGCCCTGGAGAGGCAGAAGGGTTGGGGTTAGGGATATACAGTATGGACCTCTCCTTCAAGCCTTTCTCATGCTCGTGCTGTCCTCCAGGGAACAAACACAAATGGGTTCCATTGCAAATAGACATGAAGCCTGAAGTGCCCAGAGAGAAATTGGTCTCGCGCCCTGTTCGCCCGCCGGAGCCACGACACACGCCTGCCAACCGTGGGGAGATCAAAGGTCTGCTCCTCCCACTATGGAGGTCCTGGGTGTGGGAGTCACCCTCAAGCCTGACCTGGTGCCCCTCTCCCCTTAGGGTCTGAACCTGCCACCTACGTGCCTGTGCCCGTGGCCCCCCCCACCCCAGCCTGGCAACCAGAGACCAAATCGGAGCCTGCCTGGCACGACCAGGATGAGACATCGAGTGTGAAGAGTGATGGGGCTGGTGGGGCGCGGGCTTCCTTCCGTGGCCGTGGACGGGGGCGTGGTCGTGGCCGGGGACGCGGCCGGGGTGGCACTCGAAGTACGTGAGGCCCCTTTGGGCTCCGGGATGTCCGAGGGAGCGCGGCGGGGTGGTGGGCAGGGATCTCCTCTCCCTCATAGGGCCCGTTTCCCCTGTAGCCCATTTTGACTACCAGTTCGGCTACCGAAAGTTTGATGGTGCAGAGGGGCCTCGCACCCCCAAGTACATGAACAACATCACCTACTACTTTGACAATGTCAGCAGCACTGAGCTCTACAGCGTGGACCAGGAGCTGCTCAAAGACTACATCAAACGCCAGATGTGAGTGGACAGGAACCTTCTTCCTGGAAGTGTGGGTGAGGTTGGGGACTGCCCGAGGAGGGCAGCCGGGCAGAGTGGGGCTGTGTAGGCCTTTCTGCTGCTGGCAGCAGTTGCCTGTCTCCGGCTGGAGTTGAGAAAGATAACTTTCTCCTGCCTTTCAAGCCAGTTTTTCATAAATTTAATGTTGATTACAGAAATAATGTCACATTTAAGAAATTTAGAAATTACCACTGATAAAAAGGAGGAAGAAATGCCTGGTTCTACCCTGCTTTATGCCTTTCTTCGAAACAGCAGTGTTGTCAAGAGTGCTGCAAGTGCTCACTGTCGGAGAGGCTCGGTGCTAAGTGCTTTACAGGCATTCTCTTATTTAATCCTGTAGTTATCTACCTAATTCCCGTGAGCTGGGTCTTATCCACTTTTTATAGATGAGCGAACAGGCTCAGTAACTTGCTCAACTGGTAAGTGACAGGGCATAGGTCTGAGTCCATTTCTCTCTGATTTACAAAACCTTAGCTCCTGACCTCGCCAATATATTGTCTCTCAAATCCAGGGGGAGCCAGGCAAAGAAACAGATAATTATAGTAAAGTGTGATAAGTGTTTTAGGAGCAGAAGAGAAAGTGACCAACAGTATTGGAACTGGCTTTTAAAGGAGGGCGAGGAGCTTATGAGGTAAGGGCAGAGGAAACGGTTTGACCCAAGGTTAGGGAGCCAGGAAAGGATAACATCATCTCTTTGCAGCCCTAAAGACTGAGTGTGTAGGGCCAGGGTTGGTCAGAGGCTCTGTGAGATTTCTGGAATGTATGGAATAAGGAAGGAGTATTCATAAATGATGAAGCAGTCCTGCGTCTTCTCCCCTCCACCTAGTGAGTACTACTTCAGCGTGGACAATTTAGAGCGAGACTTCTTCCTGCGTCGGAAGATGGATGCTGACGGTTTCCTTCCCATCACTCTTATTGCTTCCTTCCATCGAGTGCAGGCCCTCACCACTGACATCTCACTCATCTTTGCGGTATGTCTCCCTCCCTGGGGCAGGGATGCAGGGGGAAAGAAAGGTCTTTACTTAACGGACCTGGAATTTGGGCCAAGGCAGAAAACCCTGGAGGAGAGTCTTATGCTACTTATGCTAAGGTTCCAAGGCTTGGCCAGCCCCTCTCTCTCCCTCCCTCCCTCCATCCCTCCTCTCTCTTTCTCCCCCTTATATTATGGAAAATTTCAGACTTGGAAAATTTACAGAAGTAGGCAGAATGCTGTAATGAGCCCAACACCCAGCCTCGGCAATTAACAGTTCATGGTCAGTCTTATTCCATCTATCTCCTTGTTTGTTTCCTCTCCCAAACTACTTTGAAGAAGTCTCTGGTAACCTGACATTTCATCCATATTTCGGTACCTGTCTCTAAAAGATAAAGACCTGTTTTAAAAATATACCTACCTCTGTAAGATAAGTACTTGTTAAAAAAAATCATAGTATCATTATCACATGTAAAAATACTAATAATTCTTTAATAAATATTTAATCAGTTGCAAATTCACCCCACTTTTAAAAATTTTGTTTTAGTAATTTATGATAATCAGGATCCAAATAAGACTAATACATTATCTTACTACGTCTCCTCCTCCCCCTCTCTTTTTCCTTGCAGTTTATGATTTGACTATGCTGGGTTGTGTATCTTGTAGAATTTTCCGTAGGTCTCAGTGGTGTCATTTCACAGCTTCTGTACTCCACATTTTTTGTAAATTGGTAATTGAGAGGCCTGATAAGATTCTGGTTTTGGTTGCTTTTTGTTTTGTTTTGTTTTTCTCCTCCTCGTCAAGAATACTTAGAGGTAGTGATGCATTCTCTCAGGTGGTGCATAGTGCTCCGCCTGGTTCTTTCTCTTTTGCCGTACAAGCTGCCGTCGACAGTCATTGCCCGTTTCTTCAGGGGGGACTAAAAATGGTTGTATTCTTCCAGTCTTCATTTGTTAGACTTGTGGGACTATGACTACCTCCTTAAGGAAGCCCTTTGCCTTATCCACTGTTTGGTTACCAAGAAGTATATAGTTTGTACAGAACGGGCAGATAAGTGCTTGATCTTTCCCTTTGTTAATCAGCTTTCGGAATTACGAGCAGATCCCTGATAACCTTCAGAGGTGAACAGTCAGGTGTGTGTTTGTTTTTTGTTTCAGTGTCAGTTAGTGTCATTACAAAATTATAGAATCAAACATTTTGTTTATTTCAATTTATTGCAGTTACTATGTTGAATCAAATTGCCCCACCTTTGGTGGGACCCTGGTTCATCGTGTATATTTCTTGTCCCAGATCTGGAATTGGCCATTTTTTCAAGGAACTCTTGGTCCTCTGTTTTGAGGAAATGGTGTTTATGGTATTTAGATACTGCAGTTCGAATTATATAGAGGTGTTTATTGCTACTTGATTGGTTGTTGTTTCCAAAGCTTTATATATATAATGAGATTATACTGATATTTTTTACTAAAATTCAAGATCCAAGGGATCTTTTATTTATAACTACTGTATTTTCTCCCCTGCCAAAAATACCACTTCCTAATGACATTAACATAATTATTCATTTGTCTTACTCTACAGTTTATACACATTATACTTGTAATACCTTTCCTACTCCTGAAGTTTTTTGTTTTTTTTTTTCTATTTATACAATGACTACATTTTCAAGCTATTTGAATTAATTTACATGGTTGTGTCTTTAACTTGCTGTAACTCAGTTATGTTAGTTTTGGTTTGCTCTCGGGTTTCAGGGATTGCTTTCTTACCCCTGATTCCTTTGTTGTTTTACATTTATAGAAGACATGTACATGGTTCCAAAGTCAGCATGATATATTCATGAAAGTCTGGCTTCTACCTTTTTCCCTTTCTTTCACTATAGGCAACCTTTTTTGAATTCGTCCATTAAAAAAAAAGTAGATATCTCTGTGTATTTGTATACTTCACCTTTATTAGATGAATGGTAACATACAGCACGTGTTTCTTCACCTGTTTTTATACTTTCACTTAATATGTCTGGGAGCTGACCGTATAGTGCTAGTAGTAACAGAGAGATAGTCCTCATTCCTGTTCACAGGTATACATGTATCTTTTCATATTTCAGCCAGTGCGTCTTCAGTGTAGATTTCTAGAAGTGGGATGGCTGAACTGAAGGGCAGTTGCATGTGTAATCTTGGTGTTGCCTGATTCCCTTTCTAGCATGTGTGCCTTTGTGTTCTCACCAGCAATATGTAAGTGCCTCTCTTCCCCAGCCTCACCAACAAAGTATGTTGTCACATGTTGAAATATTTTCCTCTTCCATATAAAAGATTTTTAAAAGAAGTTGCCCCTCCCCTCTTTATTTTTCCTTTTCCCCAGATAAACATCCATAGCAGTTTATCTGGATCCTAGAAAAGTTTGTGTCTATTTGTATGTTTTTACTTAAAAATTAAACACTGGTGGGATCTTAAGCTCACTGACCTAGACCAACTTTTTTGTGGCTCTTACCAGCTGAGTGCATTTGAAGCTACTTTTTGAGCCTGAGTAGTGTTCCATTGAATGGATATGCCATAATTGGTTTAAATTGGCAATGTGGTGGCAAGTTAGGTTGTTTTCTTCTTTTATAGATAGCATTTTATCCAGATCTTACACATATTGTCACCTGTTTGTACAGGTATTTCTCTGGGGCTGATTCCTGGAAGTGAAATACAGGGTCAGAGGACAGGTGTTTTTCATGTTAGTACCTAAAAGTTTGAACATCTCACTTCTCCTCCAGTCATGGAAGATGGTGCCAGTTTTCTTACACTCCTGCCAGCTCTGGGCTCATCCCTGAGCTCATGGAACTCAGTCATTCACCAGCTTCCAAGATCTCAATCTGTCTACATCTTTCCCCTGCATCCTCTCCCTCCTTCTCCCCATTGCAGGCCCTAAAGGACAGCAAGGTGGTGGAGATCGTTGATGAGAAAGTCCGTAGGAGGGAGGAGCCAGAGAAATGGCCTCTTCCTGGTCCTCCGATAGTGGATTATTCCCAGACCGATTTCTCCCAGCTTCTCAACTGCCCAGAGTTTGTGCCACGCCAGCACTACCAGAAGGAAACA
This sequence comes from Camelus ferus, assembly GCF_009834535.1. NCBI lineage: Eukaryota > Metazoa > Chordata > Mammalia > Artiodactyla > Camelidae > Camelus > Camelus ferus. The sequence goes on from NC_045698.1 coordinate 109,407,205, forward strand.
GGTAGGCTAGCACGTGGATGCTTCTCTGTTACCCTCGTCCTCCGCCATCAGCCCTCCTCAGGGCTGGCATCAGGAGGAGGACTGGAGGGATGAAGACCTCCCCTTCCCACCCTTCAGAGTCGGCGCCTGGCTCTCCCCGTGCGGTCACCCCAGTGCCAACCAAAACAGAGGAGGTCAGCAATCTAAAGACACTGCCCAAAGGCCTGTCTGCCAGCCTCCCTGACCTGGATTCTGAAAACTGGATTGAAGTGAAGAAAAGGCCTCGGCCCTCCCCAGCACGGCCCAAGGTGGGTGAGGTCTGTCCCCGGCCCTGAGGATTTGATGGAAGGCAAGGCAGCTGTGGTTCTTGCCTGATGAATCTTCCAAGTCTGTTGAGGGGTGTTAAGGTTGGATAAATGGATGAATCAACTTGTTGAACTTAGGCTGTGCGCCCACTCCCAGGCCAGGTGCTGTGTGGGATATATATTTAGGTAAATGAGAGCACAGTTCCTACATACAGGGAACTTGCCATCTCATTGTGAATGGCTGTGATGTGATCCGTGAGAGGAGAAACCTGGAGTCCTATGGGATGTCTTTTCCCCGGGAAGCTGACTCCAGGCCTGACAGTTGTGACTTGCTGGCATTGTCCAGGCCACAGTTGTAACAGTCTTGTGTTGAGGGGCTGGGGCTTCTGTCTCTCTAGGACAGTGACAGAGCCTAGTCTGAGGTGATTCCGTCTCTCTTTGATCTGCCTGCATTATAGAAGTCAGAGGAGCCCAGGTTCCTCCACGCGACCACTCTGCCTCAGCAACTGCCCTCTCAGCAGCTGATGTCCAAGGATCAGGATGAACAAGAAGAACTGGATTTCCTGTTTGACGAGGAAATGGAGCAGATGGATGGGCGGAAGAACACCTTCACTGCCTGGTCTGATGAGGACTCTGACTATGAGATTGATGACCGAGATGTCAACAAGATCCTTATTGTCACCCAGACGCCACCTTATATGCGCCGGCACCCAGGGGGGGACCGCACAGGCAACCACACCTCGCGTGCCAAGATGAGCGCTGAGCTGGCCAAGGTCATTAACGACGGGCTCTTCTACTACGAGCAGGACCTGTGGACTGAGAAGTTCGAACCCGAGTATTCCCAGATCAAGGTGAGGCTCCGACGTAGCTGTGGCAGTGGGGCCCAGGGTATGTGTAACATGAGGAAGAGGAAGGCTGACAAGCTGTGTGACCCTGGGCACAGAACCTCAGTATCCTTGTCTAATAAAAGGGGGTGGTGATTGATACTGTTAGGCACTAGGAATGAGAAGAGATCTGTAAACACTGTAAGCTGGGCCTGTATGAGAGGTGATGGTTGTGTCTTGAGCATCCGCATTTAATGTTGTAAGTTGGCTAGGCACTTTTATGAGTAGAGAAAGGATGGAATTGTCATTTCTATTCCTAGATTGTTATTTTTATTCTTAAATATTTAGGCATGTATCAAAATTTAAAAACCTTTTAAGTAACTTGCTTTGAGTGTGGAAGATGGGGAACAGGTAGGTCTTTTAAAAAAGCACTGCTTCGACATAGTAAACACTCTTACGGTTACCGGGAAAGGGGGTGGGAAGGGATAAATTTGGGAGTTTGAGATTTACAAATGTTAGCCACTATATATAAAAATAGATTTAAACAAAAAGTTTCTGCTAAATAGCACAGGGAACTACTTTCAATATTTTGTAATTGTAATGGAAAAAGTTTGAAAACAAATATATGTATGTAGATGCATGACTGGGACATTGTGCTGTACACCAGAAACGGACACAACATTGTAAACTACCTATGCTTCAGTAAATGTGTGTGTGTGTGTTTGTGTATACAAAAAAAATATTTTTAATAAAAAAATCACTGCTTCCTGGAAACAATCAAAACTTAGGTTGTAGATATTTACGGAGTGGATATGTGTGGTGGTGGCTTGGCCTTTGGTGAGCCTGTGTAGTGAGCAGTAGTGTGTTCGGTGGAGTTTAGGAGAGAGTTGCAGAAAGAGAGTCAGAGGGGAGTCTGCAGCAAGCTTCTGGGGAACTGGAGTCCTGACCTCGGTGCTGCTGCAGAGAGGGTTGGGCAAGTACTCCTTCTGGGTTAGCACACTCACTCCAGGGAAACTGGGGTTGCGGCATGGTGATAGGGCAGCCGAGAGCCTGGGGACCAGAATTCCACGCTTGTGGACATGGGAGCTGCCATCTTCCATTTCCTGTACGTCTTGATTCCTAAACAGCTAGGACAGTCTTCTTACCAGTATCTTTCCCCCACCCATCTCATATTCTCTGCAGCAAGAAGTCGAGAACTTCAAGAAAGTCAACATGATCAGTCGGGAGCAGTTTGACACACTAACCCCTGAGCCCCCTGTGGATCCCAACCAGGAGGTCCCTCCTGGACCACCCCGCTTCCAGCAAGGTGAGAGGCAACATCTGGGACCCTGGCCTGGGTGGGAGGGTCTGGAGCCCTCCGATGGGGACCTTAAAGGGACAGGCCGTCACAGGCCTACCCCCTGCTTACTGTCCCCACTTTGTCTTGGCAGTTCCCACTGATGCCCTGGCCAACAAGCTGTTTGGTGCTCCTGAGCCCTCCACCATTGCCCGCTCTCTACCAACCACTGTCCCAGAGTCACCAAACTACCGCAATGCCAGGACCCCCCGCACTCCCCGGACACCGCAGCTCAAAGACTCAAGCCAGACTTCACGGTTTTACCCAGTGGTGAAGGAAGGTCGGACACTAGATGCTAAGGTGAGGCGCTCCTTCTGGGCTGTTAAGAGTCTTGGGCACGCTTTACTGCATTCCAGGGCTCTGCTTCTCTCCCTTGCCTTGTTTGAGCCAAGGAAGTGCCAAGTCCCATACCTGCTTTGTAGTCTTAGGCTGGTGGGCCCACCCAGGATTGAGTTACCACATCTGCAGGATGGACTGGGCGTGGGAGTGGTGGCCCTTTGTAGTCAAGATAAAACCTAAGGAGGATGGATCAGGTGTGGGTCCTTGGGCAAATCGCTCCTAAACCTCGGTTTCCTCACCTGTGGAATAAGCTCTTGGCTTACAGTTATGGACATCGTGTGAGAATAGATACGAAAATTCTTTGTAAATTTGAGGTAACTCACACATAGAAAGGGATCTTCATCCTACAAGTACTTGATGCTCCTCAGAGTCATTAGTAACAAATCCTGGACTGACCTCTGCAGATGCCTCGGAAAAGGAAGACAAGACACAGCTCGAACCCGCCCTTGGAAAGTCATGTGGGCTGGGTGATGGACTCCCGTGAGCACAGGCCCCGGACTGCTTCCATCAGGTACGGGCACTGGGGAGGGGAGGTTAGGCTGGCTGCAGGGTGGACCGGAAAGCCATGACATCTGTAGGACCAAGAAGAGAGAAGCTCTTTGGTCTGCGAATTAGAGAAAATTTAAGGAAAGGAGCTTCATCGAAATCTAAAAACATAGGAGTAGTCTGGAGAACTTAATGCAGATTCCAGGAAGAGGAAGGCTGTCTTCTGATGTGCTGCTGTGGTTGCATGGCATTCTCTCAGGAAGAAAAGTAGCTGGCTGGTTTCAAAAGTGGGTATCTGCTGCCTCCCTCAGGACAGCCAGGGAGTTGAATAAAAATACAGACTTCTAGGACCCAGATTCCTTTTTATTTATTTTCAGAAAAATTGCCCCAGGGTTCCATGTTCCAGAGCAAGGTTTGAGAGCTCTGACCTATGCACTCTACTCCCTGCAAAGATAGGCATGGTTTTAAGAAAAATATAGATGCATTAACCCATTATAGCTCATAAGGAAAGTTAAATGTTAACGGAGGTTAAATAAACAGCTAAAAGCTCAGGTTTGGGTACAGATCTGGGGTGTTAAATATTAGCCCTGTGTGACCCAGGGTGAGACTCCTAGTCTCTGTGAGCCCCGGTGACCTCTCGGTAAATACCATCCAGAGGCTGATGCAAAAAGTAAGTCAGACCCATGAATGTAATAACTTAAGTGCCCAGCACAGTACCTGGGTCTCTGTTGCACTATGAGAGGCTGGGTCTTGGCTGTTGGAAGGGGCCAGAGGAACCCCACCTAACCTGATGGCTGCCTGCCCTGGGGACCCTGCTGATACCGTCTTCTTCATGGTCTCTCTAGCTCCAGCCCCTCAGAAGGCACGCCTGCAGTTGGCAGCTATGGCTGTACCCCTCAGTCGCTGCCCAAGTTTCAACATCCTTCCCATGAGCTGCTCAAGGAAAATGGCTTCACACAACACGTCTACCACAAGTATCGTAGGCGCTGCCTTAACGGTAAGAAGCGTAGAGGGAGAGGGCTGAGCTTCCTGGGGCCCTACTCGGATCCACTGTGAGGGGTGGTGGAGCGGATAGCTGTTTTCTCTAACCTCAGAGCAAGAAGTGACTTGACATTACAGCAGGAAGGATTGAAGTTAGACTCAGAACTGATAGTTTTAGTGTATAGGAGGTGAAAAGAATCTGGTGCTTAGAACATTCCTGCTCCTTGATCTTTCTCTATTGGTATAAAAATTATTAAGACTTTTCCTGTTTGTGGCAAGACCGCCGACTTACCCATTGTCCAGTGTGGTCGTCTGTCCGTCACAAAAGGGTATGCATGAGGCAGCATATATTCTCTAAATAGGGGTTGCCTAACGATGGCTTATGGACCAAATCCAGCCAGCAGCCTATTTTTGTACAGCCCTGGAGCTAAGAACAGTTTTTCACATTTATTTTAAGTGATTGTGTGGGGAAGGGGAGGATTTATGTCAGAGACCATATGTGACCTGCAAAGCCTAAAATATTTATTCTCCAGCTCCTTATAGAAAAAGATTGCTGACCCCTGGTCTAGATGAGAGTGTAAGGAGAGAACATCTGGATGCTCTCACGTGTTTCTTTTTATCACAAAAGGAGGTGTCTTTTAACTGCAGGCTTCCGTCAGTTGTCTCTAAAGATACGCATTCGATCTTAATGCTCACTTAAAGTTGTTAAGCCACTTCAGCCCCCGTTTATTCAGCAACATATGGCTGCTAAATGCTTGGTTAATCTGCTTCCATCTTGGTGTGTGTGTAATAGCTTTATTGAGATATAATTCACATACCATACAGTTCATTCATTTAAAGTGTACAATGCTGTGGCTTTCAGTACATTCAAGAGTTGTACATCCATCACCAGAATCCGTTTCAGAACATTTTCATTACCTTAAAAGTAAACCCTGTGCCCTTTCCTAGTCACTCTCCATCTCTCCCTCACCCCAGTTCCTCCCAGGCCTATGCAGCCATACATAAGTCTACTCTCTGTTTCTATGGAATTGCATATTCTGGACTTTTCATGTAAATGAACTCATACAACATGTGGTCCTTTCTGACTGGTGCTTTCCCTTAGCATAATAATTTCAAGGTTCATTTATGTTGTACCATGTGTCAGTTCCTTCTTATTATCAAGTTACATTCCACTATATGGATATACCACATTTTGTTTATCCATTCATCAGTTGATGGACATTTTGGATTTTTACTTTTTGTTTATCATGAGTAAAAAACTGCTGTGAACATTCTTGTACTCGTTTTCGTGTGGACATTTAGGTTTTCATTTATCTTCATGGAGTGGGATCCTGGGTCATATCATAGGGTGATTCTGTGTAAACTTTTAAGGAACTGTAAGACTTTTCCAAAGTGGCAGCACCATTTTATATTCCTAACTGCAGTGTATGATGGTTCTGATTTCTCTGCATCCTCTCAACACTCATTATAGTTTGTGTTTTGAGTATAGCTATCTTTGTGGGTGTGAAGTGAAATCTTTTTATGGTTTTGTTTCCCTGGTAGCTAATAATGTTGAGCGTTTTTTTCCTTGTGCTTATTGGCCATTTGTATATTTTCTTCAGAGAAATGTCTATTCAGATCCTTCATTTTTTAATTATTTGCCTTTCTTATAAAGTTGTAATATTTTTATATATCCGGAATACAGGTCCCTTATCAGATACTATAACTTGCAAATGTTTATTCTCATTCTGTGGGTTGTTCTTTCACCAGGTTGATCATGTGCTTTGAAACACAAAGATTCTTCATTTTTTTAATGATATCAAATTAATGTATTTTTTCTTGTGTTTCTTATACTTTGGTATTATAGTATTTTTTAAGGGAACTATTTTGGACTTACTAATATTGTAGGACTACTGAAATCATTCTTGGTAATAAAGAGGAATATAATTCGTTGGAATGCACAGATTATTTGTTTGTGATTTTCCTTGTTCTAACTACACTTGAAAGCAGTAACGTTAGAAGTAGAGAGCTAAGATGACCTGGTTTCAGAAGCTGATGCCACCTATTTCTGGGGCGACTCAGGCCCAGTGCCAAGCAGCAGGGCCTGACACAGAGGTAGTTAGGCTCAGTAAATACCTCTGCAAAGACTAAAGAGGCAAGTGATAAGCCAGTAAATTGGGAGAAGAAAAGACCTAGGTCCTTGAGCCCCAGGATCAGCTCTCCCCCAGAGCACAGGGAGCCTGGGCCTAACGTACGTCTTTACTCCTTTCTCCCCCATCAGAACGGAAACGCTTGGGCATTGGCCAGTCTCAGGAGATGAACACTCTCTTCCGCTTCTGGTCCTTCTTCCTCCGAGATCACTTCAACAAAAAGATGTATGAGGAGTTCAAGCAGCTGGCTCTGGAGGATGCCAAAGAAGGCTACAGGTGAGTGGGATTGGGGTAGAGGCTCCTGCTGGTGCTTGGGGAATAGTGAGGGGTCCTGGTTGGGTCTGCTTCTAGAACTGAATTTGGAAACCTATTGTACATATATTTCATTTACTTTGTGAAAAAATTTATTGCTTTTGAATGACTAATATATTCATATGGTTCAAGGTTCAGAGAGGTCAGAAGTTATATAGTGAGAAGTCTCCTCATCCCAGTTCCCCAGCCATTTAGTTCCTTTCCCCACAGGCAACCAGTATTATTAGAATCTTGTGGGTCCTTTTTAAAAGTACTTTGCTTATTATGTAAGTAAGGACATATCTATGTAGTCTCCTACACCACACCACACCCCCTGTTTTGTTTGCACAAAAGATGGCCTCTATTAGATACTATTTTGCACCTTTGCTTTTTCATTTAATGCTATATTTTAGAGATCATTCCATTTCCATATATAAATAACTTTCCTTGTTCTTTTCTATGGCTTTGAACTATACACAATGTATGGTCTTACACTGTAATTTATTTAACCAGTCTCCTATTAATAGCTACTTTGGCTGCTTTCAATATTTTGCTATTTTAAAAAAACAAAACTTAAAAAAGGCACTTTTTTCCCCAAAGTAAAATGTTACCTCTATAAGCAGTTTGAAAAGGACAGAAATGTTTAAAGAAGTTAGGGGAAAACACCCTTCAGTCCTGAGACAACCAGTGTTAATGTTCTACCATATTTAATATATTTGAATGATGCAATGAGTGCCTTTTTGTGTCTTATTTATCATTTTTAAGCATGAACACTTTCCATATTAAAACATTTAACCTTTTTGCCTCCTTACAGAAGTTATTACACGCTTTACTTTTTTCTTTTTTTCACAAAAATGGAGTCATTTTACATATAACACTTTGAAACATAACTTCTAGTTTATAACATATTATAAACATCTCATTATATCTCATCAGTATATATTTATGTTACAATTTTTAATAGGTTTTATTATTCTATTGTATGAAGTTACCATGATTTTTTTCTTAATTGCTTCCCTCAGACATTTAAATTTCATTTAATAATACTATCATGAACAGTTTTTTGTATGTCTATAAAATCTAAATTTACATTTTTGGTTGTTTATCTGGTACATGTTCTTAGAAGTGAAATTTTGAGTCAGAAAAAACCTACTAATTGGCATGGCCAAATGGCTTTCCTCATGCCAGGGATTGGCAAACTTAAAATGGGCAGACAATAATTTTAGGCTTGGTGGGACTTTAAGGTCTCTGTCGTAGCTACTCAAACTCTGCTCTTGTAGCAGAAAGCAGCGAGTGGTGCTCTGTCAGCATGTGGGTGTGGGCAGGGGGCTGTTTGTGGTTCATTTGACCTATGTTTACTGACTTTTGGCAAACACTAAATTCTGGACCCATATAAGCTAGCATTAGATATTAGCCTTCTCAAAGGCTTACACTTTCTTACCATTTTTTAATAAACTATGTGTTGAAACTGTTTCATAGGTCATCTGTCATCCAGGTGTATTTCCTGTTTTACAGGTAAATTGTGTTCTGATTTCGCTGACTTATGTTCTCCTACAGATATGGTTTGGAGTGCCTTTTTCGATACTACAGTTACGGCCTGGAAAAGAAGTTCCGGCTGGACATATTCAAGGACTTTCAGGAGGAAACCGTGAAGGACTATGAAGCTGGTAAGAGTCAGAGTTGGGGCTCTGTGAGCCCTGGTCATCTCAGTCTTCTCTTTCGGCCCCCAGCTCCTCTGAGAAGCCTGGGCTTGTCCGTATCACATCACACCTCTCTGTCCTCTGGGCCTCTCTACTCAGCTTTGCAGCAGAGCTTCTCTCTACCTGTCTCTCCTCTTTCCCTGCAGGCCAACTCTATGGGCTGGAGAAATTCTGGGCCTTCTTGAAATATTCCAAAGCCAAAAATTTGGACATTGACCCCAAACTTCAAGAATACCTCGGCAAATTCCGACGTCTCGAAGACTTCCGAGTGGATGTGAGTGGAAGTCTCTCATCTTTCCCACCCTGGTTGTCCTGGAAAAAAAACTAGACCAGAGATCAGGATACCTGGGTCTTGGTGCCACTAGCCCAGGGATACTTCCCGCCCCCATTTGGGCCTCAGTTTCTGTGTGAAATAGAGGGTGGTAAGTGGGCAGTGAAGGCTGATTGGAAGATGTATGGTAGCTCCTCCCTCCCTTTCCCATGGTGGATGTGGCTAAACCATCATAATGCTCTTTCCCTCCTACCTCACATCCTCCTTGCTGCTGTGCCCTAGTTAGAGGATCAAGATGAGTACCCAAGGTAAACGTCTTTACTCTTTCTGGGGGAGTTCAGTTTCAACCCCAGAAGTATTTATGTCCAATTCTTCCCTCTACCTACCTCTTCTTGGAGCAGCAACTCAACAGTGACATCCAGTGGTGGATCAGGGTTATTGCTACTGGTTTTTTGTGCTAGGTGCTTTGGGGACTTTTCCATCAAAGAGTTTATAATGTAGTAGGGAGATGCCAGCCATCTTAGTTCCATGAAACCTTTTAGCCAAAGGGCAAATAGAAGTAAATGATAGTCCTCACATGTATTTAAAAAATTGACATTGAGTTTATTATGTGTCAGGCACTGTGCTAGGCACTTTACATTGATCTCATTTAACCTTTAAAATGTGAAGCAGGCAGGGTTTATTGTTACCATCACTATAGCAGTGGATGAACTGAAGCCTGTGGCCACCCAGTGGGATAGTGGCAGTGCTGCTCAGGCCTCCTGATAGAAAGATGAGGCTGTTGTCTACCATCCTGAAGGATTTTCTCCTTTGGGGGCCTGCAGCAGGGCACATATATAGAGAAGCCTTGTCATAGGAAGACTTACTGGGGGTAGAACAAGAAGGGCTCAGCAGTGGCGCCCAGAAAGGGGAGGAAGCATCCTCAGACCTTTGGCATTGGTGAAGCTAGACTGAATCCTAGGCTACTCTTAAGATAGTGTCCTTTTTAGGGGATCCCTTGAGTGGGATGAGGCAGTTCCCAAGAGCATCTGGGCCTTCTGAGCTGGGGCGTCCCAGCATGTTGCCTGTCACATTCCATGTATCATCTCCTGAGCAGCGATGCCCCTTCTTAGAAGGGGAACAGAAGCTCATAGGGATTAAGTCCTGGGCTTCAGAGGTAGATGGACCTGGCTTAAATTTTGTCTTCACCACTCACAAGCTCAGGGGCCCCAGGCAGATTATTTTTGTATGTTTCACTTTTCCTCCTCTGTAAAATCAGATGATCTTGTCTACATCAAAGGGTGGTGTAGACCCTATGAGAGAATGTAGATAAATCAGCATGAGGCTTGGCATCTTGACCTGGAGGTGTGCTTAATAAAACTGGTAACTGGTTTGTAGGGTTATAAACCTAGTCATTATCTACACTAGGAGCTAGGAAGTAGGGGGTTTCTAGACAGTCCTGTCAAGGAAGGGGGTGTGGGTAGTGCTCCCTAATCACCCATGACTCCCTCCTCTGTTACAGCCCCCCATGGGTGAGGAGGGCAACCACAAGCGACACGCAGTGGCAGCAGGAGGTGGCAGTGGTGAGGGCCGGAAGCGGTGCCCCTCCCAGTCTTCCAGCAGGCCCGCCACCGTGATCAGTCAACCCCCCACACCACCTACTGGCCAGCCCATCCGGGAAGATGCTAAATGGACAAGCCAGCACTTGGACATACAGACTTTGGGAAAGTGAAAAGCTCCTTAGCCCTGGGGTTTTGGGGGGTAGGTGAGAGTCCATGGGGGTGCCCAGTCCCAGGAGAGGGGACAGAGAAGGGACAGGCCTCAAGTCATTAGGATGGGCCTTTGTGCTGAGTAGCAGTGTGTATACCATTTGGCTTTGAGAGGTACCCCTGGGCAGGAGCCTCCACACACCTCCTCCCCCTTCTGTCCCCATGACTCTTCTTCATGTCCTAGCTTCTTCTGAAGGGGGGGAGGCTAAGGAGGAAGGTTTTTTTTTTTTTATATATATATATATATATATATACATATACATATATATATATATCAAGTTTTAAATTATTGATAGTTCGTCTGTATTACCAAAATCACTCTAGCCCTGCCCACGGCTGGTAGGCCGCAACCCTGGTCCCCACCACAGCCTCCTCCTGCTCCCCCTCAAGCCAACTATGCAGCCCACAAGAAGGCCCTGTGGGCCCCATTGCCCAGCACTGCCCCACGCAAGGCTCTGGCAGCGTCCCTGGGCCCCACGAGCACCAGCCCCTGGGTCATCTGGGGCCTGCCATCACCGTGTTCTCTCCCTGCTGTCCCCACCACAGCCTTCTGCCATCTTTTGGGAGAAGGAAACCAAAGGATCTAAAAGTGGGGGTGGGGAGGGCTTCAGCCTGTCTCCACTCCCCTCTCCCCATACCCTTTACTCCCCAGCCCAGAGAGACGCTGCTCATACCAGAAAAGACTATTGAAAGATGATTTATTTTATTTTTCTCTGACCTTTCCATCCTTGGAAAATGGAAGAAAAAAAAAGACAAAATCGACCATAAAAGACCAAAAAAAAACCATCAGAAAACCCCCACCTAATCCACAGAAAGTGATGTCTTTCCCCTACCCTTGGAATTTCTTTTTTTTGTTTTGTTCTTGGAAAAAATATTTTTTTAAAAGTTGCCTTATTGTGGAGCGGGAATCTGAAATAATCAAATGCCTGTTTTCCTCGGTGGAGTCACCTGGAAGAGCTCCCACCTTCTCTGGATGTGCCTGGGCTGGATTGGCTAGAATCTTTCTCTGGACCGAGTTGCATGTACAGTGCCTCCTGCCTGTAGGCAAGAGAGTTGGGGGCGGCTCAGATCAGAGCCGTGCTCGAAATGTCCCTCCTGTTGCATCATTTGAAGCTGACGTCCTGTGTCTGTACACTGCTGCCACTGTCGTGTCCTCGCTCTGCTTGCTGTTGCCTCACGCCAGGCCCCATCCTGCCGTGACACCCTTCATCCTACCCTTGGAACCCCAAGGCCAGGTTTGCTTCAAACTGTTGAAGGACAGTATTGGCCTGGATCTGGGACACACTTGTCCTCAGCTTGACCGTCTCCCCCACCTCAGAGGGGAAAGGTGGACACTGGGCAGCTGAGGCTTGGAAACAATTTTTCTCTGAGACCTCAAGGAGGCTTTGTCTCACAAAGGTGGAGAAAGATGCCATTCTTCCCCAGGTCGGGAGGGTGTCCCCATCTTGCATCCGTCCTCTGCAAGCTGTCTCTGCCCACCCTCCAGTTGATCCTACCGGGGAACGGGAGGCAAGGCGGCTTTGGGGGTGGGGGGAATCCTGCTGGTTGCAGAAAGGTATATGTGGACATAGAGTATACCTGACTTCTCTTCTCCGGCCGCTGACTGCTTGGGTTGGGCTGTGAATGACAATGGAATGACTGGAGTCTCCTGGAATCTGAAGCTAGGGAGGGTGACTGAGGACTGAACCTCACGGACTGGGCTGGGTGCCAGGTGTGGGCGTGACAGACAACACGGTCACCCATGGTGGTGTTGGTCACGCACTGACACTTTTTGGCCCTCTTTTCAACTGCTTCCTCTTTTGGGCCCAAAAGTTGGGAGTAAGAGACAGTATCCCAGGCTGGCAAGGGCTTGCCCTCTGGGGCACCTCATTGCTTTGGCCTGTGCCCCCTTTTCTGCCCTTCCACTGTTCAGTATGGGCAAGCCCACCTCAGTTCCTATGAGCCAGTTGTCTCAAAAGCCAAGAATGAGTGTCTGGTCTCTGCTCTGACAGTGGGGTCTGAGGCTTTTCCCTGCCCAGTCTGGTGCCTGCCCCACCACGTGCCAGACACTGTACTCCTGCGTCCCCTCTTCTTTCCTTTATTCCCCCTTCCTTTCCTTTGGGTCGCTCAGCCCTGTACTGTATCCAGCACCACAGAAACCTCAGTGTTTGTCCTCTGCTGGGTTTGGGAGCACAAGGAGTCCTTGGGGGTGCAGGGAAAGGCTGTTCTTACCTAGCATTTACTCCCAGGCCAAAGGGGCTGCCATCCTCTCCCTGATCCCACAGACACCCCCGAAGAGGAAGCCCCTTTGTAGGGGAGGTGAGAACTTCAACTCATCATGGGCTGAGGGTGTGGGGGGAGAGGGCTTTTTTTCTTTTTCTTTTCTTCTTTTTCTTTTCTTTTTTTTTTTTTTTTTTTTTTGGTAACATGTTAGGAGTTAAATGTTGCAAAGAGTAGTTTACATCTTCACTTTCTGAAGACACTTGAACTTAGGACCGATGTATCTGTGACAAGCATGCCAGGAGTGGCCAGGGCCATCAGGGCATGCCACTTCACACCTGCCATCTTCCACGGGGATCCAAGATCTGACACAAAGCAAGAGCCTGCCCAAATCATTCTGTTCATTGTCTGTCCTTCCAAGATTGGTCCATGCAAGCAGAACCTTTGGGCATCAGACATCAGAAGGTCTGCATACCCCAGCCCTGCTAAGGGGCAGGTTACTGTCGCGTGCTCCTGAACCTGGGAGCAGATGCACTACCAGTGGGGAGGGGCTGCCCAGCCTGGACCCCCCCCCCCCCCCGGCTCAGATCGAGGTGCGGAGCCCCCTCGTCAAAGTTGTTACGTTTTTGTTTTGTTCTATTGTAGCTCTTTTTTCCCTTTCCTGAAGATTGATTTTATAAAAGAAAGCTGCTCAAGAAGCCCTGGACGCCCTGGAAGTGCAGAGGCAGGGCAAGGAAGTCAACTAGCTAGGGAGGGTGGGGTGGGTTTTTGCCAAAAGCCTTGGGTGGAGCGGTCGGAATCATCTGGTGCCGTCTGAGCGGTCGGAATCATCTGGTGCCGTCCTGAGTGGGACCCCAGAGTATCTCCTGTGTAGAAGGCTCCCTGGACTTGCCCCAACCCCCCACCCCCACCCCGCCTTCAGCCATGTTGCTGGCAGAGGCAGAGAAGATCAGAAGGTACAGCCCGTTTCTGACTGGAGAGGAAAACCTGTCATCTGGCTTTGCGGAGAAGGTTCCACCTTATGCTCATAATACGTTATCTTTACCATGTGCTAGGATATCACATTTTAAAAGGACAAAAAAAAAAAACTGTAAAATACTTGAATGAGCTTGTATTATAACATTAATATTATTGAGTATCTGCTTTCCAGGCTGAAGTGATTCATTCATTATTCTAGTCCTGCTTTAGTCCTTTGTAATTTGTGGTAATTATGCTTTTCTTTTTAATACAAAAAAATGTATAAAAATAAAAACTTGAAAAGGCAACGGACTGGCTGGTCTCCCATCTTGGGTACGGCTTTTGGGAGTGAGGGATGGAACCTGGTTAGGGTTCCGACACCAGATCCAGAGGAACATGCTCGGGTTGGGCTGGTGAAACCTTTACGAAGCTCTGGCACTGGCTGTTGGGGAGTCCATTTGAGGCAGGGGATCCTTCCCAGCTTCTAAGGCTGCTGGTGGTTCCAGGCGAGTTCCTCTGTGGTCTTGAGAGCTTTGCCAGCCTTGAATCCATGCCGCCTTCTCTCCAGCGAGACGTGGGAGCTGTGGGCAGTGCCACATAATAGACACCAGTCCAGCAGACAGAATTCCAGGACTCCGTGCCCTGGCATTGTCTGGAAACAGCCAGGAAGATAGAAGTTGTTGTGATACCTCCTCAAACTCATTTCCCTGCAGGGTGTGAACGAGTGACAGACGCTCCAGCCTTAATGGAATCCAGGTCGGCCACGGAGCCCTGGGATCCTTCACAATGAGCACCCCCACTGTGACTGGCCCCTGGGCCATTGGTGGCTTTTTCTCAGCCTGTGAGGCCAGGCGTTGGCAGTGGTAACATTCTGAATGCTAGAATGGTCCAGGTGTGTCATTACAAAACTAAAAGTGAGCCTTATTTCTTCATTCAACTGACAGCTGTCCCACAGCCTTGGTAGTTGAACATCCAGAGTTTGCCGGATGATTCCACCTTGTGTCAGGTGAGCAGGAATTTTCACACTACCAGTGGCCACCAGGGGCCAGAGGAAAGTGTAGAAGGGGAAGACAGTGAGCTCAACCTCACTTCCCCAGCCTGTTAGGGACCCAAGGAGAGAGGCCCAGTGTTTGACCACGTTGCAGTGGCTCCCGGACACCCTGTGGTGTGAGTGCCAGAACGAGCGTCGGAGTGGAGAGAAAAACGAGTCACCATTGGAATTAAAAGGAGATCAGTTTACTTATTATGCCTTCTTGCACATTCACATTTTCTGCTGAGAATGTTGAGATCTCAGCCTTTGCGTGAGCCCATTTGGAAACAACTTCAGGGCCAGGCCCAACCACCTGCCCAAGAAAAAGGGTAAGAGAACGCCGCCCCTCATCCCCCTGCGCCCTGACAGCACCTCCAGGTCTAAAGTCCTTAAAGGGAGAAATGTATCCATTCCGCCTCTTTGTCCACACTCCACATAGCCCACCCTTGCCCCATTCACTGAAGATGGGCTGTTTTCCAATTGTTTATTTGTAGGAACAGGTTGTGGGTGCAGGCCTCAGCTGTGGGCACTTAACAGCACTGATGGGCCAGGAGCTGTACTGAAGCTAAGGACCCGTGCTGTCCCGGGAAGGCGCGGAGGAGAGCGCGACCTGGTACCTGCTGGGTTGGCCTACTGGGTAAGGAGAGGTCCTTTTTGTCAGATCTGCCTGGAGACTCAGCCCTATCAGATGTTAAAGTATTTTATAAAACTACAGTGGATGGTTTTCTGGATGGAGGTGATCTGAAAGTTCAGAAATGCATCAGGCTTTAGGAACTGATAATAGTGGTCTTTCCGGTCAGAGTGGTCTTCAAATTGTTCTTGGGAACCCAGGGTCGGGACTGCTTCAACCTAGGCAGCTCTGGTTTTGTTGTAGATGGTGAGGTTTCATCTGAAAAGGCATCATTGCTAAATGCATCCTATAAAAATGGTGCTGAAACAATGGTTTCATCATTTGAGGGAAATGAGGATTTTGCTCTTCATTCAGCCATGTATTTATTGACTTTTCATGGAGGAAGAGGGTTCTAGCCCCTTTGGTCCTTCAGAGACTAATAAGGGGCCTCAGTTGGATGTCCCCAAGGGTGCAACTCTGGGTAAAGGGGCCTCAGCTTAGCAGGGCCACGGGCTTCAGCCTCTGGTTTCCGTGTGTAGCTGAAGGTACTGGGCTCTGCACTGCGCCTCTTTGGTATCTCAGGTGTAGCCCCGGGAGGGTCTCCTGGGATTGGTATCTTTCTTCTCAGAGGGATGATGTCCATTTGAAGTGGGGCTTTTGATATACTTACTCCGTGTGTGTGTGTTTGCTGGGGGACAGTGGGGACTTGACTGCAGAACTGCTGCTGGGGTGTCCAGGCCCTGGCCTGAACGGACTAAGAGAGAGGCTTTTTGGGACAGGAAGGGGCAAAGCAGCATCTTAGGTTCCCCCAGCACCAGGAAGAGCTCTCTGGAGCCACGCAGCTTCCTGTTTTGCTGCCACCTTTGTCACTCTGTGTCTTGTCTAGGCCACAAAGGTGTCATCTGGGGTCCCTCTCCCTTTCCACATCAGAGGACCAGGAGGACTTACCCAGAGCCCAATCAAAGTGGTTTCTTCCCTGTGACTGGCCTCCCTTTTGGGGAACTTTTTTTTTTTTCCTTCCTTAATCTACTCTCCCATCCCCTTGAGGAGTAACAGGGGCAGTTGGTGGAGCCCTGGCTCCATCGCTGGCCCTGCTTTTCCAGGAGTGACCTCCCCCCTGCCCTTAAGGGGTCGCCGTTACAGCGTGTGGCTGAAGGAGCAAGTTAAGTGTGACCAGAAGGGCTCAGGCCACCTTGGCCGTCCTCTGCTGAGGGGCAGCCAGGACGGCCCTCGGGCCGCTTCTTACTCTGTCTTTGGGGAGTCGGGAATGCTCTGTGAGAGCGGGGTGAAGCCCAGCAAGATCGTGTGTCTCTCGTAGGCCCTGGTCTGCTTAAACACGGCATCAGTGCCGTGGAGCTGGTCCAGCACCCCCAGCACCCCGTAACACTGGTTGAACCTGGAGGAGAGAGGAGAGCGCTGGAGACCAGCTTGCTGATCTCCGTTCGTCTGTGCCAGCCTCACACCCATTTCTCAGCCCTCCTACCCCCGACCCGTCCCCACCATGTTGACCACGTGCTTCAGAGTAACCTGGGCATTGTGCACACGCTCCTGGGGACAGTCCAGGCTGCAAAATCTACAGTCTTCCTTTGAACAGCTCTTTCTGTGATTTTGAGGCACATAAGTCAGGACCAGTGGCCGAGCCCATCTTTTGCTCAGGTAGGTTTTTGGGCCGCCTCCATCACAGTCCCCTGGTGCACTTCAAAAAATGCACTTCCCAGGCCCTGCTGCCCCTGCTGCTTCAATTCAAAGTGGAACCCAAGAGCCTGCATCTGAAAAAAATGTCTCAGGTGATTCTGGTGCCGGAGGTTCCTAAACCTCACGACAAAAACTGCAGGCTTCCAGAGAGCACACAGCTCCCCTTGGGGGGCACACAAGAATTTGTGCATGTGTGCACTTTTTCTGGCAGTGTCCATAGCTTACACGAGATACTCAAAGGCTCAAGGCCCTAAATACAGGTAAAAACTCATAGTTGCAGGAAAATCCAGTGTCAGAAAGAAAGAAAAGGGAAAGGTCGTCTGGGTTCCAGTGTGGTCGTTCCAGACCTCTCCCTCCACTAGACCCACGTTTAAACCGAGACACCAGTGTCTGCTATGGGAATTTCCAAGAGTGAAGGTGGAGGTTGCTGCCCAGGGACTCACACCGGCAAGGGGTGCCTTACTTGAGATGGTGGTAGTCATGGAATTCAGGTGAAGGCAGGAAGGGTAGGTGGTAGCCACAGTGGGAGATGGTAGTGATGGTCAGGGCCAAGGAAAACCAGATGGTGATGGAGGACAAGTGGGAACCCATCACTACTGGACCCACCATCGCCGGCAGCATGTTGGAGACCTGCAAGGAGAAGGCTGTTTGAAGGTGGAGCCCGGAGAGACGGAGGGGACCCAGGCTGGTGTCTACTTCACCGTGGGGTGGTACCAGGTGAACTTTTTTGACTTAGATCTGGGGAAGCTGGATGAGTTTCTGGAGCTTGATTTGCTGGAGTCCCTCAGCTTTGTAAGTTGGGACAAGTTATGAACTGTTTGAGCATCAACTTCCTCATTAGCAAAATGAGGATTTAAAGGGTTGTTGGGAGGATTAAGCGATATAACTTATGTTGGGCATATGCCAGGTCCACAAGAAACAGTGGCTGTAGGAAGAGCGAGCCAGTGTAGTCTAATTCTGTGCAGGAAGCTTAGGGAAGGGGGCTGGGGCCTCTGCTCTTTCCTCTGGGGGGAGCAAATGTCTACTCACCACATGCTCGATAGGGTGAGCATAGAGAGAGGTGATGCCAATGGGAGCTGTCCACTCGTGATGTTTCTTGTGGATATTCTTGTAGAGTGTTGGGTGGTGAAGGAGCCTGGGAAAATAGGTAACAGTTAATAATCTTCCAGTCCCCTGCTTCCCTCCCCAACCAGACCATGAGAAACCAAAGGCAGGAAGGAGAGGTTACATCCACAGGGCAAAGTTGAAATCACAGTGGATTGGCACTCAGACAGATCTGCCTTTGAGTTCTTATGGTGCATAATTTGAGGTGGGTGACGCCTCTCTCTACCCCAGTTGTATGAACTGCAAATTGGGGATAATGGTCAGAAAGGATTCAATGAGGAAATGAATGGGAAACTGCCCTGCTGCACACATGGATGGAGATTCTGGACATCCATCAGCGGTCCCAAGTTGTCAGCTGAGGAAGAAATAGTTATCTCCGTGTTAACTAGATTAACGGGAGGCTTTTGAGGCCTGGTACTGTTGGTCCTGCCTCTACACTTGGTGGTCTCCTCTCTCCTTGATGAATGAACCTGGGAGAGCGAGGAGCCAGCTGTGCTCAGGCAGCAACTCACTCACCGGTGTGAGTAGTAGAACAGGACTTCCTCAATCAGCGTGAAGACTGCCAGCTCCAGGAGGAACCAGTGGAAGGTGGGTAGCTCTCGGCGGCAGGGGTCTCCCCATAAATTGAGGATGGGATAGAGGAAGGCTGTTATGGGTAAGGAGATTACGAACTGGTTGAAGAGAACTGTGCGGATAGCCCGGCGTAGTTTCTCGGGGTCCACCTGCCCAAGGGATGGAATGAAGAACAGAGATGCACAAGAGTGTGAGAAGCAGGTCCTTCCCTTCTAGGAACTAGGCTCCTCTGTGACCCACTTTCGGGAGGTCCTCACTTGGGTGGATGCTAGGAGTGATGTCTGGCCGTGGCCAGCAGCCCCTGACTGCTGCCCAGCCCAGGGGAGGAACCATCTGGCAATGCCCTGCCTTTGGCAACTCCCCTCCCGCAGCCTTAGTCTCTGCCTGAGTTGGCCTTCTTCAGGCTTCTGCAGCTTCTACCACTGTCCTCCCCACTTCTCTGGCCAGGCCTGGCCTCATGTATTCCCGACAGGCATCTTGGGGAGCCTCTTGGGTTCTTGGATTCCTCAGTCAGCCTTTTAGACCCTCCTCATGCAGAGAGCCTTGAGCACCATCAGGTGCAGAGGTCAAGGTCATTTGCCTCCTCCTGTGGTCCAGTCTCACTGGACCAGGCCCAGAACAAAGAAGGATGTGAGCCAGGGAGCTCCTATCTGGCCTCTTGACCAACTTCCTGTGACCAGGTCTTTCTGGCTCTCAAGGGTGGAGCTGTCAGGATGGGGGCCTGCCTGGACATTCTCCTCAAGGTCACTGTGGGGAGCTGGCCTCACATGCTCATACCCCATCCAGCCTCAGTGCTATAGCCAGCATTTCCACAGGAACCAGGAACCCCCTGACCCCTTTGTCAGAGCACCAGAACTCCTGGGAATAAATAGCCCCATGAACATAGGTCACTTCTTGGGTCCTGATGAACTGGTTTGGGATTGTCAAAAGGGATTTATTCCTATGAAATTCTGCAAGGTGGAGGGTTTCTGCCCCTAGGGTGAGGCCAGGTTAAGAGTGATCCTCAGACTTCAGGCCTTCCTCTTCCTCCAGCTTTTCCAGGCACTGCATGTATTGAGTGACCAGAATTCACTCTCTAAGCCTTCAGTTCCATCCCATAGTGAAGCCAGGTCTGGCCGGCCTGGTTTGAGGGCACCTGTAAAGGAAACCATGCACCTCTTCTGGAAACTTGGACCGAGAGGAAGATGTCCCATATGTTTATTAATTCATTCATCCAGGGGATATATTTATTGAGTGCCCTCTATGTTTTAGGCAGTGTTCTATGTACCAGCAAGGGAGCAATGAACCAAAGATTCCTGCCCTCACTGAGTTTATACTCAATAGAATGGGCAGGGTAGGCTTCATTGAGATGGTGAGATATGAACAAATAGATGCAGAAGGTAAGGGAAACGGAGATCTGGGGGAAGACTTTTTAGGGAAGGGAAGAGCTGGTGGAAAATGCTCTAAGACAGGCACATTTCTGGCATACATGGCTGGAGAGGAGTGAGGTGTGAGGGTGGAGAAGTAGAAGGTGAGGTCAAAGAGGTGGGGAGGAGCCAGTGCATAAAGGGGCCTGCAGGCCACTTTGAGGACCTTGGCTTTTACTCCAAGGGAAATGGGGGTCATCCCAAGGTTGTGAGCAGAGAAGTGACAAGATCTTACAGGATTATCTTGGCTGCTGTGTTGAGAGTAGACTGTAGGGGAACAAGAATAGAAACAAGGAGACCAAGGAGAATTGCAAAAATATAGACAAGAGAGGATGTCTCAGACCAGGGAGGTAGCAATGGAGGTAGTGAGAAATGGTTGATTCTGGCTGTCTTTTGGAAATCGGTTTCCTGATGGATTGGATGTGGAGTATGAGGGAAAGAGCAGTCAAGGGTGACTCCAAGGCTTTTGGCCTGAGTGGCTCCCCAGCTCTGACTGGGGAAGCTGTGGGTAGCAAAGGCTTTGGCAGGTGGGAGGACAGAAATTCTCCTCGGGACACATTGGATGGGAGATGTCCACTGGGCATCCGTCAAAGAGGCACCTGGATATTTGAGCCTGGGATTCAGGAAGGAGTTCTGGGCTAGAGCTGTGGGCATTTAGGTGGTATTTAAAGTCATGACACTTGAAGAAGTAAATGAGGGGATGAGGATAGAGAAGAGGACAGAGGAGGTTGAGGAGGAACCTGAAAGGAGACTTGAAGGAGTGAACAGTCAGGTGGGAGGAGAGACTGGGGCCTTGGAAGTCAGTGTAAGAAGCTTTAACAAGGGTTGGGGTTGAGCACTTGTGGAAACAGTCCTGGTAGGTGTAATGAGACAAGCCGGCAACCGGATCCCTGGTGACCTTGCCCAGAACAATTCTGGTGGAGCAGTGGAGGTGCAGGCCTGACGAGGAGGTCTGTGGAGGAGGCAAGACGATGGTTTTGTGATTATTTGAGGAGATGCAGGCTGAAGGATTTAGATGAAGTTTTATGATGTCTGGAAATTAGTTTTAAATGATTAAGAAAAAATTACAGATGCATAGATATTTATATTTTATATAGAGAGAAAACAAATATTATAAAATGTTTCAGATTGGTGAATTTAGGTGATATGTAAATGGGTTATCAGTGTCCCAATTTTCAACTTTCTAATATATGTTTATAGGTTTTCGTCATCACAAAATTTTAGGAAAAAGAGTGGACAGAGAGGAACTGGAAACTGTATTCACAACTCTTCGAAAGAGCTCTGCTGCCAAGGGCAGCCAAAATATGAGCAGTAGTGTATATGGGGGATGGAGGCAAGGGGTTCTTTTTGGTTTGGTTTTAAGATGGGGAAAATTATAGCATGTTGGTAATAAGCCCGAGAGGAATAATCCAGAAGAGTCCAAAGAAAAGGATACAAGAAAGAGAAGGAAGAATTGCTGGAGCAATTTCCTGGCGTGAACAAGAGGTAATGGGTGTAGCGTAGAGAGTGGCGGAGTGGGCTGTGGATGGGAGCTGGGAGAGGCCACCTGTTAGACCAGGTGGGCAGGCAGAGCGTGTGTATGCAGGTGCTGCCCACAGGCTGGTGTGTGCACAGCTGTGGGCGTCTCCTCTGTCTGCTTCCATTTCCTTAGTGAAGTAGGAGGCAAGGTGGTCCTCTGGGAGGAGGGGAAGGGAGGAGGGGTTGGGGATGTGAGGAGGGAGGAGGAGTGAACTAGCTCTCATTTCCAGGAGAGTGGGAGACTGAACAGAGCAGCAGCGGATCTTAGGAATGCCACAGCATACCGGCCCCACTTGAGGATCTGCTTCTGATGTCTGAGGTCAGGCATCAGGCCTTCCTGGAATGGGTCAAAGACTAAATGGCCTCCGGGGGTCCCTTCTTACTTGTGTAACCAGCTGAGGGAGCACACAGTGCAGGAGCACTGGACCTGGAGTCAGATGAGACGAGCCCTGACTTCGTTTCCTAGCAACAGTCTGACTTTAAACACGTCACTGTACCTTTCTGAACCTCGGCGTCTACAAAATGCAATGAGACCTTCCCTGTGTGGCCCTCCCTTCCTTGTAGCCTGTGAAGTGTTCCCGTGTTAGGTGATTGATTTGAGAGCTGGTTGTGGCCTGGTGGTTCAGAGCAGAAGCCCTGGAGTCAGAAAGCTTGAGGGGAAATCATGTTTCTAACCCATGTCATCTCATGGCCTCCATTTCCCGATCTGAACGATGAAGGTTATTACAGTACTTGGCCTTGAGGTTGTAAGCGTTTAGTCATTGGTGCCTGGTAAGGAGACTAACATGATCTGGCACGTGAGAAGTTCTCAAGGGCTAAGCACTGGCTTTGACCCTTCGGCTCAAGCTGGTTCAGGAGGAAGCTCCCTGGCTGGCTGGCAGCTTTGTCTTAAGTGAGGGGAACTGTGACCCAGGCCAGCAGCCCTGCTTCAGGAAGGGACTGTTCAGAAAGCTTGGGTCAAGGGCACTATTTTTCAGCCACTCTGCTTTTCAGGAGTTCTGGGCTGAGCAGAATTCCCTGAGCTGAGGTGACTCACTTAGGTACCCTGGCCAGTAGTTAAATGATGTAAAAGATGACTGTCTCCTCTGGGAAAAAAGCCAGGATATGGTTTGGGTGATGCTTGAATAAAACAACCGGGTTTAAGAATCAACTTCCTTGTTGTGTAATAAAAGGCTCCCAGGGGTTTTCAGAGCAACAACCCGGGCTCAGGGAGCAGTGGGCAGCGGGGGCTCACTTCCCAGGCCCAGATGTAAGTCGGAGATGTGTGTGGGTGGCCTTCTCTTTGCTTTGGGCCAGGAGTTCCTTGTCAGCAGGGTGCAGGCCTTGTTAATTGTGGATAAACTATGCACTGGTGTTTGAACTGACTAACTGGGAGGGGAGATCTGCTTAGAAAACAACCACCACCCACACATTCAGAATTCATCCTCTCCTTCTATTAATAGTGGGCTGCATTGTTTTAGGAGCTGTCTCCCTCCCTTACAAGGGCGGCTGTTTCCCACAGTTTCAGCTTCTCGCCACCGCTGTCCCTGCTCCTGTGGACGTGTGGAGAGCTGCCTGACATCTCCGGGACTCGGCCCAGTGCCAGGCTGAGACACTCGTTTCTGTTCCTAAAGTGCTGACTGCAGTGCCTTGGGGCTGCACAAGCAAGTTCGAGAGCCAGGGCCAGCAGTCAGAAGACCAGAACTTTAGTCTTGACTGGCTGCTCTGGGATTTGGGGAGTAGAATATCCTCTCTCGAACTTTCTAAATTGGAGGAGCTTTATACGGGATCACTTGGATCCCAATGGCCATGGGCTCTCCTGGGCCAGCAGGGAGAATGCTGAGGGAGTGCCTTTAGCTCTTGTTTTCTGTGCTTTGACCAGAGAAGCCCAGCAACACTTACAGGTTCATTCTTGCCGACCTGAATTCGATAGCGGGAGATGAAGTTAGGCTTTCCCGTTGTGTCAACCACCAGGAAAAGCCCACTGAAGCTCCAGTAGACCAGAAAGGGCACCTGGATGGCACCTAAGGTTGGGAAACAGAAGGAAACCATCAAGGCACTCTCAGGTTCTGGCAGTGAGTGTATTAACTGAACATGTGCTTGGTGGTGACTGAGGCTGTGTTGTAGACGGTCCCCTGCCAGGGAGGTTTTCATGCTTAGGGCCAGGGGTCCTGCCTTTATCTTGGGGTGACAAACTAGCTGTGGGAACTGGGACAGGTCACTTAAGGAGTGTCTCTGTTTCTTTTCTTAGCTGTAAAATGGGGACAACAGCCTTCCAGGTGGTTGGAGACAAAAACAATACAAGATTTATGCTGAGATATATGACACACTGTAGATATAAGTGAATTGAGGTTGACATTTGGGAGTCTGCCCTGTGAGCCCTTCATGAATTGCTGAGGAAGGAGGAAGCAAAGGAAGAGCTTAGTGTGTAGGGCTTGCCTAACCCCGGTTATCTTACGAAACGAGTGGAGGGGCTTCACACGTCCAGTCAGCACTTCCTGAACGGGAAAACCCATCTTTCAAGGGGCTCCTGGTAAAGTCTTCATACCCTACCCTCTTGGAGAGTCAGTGTCCGGACCACTGTGGTAACGGCTCTGGGAACTCCTGTTTGACTTTGTTAAACTCAACCTTTCCCAAGCTATTCTTTACCCAGAACTGTTTTCTCAAAACGTCTCAGGATAGGATGGCCACATGTCCCTATTTGCCCAGGACAGTTTCAATTTACATCCGACATTCCAGCATCGTTATTAAAACCCCTCTTTTACCCTCGCAAATGCCATTTGGATGATAAATCATATGGCCATTCCACCTATTAACATCCCACGGTGCTCATGTTCTGCAGGATATTTTAGAAAATGCTGATCAACACTTAAAATTTGGATATGGCCTTTTGCTCCACATCCTGCATTTCCATGAAGTCATCCCAAGTATCTCTAGTCTCTGACTGTGAATAAATAAGCACTGTGTCCACCCCAAAAGGCAGTCATTCTAGTGACCTTACAGTGATCTAACTCTTGTAGTATCGACTTTATTTTTCTGTGCTTTGCCTCCTCCTCTAAATTTAATATCCCAAGGAGCAAGGGTGTCTTACTTAACGCTCTGTCTCTGTATCCCTCCTCTTGTGCCCCTCCTGCCTGTTGCAGCTGATACCTGAAAAATACTTGGCTAGCACTCTGGGGAAATGTGATGAGCACATGTACTCTGGAAGGCAATTTGGCAGTGTCTGAAGTGAGAACGCGAGCGAGACGGAGAGTCAAAGACAGAAAGACAGGGAGGAAGAAAAAAAAGGACACATGCATTCAAACACACAAATGTCCATCTTAGCATTTAAAAAAACCCCACAGAACATTTAAGTAACCTAAATGTCTGTTAGTAGAGAATGGACGAAATTGATTAAGGTATTTCCATAGAGTGGAATAGACAGGGCAGCTTACAATATTAAGTAAGTATTTATCAGCTGATACGGAAAAATGTCCATAGCCTAATCAGTGGGGAAAAAAAAAACAGTCAAAAGATAGTGTCTTTTAAGTTCAGCCATATATCCAGTATGTAGGAGATTTATACTGATAGATGAATAGAGGCCTTCTTCTTGGCTATGGAAGGATGGGTGACCTTAACCTTCTTTATGCTTATCTGAATTGTCTGACTTTTACTTGTAACAATGGTCATGTATTTACTTTTATCCTCAGAAGTAAGAAACGATTTTATTTGGGGGAAAATAAATGTTAGTTGGTGGTTGCCTAGCAGGCCGTCCCTGAGGTGTCCGCCTACCTGTCAATCCAAGGGCTCCTTGAGGAGTACAGAATGAAAGTCACCAGAGGTGATCCTGGACACTTTCCAGCTCTAACATCTCAAATTGCAAATATTTTCTGTCTCTGCTATTTGCTTATCACTGAGGTGATAGGTAGTTTTCCCATCATTGTAACAGAGACGCATGAAGGGTTTTCCCACCACTTCCCCACATACATTTGCAATCTGCGTTGTTCTTTCCAATGAGAACTTAAGACTCCATTACCTGCTGTATTTCATATTCAGCCCATTTTCAAAGCTCTCCTTCTAGCTAAAAACACTGGACAGAAAGATTTTACTTATACTTTTGCTTTGTGACAGCTGACACTTTCTTTAAAATCTCCCCTTCTGGACTGGACTGGACATAGGTTTTTTGATTGTTTTTTGTGTGTATGTGTGTGTTTGTTTATTTTCTTCCAGCAGGACTGTGACATAATTTTTTTTAACAGGATAGACACTATACCTTAAGACTTTATTGTAAATATATCTATACCGTCCATATGAGTTTGGCACAGAGTAACCTTAATAAATATTCTTTGAGTGAATGAATGTGTAAGTGAGGACAGTGTCACCAGTGTAGATGATGCTGTTATAAATTTCTGTGTTACAATAGGCTTTTTTCTTCCTCTGTGCTTTCCTAGACTTGTTTTGACTGTCAATACTATTTATTTGGCACTGTCAGTAATACTGAGTGAGCATTTGCTGTTGAGCCCCAAGAGCTAGACTGCACCAGTTCCAAGGACATAAAGCCACGTGAGACAGAGCAGTCCTCGGCACTTGTGGCCCTGGCATCTACAAGCATAATTACTGCTCTACACATGCATTCATTTTCACACCAACTATTTCTTTATTTTTCTATTTGGGGGGAAGGAGAGGATTTCAACTTCTTTACTTAGACATACATTCCAGATTGCCCACAAGTTTAGCACTCTTTGGGGTTCCCACTGTCCTAAACGTTAAGTCCTCATTCCTTGGAATAATACACTGAGAAGTCCCGAAGTAAAGAACAAAACAATAGAAAAAGGATTTAGCTATAACCATGTACCCAAACCTCAGCGCTGGTGGCCTGGGAATCTCACCGAGAATGTAGAGGATCCACTCCTGCCCTTCGCATGTAGACAGCAGCCTCTCCCACTGGGCTTGCCAAAAGCAGCCAGAAGCACCCCAGAATCTCTGAATATGCCTTGGAAGAAAACTCATTCAAGTTTCTGGGTGAAGACTGGTGAGTAGACAGCTCCCTAATCCATGCCCTGCCCCCAGATCATGACCCCCCGGCCCCCAGGTCCTGAGTTAGAGCTGGTGGAGCAGACTCACCATGTGACCGAGTTCCAGAGGGCCACAAGCAGGAGAAGGCCAGAGCCCAGGATGAAAGCCGTCCTTCTCATGGAGCCCCAGAGGTGTCCCTCCTGGGGGAGGACAAGAGAGTGACAGGCCCCAACAAGCCTCCTGCCTATACATGCAGCTCCCTGCTGAGGCCTGGCAGGAGGGATGTGACATCAGGATATCAGTCACACCCGTGCGGTGCACATGTTGACCAGTCCCAGCTTCTATGGGAGCCTCTTCCTTATCAGGATCTCTGAGGCTGTGTGGGTGTGTGTGATAAGGAGAGCTCAAGGTTGGGGCAGAGGAGAGAGCAAACTTGACTCAGAGAAACTAGCAGGTAATTTTGTCACCCAGAGGAGGACAGGCGATCCTTCCAAGAGCCATGGGATTTCAGCACCAGTCCTCTTGTTGAACAGAGGTGCTGATTACCTACACATTGGAATCACCTCAGAGCTTTTTAGAACTCCCTAGGTCCAGGCTCCTCCTCCGAGCAATTACATAAAAGTGTCTGGGGTGGGACCTGGGCCTCCCTATTTTTTAAAGCTCCCCAGCTAATTCCAGTGGGCAGGCAAGGCTAAGACGGCCATCACAGAAGGACCTGCTGAATCCCTGGTGAGGACACGGGAACTTCACTGTGTTCATGGGCCAGGCCTGTTTTCCCACCCTATCACCTCTTTTGCCCCTGATGAGAAGAGTGAATAAACACATGTTCTGACTTGTAATTACTCCTCTGCTTCCTAGTAGATTAGACCAGGCTGCCAGGTGAACATGATGGTGAGTGGTTCTAGGGGCAACGAACAGACTCCCAGCAATCACTGGGAGGTCCTTGTACGATCTCCTCCAAATGCCTACAGCAGCCATCATTGCGAGCTCAATGGTCAAACAAGAAGGTCCCAGATTTGGAGAAGAAAAACCAGGTATGTCACCAATTTCTGTAGTACCGTGGACAGGAATGACAGATGTCCGTTACATCCTATGTTTCTAAGGCTGGATGGAACCTGCTTGTGTTCTTCACGAGAGTGAACTGGAGGTGGTGGTCGCTGTAGGTCTGTGCCTGCCGCTCATCTGCAGTTAGTGAACCGGGCCTGTGCACTGCTGTGGGGAAACTGACCTAACAGGACCCGATGTTTTAATCCAGGCTTCGGAGGTCTGAAGGAGCACGTTGTTTTGGTTGACCCATTCAGAGCAACCTAAATCTGCCCGGAATCATCTCTTCTTAGCTTACCCAACCCCACTTTTGGTCTACAGACCAAAAAGAAGATAGTAAGTCATTTTGTATGATCAGCAAAAAGGTTTTTGAAGGCCGAGTACTCCTCAGGGTCCTGAGCTCTGAAAAGGACCTCCTCTCTCTCCTCTCTCTCCTAGTCTCTCTTGCTCTCAGTATCTCTCCCCAGAGTCTCTCTCCTCCCTTGAGGGCTGAACTGCCAGGACCAGAAAAACTTGTTCTTTCATACAGGCCATTGAAAGATTACCCGAAGCCTGCCAGGCACTTCACCTTGGGCTTTCCCAATTATTCTTTTTTTAAGGATTCACAGGATGCTTTTCATCAGCTTTTCCAGCCACTAGGAACTTTTCATTTGAGTTTAATCAAATCAAGCTAAGTCAAATTTAAAACATCAGTTCCACGTCCAGGATTAGATCTGTTTCCGGGCACTGTGCTGTTTTCTCTCTGCAGCAGCCCTAGTGCAGGGAGCAGACAGGACAGAGGTCTCTGTGAGGTGTAGGAGCAGCAGCACAGAACTTATCTGGAGTCAACAGATGGTTCCCAACCCCCAGTGGGCCTCTCTTTTTCCCCAAGCAGCTGTAGAAAGAAGTGGTTCCACGCCTGAAGTGTGGGGTTTTCTATGGCCAGAGACTGGTAGGACAGCTATGGGGCTTTTCCGGCAATTTCCTGCAGGCAAAGAGGCTTTGGTTTTAAGGCAGCTTGGAGTCAAGTGATTCTGCTCAGCTACTGAAACAAGCACATCACTGATGCGATCACTATCCCTAAACCTCGTGGGAGATGTCAGTTATGCTGCAAGTGCAGATGTGGGGTCACTGCTGCGTTCTCACCAGTGTGGTGGGTTGGGTGCTGGCATTTACCTGCTTTGGCTTCTCACTGTGCAGCGTACTTCCCGCTTCTCCCTTCATCTGGAATAAGACAGCACAGCTGAGTCTGGAGGTCACTGTCCCATGCAATCAAGGAAGTAGGGAATGGAGAAAGTTGAGGTGAATGGCTAGCAGTGATTTTTTTTTTAGAAGAATTTACTTTCTTCAGCATTAGTTCATTATGTCAGAATTTTTTTAATGTGCTTTTTTTTTGGTAAAGTTTTTTTGAGGAGGAGCAACTCACTGAGAGATAAAATCATTTTAAAATTTACATATATGTACTGTTCATTGTTTCTAAGAGCAGTTTAGAGCTTTAGGTTTTTAAACTTACATAGTTATCAAAGGAATAAAGCCAACCACAAAATAAGAATCAACAGAATGCGGTAGTCCAGTCATAAAGGACAGTCAAATGTGCTTACACATATTCAAGAAATCAATTATCTAAGTTATAAATAGTAAGTAGTTCATTTGTGTCCTTTTCTTTTAGATTCTGCATTTAAGTGATATCATACGGTATTTTTTTCTTCTCTTTCTGGCTTCACTTAGAACGACGATCTTCAGGTCCATCTGTGTTGCTGCAAATGGCATTATTTGATTATTTTTTATGGCTGAGCAGTATTCCATTGTGTGTATGTGTGTGTATGTATGTATGTGTGTGTGTGTGTGTATATATATATACACACACATACACACCGCATCTTCTTTATCCATCCATCTGTCAATGAACATTTAGGTTGTTTCCATGTCTTGGCTATGGTGGGCTAGCTGTGATTTTTATTGCTGACTTCTCAATAGAATCACCTGGGAGTTAACCAAATACAAAAACAAAACAAACTGAAAACAAAGAAAAAACCCAGCCTTTGTGTGGGTGCCACCTCCAGAGACTGAATTGATCTGGGCATCAGTAACATGACTGAGGGGGCTTGGCAGTCGGACTTTGGTTGACTTTCTAAGAGATGGGCTATGAGGATTCCTTTTTTTGAATAGCTTCACTCTCCGCCTCAGTACAATCCCATCTCATTCAGAAGAAATCTCTGTCCTCTGAACCCCCACTGTACTCTAACTGCCAACCTCACATGGCCTCAAGGATCCAGGGTCCTGCCTGAGACTTGCTTGGACAGCCTCCTTAACCTCTGTGAAGTTAAGAGTACCACACACATGGGCTGGATTTGTAATGCTGACTGAAATTTAAGCATTTTATAAACTGCTCAATGTGATTCAAAAGATATTTATATACAGAAATCATTAGGACAGTGAATCTTGGAATCTGACACCTTTCTCAAGGTCATATGTCAGTTGCGTCTATCACTTACTAGTTATGTGATCTTGGTCAGATTGTCCTCTCCAAGGACAGTTTCCTGAGAGGTAAAATGGGGAGAATAGTGTCTGCCACTCCTGTGGTCTCTGCTGGGAGGCAGTAAATGTCATAAGCACAGGCTCCCTGTGTATCCTTCCTGGGGCCTTCACACGGTATCTGCTTAGCATATGTGCAGCAGATGAATCAAGCAGAAGGTGTGGTTCATTGGCCCGTGTTTTCCCCAGATGTGCCTCAGGAACCCCTGCATTGGAGTCACTTAGGGGTTGGCTGCAAGTCAGATTTCCAGGCTACTCTCCAACTCAGAATCTCTCTGTATGGAGCCTCAGAAACGGGTTTTGGACTTGTTCTGAGGTGGTTGTGAGCCTCCCTGGAGTTTGGCAGCCGTTTGCCCTTGGGGGTTGGCCGAGTGCCTTGGCAGTGGGAAGGAGGGGCTTCACTGCCTGCCCAGGCTGATTAGGCAGTGTGCTGTGGGTGGGTAAAGGTAACGAGGGTAGAGTGAGATGAGAACTGGCCGTCACTGGAGGTGCAGGGGGCAGGGGCTGGCTCTTGAAAATGTCCTCACCTACTCCCAACTCCCACCCCTTTGGCAGAAAACAGAAGCTGGAAGTTTGGATTGTTTAGGACAGGTTCTTCCCTAAGTCTCTAAAACTGAGGGAGGTATTACCAACATGATGAAATTCAATGCACCTATTGTAATCAACCAAGGATGATTGTCTGAGGTCCTTCTCTGTGGAAGGCCCTGTGGCCCTGGGTGGATACACTGGGGCTCACAGGGCAGTACAGGACCGGGACACTTGGGACCAAATCTAGCAATACAGGATAGTGGATGAAGCCCAGTGACTGGGGAGGGAACGGCTTTTAAGAAGGGGTCCAGGATGGGGATGGAGAGGAACTGGGCTTGGAGTTGGGGCTAGAATTTAAGATAGCACATGCCTGTTAAATTCCAGGACAAGAGAATTATGCTCACCATCACCACTACTTTTACCATGGAGTCGGGTGTTAGACAATTGGGCAGTTAGACAAAAGAAAATAAGTCCAGGTAAAGAATTGGGAAAGAAGAGGTAAAACTATTATTATTTTTAGATACTATGATTGTATATCAGGAAAACCCATGAGAATCCATTGTAAAACTAACACAAACAGTAAGAGAAGTGAATTAGCTGGTAAGATGTAAGATGGAGGTTCAGAAATCAATAACCTATATGTATATGTAACTAGTTAGAAGAAATAACGGATGAGACAACAACAAAATACTCAGTAACTTTAACAAGAAATGTGCAAAACCTAGATGAGGAAAATGTTCCCATTCCTGAAGGACACAAAAGTGGACATGAGCAAACAGGAAGACACACCACATAACTGGCCGGGAAGACTCGGCGTCATAAGGACAGTAGTTTTCCTTAAATTAAGTTAGAAATTCAGAGTTATCTCAATTCAAATACCAACAGATTTGTTGGCTTGTGGCTGTTCCTGGAATCAGGCAAACTCATTCTAAAATTTAAGTGAAGAAACAAATAAGCAGGACTAGCCAGGAAAACACCAGAAAGGAAGAAAAGTAGTGGAGGAGAGGGGACGAGTGGTGCTAGGTCTAGCAATGCTTAGAACACATTATAAGCCTTTAAAAAAACTTAATTATTACCTCCTCATTTCCCCCAGTAATTAAAGAGTTGCTTAAAAAAAAAAAAGAGTTGTTGCTATAAGAGAAAAGAATGATTTAACCAGGATTTAAAGAGTAGTTCTAACTTGAGTTGCTTCAGTTTTGTATTCTTTGTTATTTGTTTATTGGTTAGTTTCAAAACAAGGACCATGGTTTTTCTGAAACCAATGAACAGCTCTGTGGAAAAGTAAACAGATAGGAATGCCATGCATGAATGCCTTTTAAAATACAAACAAGATCTGGCTAGAAGGAGAATAATTAGGAATATGTTTGAGATTTCCACTTGAATGTATGACAGGATAAATTTTTCTGAGTCTCCCCCTCCTTCTCGTGTTCCTGGGACTGAGTGATTAAGGGCTAATATATAAGTTTAAACTTGGAACCCTTTGCTCCACATAAGCCTTCTGGCCAAAGGGAAGGTGACTTTATCTTCCAGTGGTGGGAAGGCCCCTTTAACTGTATGAGTCACAGCATTATTGCTTGACCTCTGATTTCATTAGAAGCAATGAAGTATTACTTAATATACCTTTTGTTCTTTGGCTGAGCCAGTAAGCCCATGTGCTATGTCCCGAGATGTTTATCTAGATAGCTGACTCCTCTAAGCTACACAACCGTATCATTCTTCTGAATATTTTATGCCAAAGCAGCTTGTTTTCTGTGCCCCTCTATGTCTGTAGACTTGTTTTGAATTTTTACTGAACCGAGTCAGAAAGTTTCTAGGGGAGACCTCAAATATAGTGGGCAGATGTGTCTTCACCCAAAGAAGTTCCTTAACATTGTTTGCCAGTGGTAGTGCTCAAGTTAGAAATTTTGGCAAATAAAATATGGCAAATAACAATTATTAAATATGTAATATGTTAAGGTTCTATAATCATTACATTTTTATGGTGCTTCTTCTCTCTTTTTTCTACCTTTTGAAGTCTCCCATCTCAGAACTAGAAGATGTCTTAAGCTCATCTGATGCCCACATTTTCAATTTGAAGAAAAGGAGGCATAGAAATATTCACTATTCAGCTTCAAATTATACAGCTACTTAGTGGGAGAACTTGAATTCAGTGATCTTACACCAGCTGAGTCTGCAAAAAGTACAGACTGCATTGATGTCAGTGAATACAGGACTGGGCATTCAGATTGCAGAGACACATAGGAATGAGATCAGCTTCTATTAGCCACAAATAATGGACTGGATATTTCGTGTGTGTGTGTGTGTGTGGTTTTTGTTTGTTTTGTTTTTTAATACAAAAGGTAAAATAGAGCATGTCTTTTTCTAAGATATTAATCATTCTTTCAAGAAACAGTTATTGTGGGGCGAGGTATAGTTCAAGTGGTAAAGCATGTGCTTAGCATGCACGAGGTCCTGGGTTCAATCCCCAGTGCCTCCATTGAAAAACTAACAAAATAAATAAAACTAATTACCTCCCCCCTGTAAAAAATAAAAATAAAAAAGAAAGAAACATTTATTGTGTGCCAGATACGATGCTAGCCACAGGGGATACCAAGATGTATAAGGCATGCTTCGTGGCCCTGTTTATTAAAGTAGTACTATGTAACTTTGATTTTCCAATGAGAAAGTATATAGGAGGAGAATAAGGACTAGCATTTACTATGAGAATGCATTCAGAGAAGAGAAGGAAATGAAATGTACTTAAAGTAAATATTCTAATCCTTTATAACAATGAACTGATTCCTTCTTAAAGGGAATTTGATATATATTGTGAGATTAGCCAAATTAGATATTTTTAAGGGTGGTTCTTCTGAAAGCAGATGATTTTGACTGTGCAGGCTTTTTGTTGCAGAATCCCCAATCTAGGTAAATGACAGTGAAGCCATAGGTGATGTTCATGACCTCAAAAATCTGAATACAGGGCAGGGGAATGGGATGGGGGTGGGAGAAGCAGACAGTTTAATTTTAAATTTTATTTGTCTGCAGCCTGATTCTTTCAGATTCTGGGTTCCTGGATATGCTCGATGGTTGATGAAGTTTCCGATTTTATAGGTGTTAAGATATATCATCTTTATATAAATGTGCATGGTTTCTTTGTAAATATCTTGTGAAATTATTAGAACTAAAAAAAAAAAAAAAAAAAGACCTCAAAGATCATCTGATCTCCCTCTTCCATTTTATAGCTAAGGAGGTAGGCCTAGATAGCAGAACTGACTTGTTCCAAACTCCACACAGTTTCTGGCAAAATCCAGGCTTCCTAACACTTTTTCTTGTGCCACATGTTTTTGGAAAAGCACAAATTCTATTTCCTAAGTGGGAAATGATGGGGAGGGGGCTGCTCTCCTGAGGTCTACGACTCCCATTACACCAGCCTCTGCTCCCCAGCTGTTTGTGTTCTTGGGAGAAGCTGAGCCATCTGCCTCCAGGGCTGAGGAGACTGTCCTGAAATGTAATCACACAGCTTAAAGTCTAGGTGAAGAGGGTTTTCAGGAGCTGCTATGACAAAGGTCTGTATGGAAGTGAGGCTTTTATAGAGAGAGACGATGTTCATCCAAGAAGATAAAATGCATGAGGGAAAAGGTTAAACTCAGACAAAAACGACTCCCTTTGGATAGTTTCAGTAGTGCTCCCTTCACTGCCTTTGCCGAGGGTCCTTAAAACCTTTGTGATTTACTGTGCCGTGTGAACGCATGCCCGCAGGGTGAAGGCCCACCTGTTTTATGAGACCCCTGGCACCAAACACAAGCCTGGCACGTAGCAGGCAGTCAGGTAAACCAAGGAAGGGGAAAAGAATAAAAAGCGTTGTTCTTTGCCCTCAGAATGTGTCCAACATTTGCTCTTGGACATTTCAACACCTTTCCCTGTACTGCAGACTCTCCTTTCTAAGGTCAGAAGCTAATGCTCAAAGTATGTGTTTTACCAAATTGAATTGAATCTTTATATCTAGAGAAATTTAGTCAGAACTGCACCTGAAACTGAAGCAACCTAGAAGTCTGTACCTTGTCTTGCTTACCTTAAGCCCCGAAGGAGCTGAATGAGTGCCCTGATAACCACTGGCCTATTGTTCACCCCCATCTATACACACTGACTATTCCTCTCTCCAGTGACCTCTGCTGGAATTCTTCCAGCGGGACTACCAGGACACTAGCAAGTCTAAGACTGGAGCCTCTGTTGATAAGTCCCAGTATGGTGCTTCAAAACAGCTTTGAGATGTCTGTCCAGTTCCTAGCCCACACATCTGTCTTAGGCCTTTGCAATTTTAAGCCTGTTGTAATTGGCCCCATCCCTTCCAGGTGACCCTGGCAGATGAGAGAGGAGAAGCAATTCAACCTCATTTGTTTCCTGGCAGTCTCTTCCAGATGGATTTTGCTCTTCTGAATTCTGACATGGGAGTTTCTCCTTCACATGGTTTTGAAGCCAAATCCTGTGCGGTTAACACAATTACCTATTTATTGCTAGAAAAACAAGACTATACAGGAAGTAGATGGTACAAACGCGGGCAGAGGATACAGACATTAGCGAGACACGCAGGGGATTCTGTGTACTAAGGAAACATCCCAGGACATTGATTAGAGGCAAAACACACCTGTACTGTAAGTGGAGCGGGCAGAGAGGTGGCGGAGGTGAGAAGGATGCGCTTTGCCTTTCTTTAAGCGAACTTGGGTGCATCCTGACTTTGAGACCAGCTTCCCGAACCCAGCAGCTCCCGCTCACCTCTGCAGTGGGCTGTTTCCCAGCTTCTCCAAGGTCCCGGCCACAGCTCAAGCCTGCTTTCTCTTCCTTCAGCTCCTTCCTTGGTGGATGCTGTCGCCAGCTGCTGCCTCACCCCGCGGTTACCCGGTGAGCTGGGAGGCTGGCTGAGGTGATCATGTTACAGAGCAGCCGACTGGCTCAGGCCAGGCACGTGATAAGAGAAAAGGTTTGGGTTCGTTTTGACCGAAGATAAAAACATCTTTCTTGTGAAAGGACATCTCCTGAAAGCCAAGAGGAAATACGCAGTTCAATCCAGGGCTGGCAAAACACATGTGACCGAACTTCTCCTCCTCCTCTTCCCTGTTTTTTTTTGTTGTTGTTTGTTTGTTTGTTTTAAATTCCTTCATCTTCCTCAGCTTAAGAAAATGTCTCTGTCCTGTAGGAGGCAGTTTCAATAAGAGTAGTGGGTATCAGATAGTGTTGAAGGTGGAAGGAGGGCAGTTCAAGTGGATAAGAATACCTGGGCCAAAGGACCTCATTTTCTCCTTTTTGATTGCTCTGTTGCTGCTGAGGGCAGCCAAGGCGGGAGAGATACATCAACTACTCCTGTTGAGTCTAGATGCAGGAAAGGTACATCTGGAGAGGTTAAGTTTATACTTTGAAACAGGTGAAATGAGAATACAGGATCTGTGACATGAACTGGTGAGACTTTCGAAAAAGAACTGAATTTTATTTTTACATCTCTAAAAGTTACTTTTTTTTTTTTTTTTGCAAGGGGTACGTAATTAGGTTTATTTAGTTTTTCAATGGAGGTACTGGGGATTGAACCTAGGACCTTGTGCATGCTAAACATTCACTCTATCACTTGAGCTATACCCTCCCCACCTAAAAATTACTTTTGAGTAGGCAATATGTGCGTCTAATATAAAAGACAAAAGGATCATAAGAGTGTACAGTAAAAATTCTTTTTTTACTCCTTCCTCATCCTCTTTTTCTCCCATGAGGCAACTCCTGGGACTAGTGTTTTGTGTATACATCCAGAGCTTGTCTACGTAAATACAAAACTGTATGACTCCTCCTCTTTAGAAGTAGCACGTCATATATGCTTGTTCTGCTCCTTGCTTTTTTCCACTTAGCACTCACACGTGGATATTGTTCCATAGAGTACCATCAAGAGCTACCATGTTCTTTTTAAGGCTGCCATGCTGTTCCACTGGCTAGATGTGTCATACTTTATTTGGCCGTTGGCCAATCTTTTCTTGCCTAATCCTTGCACAGTGCAAGGCTCAGTAAACAGTCAGTACTCATTCACAGATTACATTTTACACAACTTGTTCCTGTTTTTCATCATCTCTCTTTTCAGAGGTACCAATATTTTTCCCCCAGTATTCCAGATATTTATTTAATATGTATGTTCCCTGGTCGCCCAAGTCTTGTGCACTGATCAAACCTTGCTACCTGACCTCCAAGGCCCACCTTGATCTCGCTCCTCTCATACAACATTATTCCTCACTACTTCCTATTTTGCTATATGCAGAGGCTTTGTCTGTCCCTATCTCCTTATACTGATCCTCCCACCCAGAATTTCCTTCCTGGTCCTGACCACTAATCTGTCTCTAGTTTTTTTTTTTTTTTTTTCTGAACTCTTTTAGCTTACGTGATCAATACTCTCTAGAAGAACAGCTAATTTTTCTCTAATCATTTCAAATAGGAGCTTTATGTATCTCTGTGGCACTAATAACTCTGACACACAGTAAAGCTTGAGCAAATGAGAATCTCTTTCTGGTCCTCTGGGTTTTCTTTCTATTCTATTTTTGAGGGATTGCTCAGCTTGTAATTTCAATGTTGGATGAAGTGGCCCCTTCCTTGGCTGAGTTCCTTTAAAGGAAGTAAAGGAAGCGCTCTTGAGGAGAGGTCTTGAGATCCTGGAAGCAGGTGGGTTCAAACTGAGCGCTGCCACCCACCAGCTCCTGACCTTGGCCTCTCTGAGTCTCAGTTTCCTCACCTGTAAAATGAGGGAGTTGGATTAATAGATCTGGGAGACTCCTTCCAGTTCTGATGTCTGATAATCTGGAGTTGAGATTTATAATTGTTTACCAGTTTTTCTGAAATACATCCCTTATCCCACACTCCAAGGCAACATATCTGGTCAGAAACTTCAGAAATATTTCAAAGACTTTGGGTCCCATTGCTCCTAGAACATTACAGAATGTTACAGAAGTTCAAATGCAGATTTTCAGTGCTGGTCATATTAAAATTAAAAAAAAAAAAGTTTTTTTTTTTTTTTTTTTTTTTTGAGATCTGGCTGTAGCACCAGAGATGGATGGGTTTAAGGCATTCATGCACAGGGAGAAGGAGGAAGAGAGCTTTAGAACTTATTACAGTCCCAAAATAAAAGTTTCACTGTTGTCTATATTAATATGCTTTCCTACTCTCTTGCCCTTGGCCTGTATTTCTACTTGCCTAGCCCTGTATAGACAGAGATCAACTTTCTTCTTTGTAAGTACTGAATATTCAGTTGGCAGCCTTGAACAATTTCACAATAACAATAATCAAAAGATGTAGTGGCAACTAACTCTCAACTAACTCAGAATGACCTAGTAAAATTAACTAAGTTGCCAATATTCCCATAGGCAACATATTTTCCATGTCTGGGAGAAGCTAGCTTTCTTTTCTTACCAAAGTTAGTGTAATTCAAACATGTCTGCCTTTGCTCCACTCTCTGTCCATTAAAGTCAAAGTAATCTTTAAAAACATAGATTGGACCAGGTCATTCCTGTAAGTACAGTCCTTCTGGGTTTCCTGAAGCACTTTGAATAGAGTTTGGTTTCAAGCCTCCCGGACCTTTACTCGACTTAACTGCTTTCCTCTGCAGCCTCATCTTGAGCTGCTGTTTTTGCTCCACTTGTAGGCAGCTGCCCTGGCCTCCCTTCACTGCCTCTAACAGGCAAAACTCACTTCTAACCCTCTGCTTGAAATGTACTGCTTGCAACTTCTCATGCCTCTCTCTCCCCTACTTGGGTCCTTCTCAGCTCTGCCTAAATGGCACCTTCTCAGAGTGGCCTTCTTTGACCTTTAAGTAATTGCCTGTATCTTCCCCCAGTCCAGTTATTCTCCGTGACTTTTACCTCATTCGTTTCCTTCATGTTAGCTCTCAAAAATTCCCATTATCCTTTTATTTCTTACTTGAATGCTTGTTTACTTGTTTTATTGTCAGCCCCTGCCACCAGACTTTAAGCTCCATCAAGCTGAGACAGGATGGAAGAGGGCAGGGCACAGTCCCTCTAGGAGTGACAGCAGTTTAACACCAAAATGGAAGATTCACCTCCTAGTTGGCCTTGAGGATTAAGAGATTTGACTTCTAGTAGACCTTGAGCTTCCTTATATGCTCATTGTAATAGCCTGATAAATAACATGCCCGCAGGCACCATGACAGTCCCAAGGGTAATGGCAAAAGGCCAAAGAATGGGCAGTGGCCTGATCCCACCTGTAGGTGTGTGAAGCTACTGAGCCCATAAAAACTGGCAACACCATGCCTAGTGGCCCTTTTTTTCGGTTT
The DNA here is from genome assembly GCF_009834535.1 of Camelus ferus. NCBI lineage: Eukaryota > Metazoa > Chordata > Mammalia > Artiodactyla > Camelidae > Camelus > Camelus ferus. Next base: position 109,446,036 of record NC_045698.1, read on the forward strand.
CTCCCCTTTGGAGACGGCCCACACTCTGTTTATGGAGTGTGTACCTACTTTTACTTTAACCTGAGCACCCAATTCCCACACCCCTTTCCTTGCCTTTCTCTCGCCTTACACTCTATGCAGTGTGTATCTCTCTAAATAAATCTACCTTTACTCAACAGTGGCTCGCACTTGAATTCTTTCCTGTGTGAAGCCAAGGACCCACACTTGGTGGAGCACGTTCCGGGGGCTCACCCGAGACCTGGGACATGGCCCTCCTCACGCCGCACATCCATTTCCCTGCATCAAAGCCAGGAAACATGTCTGTTTCATTCACCAGTGCATCCTCCAGTGCCAGTGTGGGGCCCTGCCCCATAGCAATTGGACCATAAACACAACTAACTGATTGAACACCTAATCCCATACTGGAATGGGAATCAGAAGACTTAAATCTTGGTTCAATCTTTGGGAGCTGGGTGAGCTTGAATTGTTTAATTACTTTCTGTGAAATTAGGGGAATATATTAGTTAGAACATCTTGATAGACATTCCAGCTCTTGAAATCAGCTTTATGATTATAGTGGTAGATAGTGAAATTTTATTTAAGTAGATTCTCAAGGAAATCAAATGAGATACAAATATAATATCCGTTTCTGGATTTAAAAAATGAGCTCTGCATATGACTTAATAAGAAAAAAAAAAAAAAACCCAATCCGAAAATGGGCAAAAGACTTAAGCAAGCAGTTCTCCAAGGAAGAAATACAAATGATCTAGAGGCACATGAAAAAATGCTCAATATCACTAATTATCAGAGAAATGTAAATCAAAACTACAATGAGGTATCACCTCACACCAGTCAGAATGGCCATCATTCAGAAGTCCAAAAACGACAAATGCTGGAGAGGCTGTGGAGAAAAGGGAACCCTCCTACACTGCTGGTGGGAATGCAGTTTGGTGCAGCCACTGTGGAAAACAGTATGGAGATTCCTCAAAAGACTAGGAATAGACTTACCATAGGACCCAGGAATCCGCTCCTGGACATATATTCGAACCCTATTTCAAAATGACACCTGCACCCCAGTGTTCAGAGCAGCACTATTTACAATAGCCAAGACATGGAAACAGCCTAAATGTCCATCAACAGATGACTGGATAAAGAAGAGGTGGTATATTTATACAATGGAATAAAATTCAACCATAAAACCAACAACATAACGCCATTTGCAGCAACATGGGTGTTCCTGGAGAATGTTATCTAAGTGAAGTAAGCCAGAAAGAGAAAGAAAAATACCATATGAGATAGCTCATATGTGGAATCTAAAAAAAAGGAACATAAATACAAAACAGAAACAGACTTATTGACACAGAATACAAACTTCTGGTTGCCAAGGGGGCAGGGGGTGGGAAGGGACAGACTGGGATTTCCAAATTTGTAGATACTGACAGGCATATGTAGAATAGATAAACAAGATTATACTGTATAGCACAGGGAAATATATACAAAATCTTGTGGTAGCTCACAGCGAAAAAAAATGTGACAATGAATATATGTATGTTCATGTATAACTGAAAAATTGTACTCTACAGTGGAATTTGACACATTGTAAAATGACTATAACTCAGTAAAAAAATGTTAAAAAAAAATGAGCTCTGATCTCTGATCTAGTTGGAAGGTTTTTCAGGTTATAACCAAAAGATCAAAAGAATACTCAAATGCTTTGTCATGAAACGTGATCTATGCTTTATATTTAGGGGAAGCTTGATGATCTGTTGATAATTTTCAAGAGTCAGAAGGTTTTGCAATTATGTAGAAAAAGCAGGGACAACACACTTCAAAAGCAGGAAATGAGTTCCAGCTCTACCAAGGAAAAAAGCCAACTGGGTGCATGTTCAGTTGAATGTAAAGTTATGATTTGATAAAAGACAACATTACACAAAGTGACAGACCTTGGCTAAGCCTGGGTGGTGGGCACTGTAACAATGGAATTAATCAGCTGACAGTCATCTAGGTGTGCCAGCACTCTTAAGGGATATAAAAGTTTTTGAGGCTTGGGCTCATACTGTGATACTATATGCCTGGAGGCATTTACGTCCCCATTTTCAAAATGTTTCAAACCCAAATATGTATTTTTAGATTTTATCTTCCCACACATATTCTAGTTTAAGAAATGCATTGTTATGGGGGGAGAGGGTATAGCTCAGTGCTTAGCATTCATGGGGTCCTGGTTTCAATCCCCAGTACCTCCATTAAAATAAATAAATAAATAAAACTAATTGCCTCCCAACAAAACAAAAACAAACAAAAATAAAATGTAAAAAATGCATCATTATATTTATTTAGGATTGGTAATAAACAGAAAGGTTTGACTGGCTAAGGATATCAACCTGTCTAGTTCTTCAGGAGATCCATTTTACAACCCATGTTCTTCAGTTTTTTGAAACCTATACCCTCCCAGCTGAGATGTATTCAAGCCTTACTTTCTATAGTTTGTAGTTCAAAACCAATAGCCTATTTTTCATATATGAAATTATATTGACTATATTCTTTTCCAACTACCCTCTTATTTGGGGCCTCCCTCCCATCAAGAATCAGTGATTTACCCAATTATTCTAATTTTGCAATAGTGTAAGTGCAGGAAAAAATCCATTGTTTACAACAAACACTCCAGTACCTCCTGAAATAGAAGCCTCCAGTGTTTTTGTTTTACATTTATCTTCAGAAAACTGAGAAATGAACACTCGGTTCTGGGTGAGGGGGAATTGGGGGACAGGAGATGGTGTGTTTCCTGTTTATTTCAGGGCACACCAGGCCCAGTGCTGCAGGAAAAACAGGCTGCTTTTTATGTGACTAGCTACTGATCCCACTCTTCTCTCCTGAATGTAATTACAAGTAGATGAAAGGATATTAGAAGCTCACAGGACGTGGAGTGGGGAGAGGGGAAGGGAGCGTCTTGCCTTCTCCCTCACTGCTCAATGGAATGATTAAGTCCGCAGCAGAGCTAACACTGAATATCTCAAGGATAACAAAGAGAGAGGCCAAAAACAATTCTTTATTGAATCCACTTACATATCTTCCTCAGTGGAGTGGTTTTTTTTTTTCGCATTTAACACAAACATCTTGTGAGATAGTTATTCAGATCCCTGTGACAGATAAGGAGACACTCATTTGGAGGGGAGCAGTTCAGAAAGTGCATTTGATGCTCAAATTTGGGAACTGGACGTGGAAGTTCACCTCCCTGGAGAGTAGCTTTTGGAAATCAAGGTTGAAATTGCCGGAAAAAGTAGGATGATTTTGGAGAATCCCTTGAGAGGGACTGTTTACAAGTCTGAAGGCCCAGTGACTTGGGGGTGAATTTGCTATCCACTTACCAACAGCCCTCTTAAAGTGAACGCGTCCAGTACTATGAATAGAGCCATGCTTTGGGACATCTGCACTGTCTAGCCGGGACAAGGTGGAGCTCTTGCGTGACTATGAGGGCGGCTCGGAATTGACAGCTACTTGCAGGATGTCAGCGCTTTGTCTTCTTTCCCACTGCAAAAGAACACGAGGCAGCGTTGCATCCAAGCCTGGTCAAACCCCGCCAAGGGGAGGCATTGGCAAAGATATCTCTTTTCAAACAGTAGTCACAGAGAATAAGAGGGCGGGAGGGGGCTTTAAGGAATCCCCTAAACTAGGCCTGGGCCCCACTGCTCTCGCTACGAAGATTTGGCGAGCCTGCTTAGCGTCCGCCAGGTCTCGGAGCTTCCCGAAAGGCAGGAGGACGCCAGCGGACTCGCCCAGCTCCTCCCCAACCGAGGCTGCGTCTTATTTGTAACTCCGGCAGGCCCCGGCGGTTGCCGTGGTAACGCTGCACTCCCAGCTCCGTGGGCCGGGAGGAGGGAGGTGGGCCTTGGAGGACGTCACCCAGGCTCGGTTTGGGGCTCCTGCCTCACCCCCAACCAAATGTCTGCCAGAGAGGAAGCCGTCAGGTAGATATTTTGTAAATGAAGGGTCCAGGGGGCTGCATTAGGACAGAAGGAAGGGATCAGGATATCTACCAGCCAACCTCTCCCCACGTCCGCTTCTGCCAACGATTTTAACAGTCCTTCAAAACAGGGAGGAGGGGACGTTGTATTCTGAGGGATTTGATCAGACGGGCCACGCCCTTTGGTCTAGTTAGGCCACGCCCACACCGGGGTGGGGCTAGTTCTAGACCATGCCCACTCCCCGAACGCGTGGGAGGGGAATCGAAATGGAGGAGTAGTGAGCTTGCTCAATTGAATTGGTTCAACCAGTCGCGAGAGGGCCTAGGGAGGGCCATGTTCCGCATGCGTCCGCCGAGGTCGCCACACCCCGCCGTTTCCGCGGCGAACCCTCGGTTTTGCGCCTGCGCGCTGCTCCCGCGAACTCACAGGTTGGGCAAACACTCACGGAGTCGCCAGGGCGCGCAGAAGGGGAGGGGCAGGCACGATCAGGCGCGCGCGCGCTCGGAGTGACGCAAAGGGAGCAGGCGAGTCGGGAGGATCGGGTGGGTAGAGTGGTGCAGCCAGGTTGTTTGGTGGGCGGTGCGTAAGGTCGCTCTGGGCACTAGGGCGCTCATCTCACTGGGCCCTCGGTTCTACGAGCGGATCCGGGGCAGGGGGAGGGGAGTGCTGGGTCAGGGGCCGCCGCCGCCGCCGTCGCACCCGGGGAGTTCGGCCGCCTGCCCGCGCTTCGCGGGCCCTGCCGGTCAGGGTAAGCAGGCCCGAGCTTATCAGTGAGGAGCGTGAGATGAGAGAGTATGGGAGGCAAGGGGTGGGCCTGCGGGAGGAAAGGGAGTGAGCGCTTGCGTGAGGGACACGGTGTGTAAAGAGAGGCCCGTCGAATAGTAGTAATAATAACCACCACTGCCACACGATAATTCTAGTGATTTGTGCCAAGCCTTTCCAGAGTACCCTATATGCTTCATTTTTTTTTAACTTCTGCTACAATTCTCTGAGGGGGTGTAGCATCATTAAACCCATTTTACAAGAAGGGAAAACTGAGGCACGAGAGGGGTTTAGTAACTTACGCAAAGCCATACAGCTACTCCTTGTCCTGGCTTCGAACATAGGTCTGTCTGGCCCTAATGCCTGTAGTTTTAATATCTTTGTTTTACAAACAAAAAAAGGCGGGGGGATTAGGAGGAGAAGGAGAAGGAGAAGGATGAGGGTGGTTTGAAGTGGGAGCGTGATCAGAACGGGAAGAGGAGGAGACGTGTAAGGGTGGGGACCTGAGTTTGGAACCTTGCGGGCCTCTCCCTTCTTGGTTTTTGTGGCCCCACAACTTTTCCTTGCTGTTCTGTGGCTTTGTGAACCAGATCTCTGATCTCTGGAGGAGCCTGCTTACAGGCCTGGGCCGCATGGGTGGTTTTAAGAACTGGCTGAACTACGGTTCGGTCCGGGGGAGTGTCTTGGGACGCTGTTTGGCGGGGGCAGGTCGGGGTCCAGGAGCCGAGGACAGCGGCCGCGTATGCAGAGGACCCTCTTCAAGGCGGCTGCCATTTCTTCTAGAGTGCTGTACTTCCTTTTCCATCTTATCCGTGGGCGGCAAAGCCTTTGTTCGGCCCTCTAGAATGTTTCCTTTGAAACAAAAGCAGGAAAACCAAAACATTCTTTTCCTAAGCAGGGTCTGGTACTCTGGATTGCTTGCAGAGAAAGCTTTCGGGTGACTTAATCAATTAGTTGCTCTTCAGAGCTTTCCTGTGTCAATAAGGAACTTTGTTTTGGAGAAGTTTACACTGTAGATCATTGCATTGGTTGGGGGGGGTGGTGGCGATCTGCACAGTTCGTTCTAAAGACCAGCCCAGGGCTGGAACCTCCGTAACTTCTGTGTGACCTTTCTTTCTTGCACAGTCTCGTATTGGGAAACAACAGGTTTCAGAGCTTGTATTTTGCTTTCATGTAAAGTGGAATAGCTCATGTGGGAATCAAGATTTAAAGTCATCCTGTAAGGCAAACATTGCATGCAACCAAAATTATCCTTAAAAATTTCTTAGGTAGATGCAGAGTTGGAGATGGCCATTGTGTTTCTCAGTATATCCAGCAGTCTTTTTTCCTTCAGTTTTGAAACTTGTTACTGTTTCTTTGGTTGTAACCAAAGAGATAATGTAATTAGGATACCTTGAGGGGTTCTTTTGCACAAATAAACACAATTGAATGGCATAAAGTGTTTCTGCACTGTAAGGTGTGCTAGAGTCTGGAAAGGAGGAAAACTAATAAGCAAGGGGAACAGTATGTTTGTGATCCCCATTTTAGGCTCATTCTGGAGTATGTGTTCACTGAGTCTGAGTGGAAAGTGGCAGGCAGAATTGCTGGCGTTATTTATTATTATTTCTCTTTCTAGGGGCTAGTATATCCAGCAATTTATGCTAAGTTAAATGTGTGTAATGTGACTCCTTTTCAGTTTTTGAGTGGCACTACACTTTGGGGTTTGCAGGCTGTTGTTTATTTCCACAATTTTCTTAGGTAAGGGTTTGGCGCAAGAATGTCTTAAGTATTTTTGGCCAGTGGTTTGCTTTTGACTTCCTCATTTGTATGTATGACAATGGTTAGCTTTTAAAAATAATTTAAAAAATTTTAAATTGGAGTATAGTTATATAAGTTACAGATGTACAGTATAGTGACTCACAATTTTTAAAGGTTATACGCCATTTATAGTTATTGTGAAATATTGGCTCTATTTCCCAGGTTGTACAATGTGTCCTTGTAGTTTATTTTATACATAATAGTTTGTACCTCTAAATCTCCTGCCCTCACATTGTAAAAAGAACTTTCTTGGAAATCGAACCCATGATACTACGTTTTTACATTAATGACTCTGAATTTCAGTTTTCTTATCTGTTAAATGTAGAGAAAAATACTGTACAAAGTTGTTGGGAGTTTTCTCCACTGTTATTTTGAAGCAAACCCCACATTTGGTACATCACCTGTAACTATTTTGCATTATATCTAAAAGGTAAGAACTTTTTCCAAAAACCATAATCACAATATATTTTAACACACAACAAAAGCAAAACAAAACCCTGAAGCAAGAAACCAAAATCATGCATTGTTCAGATTTCTACTGTCTCAAAAATGTCATAGTTTTTTTTTCTAGCAGTTTATTTAAGGCAGGATTTAACTAAGGTGTGCATGCTTTGGTTGATAGGTCTACTGAAAGTCTTATTTCTTGCAACTTATTTGTTGAATAATCTGGGTTCTGTATTTTCCCATAGAAGTTTCTGGATTTTGCTGATTGCATTTCTGTGGTGTCATCTAATGCGTTTCTCTGTCTTCTTTCTTTCCGGTAAATTGTTAAATCTAGAGGCTTGGTCAGATTCAAGTTGGATTTTTTTTAGCAAGACTATTTCATAGTGGTGATGTGTTCTGTGTGGAGGCGCTAATACCAGGTGGTCTCTTTTTGTGATGATTACAGCCATTGTGATTTTTTAACAACTTTATTGAGGTATACTTTACATACTATAAAACTCACCCATTTTTACGAAGAATTAGCTAGCTGATTTTTAGTAAATATACTGAGTTATCAATAATCATTGTAATTAAGTTTGGGTACATTTCTGTCACTTCAGTAAGATACCTCAGTCCCATTTACCTTTAACCCCTAGTCCAACCCCACCACTGTAGGCTACTATCTGTCTTTATAGATTTGTCTTTTCTCAATAATCCATATAAACGCCATTATGATTATTGCACAGATCTATGAATTCATTAGGAGTTATGAAATGAGGATATTCCATCATTCCGTATTTATATTTTGCTATATAACTTTGATAAAGAGAAACTTCCCTTTAACTATTTGGTTACTTGGGGGTATAGTTTATATAGGAAAAACAAGTAGTTTTAAAAATAAGTCCAGTCACTAGCATTCTCCAATGATGGCCAATTAAGTTTATTTTCTTAGTTCATTATGAACTCTTGAATTTAAATCTATCCGAGAAGTTGTAATGCATTGTAGTAATTATCTGTAATGATATTCACATTGTCTTTTATTTGACCAGAGGGAGCCTCTTCAGATTGTTTTCTGATTTCTTTTGACCTTAAAAGCTTCTTTCTTAGCTGGGGAGCCTGGTTGTAAGGGTTTAATGTAAATACCTGTTTGTCCTATTTTTAAAACAGCTCTTTGCTGCTTGGGTGCGAAAGATATTTTTTGTTAGAGTTACTTTTGTTGCTTTTGCTATTATGTAACTATCTCCACTTAGTGATACCCACTTCCCCTAAAGTAGTTTTGGTTGTATTTGAAATGACACAGAAAGGAAGTGTGTTGTTTCACTGGAATGCTTAACATTAATGGGCATAGAAATGGTTTTATGCCCTTTTGCAGGGGAATACCTTAAGTGTGGTTTAGAATCTAAAGTTCTGAGTCCCAACATTTAAAAAATTATGGTCAGATAATGGAATTTATTTCAACAAAGTCTGAACTTCTGCTCTTTTCTGTTCTTGATTTGGTCATTTGTAAGCCTTTAATTCATTCATGCCCATTGTGTATAGAACAAAAATGAGAACTAGATTCTGCCTTTAAGAAGTGTCCACCACCTGTAATTTTTAGGAAGCTGCCACAGGCTACTTAAGTTTCAGAGTAATTACAGTAAGCCTAGTGTAATTTCAGAGAGGCATCTGTCAAAGTGTAGAGTTACTTGAATAAATGGAATTTTCAAGGGTTGGTGACAGACCAATAGATTGGTTTCTCAGAAGTGTCTCAGGGAGATGACACTTGAGACTGCCAGTTTTATTTTGACCCAGATTCTTATTGTTGCATCTGCCTTTCTTGAAAATAGAAAGCAAAGATTCATTTTACTCTTTCTAGGAATTTTCCCCTGAGTACACACACTGGAGTGGACTCTTACATTGTGTTGAGGATCCATCCGTCGGCTTGCCTTTTAAATAAATGCCCTTAAGATAAGCTTCTTTCTGTCTTTTTATAACTAGGCATCTCATTGCTGTAATAACAGCATTACTCTCAGGCTGAACCATGTTGATTGAGTTTTCTCTTGCAGAGTACTGTTGCCTCCCCAGTTTGCTCCCAGAGTATACTCTATAAGTCATTCTGTTTCTGGTTGAACTGCTTATACCTACTGTCTTTTCTGTTCCTATTGTTGAATTGCTGCTTAGTTCCTTTAGAATATTATATGCTTAAAAGTAGACATTAATAACTCAAATTCTAATTTTCATGGTGATTGTTAAAGGTTCAAATTAGCAAGTGGGATTGGTTTTTACAGCTTAAATCCCTCACTTTGTGATCTGTTTGCCTCTAGTTGTATTTGACTTTTGGAATGTGGGGAAAAAGAATTTCGTTGTTTGGGGAGTGGAGAGGCAAGTCCCAGGCCCATAGTCACCGTATGAGTGTTCAGACTTCAGTGCGAGAGTTTAGGTCCACATTCTTTCAGGCTTTCAGAGATCCTGGCACATTTAAACTGGCGAAAGTGATTTCTTTAGAAATTTTTGCATGATTTGGTCTCTGTGCAAAGTGATATGAAAATCATGGTTGAGGGCATATTTGTGTTCACAGGGAACTATTTTAGTCTTCAGGTAGGTCTGGAGAGGGCTCAGAAACTGGTTTAGGGTAGTTTTATGTCTGTGCTAAAGGGCACCTTGGGCAAAAGTTTCTTTAGGTTTCTTAAGTAATTTTAGTCTCTTTAGGTTAACGAACTGAGGAAAGGAAGGGGGTATATACATATATAGAGAGGAGTGTGTGTGTGTGTGTGTGTCTGTCTGTCTGCCTTTATAAAGGCAATTTTCCCCTTCATATAAACTGGAGAATAAATATAATAGTCTTAACCTTTTAGCTTAAGCTGATGAAGTGATGGTAAAATATTGTTTTGATGTCTTTGTTGTGTTAACATCTTATGCCAATGTATAAATTAATGTGATTTCAAAATGTGCTTTTGAACTTAGATCGGATCAACCGTTGGCTCGCCCTCTGTCGTAGTCATCTGAAATCAAGTTTCTTCAGGATGCCTGCGGCACTTGTGGAGAACAGCCAGGTGATCTGTGAAGTCTGGGCCAGCAATCTAGAAGAAGAGATGAGGAAGATCCGGGAAATCGTGCTCAGTTACAGTTATATTGCCATGGTAAAGAGCTCTACTCTAGTTGACTCACTTTCTGGTATGGACTTTGGGAATATTTAATGTGGGAATTTTAAATAAATAATTAGAATAAAGCTTTGGCAAATTAAACGTGATGGAAGGCTGTGTTGCTTTTATGAAACATCAGGATAGCCAGTGTGTCTGAGAAGGGCGTAACCTCTAGTGTCTTAGATTCTTTGTGGTGTTACTCTTCGTTTGGAAGTCTTTAAAGCAGAAGTTGTCTCAGCCCATAGGTACATCTGTCACACAGATATGGTGAATTTGACAGACAGGGTTTAAAGCAGTTTTTAATGAGTAGTTGCCAGTATTTAAAAAATGAAGAGACCTTACTTAAATTCCCTATGTCTGGCATCTCTGGAAAAAAATGGGAAGATTTGGCATTATAGGGTCTCCATTCCTGCCTGACCTTGAGTGGCTGGCAGGGAACACGTGTATCGTGGTGGTATCAGGAGCCTCTTTCAGGGGAGGCAGGTACTCTTTAGTTTGCTCCAGTCCCTGTTACTCGTAACCATTTTCATACCCAGTGCGTTTCACTCCTTTATGTTAGCTGCCTGGAGTTTGTGACTCCTGCTGTGGAGATCGTAGAATTAACTCTTTAGCCTGGTATTTAGAACTCTCTATGATCTTGTTCTAGGCTTTTTACTAAAGCCACACGTGGCTGTTTATTTATGTATTTATTTTCTGAATAGCTGTTTGACCTCCCTATGTTTGTTTTTTTATTCGTATATTGTTCTCCACCTAGAGTGTTCCTAATCGACTGTATATGAACCTAGAATGTTCTTAATGGATCTGCAGTTAGTCAGCTACTTCTGTTCGGATCCTGTTCAGGATCTCCAAGTTGTGGTGCAGATCCTCATGATTCTAGGTCCTTCTGTGTAGATATCAATGAAATCAGTATTTTATGGTGAATTTTTGTGCTTGAGCTTGGGGCATGTCACCTAACTTTTATAAATTGAGGTAAAATTTTTATTTATGAATGATCACTTCAGTGCCTACTTTTCTGTGAAACTGTATGATGAGAGACTTTTTCCTTTTCTAGGACACAGAATTTCCAGGTGTTGTGGTGCGACCAATCGGTGAATTTCGTAGTTCCATAGATTACCAGTATCAGCTTTTACGGTGCAATGTTGACCTTTTAAAAATTATCCAGCTTGGCCTCACATTCACAAATGAGAAGGGAGAATATCCTTCTGGAATCAACACTTGGCAGTTTAACTTCAAATTCAACCTTACGTAAGTGTCTGAGACCCCTCTCAGTGTTATTCTTAGATCTGCTACATTTGTGCAGACTGGCTTCTAACTGATTTTATTAATTTTAAGTTTTGTTTCCACCAAACCCAAGTGGGGGTTAGACAGCTGTCAAGCATAACATGAGATAAGGAATCTCAGAATGTAATGTCCCTCTTAAAGAACTTTTACGGGGAGGGTATAGCTCAAGTGGTAGAGCGCATGCTTACCATGCGCAAGGTCCTGGGTTCAATCCCCAGTACCTCCTCTAAAATAAATAAACCTAATTACTACCTCCCACCAAAATAAAATAATGAAATAATACAATAATAAAGTTTAAAAAAATTTTACAAGTCAACAAAAAGACAACCTGGTTAAAAATAGGCACAAAATCTAAATAGACATTTCTCCAAAGAAGATTTAAAAATGGCTTATAAGGGTGGGGAGAGTAACAGCTCAGGGGTAGAGCACATACTTAGCATGTTTGAGGTTCTGGGTTCAATACCCAGTACTTCCCTTAAAAAAAAAATGACTTATAAACCCACGAAAAGATGATCACCATCACTGATCACTAGGGAGATAACAAATCAAAACCATGAGATACTACTTCATATGTACGTGGTGGCCTTAATCAAAAAGACATAATAACAAGTATTGGTGAGGGTGTGGAGACATTAGAGTCCTCATATATTGCTATTGGGAATATAAAATGGTGTAGTCTATTTGGAAAACAGGCAGTTTCTCTAAAGGTTAAAAATAGAGTTACCGTATGATCTAGCAGCTCCATTCCGACGCATATAGCCAAGAGAAATGAAAACATACATGCATGTATAACTTGCACCTGCAGGCTCACAGCAGCATTATTCATAAAGGCCCCAAAGTGGAAATTCTGAATGTCTGTGAAGAGGAATGGATAAATGTGGTATATCCATGCCACTGGATAGTAAAAAGGAATGAAGTACTAATATGTGCTGTACTTTGATGAGCTTTGAAAACATGCTAAAGGAAAGAAGCCAGACACACAAGACCACATATTATATATTCTGTTTATACAAATGTCCAAAATGGGCAAATGTATAGAGACAGAAAATAGATTAGTAGTTGTCTAGAGAGGGCAGTGGGGAGGTTACGGGTTAATGGCGAGTGATAGCCTAATGGATATGGGGTTTCTTTTTGAGGTCGTGAAATGGTTTCTAATTGGTGGTGGTTGTACAACTCTGTGAATATACTAAAAACTATTGAGTTGTATACTTTGAATGAGTGAATTGTTTAGTATGTGGATTATCTATCTCAGTAAGGCTGTTTGGAATGAAAAAATGAAATCAATTCCCTAGTTAGGAGATCAGTGTTGAATTACAGTTCTTAGCGGGGTGAATTTGGATCAGTTATTTTACCTTCTGTAGTTCAGTTTCCTTATCTGTAAGACAGGGTTATTACTGTCTTTCATAATAGATATAAGGTATGGAGTAGGTGCTAATCAAGGGTAATTGGAACTGAAACCTATATGATTTTGAACAAATTTTGATGCACTTTAAAAAAAATTGTGGTTAAAAACCACATAACATAAAATTTACTGAATTACCTTATGTGCTTGCTGGAACACTGGAAGCAATGAATTGATCTGTTCTTAAACTATGGAAGCATTTCAGGAACACTTGTTCTGTAATGTGTAAGTTATGGTAGTACTGTTGCCCACTACTTCTGTGACCTTACCCACTAAGTGAACACCTTTCTTTTTAGAGAGGACATGTACTCCCAGGACTCCATAGATCTCCTTGCTAACTCAGGACTGCAGTTTCAGAAGCATGAAGAGGAAGGGATTGACACGTTGCACTTTGCAGAGCTCCTTATGACGTCAGGGGTGGTTCTCTGTGACAACGTCAAGTGGCTTTCATTTCACAGGTCAGTCTGAGAGAATGTGCTTCTCTCTTGCTTTGGGAGCAGGAAATTGAATTCTCATGGTATTTTTGCAGTCCTCTTGGTTCTCTTTTGTGGCTCACATCAGCTATAATGATGAAATGGTAACTGTTGCTCACATTTCAATATTTCAGAAAACACTTTGGAGCTTATGGTGGTTTGTTTCACACAGTATTAGGCTCTTTCATGTGGCTGTCAGTGGGTATATGTCAAGTTGAAAGGTGGAGGGTCGGAGGGATGGAAGCACTTGATTGTCTTTTAAATGGCTTGCCTGGGTTTTCTTTGGTACTCAAAAGCCATATTCTGCTTAGGAGATGTTATTTTTACTGTGCAGTACTTTTGAATTATTGATGAATAAAACGCACATTTACAAACCCTTGGGTTCTCTTATGTATCTCCCATATGAATTTGTTATGTTGTTTTTTAATGGAAAGTTCAGATTATAGTAGGTTAAACTACTTTGGAAAACTGAAAGTTCCTGACACGAGGTAGCATCATAAGCTCTGAGAAATAAAGCAGTCGAACACCGGGGTCTGATCACTGCTTCTCTTTCATCTCATTGCCTCGTTTTCTCCTTGTAGTGGCTATGACTTTGGCTACATGGTAAAGTTACTTACGGATTCTCGTTTGCCAGAAGAGGAACATGAATTCTTTCATATTCTGAACCTTTTCTTCCCATCCATTTATGATGTGAAATACCTGATGAAGAGTTGCAAAAATCTTAAGGTACGTAATATTTTTCTTAATACTAGTAACAGCAGTGACAGAAGCAGACTTGTCATTTTGCCTTATTGCAGTTTGTTCAGCATGTGCCCTTGAGTGCCTGCTAGGTGCCAGCATTGTGCTCAACAGGGTGCATATAGGGCTGATCAGCACAGGGATTTGTGTGTAACTGTCTTGAACCTGGGCATGAAGGGAGCCCTCTGCTTCTCTTACTGTAAGGCAGGCATTCTTCATGTAGGGCTCATGAACCTAGTGAAACAGTGGGCAACATGAGGTGTGTGTACAAGTTGTTAGGGATGGGGTCTGCAGTGTGCCAGACTCTCAGAAGGGTTCTTCACCCTAGACAGTTTAAGAACTCCCCACCCTAATTGTTGACACAAGAGGTTTGCTGCTAGAATTGGTTTGGCATTTACTGTTTCCTCAGCCTTGTTTCACAGCAGTTAGGACTTTCAGGGGCAGAGGTCTGACAAAATTAATGATGCAGAAAAGAAAGGAGTGAAAAGTGGAGTATGGCACAGTGTGTCATTTGGAGGGTTAAAAGGGAGTACTGCTGGGTTAAGGCCTGTTAAGTAAATAGCCTGTTCCTATTTCCCTATCACCAAAGGAAGGAAACTCAAGAATAGACAGAATTGACTCCAGTGGAGGAGTTGGGTCTGTAATATTACATTTGTTTTCCTTGCATCTCCAGGGAGGTCTTCAGGAAGTTGCTGATCAGTTGGATTTGCAGAGAATTGGAAGACAGCACCAGGCAGGCTCAGACTCACTGCTGACAGGAATGGCCTTCTTCAGGATGAAAGAGGTAAGGCCAAGGCTTTTGGGGCTGAAGTTTGTTGCAAATTTACAGTTTCTGCTGGCAGCTGATGAGCACTTTGAAAGCAGTTGCTTTTGGTTTGTTTGTTGTGCATATGTTCAATATGTTAAATGTGATTTGGGAGGCACAGAAGCATTTTGAAAAGGTGGCCACTCAGCATGCTTAAGATCAGATGTGTACTTGGTGTTCCTCGCACCTCTAATCCTTGCAATTATTTGCTTTTCTTCTCATTTCTATAATATGAACACATTTGTTAAACCATCCACTTATTTTATGCTAAGTTCTGTTAATGATCAGATGTTCCACAGCTATCCTCACACTCAATGGTGAAAAGCTAAAATCTTTCCTCTAAGATCTGGAACAAGACAAGGATGCCCACTCTCACCACTTTTATTCAGCGTGATATTGGAAGTCCTAGCTGGAGCAGTTAGACAAGAAAAAGAAATACAAGGCATCCAAATTGGAAAGGAGGAAAACTGTCACTATTTGCAGATTATGTATTATATATAAACAGTCCTAAAGATGCCACCAAAAAACCTTTAGAACTAATAAATGAATCCAGTAAAATTGCAGGATACAAAATTAGTATACAAAAATCTGTTGTTTCTATACATTAATAGTGAATTGTCAGAAATTATGAAAACAATTCCATCGAAAAGAATAAAATAACCTAGGAATAAATTTTACCAAGGAAGTGAAAGACCTGTAAACTGAATACTATAAGACACTGATGAAAGAAACTGAAGAAGATAAAAATAAATGGAAAGATATTCTGGGCTCATGGATTGGAAGAATTAATATTGTTAAAATGTCCATACTACCCAAAGCAGTCTACAGATACTTTGCAATCCCTATCGAAATTCCAGTGGCATTTTTCACAGAAATAGAACAAACAATCCTAAAATTTGTATGGAACCACAAAAGATCCTGAATGGCCAAAGCAGTCTTGGAAAAGAAGAACAAAGCTGGCAGCATCGTGCTCCCAATTTTGTCCCCCAGGTACCTTTGGTAAGATGTCTGGAGACATTTTTGGCTGTCCAACCTGGGGGAGTAGGGTTGTATGCTACTGGCCAGGGAAGCTGCTAAACATCGTACAGTACCACACACATTGGACAACCTCCCTCTCCCCCCCAGCAAAGAGTTAATCCTGCCCAGTAGTGCCCCAAAGGTTGAGATACCTTGCTGTGTAAGTGCTTAGTGTCCACTTTCTCACTTAGAACAAACTATTGTTACCTTATCCTGTTTTACCATGACTTCAGAAGCGTTGAGGTGACTTTCCTAAGATCACACGAGTCAGCTCAAGCTCTTAGCCACTGCATTGCCTGTTAGGAGAGGAGGTAGAGACAGTTGTACTAAGCAGCAGCAGCAGCACAGAGTTCTGGCAGTAAAAACTCATGGACAGTAGAAGTCTGTTCAGAGAGGGGGTCCTAGAGAGAGAGAAACATGAAAAGAATATAGGAAAGGTTTGGAGCCTTTCTTTATGAAGTTAGTTTCTAGTTGGCTAGATTTTCAGGGCTTTAAGAGAGCTGGGAGGTGCTGATGTGGTAGTGTTGCACCTTGGCATGACTCTTGGCATGGTTCTCACAGGGGTTCTCTGTCCTCTTCTGCAGTTGTTTTTTGAGGACAGTATTGATGATGCCAAGTACTGTGGGCGGCTCTATGGCCTAGGCACGGGAGTGGCCCAGAAGCAGAATGAGGATGTGGACTCTGCCCAGGAGAAGATGAGCATCCTGGCGATCATCAACAACATGCAGCAGTGATGGCGGCGAGGCTCTGCAGGGCAGGCCTGGTCCCAGAGTGGTGCTCACCGTGCTGACTGTCTGTGTACACTTGTCTTCCTTCCCAAGAGAAAACACTTCTTTTGAGCAAACTGTACCTACCATCTGCGTTGACAGAAAGACTTTTGTTTCACTGAAGACAAAAGATGCCTTTATTTTAGATCCAGAAGAAGGGAGTTTGCTCTGAATTTGTAAACACGTCTTCCCTATTCCTCATCCCTAAGCCTCTCCTCTCCAGTTGCCTCCTGCCACCAGCATCCATGGCTCATTTGACATCTTTTTAAATATTCAGGACAAGTCAGAAACAAACTAGTAAAATGTATATAACTCTTACCTGTTGTCATTCTTTTTCTTTTAAATTTGTTGATAACCTCTGAGGATGAAGACGTCTTGCTGTGATTCTCAGCTGAGCTGAGGGCTTCGAGGGAAAGTAGAACAAAATGGTGGTCTTGTGAAGTGGATTATAGATGTTGAGTCTCTTCCTTTTGTTTTTTTTTATTTTGACCTTTCTTGAGGACATTTGCTTTCCTCATATCTTGTTAGTCTTTCTTTATGTACTATTACATGGAAATGAATTACTCAGTGCTGAAATATGAAGACCAGATAATGAAAACTTTTCTTAAAAACAAAATTCTACTGAATCTGCCTACCCTTTATTCACGAGGAACTCCAGAATGGGTATTAAATTAGTCACGTAAGTGTCTCTAAGTCTGTGTTCCATTGTGCCACTGAGATTTGCTGTCACATGTGCATCATTCGAAATCATTTTGAGTTTTCATTTTGTAAAACATCCTGGATTTGATGCTGAAGGAAGTTAGTAGGGGCAGATTTTTGGATCATAAGTCTGTTATATTTTCAGTAATGTGATTTCAGATGGTCATCTATATTCTCCTGTCTCTCTTATCTGTCTTCCCTGCTTTTCCTTTTCAGAAAAATGAAGAGAAGTTAGGGAGAGGGATTAATGTGAGTACCAGGAATGTGAGTCTAAAAAGTTATAGTGGTTACATGTAAGCAGAGCAGTAAGGAATTTGGTTTACAGAGTTCTTTTGGAGTAATATCCCACAACTGGGGTAAGAAGCTCAGGACTGTGATTTTTTTTTTTAAACTAGTCATTTAAAAAGTACACTGTATTTTTTTTGAATGACTACAGTACAGACAATTTCAAAAAACCAAAAACTCTGTTGGAATAGTGGAGATGAAAACTGGTAACTCACTGAAGTGGGTGAATAGTCTTGCATTTTAAAAGCTTATGGAAAACTCAATTTGAAATGATTAAAAAATGTCAAGTATTATAAGCTAGTATTTAAGATGCTTGTAAATATTATTTATGTTTTTAATTTTGTAAAATAAAGATTTCTTTTTAACCACTGGCATGAAGGTTTGGTCTTTCAAAGCTCTGAATTGCTGGCTCTAGAATATGGTCGTTTACTGTCAGTGACATGGAAGCATCTTGTCTGTTCCCAAACTCTTCCTCTGTTTTCTCCAAGTTGGCTTGCATACATGATGTCTCATTTTGTAGGAAGCTTTTAATGAGCAGCTGTGTAAATGGAATTGTCTCTTCACTTATACCCCCTGCTGATTATTTGGCGTTACTAGGAAACCAGTTTTAATTCTATTTCCTGGTGCTACTGCCTTATATATGGCTGATTGGCTTGTTAACTAGTGGACTACTTTTAGACAAATTGAACTTCTGATATCCTAGTCTTGGTTCAGGACTTTGTTTCTAGTCCTTCTATTGATCCCCAAAGGTGGGGTTGTAAGAAGTCAGGTGCAGGAGCAGATCTTGGATTTGACTGAGATGTTCACATTTTGGAAGAGATATATTTATCATGTTAAGATTTATGGTAAAAGCAGCAAAGGTCATAGGTTCTCAACCAAGGAGCTTTGACATGCTGGTGACTGTGAGGCCGACACAGATGTCCTAACAAATTTGGATTAAAGTAGGGATTTCATCTTTGCCACAGTTGAGAACAGACGTACTGACATGTCAGGAGAAATGTTGAGTTTGAAGGGTTGAGGAACTCAGTGTTAAGTGGGGGTCTGGTCATTGCTTGGGAGAGTTGAGAGACAGCTTGTTAAAGTGGTGCTAAAGAAGGGGCACAAGTCTAGTAGAACTGGAAAGAACATCACCTTGTATAAATACTATTGTGTATGGAGCTGTCTGAGTGGTTATCTTCGTAAAGGAATGGTCCTGAAGGATGACCAAGAGAATGCTCACTGTGGTGTAATTCAGCTCCTCCGCATACATAGTAGTCCTCCCTCACCTGCGGGGTAACTGGTAGCACTGAACCCTACATGGGTACTGTTTTTTCCTATACTAACAGGCAGATAGCATACAGTGTGGATATGCCGGACAGAGGGATGAGTCACATCAAGAGTGACGGAGTGGGACGGCTGTGAGACGCTACTCAGAGTGGGCATGATTTAAACTTAAAAATTGTTTATTTCTGGAATTTTCCAGTTAATATTTTTGGACTGCTGTTGACTGTGGGTAACTGAAACTGTGGAAAGCGAAATCGTGGCTGGGTGGGGAGCTATTTTACTGCTAAGTGTTCTTGAATTCCTGTGTTCTGTTAATGTAGTAAGGTTGACGACCAGCCTCAAGCCTTAGTTGTCAGCCAGTACTGGTATGAATGAGCTCAGTTTAGAGTCCTCTAAGTTCAAGTTATTAATGAGCATTCTTTCAGTTTCCTGATTTATTCAGTCTGTAAGTTTCCATTATGCACTTATTAGATACTAGACACTGTAAGTAGGTGCTAGGGATAAAACAGTACATGGAAGACATAATCTCTACCCTCATTTGAGCTTACAATCTATAGCTGTATTGCCAAGAGTAATTTATAAAAATACCATTTGTGAACTATAAAGTACAGGTTGCTGATGTCCTTAAGGTTTAAGTTCAAGGACAGTCTTCTTAGAGAAAGGACGTTTCATCTGAAATTTAATAGATGAACCAAAGTGGGCCAGGTAGAGGAACAAAACAGGCAAAACCCCTGAGATGACAAGAGAACTTGGTGGGTTCCAGCAGCTCAGAGGCCAGTGTGGCTGGAATCTAGAATCAAGGATGGGAATGTCTGGACAGGAGGCCCAGAGGTTAAGGACTGGGACCAGGCACAGCTTTTATAAGCCACATTCAAGAGTGTCTCCTTTCTAATAGCAATGGGAAACTACTGAAAGTTTTCTAATGGGAAGCTGATGAGATTTGTCATTTAGACTAATCATTGGTATATGAAGAATGGATAATTAGTAACAAAGAGCAGATTCAGGGAGATGCTGGGAGTGGGAGGCTAGTGCTGTCATCTGGGTAGTAGGATGGTGGTTTGTATTAGAGATACAGTTGCCTATCAGAGCTAGAGTTACTTTGGATGGGGTAAAGTATCAAAACTAATTCTTCAGTTATTTATTGATATATCTTATCCAGTCAGAAAGCTTGAGTCATCTCCTCTGTGCTTTGGCTCTTCATGGTTCTAATGATTAGGGAGAGGGAAATGAAAACCATTTATTCAGATTTGAACAGCTTGATACAAACAGTACAGTATCTAGTATTGGAAAAATGGAGTTTTGTCACTTTTGTCATCTTTGCTTTGGGTAGTTTTCTTGCTTAGTTGTCCATAATTCTTGTTCTTACCAAAGCGGTAATTGGGGAGTGTGCTCACAGGGGATGGTTTTGGTAAATCATGAAGGAGTTTAGAATTCCAGTTTAATAATACTGCTCTTTACTCAAGTGGAAGGGAATAAATATTTTTTTCATTTCTGTAAGTGAAGCATTTGTTTAACAAAGATTGTAGAGCTGGTTGGTATTGAGTTCTCCACTTAAGCATGTCTATTTATATCTTTGCAACAAAGTAGATTCTCCAGCCACTAGTAACAATGCATCTTCTAACTAAAGTTTACTTAACGCTGTAAATAACTATGAGGATCTAAATCCTACAATAGTTCCTTTTTTGGTTTAGCATGTTAAAATCCTAAAGCTAGGTCTAATAAAACCAAACCAAACCAAACCAAACCAAAACCCCAGGGAGTCAGATCTTTGAAAACTGACTCTTAAAACGTTTTCCTTCCTAGAGAGTTCCTTTTAAATAAATTTCATTCTTGCTGGCCTCACCACCCGCAACTCTGGGAAATAATTGAAAAATAAATGGCATTGGAAGAGGAAAGCCTTCACGATGAATAGCAAAATAGTTCAATTATTGGGAAAGAGTGTTCCCTACCAACCTCACCCCAGACTGCCTGATTTTTACATCCTAGCAACCGGGATATAATGGAAACATCTGTTCCTGACACTGTTCAACTATGGAAATAACCAAAGAGAAGACAAGATCTCAAGAAAATGCTCATTAGTAGGGGGGGAAAATCAACAACAAAACCCCAACAAAACAACAAAACCCCCCCCCAAAACTCCAAAGGATTTACCATTAAATAGTATGTAGGATTCCATTATGCCAAAGTTGGAGTCCAGTGATCCCAAAATTACATATGCAAGATGAGGAATATGCATTTTTCTTCAAAGATCATCTGTGGCTTTAATTTCCAAAGGGTCCTGTGATCCAAAAAAGATTAAAGAACCACTGAAAAGGTAATTTCTTCCCGAGCTATTTTGATCACCATCAGTCATTTCTTACAAAACCGAAGGGATAAGACACATTTAAGTTAGTTATTTGTTCTTCTAAAGCTTTCGTAAGGGATTTGTTCAAATAAGCTATCCAGGAAACACTAAAACCAAACTTTTGACCTAAAGTTCAGATAGGGTAAAGAGTCAACATGATGGGTAAGGCCTATTTCACATTCAAACTTCAGTCTGGAAGAGCAGAAGGGGAGAACCCAGGTTAACAAAAACAGGGAAGAAAATGATACCAATAGTCATAAAATGCAGCAATTCTATCTCAAACAAGACTGACGTATTTATGATCAGGTGAAGCATTTATAAAGGTAGCCTGTGTTGAAGAATATGACACTTTGGGTGATTTAAAA
The DNA here is from genome assembly GCF_009834535.1 of Camelus ferus. Lineage (NCBI taxonomy): Eukaryota > Metazoa > Chordata > Mammalia > Artiodactyla > Camelidae > Camelus > Camelus ferus. The sequence continues at coordinate 109,467,520 of NC_045698.1, forward strand.
AGTTTCTCCTCTTTGGGTGAAACCTGCATAAGGCTTTAGAGATGACCAACAATCACTCTGCAGGTGTTAGTTCTGAATAACTACTGCTGGCTTTTCATAATCTTTCCTCCCTGGAAACCACAGTTGAGTCCAAAGGCAGATTCCACTGTGCCTAAGCGTAGAGTAGATTCAAACTTGACCCTCATTTGTATTTTTTGGATCACTGCAGAAACATCTCTGGATCAAAGTGAATGTCTGGCGAGGTATAACTGCAGAGGTGAAAGGTGTTGGGTATTTTGAATTTGGCACAGTTTCTTAAAGGTCCTTGAAAGTTCATGTGCAGAAGGTCTGGCAGTGTCTTTTGTAAACTTTAGTGTTGCTGTATTTTTGAAGGAGCTCTTGAGCCTGTTGCTGCATTTCATGCGTCACACAGCCAGGATGTTGAGACTTGATGTGAAGCAGGATGAGGCAGCACTCCAGCACATCTGGGAAGGGCCAGGTCTGAAAGATGACACGGGGATGAACAAGGAAGCATTTGCAAAAGAGCCACAATCACCTGCACAGAAGGCTGCAGCGACTCAGCCTCAGGTACTAACACTTCTCAGGCATGGCTGAGCCATTCCTCTCCTCAGGCTCTTCTTTATTTACTCTAAGGAGAGATGATACTCAAAACTGGGGTGTCCCTCTCAAAAGATCCAGACTTTTTCCAGAGCCCTACTCAAATTAATTCAAAACATGATGCTTCCCTTACTACTTAAGGGCCACATCCAGATACACCTATCCATCTGTAAGCAATCAGATACGTGGTAGCAACTGTAATTTTATTTTACTTCCAGCTACAAAATTTGTTAGATTTTTCTGAAGACTGAGGTTAGAAATTTGCTGTGTTGTCAGTAATTCTACTCTTATAAAACATTTTAGTTAACCAAAGGATCCTGAATTTTTTAAGCATATACAAATATGCAGAGATTTTAGAAACTTAACAGAGAAGTAGATGACCACTAAAGAATCTGGTGTAGTCAAGTGATATTACAGAAAGTAATGTTTTACCAAATGATCTGCTATATAAATCTTACCTTAATACTCTCAGGAAACTTAGCTATTCTCTCATTCGCTTCTGTAAGCCTTTTGGTTAATTCAGGCAAAGAAACTGGCTCACTTTTTTCTTCTTTACTAGTAATGATAATAAAAAAAAGTACAAGTCATATGTCTTGCCCCACATATTATCTATATAAACAAAATTATATTATCCTATAAACAAAATTACTCTGTCACCTGGGTCTTTATCTCATCTTTGAATACAAAGGCCAAGAGAAGGGAATTTAATGTGATGTGGTATAGTTTTCAAAATGCAGTATCATTCCTCACCATTTTCCAAATCCCCACTTCTTAGACATATAGCTCCAATGAAAATTAAGAACCTGTAGGGGATTCAACCTGCAGCCAAGTGCAGAGGGCCTGGATTTCTCTGGGGAATGGTTAGACAGAGCTGGAGTTCCTACCCATGGGATGCATGGATGCACATTTTTCTGGAGTGTCTTAAGCTTTTCAAAGGGCTCCTCTGATCCAGAGGTTAAGAGCTGCTGGGTTAGATAACTTTTTAGTGCTTTTCCTGTTATTAAAAGCAAACCTAAGGCTGCCTAGAGTGTGGGAGCTTACTAGAAAAGTAACTCAAAACTCTGACTTAAGATGTCAATGGGAGTATTTTTAGAGCAAAAAAAAAAAGTAGGGATTTCAAAGCTTCTTAATGTTTTAAAGTTAGCAATAACAGCCATATGTTTATTGACTGTACTAGTTACTATGTTTTAGGCCCTGTGCTGGGGGGATATAATCAAGGTAAAAGGCACTTGGAATAACCAAGCAGTATTTGCTTAGCACTGCAGATGCCCACAGAAAAGTGCCCTGTGGTAATGCAGATGGGCTGTACAATGATTGGTGATTGGCTGCTGCCATCCACCTGGCCCCTGATTTCAACAGAAGTGATTAAGATGCTACATACAGCAGTCTGGTCATCTGGGATTTTCTCAGCTCAGCGTGTAGTTCTGTACACTACTCTTCTGTGTGTTTTTTGGTATACTACCGAACAAGTGAAAAACAATGGTTTTCATTAATGATGTGATAATGCAACTCCCATTTTTTACATGATTGATTTTTTGGGGAATCTACGCTTATTGGACAAAGGTAGGGTTTATTGTACTACTGTTATTAACAATATTTGTGATTTTGTTTAATTCTCAAGCAAGGTTGGAGTTTGTACTCCCATTTATGGACAAGGGAACTAAAGCTCAGAGACACTAAGACTCTTGTCAGGTCACTGAGCAGGATCAGATTAGAACCCCACACCTGACTCCAAAGCCTGTGCTTTAATGACTACATTGTGGTGCTTCCAAGTGACCAGATCAGTCTCGTCAAGCACTAGGTGAGAATCCAGCAGGGTATTTTTAGCTCCACCTGGTAGTGAATTAGTACTCACCACTGGTGCTGAGAACCAGAGAGGGACTGTTCTGCTTCCTGTTCAGGTTCATTCTTAGCAGGACCATCTGCCGTAGGTTTGCAGAGTTGTCTCTTCTGGTGTTGGCGGATCATGTCTGCCAGGGTTTCTTGGACTTCAGCAACAGTTCTCTGTGAATTTTGGAGACTGGCATGCTCTTCTGAAAAGAGCTCCTTACAAGCTCTCAGTATTTGCTCACCTTCTTCTGTGAGTCTCACGTCTAGTTCTGGAGGCCTGCTTGGCTCTGGCTGAGAAGCTTTGGGCTCAATTTCTTCAGGGCTGACATTGTTCAGCTGCTGGCTTTGCTCAACAGAAGTCATCCTTCTGTGAGCAGCCCTTACCCAGATGCTGGATTCAGGGCAAGGCCCGGAGAGAGACCACCAGAATTCATACAGACGTCCGTAAATAAAAAAAGCCTCCAAACTTTTGAAGGCTGGTGTGGTGGGGGACTGATGGTCACCCAGTTTGTCTCTAAGGTGGTCACAGCCTAGGAGAAGAACAGGATTTAGGGTTGTGCATTTCTTTATCTGCCAGAAATCTGGCTTCCTGCCCCCATGTTGTTTCCTGTCACCCAAGAGGCAGATCACATCCCCCATGTGATTCACGGGACTACATGCCTCCCATCAAAAGCCAAGCAGAGCTAAACACTTCCTAGCCCAGGATGATGTTCTCATTGCTAGACCACTTCAAGAATGACAGAAAAAGTATTCCATCTGTGCTACTGAAGGCTCTGGGGGTAAGATCCCACCGTGTCTCTGAAAAAACACAATGATTTAGTTCTGTAACAAGAAATGTCTTCTCCATTCTTACTAACTTGTGAACACACTGATATTTCTCTCTCTCTCTCTAGCTCTGTGTAGGAAAGTATGTAGCAGACAGTAAGGGGGGTAGGACCAGGTAAAGGAAAACAGCTCGGTCTTTTGGGCTACCTCTTAGGAACCTGGATAAGACAATTCAAACTTTCTACTAAGTGACTGTCTCTGTCTTTCAATGACCTATGTACTCCTGGTGCCACACCACTGGGCTGTGGTTATAGCATCCATTAGTGAGTGGGCCCCTGCATAACTGGGGGGGTCACTTACCCTCAGGAAGAAAGGCTGAGTGCACTTCCTGCATGATGGTGAAATTTCCTGAGTCGTAGCTCCGCATTACAGCCCGAAGCAGTTCTTCCACAGCTGTGTCCCAGGAGGCCACCTGCTGGCTCAGCACTGCCAGGGTCAGGTCATGGCAAAGGTGAAGCAGGAGCTGGAGGGAGGAGTTAGAGAGTCAGATCTCAGTCAAACACCCTGTCATAGCAAGCACTGGATGATACCAGAAATGTTCCTGTTTGGTGCAGCCATAGTGGAAAACAGTATGGAGAGTCCTCAAAAGACTAGGAATTGACTTACCATATGACCCAGGAATCCCGCTCCTGAGCATATATCTGTATAGAAGGAACCCTACTTGAACAAGACACCTGCACCCCAGTGTTCATAGCGCTATTTGCAGTAGCCATGGAAACAGCCTAAATGTCCATCAACGGATGACTGGATAAAGAAGATGTGGTATATTTATACACTGGAATACTACTCAGCCATAAAAAACAACAACACAACGCCATTTGCAGCAACATGGATGTTTCTGGAGAATGTCATTCTAAGTGAAGTAAACCAGAAAGAGAAAGAAAAATACCATATGAGATCACTCATATGTGGAATCTAAAAAAAAAAGGAACATAAATACAAAACAGAAACAGACTCATTGACATAGAATACAAACTTATGGTTGCCAAGGGGGTGGGGGTGGGAAGGGACAGACTGGGAGTTCAAAATTTGTAGATGCTGATAGGCATATGCAGAATAGATAAACAAGATTATACTGTACAGCACAGAGAAATATATACAAGATCCTGTGGTAGCTCACAGTGAAAAAAAATGTGACCATGAATATACGTATGTTCATGCATAACTGAAAAACTGCTCTACACTGGAATTTGACACAACATTGTAAAATGACTATAACTCAATAAAAAACGTAATTAAAAAAAGTGTTCCTATTAACTACATGTGGGAAGAAATACAGTCTACATTTAAGAAAGGCCCTCCACCCCCCTCACCCATTTTTGCTTTCCCATCTGAAACTTTCATATGTAGTTGCATTGCAACATGCACTGTCTGGTGTTAAAGTCTGCTCATGTTAAGAAAATGCCTTGATATTTGCATTTAATTAAAACAAAAAGTGAGTTTCTGGAACCAAAAGCTCTAATTAAAAAAAACTAGAGTGTAATTAAGAAAATTTATCAATTTTAAGTGTGTAGTTTGATTAATTTTGATAAACCCACACACACACGCACATGGTGTAACTGCCGCCAAAATCAAGACATAGAACATTTTCATTGTAAAATACTCCTGTGTGCCCCTTTGCAGTCAGCTCCCCTCTCCCTGTCCCCTGGCAACCACTGATCTAGTTTTTGCCAGTAATAATTTTGTCTTTTCTAGAATTCATATGAACGGAACAGTAGAGTATGTAGTCTTTTGTGTCTTCATTCTTTGAATTGCCATAATGCTTTCAAGATTCTCTGATAGTATTTTTACACTAGTAATTTGTTACTTTTACACCACAGTTTGTATATCCCTTCACCAACTGATGGACATTTGGGTTGTTTCTACTTTTTGGCTCTTCTTAACTAAGCTGCTATGAACACCTGTGTATAAGTTGTGGCCATTTGATTTCACTTCTTTTAGTGAAAAACTCGGCAGTGGGATTGCTGGGTCATTGTGCATATGTATGTTTAACTGTAAGGAACTGACAAACTATTTTCCAAAGTGCGATACCATTTGAGGACATCTCCTTTCTCAAAAATACAATGTTCCTTTATTTTCAAAAGAAAAAATAGATAAAAGTATTCATAGGATGGGTGTGGTGGCTGTATGAATCAGCTTGTTCTCTTTGTATGAATGTGGATAGATCTGACAAACAAGGTCACTGAAATAATCAAGCCACAAAATAGCACACGTGGTCTGACCTGTGGCCTTTGGTGAGCTAGGGAAGGGGAATGGGAATGAGGAAGGGAACATGAGGAACTTCAACTTGATTGTATTTCTTTTACCAAAAACAAAAGAATATACAAAACGAAACCAAAATTCTCCATGAAGCAACGATGACAGAATGTGAACAGGTGTTAATTCTAATTGATGGGTACTTTTTATTAGTCTCTGTGCTTTTCTTTATTTTTAGACTTTTTTTTTTAAAAAGGGAATACTGATCTAAGACTAACTTCAAAGCTAAAGGGCTCTACTTGGTCTGAAGGGATCTTTCTAGGTTTCCTTGGCCTGCCTTAGTCTTTCTGAAATGCAGACTGGCATTCTGCTGGTTTCTGTGTTATACTAGACATGGATTAAAGAAGTCTTAGTACTGAATGATTAATATCAGAAGCTCCCACGGAGAGAGCACCTGTTTGGAGGGAGTGTTACTTGTAGCAGAGGGGTACTTGACACTCTGCAGTTGCCGAACTGCTGCCTGATACTGCTCTGGGGAGTCGAGGCTGAAGGCTGTCTTCCACACCGCAGTCACTCTCTCCACGAAGGGCCCTTCGCTGCCTGCGGTCCAAGCATTGTAAGAAGAGGAACTTTTGACCTCCAAAAGCTGCTTTTCCTCCAGGTGCTTGGACAGTAGCTCAAGAAGGCAAAACACCAGTCTCTGACCCTGGAACCCAACAACAAAGAAGAGGAACTGTTACACAGGGAAGTGCTTAATTATCTAGAATTTTCTCTAATCTCTCACATTCTCCCCCTTTGCATTTGCAGCAACCGAACCCCCTCAGTGGACTGCCGCCCAGTGTTGAGTCTTGTGTGAGGGGAAAAGAAGTGAACTAATAGACCAGTGTTCCGGGTACCACTTAGGGGATTCCTACCCACAGCCCTTGGAGCGCAGGCAACCACGTTTATACCAGGGAACCCCAACTACAGCCCTACTCACTGAAATTTAGCCACACACAGGCCAGCCACCTAAGACTTGTATAGCCCAGTTTGAGAAAAGATAAGCTGGACTCATCCAGTTCTTTCCTCCTGCCCAAGCCGCAGATTAGGGAATAAAGAAGCTAAAGCGTAATGGGCAGAAGATCCCGGGGTACGCAAGCTGTGGAGATCTGAGAGCTGGGGCAATGGTTAGGGGCCATGTCCAAGCAGGTTTGGCAGAGGGAATCAGCTGGAAGAGAACAGAAGCACAGAGAAAAGGCCTAGAAAAATCTTTATTTTTGCTGGATTTTCAGTTGCCATGAGATTCCTTGTGTACCCTACAATATTTTCTCAGTTAAACTTGGGACGGTCTCTGTTTCATATAGCCAAAATAGCCCTTGTCAGAACAATATTTAGCATAAAGTTAGAAGTGCTAAATAACCATTCTGGAAACTTTTTTGTTGTTGTGGATAAGTTAAAATTTCTCTAGATTTGGTCATTTTATAAATAATTACCAAGTGACACTATCTTTCACCTCCATTTTTATTTTGCAGTTCCCAGAAATCTACTTAACATTTTTCCTGGGCTTTGACTGTTCAGCTAGAACTGCCTTTAGCCCCAGTTACTCTACTAGGCAAAGTGGAACTGAAAAAGTTTACAAAGTATCTGGCAAGCAGAGTTCTCTAAAATGGACCCAATGTACGCATGTTTTAGAAATTAGGTGAGAGTGCTGAAGCTTTTAAAATAATCTCTATTTTGATGTGTCAAAAAAGACAGTGGTTAAGTTACTCATTTTTAACCAGATGTGAACAAGATATTTAACAAAATGTTTTGATTTCACTCCAGATTTGTTATGGCTTATAGCTGAAGAGGGCTGCTCGAGGCAGAGCACCCTGATTTCTGTTAGAGCTAATCCCTCTCTGTCTTCAGAGCAGACCCTCTCTCTCTTCACTGATGTGCTGATGACATCAGGGAAGACACACCAGGGGCCAGCCCAGGGGCTGAGTGGACTAGTCCATTCAACTGCTGAACAGTGGGAGTTACTGTCAATGATCATATTATCTCTTACTCTGACCACGGCAACTGAAAGCCGTGGTATGGCCGGGGCTTGATGGACACTTCTCAGGATACCAGCCAAATTGGTACAGCTTGTGAAACCAGGTAACTCACTTGGAATTTAACTCGGAAAAGGATCAGGGGCTCTTCCCTCTTAAAAGCAGGAAAAGGCAGTAACAGACTGACCTTTAGACTTTCGTGAAGGTGCAGGGCTTCCTGGGCTCCCACCCAGTTCCTGGCCAGAAGCAGCTCTTGGGCACATCTGAGAGCCAGGGAAGCAGACAACTCATTCTCTCCTACGATTGAAGCCAGCTCTGCAGCAGTTCTAAGTGATGTCGCGTCCCCCTTTTTTGACAAAACTTTGGCTGCATCATAAGCTGAAGTGGCCCCTAAATAGCTAAAATACAAAAGAAAACTCAGAGTGTCATAAGCAGGTCTCCTACTCCTGCCGCCCAGAGGGTCAAATTGTTTCTCTCTGTCCAGTTTGTCTTGCATGTCTTCCTTTGGTCCCGGGTATGTCATTGCCTCTAGCTGTCCCTGTGCAGGCTGAGGCCAGTGCATCACGGAGAAGGAGAGATAGCATCATACAGGTTAAGGAAATAAAGGAACTGCAACAGTTGCTGAGTTGAACCCAAGTGGAGGAGTCATTCCCTCCTGCTTTTCGTATTTAATAATATAAGACCTCCCTATAGAAAGGTGTAATTTTTGAGTCTGCTAACTAGGATTTCTTACATAGTTATGGTGGTTTAGATAAATACCAACTGGGTAGATCCTGATGAGTCTTACGAAGTTGGGTTTAATACACATATGGTTTTTAATTTGCTGGTCACTTTACCTCCACCTCTAAACTTAATACTTTCAGTTCTTGCCCTGCTCTTCCTGGCAGAAGCTCTTCTATGCTTGGGTGTGGCTCCTGTTTCTCTCAGACTTACCATTTGGCTGCTAAAGCATAATGGCCATCTTTTTCTAGGACGGCCCCCCAGCTGAGGTACAGGTCTTTCAGGATCGGGTCCTCTGGGCGCAGCCGGGCCTTGGCAACTGCAATAGCCTCCCTAGAGGCAAAAATAGGTCATTAGCTAATTTGAAAAGGCTCCTCTGTAAGAGGCTGCAGGATAGGATAAATCATCCCTTTTGTGTGGCCTGTCCTGTTCCAACTTCCATAAAAAAACGATTTCCACATTACATGGCAAGTTAAAACCATGTACTGCGCTCAATTCTTAACCTAGGTCAGCAGTTCTTAAACTGTGGTCTGTGGATTCCCAGGAGTCCCCAGGGCCCTTTCAAGGGGTTCATGAGGTCAAAACTATTTTTATAATAATGTCAAGAGGTTACGTGCCTTTTCTTACTGTGTTGACATTTGTACTGATTGTGTAAAAGCATTGCTGGGTAAACTGCTGGCATCTGAGCAAGAATCAAGGTAGTGGCCCTTGTAGTTAAAAAAAAAAAGTAAATGCTTTTGATAAAGCAGGAAAAATGATAAATTTCATTAAATCCTACAATGGCTTGTTACTACTTTGTGTGACAAAATGGGAAGAATATTCTGTGTTTTTTGCAGCATTCCGAAGTACGATGGTTGTCCTAGGAAAAATCTTGTACAAATGAACTGCAAGCTGAACTAGCTGCTTTTTTTAGATGGAATCTTACTACTTCTTGAAAGAATGACTAATAACAAATGACAGTTACTCAGTGTTGAGTATCTAGCAGATGTTTTTTCAAAAGTGAACAAAAGTAAGCCTGTCATTTCACAGAAAACAACTAACAGTACTGCTGCCAATGATAAAAATTAGAGCTTTTGAGTGAAAATTAGAATTTTAGCTGTGAGTCTGACAGCTTCCCAGAAGTTTAAGTCTTTTCTGATCAAGTAAGGAATGTGATTTTTTTTTGATACTTTATAATGATACATGTTAACATCTGGAGGAGGACCTATATAACTAAGTGGACTACTATTTTCCAAATGACATACAACTTCTTGGTTGCAGCCAACATAAAGTTGGAGCTGGAATAAAAGTGTTTTAGACTAAGGTGATTGAGACAGAGTAATATTTAAGTAGTACGTATTCTGAGACCTCCACTTCCAGCCATAATGGAGTAATAACTAGGACCAGACCTAGCCTCCTGTCACAAAATTAAAACACTGGACAAAACAGGTATGAAACAACTGTTTTCAGATATTGGACACGAGGCAGCACAGGACTGTCATCCCAGAGAGAAGGAAGCAAAGGATGTGAGCCTTTTCATGGCCCTGGCTTTCTGCCTGAAGCCATTTTTCTAGGGGGGAACCCCAGCAGAGCCTCAGCAGATTGGGATTTGCAGGGCAGGACAGGAGGGAAGGAGCTGTCCAGAGAGAGAGCTCTATGGCAGTGCTTAGGGGTCCTGCTGAGTCTGGCTAATCAAAAGCCACCCACATGTAGGAAAGCCTTTACAGCTGGACAAAGGACAGTCAGAGAACTGAAGCTGAATAATTCCCAGAGCTCACTCAGGGCTGGGAGACATCTGAGCTTTGACCAGCCAGAGATGGTACATATATTTCTGTACATTTGAGATGTTTAATTACAGTAAAGGTTTTATGCTGGCTTTCGAAGTGGAGTTGTTAGGTAGCTTAATTTCACATTATATCCAACTAGTGGTTCAACTGTCGGGCCATACAGACCTGTAGAAATGGTTTGACTTGAGCAGCTCCACAGCTTCGTACACTTTGTGGATAGAAAGCAGGTGAGAGGCAGCCTTGACATACTGGTCCTGGAAACACAGCTGTTTGGCAAAAGCCTCCACAGCCCATACCCACACATGGTAACCAGCTTAAAAGAAAAAAAAAAAAAATAGAAAGAAGGGAAGAAACAAAAATGTGGTTAAATAAGAAGCAGGTTAAAAAAAATTTGGGTTGAAAATGCCTTGTTTTCAGTCACTGCATTAAGCAGAACATTTAGGCACTAATTCAACAGCCACTACAGGTCATCTGTTTCACCTACCTCTCCCTATGCCTGTTATGAAATATAAATTGTTTCTTGATTATGTAATACATAAAAAACAGTACAGATTTCAAAAGTACAAGAGTGTGGAAGTCAGGATAGTGGTTACTGTTGTTGGAGTGTGTGCAGACTGACTGAAAGGGAGCATGAGAGAAGCGTCTAAGGTGATGGTAATGCTACGTTTCTCGCTGTGGGTGCTGGTTACAAAGGTGTATTCAGTTAGTGAATCTCAAGTACACTCATAACCTGTGTACTTCTATCTCTCTGTCTCCTATCATACTTGAATAAAAAGATAAAAAACTGAGTATGGTATAAAAAATTTCCTTATTATCCTGGTACCCTCCCACCCAAACTTATCCAAATTCCTTTCCCTGGAGACAACCATTATTACCAGTTCCTTTTGAAACTTTTAGCGATAGTCTATGAATATATAACCATACATGTATAAATATTCTGTTGTACTTCTACACGTTGATTCTTTTCACTTACTGTTCTTTGGAGCTCTGTTCTACATCAGAGTGCACACAGCTGCCTCATTTTGGGCTCTCTGTAGTAGCTTCTACTGTACAGATATACAGGATTTAACCAGTCTCTTGCTGATGGACATGGAGGCTCTTGTGACCTTTTGTATTATAAATATCGCTGTAGTGACAGTCTGTGTTTATTTGTCATATTGCATGAGTGGGTACAGTAAAATTCCTACATTAGCACTGCTGAGTCAAAGGGATGTACATTTTAATTATTAGACATGGCCAAGCTGGCCTTCAGGATGACATCTATCTTTAGTCAACATATCCTAGAAATGACAGAGTTTTTGTTGAAAAGAACATACCCACTGGTGCCATAGCCACGAGATTGTCTGTCAGCTCTCCTCTCTCTGCTGCAGTCCGGAGAACACCTTTTAGATCTCCTTTCCAAAGCATGAGCTGGTGAAATAACTCAGGGTGGCCATTTTCCAAGTGCCCCTTTCCTGTTTGGAGGAGAAATAACATCTGTAAGATGTTTCAGAAATGTCTGTCTGCACTGACTTAAGAAAAAGGCAGGACGGAAGTGAGGAACAAACCCCTAGAATGTGCAGTCTCTGGCTGATGGGTGAGTCACTTCCCAGAGTGTTCACAATGCGGCGTGCAGCCCACTCAGTCACCTGTCCACCCACTCAGTTTCACGTGCACTGTCACTCACTCAGAGTGAGCGCTGCATGTTTACGGTCCTGCGACGATGGGAGGTGGGGTGTGAATATGCAAATAGGGGAGCCCCAAACCTAGTAGCTGACACGTAAAACCGACAGTTACCAGCCACAGGACGGCAGCCACAAAAGAGGCAGGTACAGAGTGTTAAGGAAGACAGCACTGTGTTGTCTGACTTGCCTCACCTTCAACTTCAATCATTCTGTACAGGGTAGCCCTGTCTGTGAACAGCCCCAGGTGAAATCTTTCCTCAAGATCAGCAGACACATCCTCATTTGGCTCTGCTAATTCAAAAAGACAAAAATTCAGATGAAGTGATTTCATAGGTAACTGTTTTCTGTCTAGTTACTTCCAAATGTACACCTAGAATTCCCATTTCAGACGCTGAGAAAAAGCATCTTGTACCCTTGTTCAACCGTAACAGAGACCCCTGCTGGTTACAAAGATAGCCGAATATGAAAAACTTTGTTAGGCTCAGCTTGGGCAAAATCCAATGAGACAGCTTAGTTTGCAGTTTGCTCAAAAAAAAAAAAAAAAAAAAAAAAAAAAAAAAGATGTGGGGAAGAAAGAGAAATGTAAAAAAGCCAACCCCAAATTCAGTGTATTTAAGTAAAAAAAGAGAAAACAACCCCAGTGTATTTAAGTGCAGTAAAAAAACAAACCAAAAAAACTAATAAGAAACGTCCTCTATAAACCAGAATCTACCACAAAGGGATTCATTATTCATTTTTTTTTTTTTTTGAAAAAGCCACCTGAGTAATCTGATAGTAGAGTGGCTTCAGGGAAAAAATGGAAGAGTAGGGTCGGGGTGGAAGGGAAATCTGCTTTCTTTTTATACTGTTTGAATTTCATTTTACCATGTACATCCCTTTTCAACACATAAAGTTGTTCAGATATCAAAATAACATGCATTAGAGGAGGCCTTTGAAAAATTAAAACCAAAAACTCCCATCAAAAATTTTTAAAGGAACTGCCATATTATGGATATATTTCTAATAAGCAAATAATTTTTTGCTACATGTAGATATTGCTTACTGGAGAAAAATAGCTGATGGAACTGATTTATGCAGAGATGTTTAAGCCATCATACCAACCCCAGCCTACAGATGGCTGGTAACAACTGGATTTTTAACAGAAAAGCAGAGTATTATACCGCACAGGCTTGGGGAATGCTGACAGTGGATCAGGATGGGGAGGCTGGCAGCGGGATGCAGGGCAATGATGTTTGGGAAAGAATGCAGAAATACAGAAAACAGTTTTGGACATTTGTTGGCACCTGTTTTTTAAAAAATTATTTATTTATTCATTCATCCACTCATTCATTTATTTATTTTGTTGGCACCTCTTATGTGCCAATTCCTAGAAGACTATGGATGGGCCAAGAAAGTGTATTTTTTGTACCTTTGGAGTGTTTTGCAGTGGCTAACACCAAACAGTCCTGATGAATCTCCTCTTTGGATCTGTGGTCCAGGCTCGTACTCAGTGGAAGGATGGAACGAGCTTTTCGCTTCTTCATTAAGGCTTCTGAAATACAGTAAGGGTACCGACTGTCTGAAAAGGACCTGATCGGAAACACAAAACTGAATGCCCACTGTGTAAATGTAACCTACTGGAGGGATACTGCTAGGCAGAGAAAGTTCCCACTCTTACAAAGAAGCTTTCAAATTAAATTAGGTGTGTGTAATGTTCACAATACACACAAACATGTCCCTGTGAACAAGCAACATCAACTGCAAAATGACAGTTCCTCAAGTACTAAAAATAGACCCCAAATGTAAACATAGCCAAAACACTTAAAAATATTTAAAAACTGAAACAAAAACAAAAGCCATACATTCCTGAGTTTTCCTTTGCATGTAATATGTGAGGATGGTTTAACAAAATATTTTAATTATTAGATACCAACCTGACTTCTCTTTAGGTAGCTCCTTTTTCAGTAAAGTGACTTTGTTATTAATGGTGACTTTTGACTTTTCAAAACCTACAGAAACTGGAGTGCAGCTAATTGGTTCTTTAGAAACTACACCATGGGGAAAAAGAAAAAAAAGTTTGGATGAGAACAATGTGGAATCTAGTTCTTTTTAAAAATTAAGAGCTATACCAGGCTTAAAGATACGATTTTTATCTATTACCCCCAAAATGAGATACAACACTTTAGGAAGGAGGCCCAGGTAGCCTCCCTTTCTCCACCTCACAAACTGTGTTCTGGGGGATCTAAGTTTATTACTTAGAACTCTGACTAATTGACCTAAGGAAAAGTTATAAGCTTCTAGCCTCCACAGCTTTATACCATGGGCCCAAGAGTTTCCACATTTGGCTCCAGTGGCAAAGGACTTCTTACATAGTTAGGTGATGACAGAGTACTAACTGCATATTTAATTACACAAGTAAGTAACAACTTTACAAATAGTAAGTGTATGGGATATGGAGTCACAATCCTGAGTTGTACACAACCATGAACTTAAAAAACAAAAAACCAAGTTGCTGACTTATAGGGGTAAAGGACATTTTATGCAGCCATTCTGTGATAAAGATGTATTCTGATGAGTCTAAAAAATAAATCCATTAAGCTTTTAGATCTTTATTTACCCAAACCATGGGTCCCAATGGCCATCTCTTGGGATGGAGACGGTCAGGGATGCCTCTATACCATTTATTTTGGCCATTTTAAATTGTCACATCAAAATGTTGTTTTGGAATTAAACGTGAGTCATTCCATTTATATTGTTTAGTATTTAATCATTCATTTTAACAAGTAGCAGGCACCAGAGCTTTAAGGCAAATATATAAAAGAAGTAAAGTGCTAAAACTTTATCCAGTTACAGTTTTTTCTTTTCAAATCTCATTATTAGAAATTAGTGATGGGACCCTAAAAAACTTGTTTTGTGAGAAATCTGAGAACTAACACTATAGCTTAACAGACTGGAAGAACCTAATCACATTTCATAGTTATTTTCCAGGAAAAAAAAACAGGTACAAATCCAAGTAGGAGGAACGAGAACTTCCAAGTTCCCAAAGTGGTGGTGGTAGCTTCCAGGTCAGACATTTGTAAGGGGCGGTGGTTTCTTTCAATGAACGTGGCAGATACGGTCACATTGTTAAGTTTTCCCCATGGAAGTTTCTATGTACACACTGCTTTAGCTTCACTTTGTCCCACGGTCTTACCCTGCCCACGTTGATGAGAAGTTTTCTTTATAGAACTTCACTATTTCCATCCCAGTCATCCATTAGAGGCCCCTTAATATTTCAAAGGTATTATTTTGAGGCTTAAATAAATCTTTTAAAAAAACTAATGCAGCTTCTGAGGGCACAAAGGACACCACCTAAGTTAAGGAGCTGGGAAAACGAGGTCAGAGGTAGAGAAGTTTCACACTGAGCAAGGACCTGGCCTAGTTTCCTGGCTGTGACTGTTAAGTCCTAGGGAGTGAGTGAAACGTGGGATCTGGCCATATACCGGCTGAGGTGACAGCACAGGGTAGCTCTGGCTCCCGGGCTTCCTCCTCGGTCTCCTGGTCCGACACGCCGTTCTCAACAGGGCCCGAGCTCTCTTTCACGCCCTCGTCTTCATTCCGGTCACACAATTCCTGCTTTATAGGCACTCTCGAGGTGGGCTTTTTCTTCTTTTTTGGTTTTGGCTTAGGCTGAGAGAGCCTTTTTTTCTCTAATTCAATACTTTTCTTGCCTATAGGAATCGCAGTTAAGAAAAGGATATATTAAAATATGTATTCTTGGTTAAAAGATTAGGGGATAATCTCCAAAAGCTTTGTACTCTTTTTGGTAACATTTTTACCCTATCCCTTCCCTCCCATGAATTCTTATATTATCAAAATATTAACCAAACCAAAACCTTTTGGTATTTCATTAACTATAAACACGATGCCCAATTACCCCTGAATACTTCAGTGTGTATCCTACAAACAGGGAATTCTCCTACATCACCACAGCATTGCCATTAAAATCAGGAAATTAACCATGACACATGACTACTACCTAATTCACATATGTCATTCAAGTTCTGCCAGTTGTACCAAGAATGTCTTTTATAGCAAAAGGAATCAACCCAGGATTACACATTGCACTGGCTTGTTGTGTTTCTCTAGTTTCCTTTAGCCTGAAACAGGCTCAGTTTCCTTTGACTTGCAGGAATAGAAACTCTGGAAGATTACAGGATAGTTGTTTTGTCAAATTTCCCTCGATCTGGGACTGCATTATGTTTTTCGTGATTAGATTTTGGTTATGCATTTTCAGCTGTAATACACAGAAGTGAGGCTCTCTTCTCACCTCAGTGCAACCTATGAAGTAGCACATAATTTCCATTTGTCTCATTATTTGGTTATGTACTTTGATTATGGGGCTTGGGAGGGTTTCTCCCTTAGAAAACTGTTTCCCTTTTATAATTACTAAGTATTTGCATTCACTAATTTTACTATCCATTGAGGTTTCATGACTAAAAATTGTAACTCTGGTGACTGCCAAATGGCAGTTTTCTCTTTCATCATTCATTCTACATTAGTTGGCATTCTACTGTAAAGAGCTTTTGCTTCTCCCCATTTATTTATACCTCCATTTATTTTTATCAGTATGGACTCATGGATTCCTATTTTATGTTTTAATGTATTACTGTTTTTTTTAAACATTTTAAAAATTTAGTTACAGTCATTTTACAATGTTGTGTCAAATTCCAGTGTAGAGCACAATTTTTGTTATACATGAACATACATACATTCATTGTCACATTCTCTTTCACTGTGAGCCACCACAAGATCCTTAATATATCACTGTTACTTATTTTTTGTTTTACAAGTTATTTATCCTTTGCTTTTTTAAAGTCATCTCTATTGAGGTATAATTTAATACAAGAAAATATACTCATTTTTTAACACTTTTATGAGTTTAGACAAAGGTGTAGTCAGGTAACCCTCGACCATAAATAAAATAAAATGTTTTTATTACTTCAGAATGTTCCCTCATGCCTTTTTGTAGTACAACAAACCCTGTCCCCAAGCCCTAGGCAATTACTTTGTTTTGCCTACTTAAGAATTTCACATGATTTATATTTCATACTCTATATTATTGCTGAGTAGAGTTCTACCATATGGATATACCACAGTTTACTTACCAGCTAATATATACTTAGTTTGTTTCCAGTTTGTGGCAATTACAGATAAAGCTTTTACAAGTCTTTCTGTGGATACATCATTTCATTTCTTTGGGAACATTTCTGGTGTTTATACACTGTCTAGTTTTCTAGCTATTTGTGGTAGGTGGGCAAATCTGCTACCAGTTAATCTTCTGTAGCCAGAAATGGAATTCTCCTGTTAACTGTTTTCAAGTTCAAACTGTCCCACATTTGGGAAGCCAGCCCCTTCAGGCTGACTTGTCATTTTGAGGTAGCTTAGTTCTTTGAGTGCCTTCTTTTTTGTGGCATAAGATGACGCTGCAGGCTTACCTCGTATTTTTCCTAAGCTAATCTGGAACCAGCCATTTCTCCGAGGAGCCCTGGCCGGTCCCTTTTAAGGGGGAATGGCATTTAGAATGCACGATGTGGGCGCTAGGGATACTTGTTACTCTGGGTGTTGTCCTCAGGCCCCTCATGGCTGCCATCCGTGCTTAGGCTTCCAACCCTTACCATACTCTTCTGCTGCCCAGCATGAGTGTCTTCCTTGCTTGACTCCCTGATCAACTCAGTTACTGAAGGAGAGAGAAAAGGAATTAGGCAAGCCTTTATGGGCTCCACCTTCTAACTGACCTTGAGGAGGCCGGGAATGTTCTTGCATGGAAGTGAGCCATTTGTACACACAGAAGTCATCTGCCCCTGAGTAGATGCAGTCTGGATCCAGTGGGGACCACACCACACAAAACAGTCGACCTCGATGTCCTCGGAAATTGCATAGAGGCTCTTCCTGGAGAGTATCCCACACCTAAAACCAAAAGTCACACAGGAGAATAAATGGTCTATTTTTTTTTTTTTTTGGGTGGGGCAAGCTTTTGGAAAAAACTTTGAGAAATCTATTGTACTCTTATTTCCTCTTGTGATTTGTAATTTTCTCTTAGGAGTTCAGTTTCAAGAATGCTTTTCCTGTTGGAGGCTTATGTGCTCTGGGATGTAGAAGCATTCCCATGGGGATGACTTTCAGTGAGCTTCAGTGGTACCCTATGGATTTCACTGTCCTGAACCAATATTGTACATTAATTTTTGGGCTGGGGATTCTGATACTGTGAAGAGAATTCTAATTGAGAGCCTACTCCTACATATGTGATGCATTCTTAGGATTCTAATTTCTTACAGTTGATTCTTTTGTCCCCATGTCCCTGGGCAAATGATCAGTTTCCTGAATTACTCCAGTCTCCATTTCACAAAAGGCAGCCCTTCATGGCTCTTAGCTCTGTGCACAAAGCTAATTATCACTGAACACTGAAACAGACATCCATCACAGATAATTAGATCCCCAGCTCCTAAAGTCTATTCTGGTTCTGATATCCGAAACTCACCTTATATCTCTGGCTTGGCATCTCATCTTTATTTTTTAGAATTTGGAGATTTCTGACTTAACAATTTATTATTAGAAATTGTTTTCATAATTTATTGTTACCATTCTGTATTGGAATAGGGGAGAGTACTTTTCACATCAACTTTAGTCCATCATAATGACAGTAAGTCAGAATGAAATCTTTAAAAGTATTAGAATTTAGCTAGTTCCTATCAATACTTATCCTTTCATCTAAGTAAAACAATAAAAAAACCAAAAAACAATCTTAGCTTGCCAAGGGCCTACATAGGTGGAATAAACTAAAATGCCCTTTAGAGCTCAGAAAATCTCCTTCCATTCAAGATAATGGTGAGGGAAGGAGTACACCCAAAACTAGGGGAAAAGAGGAACCAGTTTAAGTTAAAGTACATAGTGAAGAACCCACAGAATCAAGGATGCAACAGTACCTGAGCTGTACCATCATAGGAAGCAGATACCAGCCTTCCATCATGATGTGGGCTCCATGCCAGACTGGTAATCTTGGCTGTGTGCCCTGAGAGGGTCCGGTAGGGCTCTGTAATGGTCACCGGAGATTCAGAATTGCTCTCTAAAAGACAAGAGAACGATGTCATTTCTACCACTAACAACAACAGAAAGACATAAAGGAGGGTATGAAGGAACATGGCAGGAATGAAGATTTTGCCGTGTGCTTTTCTGTGTAACTTTCAGTGGGCAATACTGTTTAGTGTGGGCACATTCACAGTGCCTGGTACATGAGGTTGATGCAAGAAATGTTAACTATCATCCTTTCTTTCTAAAAGGCGTCAAAATGAGAATGATACCTTTGGATGTGATACCAAGAGGGAGGTAGCATCACGTATATGGTACTCTAGCTAAAAATGTGTAACCTGAATCTGCTTGTGAGAAAGTATGAGACCAAATCAAGTTGAGGGGACATCTACAAAATAACTGGCCAGTACTCTTCAAAAAAAAAAAAAAAAAAAGTAAGATAAAAAAAAAAAAGGGTGAGAGACTGTTCTAGATATGAAAGACAATACTGGATCAGTTGAAAAAACTAGAATTAAGGATGGTAGATCAAACTATTGTATTCAATTAACTGAAGTTTACAATGGAATTGTGGTTATGTAAGGGAGTATCCTAATTTTTCCAAAATACATAAATATTAAGTGATATGGGACACAAACAGCTTGGAAAAAATGCGTACATATACACACATAGAACAAAGCAAATATGACAGAATGTTTTTGTTGACTCTGTGAAAGGGTAATATGGAAGTTCTCTGTACTATTCTTGCAACTTTCCTCTAGGTCTGAATTATTTAAATATAAGAAGGTAAAAATAAAATGAAATAGACTCTGGCCATTTTCTATTTTTCAGTAGACATGAAATGAAAAACAAACTAGGATGATAGCATTACACCAAATACCTGTACTGCTCTTAATAATTAAGTTAATGCTCTTCAATAAGTGGTGCTGGGACAACTGGACAGCTACATGTGGAAGAATTAATTTAGAACCTTTTCTCACAGCATATACAAAAATAAACTCAAAATGGATTAAAGAACTAAATGTAAGACCTGAAGCCATAAAACTCCTAGAAGAGAACACTTTTTGACATAAATCATAGCAGTATTTTTTGGATGTGTTCCTTAAGGCAAAAGAAACAAAAGCAAAAATAAGGAAATGGGACTCAAACGTAAAAGGTTTTGCAAAGCAAAGGAAACCACTGACAAAATGAAAAGATCTATAGAATGGGAGAAAATATTTGCAAATGATATGACCAATAAGTTAATATCCAAAATATATAAACAGTTCATACAATTCAATGTCAAAACAACAACAACAAAAAACAATCAAGAACCCAAACCCAAAAAACAAACCAATGAAAAAATGGTCAGAAGACCTGAATAGATGAACAGACATTTCCAAACAAGAAGTACAGATGGCCAACAGGAACATGAAAAGATGCTCAACATCACTAATCATCAGAGAAATGCAAATAAAAACAACAATGAGATACCACCTCACACATGTTAGCTATCATGAAAAAGAACACACGCCACATGCTGGCAAGGATGTGGAGAAAAAAATAATCTTAGTACACTATTGGTAGGAATGTAAACTGGTGCAGCCACTGTGGAAAACAGTATGGAGGGTCCTCAAAAAACTAAAAGTAGACCCAGCAGTTCCACTCCTGGGTATGTATCCGAAGAAAACAAAAATACTAATTTGAAAAGATACATGCACTCCAATGTTAATGGCAGCATTACTTACAATAGCCAAAACATGGAAGCAACATAAGTGTTCACCAACAGGTGAATGGATAAAGAAGATGTGGTGTATATATACACAATGGAATACTCAGGCATAAGAAAGAAGTTAATTCTGCCATTTGCAACAATGTGGACAGACCTAGAGGGTATCATGCTTAGTAAAATAAGTCAGACAGAAAAAGAAATGCTTTATGTTTTCACTTATATGTAGAATCTAAAAATAAAACAAATTAATATAATAAAACGGGAACAGACTCATAGAGACGGAGAACAAACTAGTAGTTATCAGTGGGGAGAGGGAAGGTGGGGGCAAGATAGGGGAAGAGGATTGAGAGATACAAACTACTATATAAAATAAACAGAAAGGATAGACTGTACAGCACAGGGAAATACACATTACTTTATAATTACTGTAAGTGTATATAATCTATAAAAATATTAAAATCACTGTGTTGTATACTTGGAACTAACATAATATTGTAAATCAACTATACTTCAATTAAAAAAATTAAGTTAATGCCCTTTGCCAAAGCAGATGTTTAATTTGGAATCCCAATAATAATCATAGGACCAGGATGAGCTTTCTAATGTATATGGTCATTAATTACAAACTGCCTACTATTTATTGTTAGAAAAGTCTGTGTATACATTAATAGCTTCTCCATATTACTTTTAACTTGAGAGAGTCATTGCTAGAATCAAAAAGTTTTTGTTACAAATAAGGATTCTCAGGAAACTACTGGAAATTAGTGCTATAGAAGTTTAAGATGTCAGCTGTTTTCACCATGGTTGACAGCCCATACTCTGTAGCACTTTGACAACAGGTTAGTGTCACATTATAATTTCTTCATATTAGGAAAAAAGTAATTGTACTTCCCTTCACATTAAAAAAAAAAAAAGGCTTTTCTGGCCATTCATGTTCTTCTAGATGCTGAGGAGGTTCAGAGAAGTTTGACTCCTTATGAAAATATGAAAAAGATCAAGCTACCAGGCAGGGACCAGTAGTTACCAGAACACATGCAGACTCTGCCGTTAGTCAGTGTGGGTCGTGAGTCTAGGTGTTATTATATGCTAGCTGTGGGACTTAAGGAAGGGAGCTAGCCTTCCTGGGCCTCAATTTCATCAGGAAAATGAGGATAACAAAACTTACCTCCTAGGATTGTGAGAATTAAATGTCGTCACACATGGGAATGGGGTGTGTGTTATGTGCATCAAATACTCAAACACTGATGGAATGGGGTATAGACTGGCGCAGTCTTTTTGAAGAGTGACTTGGCAATAACTATCCTTAAAAAAATCTGGAGAAAACATGCAGCAAAGTAATCACACTGGTTATTACTGAGGGATGTGACTGTGGGAAGAACTTTTCACTTTCTAAGTAAACATTTTTGTCACGTTTGAAATTTTTGTTGTATTCTAAATAAGGTGGATACATGACTCTTGAAAGACAAAATTATTAAGAATGGTATTTATTTTAATAGCAAAAAGAAAGGAGAAAGGTACAGAGACTGAACAAAAAGTAGCTGAACACATATACCACCCCCAGTATGGAAAGAAACCAAAGTTACCTATGACAGTCTGCAGGTTGTGCACATAAATGACTGCATTGTTGGACCCAGAGGCCATCAGATAGCTCAGCTCTGGCTGGCTGCCGTGCTCATGATGCCAGCTAATAGTATTCACAAGCTTGTGATGCTGCTGGATGGTGCAGATCAGTTTCAAGTTAGGAACCCTGAATATTTCTATTGATCTGGAATAAGAAACACACCAACATAAGAAAGATGGATGCTCAAATTACAGTCCAATATAAACAGGTGTCTCCCTCAGTCCATCAATCAAAGAAAGGTGACATGAAGAGGATAACATTATCTAAATTGCAAAGGTCACTCTCCTGCAAAGAAACAGGTACAAAGGTGGCTCTTTCAAACAGCTTAAAAAAATCTCAACAATCTCTGGAAAGTTGTGTCTTACAATAAATGGTGCTAGGGAGAAGCTAAAAGAATTAATAAACCAATGAGGACTGTGTTACTATGATCAACACTGGAAAGGGC
This sequence comes from Camelus ferus, assembly GCF_009834535.1. Lineage (NCBI taxonomy): Eukaryota > Metazoa > Chordata > Mammalia > Artiodactyla > Camelidae > Camelus > Camelus ferus. The sequence continues at coordinate 109,489,951 of NC_045698.1, forward strand.
ACGCCTAAAAAGCATTTCTGTTTAGGCTTACTTTAAAGAAATGAAGGGAGGTTTAGGCAGTTAAATTCAGGAGATGAGCATTCTGGAAGCATACAATAACCAAAACACAGAATAGGCAAACACATTTTCTTTGAGCTGAAAAAATTTAACCTATTTTGCAGTTCTTAAAGATGCAGAGAGCTCCTGAGTCATTTAAGGATGTCAAGGATAAGTCAGAATATCAAATACAAATATGCTTCCCCAACTGACATTACAGACAGCACTCGCCTGTGATCAAATACATGTGCAATTACCAAGTTTTTTTGTTTTTGAAAAAAAACAAACACATACCCATCTTCATTGCCAAGAGCCATGATTTTGCCATCTGCTTTCCAGCTGATCTCTGTGTGTACTGGCAATTTGTACTAGAAAGCAAAACAAACCAATCTTGACTGAAAACATTGTTCCTCTCACCACACATCTTACGAATCAGTGATGACAGTGTGAGAAAAAAAATTCCTAGTTTAAAAATGTTCTAATTATACAACAGCCATTCTTATAAATAATCTACATAATTCGCCAAAAGAGGCCAGTAAATACTAAACGTCTACAGTGTCTAATGATGCGAAAAGAACTTAATTTAAGTGATTTTTATCCCACAGTAAAGCATGAATCATGTCCACTGGCTTTGATAATATGGGGGTCATAGTCACCTTAACAGAAGTCATACACACTACCCTTGTTTTCTTCCTATCCTTTCTGTTTCTTGTCCAGGATTTTTCTTTTTTCCTAACTTTTTGTTTTGTGTTCCCCAAGGCTGCTTGGGGTTTCTTCTTTTCTGATTTCTCTTCAGACCACCTCATACATGCCCATAGAGTCTTTAGCTACCATTCACGTAAAGAGATTCCAAATTCCTATTTCTAGCCCAAACTCCTTGTATGAACTTCCAATCCATATATTTAACTGCCACAAAACCAAAAAGCTTGTTAGGAACAGGAATTTTGTCTCTTTCATTCATTGTTGAATGTTAACATTCACATAATGTTTAAGACGATGAAGGATATAGTCAATGAAAACAATTCAGTTTATGATTAAATGTTAATTTTATGCTAGCCATACAAAAATGATGACCAACAATACAAAATGCTCATTTCAAAGAGTAAGGAAATCTCAACACTTATGGTTTTACTTAAACAGACAGTTCTGGCATACAGATATACTGATAGAATGGTAAAGATAATATGACTACCCGTGGGAATCTGGGTCAAAGATATAAAGAAATTATTTCTATTATTTTTGCAGCTTTGTGTCAATATGTAATTATTTCACTAAAATATTAAAAACAAAATGACAGGTCTGTCTTGAGCAAAATACCTTTTGCAGCTGCACCTGGATACCATTTTATAAAGTTATTTTTCACCAAGGCCTCACTCTGGAGGAAGTGGCTGGCCTGAAAAGCATGCTTTATATTCAAGATCTGAAAGTTTGTAATAAATCACCACTGCATTAGAGACAAACTTTTTTGGGGGTTAAGTTCTCTGCTTTACTCAAGGATAAAGACTTCTTAGATAAGTGTTATAACTCACAAATTCACTGAGCCTTTTAAGAACATCTAAGGAATCTGACTGAGCATAATGGATACCTCTCTTCATGGCATTTATTATACAAGATGGGAAACCAAGAAGAGGCAGAGATCAAGGGCAGACTTCAGACCACAAGAACTCACTGTGATTGAATTGGTGTCCCTGATGAGTTTGTTGATGTCAAAGGCCTCTCCACTGAGTTTCCAGGGGTTGTGCTGTAAGACAATCCCCTCTCCTCCACAGCTGTATAAGGTGAGTGATGGTCTGTCTCCTTCTCCTCCTACATGAGATAAGAAAACAAAGCTCATCAGTTTTGTACTTCACCAGCTTAGCTATTTGTCACTCTAGTACGACCATACCATACTATGAGATGTTTAAAAAAGAATTGTATGAATACATTGGAATAAAGTCACTGTCCTTTGCATCTTATCACAATTGTTGGGAGCAAAAGTAAAAAAAGGTGTATTAATTATACATTAATATTTATAATGCTTTAAACATTCTTCTGCTACTCAAAATAGCAGGGGTGCCAAAGCTGGCATCAGAAAACCTGTGCTCAAAGTTTTTGAGAATTTGTCTTTTCTTCCAGAAACAAGTACTCTTTGGGCATTTAAAAATATGGAGCTGCGGGACTTCCTATGACTAACTGTAAAAAGTGTTCTCAAAGCAATGATTTCTTAGGTATTACAGTAATCATCTTGATTTTTAAGAAGCAAACACTGGTTCTGTTGGGTTTCTGTAAGGGCAAGTTTTATTTTCACCACTGCTGGATCTATGCCTGGCACAAATCAGGGATCAACATTTGTTGAATGAATGAATAAATGAGCTACAACTGCAATGCTGCTTGAGTTCTAATGATTTACACCGTCCCATGTTCTGCACCTATTATGGAAACTTAGATGTCTCATTATAGATGGTTAAGGAAAGATTACCAAAGACTTTTGCTGAATACACTCATTTTAAAAGATATTCTGAATTTGACACAACATTGTAAAATGATTATAAATCAATAAAAAATGTTAAAAAAAAAAAAAGATACTCTGCAAGACCTACCACTGTAGGAGTAAAAAGAGAAAGACAAAGCTGAGGGGCTAGAAGAGGAAGAGGGTCAGAGTACAGTCAAAGGCAAGAGGAGATCATTCAAGAAATTCTAAGTTTGCTTTAACTGTAGGTGAGAACAGATGATCATTATTCCATTAGTGCAGTGAAATGACATTATAAATCTGGTAAAATTAAAGTGATAGCAAATTTTAGTGAAAACTATTTGACTGGGTATCAGGGCCCAGCATGAAATAACTGCATTCACTATGAAAAAATTCAGCTCAAAGAGACTAAATAATGCTTTAATTTGGAGTCTGGAGAGGCTTATTCTGGGTGAATGTTATCACCTGCTACAACTGCCCTCATGGACCCCTGGGGACACAGCAGCTCGCATAAGCAGTCACTGCGCTAGAATATTTATGACTCTTTCCAGCTTGAATATCCCCAGATTAAAACTGAAAGAGAATGACTCAGACACTTACCGAGTGCTGTAGGGGGTACAGGTGGCCCCCAGGCTAATGTGTACACAGTCTTCTTATGATATGTGCTAGAAATCTGTGGAGGTCTAGGTGGAAGGGGAGTTACAAACAGAAAGATTTAAACAAGAAGACACGGTGGAAAACAGTCCATCTTTTTCAAAAAAGTCCATGTTACAAACTTAGTTGCTGATACTAAAGAAAAATAATTTAACAGTAGCTTCTCCAAATAAACGATTGCAAAGAAGCAAACACTTAAACAATAATACCATGTAATGATATCTACTAACAAAATAACTAAGTCCCAAACATACATTACACAGATAAAAATGTTATTAACCCACCCTCCCCTTCAAAACTGGCCAGTTTAGGATCATTTCCCTCTTCCTCTGAGCTGCCCACTTCACTTAAATGTCAAATACTCTAATATTACTATAGTTATATACCTGTGTAAAGGCTATCACAACTAGACAAAAATAAGACAAGACAGAAATTGCAAGTTGTGCAGGCCAGAACTAAAGTTACTGCTGAGCATATATTATCAGCATGTAAATGTGTCCACCCTATGTTCAGGTAAAACACTAGAAGTCATTTTCAGCTTAGCTTGTCATTAACATTATATTCTTAAATTAAGATTTTAAAGTCGATAGATTTTAAAGTTTTTGATTTCTTTCTTAAAGAAATCTTGCTTTTCAGGCTGCATTTGAGGCTGTTGTGATTAACGATATGCAGTATAGCGGTACGGGGCAGTGTGGTTATTACCTTTAACATATTACTATACTGTTTGTATGATTTTAGAATTCCAGGATTCCAGAACCCACAACTGAACTAGCTATTGACTTCTAACAGTTATTATTATCATTCTAGACAATAAACCAAATTTATTTTGACTAAAAGAAATAAAATAAGCAGTTCTGGCTGAACGCCTAAAATATCCATAGCAATGTCCTTTCTCCTACTATGTATCTTTGCTGGTATCGAGTTGAACATCCAGTTTATAAGCAGAAGAGAGTGATTTACTAGGATTTATCAGCAATCGTGTGATGACACAGAGCTACTTTTTCCCCCCAGATAACACGCGGTATGTCTCTTTAATTAAAAAACAAAACAAACAAAACATAGATGAAAGTTTTAAGGAAATAAAAATCCTAGAAGGAGGATATTTTGGACTCATAGTTGAACGGCCAGTTTTATGAAGCTATTAGCAGAATCAGTGTAGAAAAAAATGTGAAGTTCATTTAGTGCAACTCAGCTGGCTCAAATCTTTGTTGGAATAAGGCAAGGTATAAAGGAGAGGGAGAGTGAAGAAAGTCCAGGATCCTTCTCTCAAATAAATAAACTGCAATTCAGTAGATTTCAGCACCTTGCTCTCAAGACTTCACAGCTGGCTGTAAACCCTGGGGCTAGCATCTGGGTCTCTTTTACCCAGATGTTTTGGACCTGCTTTATAATGCAGAAAACCTCAAATCTGCAGTTTCTGGGCAGCTACTCTTAAACTTGACCTAGTGAGTTTAAATCCATTCCCATGAAAAAGAGTTGTAAATGATAAGTTGACACAGAGCTATTTAAATTGACATATAGTTTTATTTTCTTAGATTATTTCTTTGAAATAGTATAGCCTAAAAAAAATTAAAAACACAGAAAAATAGTTAACTGTGTGTAGATTATACATAAGTCCCTAAAAAGCTGCATATAAAGAGGTTAGCTCCATGGTATAATTGATTCTCACTTAGAAGCTAATGTTCTAGAACAGGAGTCGGCAAACTTATAAGGATCAGATAGTCTGCTGTGGTAGCATGAAAGCAGCCTCAGGCAAGGTGTAAAGAAATGAATGTAGCCAGGCTCTAATCAAACTTTATTTATGGACACAAATATGAATTTTTATTTAATGTTCATATATAGTTAAATATTCTTTTGATTTTTTTCAATTATTTTAAAAGATAAAACTATTTTTAACTCTTGGGCCATGGTTCTCCAATCCATGGTCTAGAATAGTGCTGTCTGATAAAGTAGCCCTTAGCCAGATATGGCCCTTGAGCACTAGAAATGTGGCTCATGTGACTAGGAACTGAATTTCTAATTTTACTACATTTTAATTACTTTAAGTATAAATAGCTACATGTGGCCAGTGGCTTCCAAACTGAACAGTGCAGGTCTGGAATCTAAGCAAGCATCTAGAATAGGCTGTGTCCAAATTTATACTGTGAGCCATAATCATGAGCCACGCCTGCATCTTAATGTTTCCTAGTAGTCATGTTAACAGAAGTAAAAGAAACAAGTGAAATTCAATTTTAATATTTTATTTAGCTCAGTGTATAAAAAGTATTATCTTTTAAAATATATTTAAAATAAATAATTATTGAAGCATTTTACATTCTTTTTTGGGGACTAAGTCTTTGAACGCTGGAGTGTATTTTATACTCACAGCGCATCTCAGTAGTCACTTGTGACTAAAGACTAGTGTAATGGACAGTGTGGCTCTAGGCATAGCTTCCAGTTTATAAGAAATATAGGGAATAGTGAAATGAGTTAGAAGTCACCACAAAGAAATCACTAGACAAGTCCAAAATGTAGAATATGCTACAAAACAACTTATCTGAAATCTTCAAACTGAAAAGGCAGTGTTATGGAAAGCAGTGAGGGCACTGTTCTAGAGCAAGAGACAAAAGAGATATAACAAAACACAATATGTAAACCCTGGCTGAAAAGAGGTTTGAAAAAAAATAGCTAGGAAAAATAGGGCTTAACTGAGGAAGTCTGTATATGCTCTGGATATTAGGTCATATCATGGATTACTGTTAATTTTCAGAAGTGCACACAAATAAAGCAAGTATGGCAAAATGTTAACAACTGGTGAATCTAGATGGAAGGTACAGAGGTGTTCTCTGTTCCAGGCTTTTAACATTCTTGGATGCCGAAAAACTTTTGTACAAAAACATCGAGGGAAAACAAAAGCAAATGTTTTATAACAGTGGTTCGCACAGGTCAGATGTGCTGAACCAACATCACCTGAAAAACTTCAAAGTTTTAAAATATTAAGCCTCAGTCTCAGAGTCAGAATCTTACAGATGTTTCCCAGGCCTATTATGACGTACACCCGGGTTTGTCATCTCAAAATTAACTCCGTCACTGACATTTTGGCCAATGGGCTAAATAACAATCATCCGTTTCTTACTTGCTGGAGTAGGTGTCGTACAATCCCACTTTTCCATCGTCAGTTCCAAAAGCTAAGCAGCCTTCCTTGGTTGGGTGCCAGCACAGCTACAAAAAAATATGGTGAAAGGGCAGTGTTAAGGGAAGCCTTAGGTTATTCTTCAAGTGTTCAACTGGAAAACTTTCTTGCTCTTGGTGTCTTCTAATTTTAAAAGTAACAAATTCATTTAAAAGAGAGAAACAAAGAAATATTAAAAACAAAGTAAAAGTCACCAGTAATCTCACCATCCAAAGCACCCCATTGACAATTTTGTATCTTTCCAGACATCTTTTTGTGAATAAAGTTTTGAAAATACAATTGAAAGAAACAAAAATAGGTTCAAACATTTAAATGATGTGTATGATACAATGTTGAGTGGGGATAACAAGATACCAGAAAAATTTAGAAACTGATTCTATTAATAACTAAGAAAAGTTGGAAAGATACACCACAAACTGTCCATTGTGGTTCTCTGGATGATGGACAGGGGAGAATGGAGTTGAGGGTGGGGTTGGAAACATCTTTTGTTTTCTACATTTCTGTACTGTGGTTTTCTTTTTAAACCACAAACATTTTTTTTTTTTGAGACTAAACAGCCACAACAGAGATTTCGATTTGGAGAAAAACAAAAAAATTATACATATTATTATTTTGTAATCTGCATTCCATGTTTGGTAATTTGCATTTGGGGGGGGACAGGCAAATAGCTCCATGTGTTTTAGTTTTTTCAAACTTCCCTTTGAATATTTTTTAAATTGAAGTAGTCAGTTACAACGTGTCAATTTCTGATGTACAACATAATGTCCCAGCCATACATATGTATACATATATTCCTTTTCATATTCTTTTTCATTAAAGGTTATGTAATTTGCATTTTTCATGAATCATTAACATATTCCCATATCAAAGAAAGATCAACATTATCACTTTTAATAGTCTGATACCGTTCCAATGTGTGGTTATAACTTAATGTATCTCGTATGAATGTACTTTGAGGTTATTTCCAATTTCTTACTATTAGAAAACAGAGTGACTTGAACAAAGCCTAAATTTTACAAAGCCAGATTTCTGAATTAGGAGGTAATGGGTTTAGTTAGAGAGGGTCCTTCTGCTTTCCTAGTTTCAAGCTTCATTGAAAATACCCTTGAAGAAGTTTTTCAGTTTCCAGTAGTTCAAGTATATGAACAAGTATTCTCTAAAAGAGAATTACTTTTTTGAAAAATGTTCATCACAAGCTCAAAGAAAGCATCCTTACCGCTGTAACCTTGGACTTGACACCCTGCCAAAAATTTTTCACATCATAGTTGTTCTTTATGGAGAGTGTATTCCAGATGCGGATCATGCCATCCCCAACGCCTATGGCCAAACAGCCTGTGTCCACAGGAGAGAAAGCCAGACTGTAGGCAAACCCTCCAAGGGAAGGCAGGGTCCAGCAGCACTCTAGGGTGGCCATGTCCCAACATTTTACCTGTAAAAGATTAAGGGTTAGGGCCTTTATAAAGATCACAGAAAGAAGAAAAAGAATCAACAATATAAATAGGATGGGCTCAAAAAGTGCATTAGGATAATGTGATTTAACTATTTCAGTAGGAATTGGAAAAAGTGTCTTCAAAGGGATCTCAGAATACATTTATTCCCTGAGATGTCAAGTGAATTGAGGGTCACAAAATTAAGAGTTCAGTGGCCTTTCCATTCTATTCTATTACAGCATTGGTAACCTTCTCATTTGCCAAACTCTAAATAAGAAAGAAGATGGCTTCAGGACAATGGAAGAATCAGCGTTCTTATCTCAAAAAGCTAAATATGTTATCATACCCAGTAGAAGAGGACTGCTAAGTTTGTAACTGTCTCTTAATTAACACATGGGCTTAGGAGGAAAAGTACACCAAACAAGCCTAGCTTAATTGCAAAATAGTAAGGTCTCTTAAATAAAGTCAGTTCTCTACCACAGAGATTTCATGAAGAGCAGATGGTTAAACTACAGATAAGTGTATTTTAAAGCTATACCATGACGATCTCATACATCCCCCATGGACGTATCTAGTCTTACTTATGATATTTACTTTAACATAAAGGCATCTTGGTGGCTCCTAACCTTTCCCTTATTTCTCTCCTGATGATGTTTTTAGTGCTGAATAGTAACAGTAACTCTCAATTGGAACTGGAGGTAAGGTCAGGTGTGAGAGCTGATGCATGCTTTGGAAAAGTCCTCTACTCCCATTGGAGTCATAAATCAGTGCTCAACAATGCTGAATGCAAAACAAGCTGTTCTTACATCTCTGTCCATTGACGTGGAAAGCAGCAGCTGTTTGTCATCCTCGGTTTGTAGAGGACATAAATTAAACACAATTCTTGAATGATTTTGCCCTTCTGATGAAGCGCTGAAGAGGGTATATTTCCGTCTCCAAGACTGAGTGAGATCCCAGAGCAGCAGTTCACCTCTGTGAAGGAAAACCAAGCATTAGGTTAGTTTTCTTTCACAAGCAATCTGAAAATAAGTGATTTGGGGCCCTTGGCTGCAAAATAATTTATGTTCATTCTTCCTTTAAGGAGAGAAAAATTATATATTCTGAAATATGCACAAAATATCTCTGGAAGAACACACACAAAAATGAGTCACTTGCCTATAGGGAGGAGAACCAAGCAGCTCGAGAAGACGGGTGGGAAAGGTACTTTTTATTATATGTACTTTCTTTTTGAATCACTCAAATATACTGGACTACTTTTTTTTTTAAGTCTTTTTTGAATTTATTTTTTAAATTCTTTTTTGAGGGTAATTATTTATTTATTTATTTATTTTAAGAGAGGTACTGGGGGTTGAACCCAAGACTTTGTGCAAACCAGTCATGCACTCTACCACCGAGCTATATACCCTTCCCTGGACTGCTTTTTGAACAGATTTTTCTAACGGTTTTTGGAGCAGTGGGTGTAGTAGGGCCGTGACTAACATTTTTGGAGATTTCTATATGCTTTACCTATATTACCCCTTTTAAAAAGCAGGGTCCTTCTCTGTTAAACGCACTTACCAAACCAGAAACTAACACAACATTGTAAATCAACTATACTTCGATACAAAAAATATTTTTTAAATTCACTTATCATCTCAATCAACTAGAAACCGGTGCTCAATAAATTTTGCTTAATGAATGGCCATAATCATCCTAAGAGACTGGAAACACTATAACCTCCCCCTTTTTTATGTGAAGTCATTTGAAGCTCAGAAAAGGGAAGGGTCACACTCATGGACACATAGCAGGCAAGTAACAGACTGATTCAGAAAGTGTTCTGCCTGACTTCTGAGTCCACACTGTTAACTATTAAGCCATACTTATTTGACCTTCTCACAACTCTGTTATTAGACAGCACAGGTATTAGTTCTATGATTTTCCTGTTTCAAATGGCCCAACATAATATAATCCTCAGCTATTGCTTTCTCCATCTTCTGTGTCTACAAAGAGAAGCCTAGGAATTCCTAAGGCTAGAGAGGAAGACAGAATGTCAGTGAGCATGGCCAAAAAAAAAGACTTACCCAAAACAGCTGGATACCAGCTGTGTTGGCTGATCCTTGGGCCAATGGAGTGTCAACCAAAGGCGCTCCTTAACAGTTGGGTCTATACCCCCTCCTCTTCTCTTTAGAGAGGGCAATTTCAACATCATCACCCCTGCAGATTAAAAGAAGGTCCGTGGACAGTCAAGACAGTGAAAGTACGTGCAAGAAGTCACCAGCAGTTCACAATACAGTCTGTGGCTTAAAAGTTTGTTACTTTGGTTTCTAGAATTAGGCCTCATTTTCTCAATGGAAACATACTAGCACATACACAGTGGTTAGTACAGCCTAGCTAATTTAGGTCTTACAAGCTTTTACAGGCTGTCTTGGCAACTTAAACATTAAGCATATTGTTTGTCTAAGAAAATGAGTTTCCAACTGGGATTGAGAATCCAACTGGTAACACAACACAAGATTCTTCAAAGCTGGAAGGACAGAGGATAGGAATCCTTCCAATTGGTGAGAAATCCAACAAAGGGGACAAATTAGGCAGTCAATACGTTGCAGCAGGGAAGTCCTCCACGCCTGACATGCTACTAATCAATGCTTCTTAGTCCATATTGCATATCAGAACCACTGCGGCACTTCTGAAAATACATATATATGCCAGGGCCCCACCCCTAGACGTTGTGATTCACTAGATTTGAAGTGGGCCTAGGCATCTCCAGCTAATTCTGCGGCATGACCACAGCTGATGGCCATTGTACTAGACATCCGTAAGTTTAGAGGTTACCCTTCTGGATGGATTTCTAGCCTGATGTTGTCCCCACTTGGGAATATCAGCCAAAGTATGTCGAAAAAACAGGGCATAAATCTTAAAAAATTCTGCTTTCCAACCACTGTTATATTATTATTATACAACTAGTGAGCACAGACTGAACCCTTACTATGTGCCAAGCACTGTGCTACCTGCTTTATATGCACTAATGCATTTGCACAAAGAGGAAATAAACTTCTACGGTTTTAAATAAACTGAGGAAAGAATATTGCTATAAAGATAAAGGCTAGATTTTTACAATAAAGGTAGCATTCATTCTATCTGGAGTGCCTCTCAATCTATAAATTTAAGGGCAAAGTTTTGTTCAAAGAGAAGCTTGGGAAAGTTATATGACTGAGCATCTCTGTAATTTGGGTAAACTGAACTTTTTCGTTTTAACGTGTACTTCTATATTGGGTGTGTATTATTTATTCTGCATTTGTCTATTAAAAGGTCTAGCTCTAGAGTGCTTTCCCATTCCTGTGGTCCAGGCCTTGCCATGTTCCGACATTCCCATTCTCATAACAAACATCTTGCCCTCCATGCCAAACAGTGACTCTTCTATGCATGATTAGAAACTCTCATCTCCAACACCAAAGCCAGATGTGCAGAGCACAGAGCGCTCCAGCCCAGGCTAAACTGGGGGAAGCAACTTTCTGGATAGAAAAGTGAAGAACTACTTTCTGACAGATGACACACTCTCAGGGTAACAAGATAATAAAAAAGCTTCTGCTTCCACTTCTACTGGATTGATACAGATTATATCACAAAAGAACATCAAACATGACTCTTACCTCGGCCTCTAGAGCAGCTCCAGATTCGAATGGTCTGGTCTTTGCTTCCAGTGGCTAAATAGCAGCCTTTTGCTACTGGAGTTTGTGCTGTAACTTTCCCATTGGGAATTTCAGGTTCTTCTAGGATAGATGGTAATTTTGTTTTTAATTTGAATTAAACATGTGCTTATCAAAGAAACATTAGTTTGCAAGAGCTCCCAAACCTTAGTTATTGCTTTCTTAGATCTGATCTGTAACAGCTGAAGTTTTAAATGTAATTCAAATGATACTATTCTACCCACTTTGTTCTTCAGGTCTAGAGAATACTGAACCCTCTTAAATCATCTCTACCTGAATTTTCCTCTTGATTTATGGATAAACAATCTTCACCAGGCAGGGGACACCAGGCTATGGAGTGGATCTCATCATCATGGCCTCGAAGCCTGTGAATAACTTCTCCTTTCTTACTGATGTCAATTATAACCACTATGCCATCCTTGTAGCTGAAAAGCAAGAGTTGGAGATATTATTGAAAAATGAAGACAGTCTCCCTAGTAAATATTTCACTGTAGGAATTACTGTGCATTTCTAAAATTTAAGTGCATTTGAGGTGGGGAGGAAGAGGGCAAGAAACAGTCTTTGTTTTTGTCCTTTTAAAACCAAAGTGCTTATTTCATATTGTTGTTTTTTAAACCCTCCCCCATGATCAAACTCTTGGCACTGAGTTATACTGTACACATTGCCTGGCACGAGGTCAAACAGTGGAGTCTGCTTGTGCTCAAAGGGGAACTTACAAAAAAATAGTTGTTACAGGGGCCCAGCAATTCCCCTAATTGGAGATGAATTTTTCCTAATACACTAAAAAAATAAAAACCCTTCATTTTTACAAATGATCTTACTTTTCTAACAAAGGCTGCAGAACTCTAACGTCTACATCTGGATATTCCCAGGCTGTTGTTTTTTGAATTCAGAAGAAACCGAGAAATTCTAAAACTTCTAAAACTTTTTTTAAATGATGATGTATTTCAGATAAAGAAGGATCCACCAATCAGCATAAGAAAAATTACCAATACAGTTAAAGTCCTCTGTATATCCCACTCCCATCAAACTTCTCTCCTCCTTTCTTCCCCAGAGGTAAACTGGTATTCATGAATTTTGTGTTCTATCATTCCTAGCCTTTCTTTATGTATATTCCTAAACAAGATCCAGAATTACTTTGTATATTTAAAAGCTTCATTTAAATGGTATCATGAAGTCTACTTTTCTGTAGCTTGCTTTTTATACTCATTCTGTTTGAGAGCCATCCAAGCTGACACATATAACTTTAGCTCCCAATCATTTATACTGTGGTATAATACTCCATTGCATCAATACACTACATGTTTAGTTATTCATTTCCCTTTTGAAGGGCTTCCATTTTTTACTATTACAAATAAAAAATGCTGCTATTAATAATCTTATGCACAATACAATTTCAGGTTTGATGCCTAGTAATAGAACTGCCAGGAAGTTTTGATATATATATATTTGCTTTACTAGAAAGTGTAAAACTCCTCTCCAAAGTAGGTGTACCTATTTATATTTCCTACATACTTGACAATCCTACTGGGAAAAACACCACTATAGCTTTCTTTGTCTTTCTCCTTTTATTAAAACATTTCTTTTTCCATTATAGCTTTATTAAAAAAAATCAAATCATAGACTATATCAAATCTTTGAAGACATGGACTTTGAAAACCATCAATCGATACAACCTAATCAGTCATATGATCAAGGTGTTTTGCAATTTCAGTCAAGACTTCATGGAATAATCAGTTTTGAAGAACCTCTGAAAACAAATCGTTCTAATCCAATCCTGTGTCTGTCTTCTACCTGAAAAACTCTTCTTGTGAATTCCTGCTCATCTTTCAAGGTCAGTTTGATTCAACCTTCTTCTGCCCCTGCCTACCACCCTTTCTGCTCCCCCTCTCTTGTATCCCATGGCAACAAGGCTCCCACTTCAAAGAGACCACCGATCCACAGAACCCCTTCCATTTGCACTGTTACTCACCCACATCTGTCTTCCTGTCCTTATATCCATGCAGCAAGGATTTCATGATCCATCATTATAATTAGTCCTTAAAAAACACCCTTATCTCCTTTGTCCCCACCCCCCAGGGGTATTTATGCTACAAAACCCCAAACCTGGTTGAATCCAACCATCTTCTTTCTCAATCACTTTGAGTAGTTTACTTAGAATTCATAACCATGATCCCTAGCTTGGCACTCAACAGCGACCACTGGACCTGCACTCTCCCTCAGTAAGTTCATTTTCCTGTTCTCCAAGATGACTGTTTTCATACCTTCATCCTGCATCCAGCTCCTTCCCTACCCTGAACTTGACTCCATCTCTCTTGACTTGTGTCTCACTAAGAAAATCAGAAGCTGTCAGAATCAAACACCCTCCCCCGCTTCCAAACAGATTGACCAACCTACTTGCCCCTATTTCCATATTCTCAACTGTTCTTTCTACTTGTAATCTGGATCCAGTTCCCTCTTGGCTTCTCAGTATCACTCCTGTATTTCACTGTTTACGCCTGCAACAAGCTCTCCCTCTTCTGTCTCATTTCCATCAGCATAAAAACATGCCTTTGTTATCTTCCATTTAATACTCCCTTGACCCCCATACACCTCCTCTGGCTTCATGTCTATGCACATTTTCACAACGAACTTCGTGGAAAAGTTGTCTCCATGTTTAGTTACCTCACCCCTTGGTCTTTTGAATCAACTCTGGTTGGACTTTCTCCTCCAGCATTCTGTGTTTGTGTCTAGTCTTCAAACTAGAGTGAATGGACATCTTTGGGAGAAAAGTAAATGGAGTGGTGAAGGAGAGGGGTATGCCCACCCAGCCAGTTTATGTGACACAACCTTGGTGATCACTGGGGAGACAGATCCCAATACCAGATCACGTTCCCAATCTAGTGGGAGAGCTGAGAACCAGAGACAGAGCTGAGTCATGTGACACCCTGGAAGTAAATGTTATACCAAGGTTAAATATGGAGGGGAAAAAAAGGTGAGAGAGGACATTTCTGATATTTGGAGGTTGACTGAAGAAACCAGATATGAAGTGCAGTATCATGGAAAGTGCAGTATCATGGAAACTAGAGAGAGTGGGAGAGATAGTGAGGACCTGGAGGTTACAGGAACAAATAATGCAGGGAGAGTGGTTAACACCTATAACCGGTTTCCTCTAAAGAATAAAGGGATAGAAGGTAAAGCAAATGCAAAATAAGGTCATAAACAAAAATAAATCATACAGATGACACAGGACTTACCCAATGGCTATTAAATCTTCATGATGAGGTGAGCAAGTAAGACATAAAATTGTCCTGGGTTCAATAAAGAGGTGCTGGCTGTCATTTCTGTTAAGCCAGTAACAGAAAACTACTCCCTTTTCATCTCCAGATACTATTAAATCCTTTACTCGAGGAGACCAGTGCAATGCTGATATTGTATGCTTTAAAACAAAACAAAAATGTATTGGCTTTTCATTTGTCAAGGCTAAATTTTTACTTAGTTTTTAACTTGTATAAATAAAGCTAGGCACATTATCTAGGTACTTAATAAATACCGTTAGGACCACTTGTGTAGCAATAAGACATTATCACCAAGTGATAGGAGGATTTAGCCTACTGGGAATCAAAGAACCAAAATTTTTCCTTTGATAGATTAATGCAAAATTCTTAACTAAGATTAAGTGAGTCCTTTCCTTTCCTACATTCTCTTAAAAGGCGGGTGTATCAATTAATCATGTAGTTTGGCAACAAGTTTCATTCATTTGTAGTGTACATCAAGAGTCTTTTTCAGGTAAGGAACCAGAGAGTAAGTATCTTAGTCTGTGTGGGCCATATTGTCTCTGCTGCAACTACTCAACTCTGCTGTTGTAGCATGCAAGCAGCCAGGACTTAAAATTGTAGACAGCACTTAACTGAAGATGGTGGTTGTATTCCAATAAAATAATTTGTAAAAGCAGGCAACAGTACAGTTTGCTGACCTCTGGTCTATATGCATTTCCTTCCAAAAAAGTTTTGAGGTACCTTACAATATAGAGCTTCTTATCTAATGAGCTAACACAGTAATAAAAGTTACCTTGCACAGATGAACTAGCAAAACTATACTTGACGCAAGAGAAGCCTGGCACAGATACACAATTATGGTCTGAGAAACCAGTAAGCCATGGTACCTGATGGAGTGCATGTTCCGTTACAACTGTTTTTGTCTCTACATCCCAGATTTTCACAGTCCCGTCGTCCGAGCTGGTGGCGCAGAGGTTGTATTGACCCGGGTGATGAGAAAAGGTGAAGCCAGAGACCCTTTCGGTGTGTCCCACCAACTCCCCTATGACTTAAAGCAAAACCAGACTCCAGGTTAAAGTGCTACCTAAGATTTCTGGTAGAATCATACTATTGTTAAATGGTTTGTGGGATCTAACTTATCCAACGGTATGACAAAAATATCCAGGGACTCATGATCCGAAACCCAAAGTTCTGGTATTGGCTCTGTCACGTGACTTCAGACAAGTCATTTTATCCTCTTGGGCCTAGGTCTTTTCAACTATAAAATGCTGTTTATATCCCTTGAAGTGCCTAGTTCTCAGGCTGAGGAGCAGCTCAAGTGAACAATGTAAAAGGGATTCTTACTTAGATCTGGCCAGAAGTCTCTAGGAATAGAGTATTTGGCAGGATCTCGCTTAGGGCCTGGAGTTGTAGGCAGCCCCCAACCCCAGGGAGGCTCTCAGGGGCCCACACACACGCGGCTGGGGAGGAAGGCCTAGATGTTACAAATGACTGAGATTAGACAGGCGTAACTTTGCAGTAAGTCCGCGGATCCACGTGAGCGCGCCAGGAGGCGGGATCGCTCAGCCACAGCGTGGTGTAGAGCTCAACCTTGGAGACCGGGACGCGACTCAGTTTAGATGACTGAGCAGACCCTTCTCCCTGCCCAAGCCTCAGTTTCCCCATCTATAGAGAGAGGGGTGTCTGGAGACGCACACTCGGCTCCCCGGGGGAACGCAAGAAGTGCAGGAAGGCTGGGGCTAAGAAGTGGGGGAATTACCTCGAAATGGGGGCGTCCCCGGGATCGCGTCCGCGCCCGGGCCCACGCGGACAAGGAAGACGGAGGTCCGCGCGGCGAAACCGAAGAGGCCCCCGGGCACTGCATCGCTGCATCGGGCACAGTACCAGTTAGGGGAGGGCGGCAGCACACGCGGCTCCTGCCCCATGATCACCGGCAACCAGGGACGAGGGAAGCAACCTCTGTGGCAGACCGTTAGTAGCCTCACGCCGTAGCCGGGAGGGGGGCGGAGTTGGTCCGGAGCTCCGCCTCTTCGGGCCCTCTGCTACGGCGCGCGCGGAGGTCCAAGCTACACCGCGCGCTCTGGCTGGGAAGGGCGGGGCCCGGAGCCATGCGCTCTGCCTCCCAGCGCCGCTTGCGGCCCGAGGGTCGGGTGCTGCCTGAGCCCAAACCCGGGTTTAGGCATTCTCACTTCCTACAGCAAGGTGTATAATTAAGAGGTTAGGCTGGTGAAGTCACCTCCCCGCACTGCTTGTTTATTCTCTGGGCCTGTTCCACTACTATGCCATCAAAATTTATTTTAAAGCTGTGTGTGTGTGTATTGCTAGCTCTGAAGATGCTTTAAAGATAACTACAAGAAGCCAATTAACAAAAAGATGAAAGTTTGAAAAAGAAATCAAAAAGGGAAGAATTTCTGCAACTGGGTCGAAAATCTGGCTCTGGGTTGTTGATACTCAAGGGTAAGCTAGTATTGCCAGTTGTTATCTGAGAGACTTTAACCCATCCTACATCTCTTCCCTCATTTGGAGAAGGAAGATGATAATCCATGCCTTGTTGGATTGCCAGAGGAATATCTGAAATTTAGTGGAACGCTTACTGGGCATATATGGTGGCAAGTGCCTGATGAATATTAATTCATCTTTTGGACGTCAACCTGGAGATTAGCGTTATCCTTTGTATTTGAACTGTTTGTTTTTTATTTTTATTTATTGAAGTATAGTTGAGTAACAGTATTATATGAGTTTCAGGTGTACAACATATTGATTCAAAATTTTTGTAGATTATACTCCATTTAAAGTTATTATGAAATATTGGCCATATTCCCTGAACTGTACAATATATCCTTGTAGCTTATTTATTTTTATAAATAGTAGTTTGTATGTTTGCTCTTTAGAAGAGCTTTCATTTATCTCTAGTGATCTTTACAAGCCTATGCCATAGAATACTTATTTCAGACTGTTTTACTGACAAGAAAACTGAAGCCCACCCGTTAGTTAGCTTGTTCACGATCTCTGTTTTCATAATCCTTCCAGGTCATTTGTGAGGTGAGGCGTCACAGTTTTTCTGGATCCCCATGAATCTCCGGAAACTCGCTAATTTAGGGCGTTTATTAATTCATTCATTCGAAGCCAGGCTGGCGGGACCATGCTGGAAGCGCCAGCAGCGTGCTTACAATCTTCATGACGACACCTGGGGAGTAGGTGCCGCTCGGTCTCGCGATGAGAAAAGGGGTGGTGGTGGAGAAAAACCCGAGAATTGCGCATGCGTATTGCCCAGTCGGCGTCTGACCTCGGAGGATTCCGTAGAGGGTGGGAGAAGATGGCGGCGGCAATACTGGAACGTTCAGGTAAGGGTTTCTTTAAGGGATGGAAGAAGGGAGTGGAGGTGAGAGTCTGAATTGACGGCTTGCGTTGATGTTGCAGGTGCGTTATGGTTGCAGAATCTGAGGGGGAAGCTGGCGTTGGGGTAAGTCTCTCGTCTTGGAGTTGCGAAAGGGTCCAAGGCTCCCTTATGTGCCAGTCCATTTCTGAGAGTCTGGGTGTCAGGCTCTGCTTTAGGCTCTGAGGCTAGCGAACCAGACAGCCAGAGTCCACTTTGCACTTCGTTTTTTCGCCGCCGTATTGCATATACCTGCAGGGCTCAGGTTTACCTGTGACCGAGCAACATTGTAAATATGTTTTCCCAACAGTCTTTTCTGTTCTTTCTGATAAGATTAGACTCTCCCAACCATGTTGGGATTGTACTTTTCAGGCTCCCTCTCTAGTTAACTTGCTTACATGAGCAGGGAGTGTTGTGGACAACTGCGGTTTACACTGAACCTGACGTTGTGTTAAAATCTTCACACGCAACATTCTACGTAGAGTAGGTACTGCTGTACTCCTTTTTTTCACACAAGGAAATTGAAGTCCCCAAAGTAAAATGAGTTGCCCGAGGTTTCTATTTATAGGAAGTTTGGAAGTTTTACAGTATTCTTTGACCTTAGGACAAAAACGTTCTTTACGGTTTAGGAATGCATTTGAG
This sequence comes from Camelus ferus, assembly GCF_009834535.1. Classification (NCBI taxonomy): domain Eukaryota; kingdom Metazoa; phylum Chordata; class Mammalia; order Artiodactyla; family Camelidae; genus Camelus; species Camelus ferus. Next base: position 109,508,653 of record NC_045698.1, read on the forward strand.
TCAATACTGGCAAGAAGTTTTCTCTGCCTCCTTCTCATTGGGCCTCTTCTGTAGTACAGCTGTTCGTATTTGGAGATTGATAATATGATTGTAAATTTTCTACTCGGTGCATTTGTTAAACTTAATTGAGGTTTAGTTCGTAGGTTTTGGAGACAGACTGTGATTTTGGAAAAGTTACTTATTTTTTCTAACCTTCAGTTCTCTTTCCTGATATGAGAGGAATATTAATACCTACCTTATAGATTTGTAATGAGGATTAAATGAGATAATGTATGTGAAGTGTTTTGCGCAGTGCATGGCATATACTAATCCCACCTTAAATCTTAACTGCCTTCAATGTTTTTATCATTATGAATTATTACTGAGTTTCCATTATATTTAGCCTTGTCTTAGATTCCTGGCTTGGGAGATGAAAATGTGGGCTAAAGAATAAAATTGAAAGTACTGGCACTTAGGATTTGTCTTCACTTTGCTATGTTAGATTGTCTTCTATCAGTTCACCCGTGGCCTTGCTGATGTACTTACTTTTTCTGAGAGTGCTGTGCCTTTACTTGTTTCTTGGCTTTTTCTCTGTCCTCACTTTATGTCATTAACAGCAGTCTTCATTATTCAAACCCCTGTTTAACTGTTTTAACTTCATGAGATTTTTCTCAGATCTCACTAAAAATGAAAGAAATTAATTTTTCCTTCCTTTTAATATGTGTTCTTTAAATAACGGCTTCATGTATAGGTAGGTGTCTGCTATCTTATATCTCCTGGACAGTTAGGAACAGTTCTTGCTTCTCTTTGTAGCTCCAGCATACGGTCTTGCCCATTGGAATATTTTGTTAATTTTGGTTGATTTAAAGTGTCCAGCACTGACATGTATTGGGAAGCTCTGAGCAAGTAGCTGAAGCAGTTTGGCTTCAGCCTTTTCATCTGTGTAATACAAGAGGGTTGGATTTTGCTAGATAAACTCTAAGGCTTTTTCTAGCTTCGAAGTTACATAATTTTATGAAACCCTGTTCTGGACTTCCTAGTGGGGAAATGACCATATGAAAACGAAGTACAATAGGTGAAAATAATGCTCATGATAACTGTGTAAGATCTTAGAGGTCATCTGATTTAATGACTGGATACCTAACTGCATACAGATACCACACAGATAATAGAAATGAACTAACTAGAAGTGGTCTTTGTAAAATAAGAGAGAATGGTAGGACCGTTGGCTGTCAGTAGCATGCATTCCTCATCTAAAAGCATTGAATTGGATTAAGAAACAGTGGTGCCGACCGAATAAAACTTTTCTGCAGGCTGTATTTGGTAGTAGACTGACTATTTCCAACCTTTGAATTTCAAGTCTCCCGTTCTACTTACGCATGCATTTGGGAAGTTCTGTGACTTACTGAGGGTTACACAGCAAGGACATCGTAAATCTAGGATCTAAACAGAAAATTCTCTGGCTGTAAGTCGTGCTCTCTCACATCACAGGAAAATAGTGATGAGCCCTGTTGGGCGAGTCTGAAAGAGCTGATATTGAAGTTTTAGTTTAAAGAGTGAAGAGTACATTTTAGTGGTTTAGAAATAGAAGGGCCAGTGTAAAAGTTTGACAGCACTAGTTACTAAGCTGTACATAATTTAAAATTCTCCACAAGAAAGCCAAGTTGGAAATGTCATGAATCAGCAGTTTGGTGGAAAAATGATGACAGCAGTGTGATATATTTGAATAAACATTGGGCTGCAGGTGACAGAGCTGGACTTTAGGTCCCTGTCAGGGTCATGTGTTGTGTGTGGCCTTAGGCCATTTGCTTAACTTCTCTGAGGCCCAGTTTCCTCACCTCAAGAAATGATATTTAATAATATTCAACTTCAAGGGTGATTGTGAGAATTAAGAGACTAGTACATAAAATGTCTATTATAGTGCCTGGCACTGTGGAGGTGTGGTGATGGAGATGCTACTGCCATGAAGTTTTTTGAGAGGAGTCATTTTATGCTGAAACCAGTCAGTAGCTACTCAGCACCCCTAGATGAGATTACGTATTTCATCTGTCAGCCCTACTTTTATAGGACGATTCGCAGGAAGGTAAACTGAAACATACGTTAGGTTACTTTTTTATTTAATTGAGTCACTCTTAAGGGACTTTTCCAAAGTAAAGGGTAGAAATTATCTCTGGTTTTTATGCATTTATGCTTTCAGTGTTCTGATTGCCATGACCAGATTTGATAACCACATTGATTTGTACTCCTTTAATTAAGTCTTAGAGGTTGTTTTAGGACAGTGGTTTTTAAATTTGTCTCACAGACCCCTTTGAAATTGTGACAAAGATCACAAAACGTGTTCCCAGAAAAAATGCATATGACATTCATAGTTTGGCTTGTAATTTCATAATCCTTAATCTAGAAAACTTTGCACTGGGACAGCATAACTAAACATAAGTAATAATACACATAATAATAATAATAAAAAACATAACTACACAATAATGATTAATGGTGTAAAGTATGTTGGAAAATATGTCAGGCAGTGCCCTTTGTGTTAATGGGTGAAACACTTCCCTCGATTTATTTTGAAAATTTCAATCCTACAGGAGAATTGAAAGAATCCTTCATCTGGACTCATCAGTTGATAACATGACTTTAACTGTTTCTATAAATATACACGCTTTTTTCCCCTGAGTCATTTGAAAGTGAGTTGTACACATTATGGTACTTTATTCCTAATCACTTCAAACTATGTTTCCTAAAAGTAAAGACAGTCTGCAAGAACTACACACCATGATCAAAATGGTACAGTTTAGTGATCTTTTATTTTAATGTTTTAGTTAAATAAATTTAGATAGAAATCCAGTATATACTGACATTTACTTTTGAAAAAGAAAAATTGACTATTAGTTGTAGCTTGTCAGTAAGCCCTAAAATGGCCATTTCCTAAAATGAGGAGACCTTATAGATGGACATTTTCAGTTCCATAATATTTATGTCCATTTAGTGAGTCTCTTGTTTATGTGACATTTTATTCCTTTCAAAGGACTCTCAAGACTCCTCTTTGCATTAGAGTTTGTATCTGGTTGATCTGGTTTGTATCTGAAAAGTTTCTGTATTAATTTCTTAAGGCTGCTATAACAAATTACCTCAAATTGGGTGGCTTAAAACAATGGAAATTTATCCTCTTGTATTTCTGGAGGCCAGAAGTCCAAAATCAGCAGGCCCATTCTCTCTGGAAGCTGTAGGGGAGAATCTATTCCTTGCCTCTTCCAACTTCTGGCTTGTCTTCACCTTACAGTTCCCTCCGTTTGTCTGCTTCAAAACTTTGTCTGCATCTCTCTCATTAAAATACATGGGATTACATTTAGGACTGAACAAGGTAATCCAGGATAAGCTCCTTATCTCAGCATCCCTAACTTAATTACCTCCTTTGCTGTAGAAGGTATTATTCACAGGTTCTGGGGAAGAGGATGTGAACATATCTTTGAGGCCACCATTCAGTCCACTGCAGTCTCCCTCACAAGACGTCTTGTACCTCATCTTCAAATCTTTATTTCAGCAAGATGCCCTGTGAATCACACTGTTACTTCTGCTGTGTCTGCAGCCTGGAGTGCTCTTTTACCAGGTTTCTGAATGTGGAAGCCTGCACTTTCTTCAACATGCAGCTCAAGTTCCAGCTCCTTAAAGCCATCCCAGTTACTATAGCCCTCCTGTTACTTCTGACATTCTAATGCCTGTGACACATTTATGGTTAATTCTCTCTCTGAATTTCAAATCACCCGAGGGCTAGAAATACGTTTTATGTTTCTTTGCCTTCTCATCACCTAGTATAGTATCTGTAGTATAATAAGAAATATATTTGGTCTTTGTCTTTGGTTCCTGGCACAGAGCTCCTAAAATCATTGGAATTTTCTGAGTGATAGGAGTGTCTTTTGTTGATCATAATGAGCCCCTTTTGGAACAAAGAGGTTGGAAAAGAGCTGGGAATCAGGTTACAAAAACTGGAGCAAGTTACAAGGTTCTGAGAGCTTCTGGGCTGGTGAACACATTGATGTGTTTGGAAGGTGGTGTGCCTGGAAAGGGCATAGACGCTCTGTGCCCTCCCCACCATGCCTTGTCCTATGCATCACTTCCATTTGGCTGTTCCTGAGTTGAATCCTTTATAATAAACATAGGAAAAGTATTTCCTTGAGGTCTGTGAGCTCTTCTAGCAAATTATTGAACTTGGGGTTGGGGGTGGGGACCATGAGAGCTAGATCTGTAGTCAGCCAGGCATAAATGTGGGTAATCTTGACACCCCTTTTGTGTCTGGCTTCTGAAGCGGGGGCAGTCTTGTGGGACTGCACCCTTTAACTTATGGGATCTGAAGCTAACCTTCAGGTAGATGGTTAGAATTGAATTCAATTGTTGGATACCGAGTTAGTGTTAGAGAATTGATTGTTGGTATAGAAAACCCCCTACTCATTGGTGTCAGAAGTGGTGTCAGGAAAAAGACACCAGAGTACCCTATCCTTATTAGTTGGTCAGTAGGTATAAGTTGGTAAAGTATAAGTCAACCTGACAGATGGCAAGTTGTAGTCTCAAATATTGCCAGGAATTGAGATTTTTTTTCCGCTCTAGTACCAAGAAGGAATCCTAATGGCAAATTTAGCATGGGTACAGATTTCTACCGTTATGTAATAGAGTAGCTTGTGCTGATTATCCAAATTCATTTATTTATTCTATTTTTTTATTTTTCTTAATTCTAATTATTCCTTAAGTTAAAATAAGGCCTTCAGAAGCTCTGTTTGCCCATGCAATGAGTTACTCATTAGAATATGACTGTTATTACTATGAATGATACCATAGTGATCTGAAAGGGTTAATGCTTTATTTTCAATTGATTATTGACGTCAGGGGCTCACACTAGCTTCTCTGAGGGAAGATGTTAAGTCTGTGAAGTAGGAAGTTGATCGAGAATATATTTATAAACTTTTTGATTTATTCTCAAATTCTTTGTTAAAAATTGTTCTGAGAATTGTGACTTTGTTTTTTATTTGTTCTCATCCCTCTCTATAGTAGGCCAAACACCCCCAAATATATAAACATGCAGATATTTATATATGTATATACATGCACATACATGCGCTATGTCATGAAAAAGAAGAATAACATGGGGGCAGGGAAGAATGAGACTTCTTTAAGTAGTTGTTTTGGGGCTCTGGTAGCTTACCCTAGGAGGTTACAGATTGGAGATCTATTTGATAAGTTAAGCCAAAAGGTGTGTTTTGCTTGGGTTATACAGTATTTAAAAACTTCCTTTTAAATCAACATTTAAAAACTGGTGGCCTTCTCATCAAAACCTAGGTTTCTAGATTCTGTTATGCACTGCAAGGCATGGCAACAATTTTCTAGAGCAGAAGAGTGTACCACTGTTTAGATGGGCCATATATTCTTCAGTTTTCCTCATTTTCTAACCAGATGTTATAGTTTTGCCTACTTATTTATACCCAGCTCTCTTACCATGTTTATATTACCTGGCTGTTCTCTGTATTTTTGAATTCATTCTACAAATACGTATTTAGTGCCTTCTTTGTGCCAGGTACTGTTCTAACACCGGGAATTTTGTAGTGAACAACAAACATAATAATCCCTCTCCTCATGGCGAGTACACTCTGGTGAGGCAAATAATAGGCAAAATAAGTAAAATACAGAGTGTGTTAGATAGTGACAACTGCTTAGGAGGAAAATGAAAGCAGAGAATGGAAATAGGAAGTACGTGTACGTGAGAGGGAGGTTGCAGTTTTGGATAGGAAAGGCCTCACAAAGAAGATAGCATTTGGGTAAAGATTTGAAGGAAATAAGGGAGCGTGCTGTCAAACTAGGCCAGCATCTGAGCGACTGCATTCTTGTCAGATGGACCATGAGTGCAGAGTCCCGAGGAAGGAACATACCTTGTATGGTTGAAAGCAGGGAGTGAGAGGACGGAGGTGGTAGTAGGAGATGAGATCAGAAAAAGGACTAGGAGCTCATGTAGAGCTTTGTGGGTCATTGTAAGTGCTTTGATTTTTATTCTGAGTGAGATGGGAAAGCATAGCTGGATTTTGTGTGTAGGAGTGCTGTGATCTGACTTTTGTCTGAGTGGTTCTTTCTGTGCTGAGACTAGACCAGAGCGGGGATGGAGAACAGGATAGAAGCAAAGACCATTGGATATTTCTGGTTAGAGATTTTGGTGGCTTGAATTAGGTGGCTTTGAAGGTGGGTAAGTGGTTGGGTTTTGGCAGTATATCAGTGACAGCTGACAGTTCTTATTGATGGATTGGATATGGGGTGTGAGAAAGAAGGGTGATATCAGGGTTTATGACCTGAGCAACTGAAGGATGGAGTTACTGTTGACTGAGATAGGAAGACTTCCAGAGGAGCAGTTTTTGGGGAGAATGTCAGGAGCTCAGTTTGGGGCTTGTGAAGTTTGGGAGATCCAGTAACATAACAGTGGAGAAGTGAGGAGGCAATTGGATTTTTGGGTTTGGAGTTCAGAGGAGGCATGTGAATTTGGTAGTCATCAGTGTATGAACAGTGTTTAAAGCCAGGAGAGTGGTTGACTTCACCATGAGTGTGAGTATAGATAGAAAGCACAGGAGTCCAAGGATTGATTCCTACTGCGACAGCCAACATTCACAGATCCAGGTAGGAGGACAGAAGGAGACTGGAGATGTATGTAGAGAGGAAAACCCAGAGTGTGTGGTGTCCTAGAACCCAAATAAAGAAAGTGTTTCAAGGAAGAGCACGTGACCAGATGTGATATTGTGATTTATGAGAATATTTCTCATATATATTTAGTCTTTGTGATTCTGGCTCACAGCTCCCAAAACCCTTGGAATTTCCTGAGCCATAAAGGTAATGGGAGCATCTTTTGTCATATTTGGTCTCTTGTCCTCAGTTCCTGAAATGGATTCGGAGCCATAAAAGTGAAATAGCTGTCTTGTTATTCTTAACAAGCCGCTTTCCACCACAACGGGGCTTTTGTTAATTAGGTGACTTTTGGGAAGCGGCTAAGATTAGGGACTGGTTGCCAGGGGAACCAACCATGAATAGAGGGGTGGAACTTTTCCACGGAGGGGAGAAGGGCTGGAGGTTGAATCAGTCACCAATGGCCAGTGAGTGAGTTAATTATGCCTATGTAATGAAGCCTCCCTGAAGACCCAAAAGGAGAGGGTTTGGAGAGCTTCTGAGTTGGGGAACCACTACATTTCAGTGTGCCACTGTGCTGGGCCCCAGGTTTCAAGAGGACAGAAGCCTATGTTCGGGACCTTGCCCTGTGTGTCTCTTCTTGCTGCTGATTCATATCTTTTAATATCTTTTTTAATAAATTGGTAATCTAGTGCATAAATAGGTTTCCCGAGTTCTATGGCCTGCTCTAGCAAGTTAATTAAACCCTAGGAGGGGGTCATGAGAACCTCTTGATTTATAGCCAGTAGTTCTGAAGCACAGGTAACAACTTGGGCTTGCCGTTGGCGTCTGAATTGGAGGGTGGTCTTGTGCGACTGGGCCATTAACTCGTGGAATCTGATGCTGTCTCTAGGTAGGTAGTGTTAGAATTGAGTTCAATTGTAGGACACCTAGCTGGTGTTGGAGCGTTGCTTGTTGGTGGTGTGAGGAACCTCTCCCAGCATTGGAATTGTTGGGTGGTCAGACCCCTTTTGCCAGAGATATTTAGATCATTCTCAGATGAGGACTGAGAGTTCACCATTGGATTTTACAGCACAGATATCTTGGTGACCTTGATAAAGGAGTTTTGGTGGAGTGATGTACGCAAAAGAGCCTGACTGGAGAGGGTGAAGGATGAATGGGGGTGGGGCTAGAATTAGGCATAGGGAGTTTAGGTAACTCATTCAAGGAGTTCAGCAGTAGCTAGAGGAATTTGGTCAGGGGACGGTTTAAGTTGGGAGGTATTAGAGTATATTTGTTTGCTAATGGGAGCAGTCCAATAGAGAACAAAAAAATGGATGATTTAAAAGGGGGAAGAAAGAATTGCTGGAGCAGTCCCCTTGAGTAGGTGGGAAGGAATTGGATCTAGGGAGCAAGGGATGGGATTGGTCCAAGCTAGGGCATAGACGGTGCAGGCATAGTAACAAGAGAAGGTAGTAAATATTTATGAACATGAATGCAGGTATATAGATTAGGTGGTGGGAGCTTGTGGAATTTCTCTTCTGTTTCTTCAATTTTCTCAGTGAGTAGGCGTGATTGTCAGCTGAGATTGAGGATGACGGAGGAGATATGGGGGCTGTGAGTAGCAAGAAGAGATACGAAGTTTGTCTGCACAGGCTAGGAGAATAAATGGACTAGGGAAATATATTAGGACTGCCAGGCAGCCTTAAAGGCCCGCTTGGGGTTTATGAATAAGAATGTAAAATTTAGGCATTTAGTCATCTTTGATTTACGGAGTGAGAAAATCTGGCTTATTAACCATCCACATGTGTATAGCATGGTAACAGCAGCCTTTTGGAACAGAGAGGTCATGCTCAGTAGTCTGCAAAAATTAGCTGTTTTTTGTTTTCAATTTTTTTAGCTGCTACTTTAGTTAATAGTGACTTCCAGTTGGGAGTAATTTTGCCGTATACCTTGCCCCAGGTGACATTTGGCAATGTCTGGAGACATTTTTGGTTGTTACAACTCAGGCAGGAGGTGCTACTGGCACCTAGTGGGTAGAGGTGGGGGACACTACCAAACATCCTATGAGGAAGGCACAGGACAAACCTTACAACAAGAAATGACCTGCCTAAAATGTCAGTAGTGCAGAGATTGAAAAACTCTGAGCTTATCGTGGCCCAAAGTTGCTGGGATTTCACTTTTTTTGTTTGCTAAAGTTTTGTTTCCTTGTTGGATTGTCCTTGACTTTTGCAAAGTAAAACTATATTGCGTTATGAGACTGTACACATCACTTCAGCCTTTTATTTTAGATTTTAATTGAGGCAAGAGGGAGGATGTTCTTTTATTCAGTCTCAAGTGTGGGATTAATTTAATGTTGTCGGAAGTAAATATGGAACAAAGAATTTTTTTACCTTGATGCATCTAAGAACATGATTTTCTTAAGATTGAGCCTGAGGCCAGTATTATCTTCACTTGGGATTTGGGTATACCTTGTACTAAATTTCATAATGAACTTTGAGTAACAAAGAGGAAGTATTCTATCAGATTTTAACTTTAGAAAGTTTCAGATACTCTGCCTTAGGCACTGAGTTAACTCTTAATCCTAAAATTTGGCTTGTATTTGCTTCTCTTTAGTGCCTAATGAGTATGGGCAGGATTTGAAAAGTGGTACTTAAACTTAATCCTCAAGTATTGGTAGATAGTAAACAGCAGAATAATGAGAGAAAGAATTCATGTGCTAATTCCAGAATACCGTCTACTTTCTTCTTGAGCTCTGGCAGTCTCACTGTACTCTGGGTACCTGTGTGTATGTGTTGTGTACAAGCACTCTGGAGTGTTGGTTCATGCCTGCCTTCCTTCACTTAGTTTACAGTGATAGAAGCTAAAGGGGTTTGGGTTTTCTAGTAAATGGAAGGAAGTAAATATCAGTAGTGATACTTGAATTTCAAAATGATAAAAGTTGATCCTTGTTGCTTTTCAGTGTTTTTGTTTTTGTTTACTTGCTGTTTTTTTTTTTAAAGATTTTAACTTATTTTCATTCTTTAGAATGCTAACAGTAAGCTAGAGTTCTAGGCAGACTTAAAATTTAATATTTGTTAGAAAATAGTTTTACAGAAGGAAATGGATCCTAGCAATAACCCATGCTATCATAGGTTAATTCTGCCAGATTCCTTTTCTTGAATTTGTTTTCTCTAGTGACTCTTCATGGGCTTTCTTACATAAAAAGTTCTCATAAAAGCCTTAAGTTTTGAATTAGTTCTATTTTCAATTGGACCTTAGGATCGGTTCCTGCTTTAATTCAGTGTTATTCCCACAGTTGGCCAGGAGAGGGCACCTCAAAACTTTTTGCTTCAATACAGGTCTGAATTAAGTACCTCATTTGGAATGATATTTTAATTTAACTAGATTACAGTTGTTTAGTATTTGCTTGATAATACATTTTATGAAGCATTTGAGCCCTGAAAGAATTACAAGTATTCAGAAAGCTTTATCATTATTCAGTCATAATGTATTTAATTTATTAAGCATTGTATTTAATTCACTGAATGTGTATTGAGGATTTGAGGAGTGTAAGACACTGTGTTAGAAATGGGGGATACAGAAAGCATCGACCTCACCCTCAAGCAGTCTTTCAGACTGTTCAGTATAGTAGTGGTTTCATTGAAGAAGAATTAAATAAAAGCCAAGGCATTCTTATTTCTGTAATCATGTTGTCAACCTTGAAATTAGATATAGGATTAAGGTTCTGAGAGACCCTGGAGATGAAGTACTCAAATTCCCTTTCTCATAGATAAAGAAACTGAGGTTCCAGGAGTTGACAAACTTAGTGCATCAACAAAGTACAACTTCATAGAAACAAATGATCATGATTATAAACATGAGATGGTTTAAAATTGTGTAATATGAAGTTTACAGTTCACAGTGTTTATTTTTGGACAACAGGAAAGATGAACTGCTCAGAAGTCCTGTTTAAAATTAATACTAGCTATCAGTGTTTATCATGTGCTAGGTTCTGTAGGGTGGTGTACAGTAATTATTTATCCACCACTAACAGAATAAAGTAGGTGTTGTTCTTCTCATTCTAAAATTTATTGAGCCATAATATGTGTCAGATTAAGTATTTAACTTACAATATCTCATTTGAGCTTCTGAGAAAGCCTATGAGGTAATTATTATTGCTCCATTTACTGATGACAAAACAGATCTAGAAAGTTATGTGACTTCCCCAAGGCTGTTCACCTAGTATTAGAGTTAGGATTTAGACCAGGTCTATTTGACTCCATAGTCTCTGCCCTCATCACCTGGCTTATGGTTTTATTAGGAAATTCTGCCCTCTAATATCATGTATTCTAGTTTTGTGCTTTTCAGTTAGAATAGTGGAACCTAAATGTGGATGGCAAAGGATTTTGTCAGGTATTTTGATGGCATTCATCAGTGAGCTTGAGGTGTAGAGTAGGAGAAATGAGCCACTAGAAGAAGAAAAGATTTTTAAAATTCTTTAGCCTGAATGATTTGAGGATTAAAAACAAAGGCTTTGCCAAGTATATAAGCTAGTTGCATATATTGTGTGAGAATCTGCCAGTATACAACAACTTCGAATATTTAAGTCTGGGTTAAATATTTACTCGGTATCTATGTACCAAATACTGTCCTTGGTGCTCGAGTACCATAGGATGCCATACTTGCCCTCAAGGTGCTGAAATCTATATACTTACTACGGGAACTCATTTTTCTACACCCAACTAACTATAGTAAAGGAGTAGTCCAACTCATTGCTACATGAGTGGCAAGAACAAAGTACTAAGGCAGTGGGGGGAAGTAGTTGTTTTTTTCGTTTTTTTATTTTTGTTTTCATTTTTTAAAATTTTTAGTTGAAGTATAGTTGATTTACATTGTTGCATTAGTTTCTGGTGGGCAGCATAGTGATTCAATTATACATTTATACATATGTATTCTTTTTCATTTTAGGTTATTACAGAATATTGAAAATAGTTCCCTGTCTATACAGTAGGACCTAGTTTATTTTATATACAGTAGTTTGTATTTGCAAATCCCAAACTCCTAATTTATCCCTTTCCTTCTTCCCCTTTGGTAATTATAAGTTTGTTTTCTATGTCTGTGAGTCTCTTTCTGTTTTATAAATAAGTTCCTTTGTGTCTTTTTTTTAGATTCCATATATAAGTAATATCATATTGTGCCTTTCTCTTTCTGACATACTTTATTTAGTATGATGATCTCCAGGTCCATCCATGTTGCTGCAAAAGGCATTTCATTTTTTATGGCTGAGTAGTAGTCCATTGTGTATATATACTACAACTTCTTTTGTGGGGGGGGGAGGTGGAGGTTATTAGGTTTATCTAATTATTATTATTTTTTTAATGGAGGTGCTGGGGATTGAACCCAGGACCTTGTGCATGTTAGGCATGTACTCTACCACTGATCTATACCATCCCCTGCTACTACAACTTCTTTATCCATTCATGTGTTGATGGACATTTAGGTTGCCTCCATGTCTTGGCTACTGTAAATAGTGCTGCTGTGATCATTGGAGTGCATGCATCTTTTTGAGTTAGAGTTTTCTCTAATATATGCCCAGGAGTAGGATTACTGGGTCACATGGTAACTCTTTTTTTTGGTTTTTAAAGTAATCTCTATACTGTTTTCCATAGCGGCTGCACCAGATTACATTCCTACCAACATTGTAAGAGGGTTCTCTTTTCTCCACACCCTCTCCAGCATTTATTATTTGTGGACTTTTTAACGATTGCCATTCTGACTGGTTTGAGGTGATACCTCATTGTAGTTTTGATTTTCATTTCTCTGATAATTAGTGATATTAAGCATCTTTTCTTGTGCCTGTTGGCCATCTGTATGTCTTCACTGGAAAAATATCTGTGTAGGTCTTCTGCCCATTTTTCGATTGGGTTGTTCACTTTTTTTTTTACTGAGTTGTACAAGCTGTTTGTATATTCTGGAAATTAAACCGTTGTCAGTTGCATCATTTGCAGATATTTTCTCCCATCCGTGAGTTGTCTTTTCATTTTGTTTATAGTTCCTTTGCTGTGCAAAAGCGTTTAAGTTTAATTTGGTCCCATTAAGAAATTTTTGCTTTTATTTCTATTGTATTCATAGACTGACCTAGGAAAACATTGCTAAGATTTATATTAGAGGGGAGGGTATAGCTCAGTGGTAGAGTGCATGCTTAGCATGCACGCGGTCTTGGGTTCAGTCCCCAGTCCCTCCAGTAAATAAATAAATGAATAAACCTAATTACCTCCCCACTGGCAAAAAAAAAAAAAAAAAAGATTTATGTTAGAGAATGTTTTGCCTATGTTCTCTTCTAGATTTATGGTGTCCTGTCTTATGTTTAAGTCTTTGAGCCATTTTGAGTTTTTCTTTGTGTGTATGGTGTAAGAGAGTGTTCTGATTTCATTGATTTACATGCAGCTGTCCAGCTTTCACAGCACCGCTTATTGAAGAGACTGTCTTTTCTCCATTGTCCATTCTTGCCTCCTTTGTCAAATATTAATTGACTGTAGGTGTGTGGGTTTATTTCTGGGCTCTCTCAAATGGAATGTAACCTTTAAAAATTATGAATCACTATGTTGTACACTTAAATTTTATGTAATATTATGTATCAACTTTACCGCAATTAAAAATGTGTGAGTGTGTGTGTGTGTGTATATATATATATATATAGTGGGAAAATCTCTAAAAACTAAATTTTATTGTCCAGTTTGGGCAAGAGATCTTGGGTTAATACCTGTTTATTATTTGACTTACGTGAATTACTAACTTTTCACTCTTCTTAGCCTTCAAGAAACTAGCTCTTTGTGGTTTTTTATGTAATAGTGGTCTCTGTTAATGAATACATGTAGAAAGTTTCCACTTGTGATCCTTAAATAGTTTCCCATCAAAACGGAGGTCATGTTGCTCAGAAAGATAAGTAAGCTCTGGAAAAGATTCTGAGTATCCATTGTTTTACAGGTTTCTTTCAGCTCACAACATTTTACCCCAATCACATATCCACACAAGTACGTCTCTTGAAATATCTCGAAAATGGGAGAAGAAGAATAAAATTGTTTATCCTCCACAATTGCCTGGAGAACCTCGGAGACCAGCTGTAAGTTTGTGGGGAGAAATAATCCCTTGGTTTTGATAAAGTGCTCTTACCCTCACTCAATAAAGCAATGGTTTATTTTTCCATGTTGAAAAAAGAAAGAATTATATAGCAATTTACTTGATCCTTTAATTGATACAGAAAATGTTCTAGATTTATCATTTTGGTAGTTTAAAAAGATCATCTTTGACTTATTTGCTTGCCTTTGACATAACCTCCTGGATAGGGACCTTAACTCTAAAACTAAGCTAATAGCTTGGGATTGAGTTTGATTTTTTTGACTCCCAGAGGCTTGATAATGGATTCTTGATAATGGAGCATGAGAAGTTGACAAGAGTGGCTTTAAACCATTGGCCAGTATTTAAATCATATATATGGTTTTTCAGTATTTTATATTTTAACATAGACACTCTTGGTTGTGGGATTTTTCTTTCTTTTCTTTTGTATTTCACAAAAATTTGAAGCTGAGGTTTGAATTTAATCATTAGATTCCTTCCAGAGATATCTTTTTTCTTCTTGAGTTTTATCTTTAGCTGCTCAGAATCCTTTTATGTTCTCCACACTGCTAGAGATTGCTCTAGTCTGAGATAAAAGACTCATTTCTAGCCTAATGTAAATTTTCTCTGGGATGCATACACATTGGTTAAAAAGTTTAAATAAGTAATAATAGCATAAACAGGATGGGAACATTTGAATCCTTAAGAAAATAGACCGTGATAAGTACTTTAGAAATAGAACGATTGGGTTAATTATAAATCAGTTCAGCAAACATCTTTTAATGGCCTTTGGAATTTAACGCTACTAGACAGTATCATCTAAGTAATGTCATTTGCTAGGTTTTCTATGTACTTGATGGCATGCATTTCATTAAAATTCAATTGCTGTCTAGATATTAGTCTGAATTAACATAGTTTTATGGGGTTTTTTTCTTTTTTTTCTTATTTAAGGGAGTTAATTTTTTAATTTACAGATCTCCCAGGTGTTTGGAAACTAAGAAGAAAAAGAGATTCTAATAGTTTAAACAAATATTTTTTCTTAACACCTTTATTGTGGTACAGTTACTGTACAGTAAACTGCACATATTTCAAATGTACAATTTGATGAATTTTGATAGATGTTTATATACCAATGAAACCACCACCACAATCAAGATAGCTAACATTTCCATCACTCCCCAAGAGGTGCAATTTTCAAATTCCCAATTTGTCCCCTCCCACTTCCTGTATTACCCCGGGTAACCATGAGTTTGTTCTCTATGTCTGTGAGTCTGTTTCTGTTTTGTAGGTAAGTTCCTTTGTGTTCTTTTTTTAGATTCCACATATAAGCAATATAATATGGCATTTTTCTTTCTCTGTCTGTCTTACTTCGCTTAGAATGATAATCTCCAGGTTCATCCATGTTGCTGCAAATGGCATTATTTTATTTTATTTTTATGGCTGAGTAGTATTCCATTATATATATATATGTATATGTGTATGTGTGTGTGTGTATATATATATATCACATCTTCTTTATCCAGTAATCTGTTGATGGACATTTGGGTTGTTTCCATGTCTTGGCTTTTGTAAATAGTGCTGCTGTGAACATGGGGTGGATGTGTCTTTTTGAATTATATTTTTCTGTGGGTATATGCCGAGGAGTGGGATTGCTGGATCATATGGTAAGTCTATTTTTAGTTTTTTAAGGAACCTCCATGCTGTCCTCCATTGTGGCTGCACCAATTTACATTCCCACCAACAGTATAGGAGGGTTCCTTTTTCTCCATACCTTCTCCAGCATTTTTCATTTGTGGACTTTTTAATGATGGCCATTCTGACTGGTGTGAGGTGATATCTCATTGTAGATTTGATTTGCATTTCTCTTAACAATTAGTGACGTTGAGCATCTTTTCACATGCTTGTTGGCCATCTGTATGTCTTCTTTGGAGAGATGTCTATTTAGGTCTTCTGCCCATTTTTTGATTGGGTTGCTTGTTTTTTGATATTAAGTTGTATGAGCTGTTTGTATATTTTGGAAATTAGCCCCTTGTCGCTTGCATTATTTACAAATATTTTCTCCTACTCTGTAAGTTGTCTTTTCGTTTTGTTGATGGTATCCTTAGCTGTGCAGAAGCTTTTAAGTTTAATTAGATCCGTTTTGTTTCTGCTTTTATTTCCATTACTCCAGGAGCTGGTTCAAAAAAATATATTGCTGTGATTTATGTCTGAGAGTATTCTGCCTGTGTCTTCCTCTAGGAGTTTTATATTATCTGTCTTCAATCCATTTTGAGTTTATTTTTGTATATCGTGTTAGAAATGTTCTAATTACAACCTCTTACAGGTAGCTGTCCACTTTTCCCAGCACCACTTATTGAAGAGACTGTCTTTTTTCTATTGTATATTCTTACCTCCTTTGTTGTAGATTAATTGACCATTAGTGTGTGAGTTTATTTCCTGACATTCTTTCCTGTTCCATTGATCTGTGGTCTATTTTTGTGTCAGTACAGTACTCTTTTGATTAATGTAAACTTTGTAGTATAGCCTGAAGTCAGGGAGCATAATTCCCCCAGCTCTATTTTTCTTTTTTCAAGATTGTTTTGGCTATTTGACTATATTTTGTGTTTCCCTACAAATTTTAACATTTTTTGGTTCCAGCTCTTTAAAAACTGCCATTGGTGATTTGATAGGGATTGCATTGAATTGGTATATTGCCTTGGGGTAGTATGGCCATTTTAACAATATTGATTCTTCTAATCCAAGAACATGGTATATCTTTCCATTTGTTTATGTCGTCTTCAGTTTCTTATTTATTATTTTTAATTTTTTTTTATTTTGGGGGAAGAAGTAATTACGTTTATGTATTTTTAGGGGAGGTCCTGGGGATTGAACCCAGGACCTCATGCATGCTAAGCATGCACTCTACCGCTTGAGCTATACCCTCTCCCCTTGTTTTCAGTTTCTTTCATAACTGTCTTATAGTTTTCAGAGAACAGGTCTTTGGCCTCCTCAGGTGGATTTATTCCTAGGTATCTTATTCTTTTCGGTGCAGTGGTAAATGGTATTGTTTCCTTCATTTCTTTTTCTGCTATTTCATTGTTAGAAATACAGCTGAATTGTGTATATTAATTTTGTATCCTGCAACTTTACTAAATTTGTTGATGAATTCTAGTAGTTTTCTGGTCGCTTCTTGAGAGTTTTCTATGTGCAGCATTATGCCATCTGCAAACGGTGACAGTTACTTTTTCATTTCCAATTTGGATTCCTTTTATTTCTTTTTCTTCTCTGATTGCCATGGCTAGGACTTCCCAAAGTATGTTGAATAAAAGTGGCAAGAGTGGACATCCTTGTCTTGCTCCTGCTTAAAGGAAATGCTTTCAGCTTTTACCCATTAAGTAGGACGTTAGCTGTGGGTTTGTCATATATGGCTTTATTATGTTGAGGTATATTCTGTCTGTGCCCACTTTCTAGAGAGGTTTTATCATAAACGAATGTTGAATTTTAGCAAAAGCTTTTTCTACATCTATTGATGATCATATGGTTTTTATTCTTCAATTTGTTAATGTGGTTTATCACATTGATTTATTTGCTGATATTGAAAAATTTTTGCATGCCTAGGATAAATCCCACTTGATCATGGTGTATGATCCTTTTAATGTGTTGTTGGAGTCCATTTGCTAGTATTTTGTTGAGAATTTTTGCATCTATATTCATAAGTGATATTGGCCTGTAAATTTCTTTTTTGTGTTAGCTTTATCTGATTTTGGTATCACAGTGAAGATGGCTTCATAGAATGAGTTTGGAAGTGTTCCTTCCTCAGCAATTTTTTGAAATAGTTTCAGGATAAGTGTTAACTCTTCTTTAAATGTTTGGTAGGATTCATCTGTGAAGCCATCTGAAAACAAATAAACTTAAATTTTCATACTTTTTTATGCCATAAGATCTTAGAAGTTTGATTTGTCCCAGAATTGGTGCTGTTAAGTGTTGACTCCCTTTTGTAATTAGCCAAAATTTAGAAAAAGTTACACCTTTTTACAAATATCATAAATAAAATATTTTCTGTAATTAATGAGCTTTCTTCTGTCTTGAGCTCCTTGGACTTAGGTATTAATTGGAAACTAAGAAATCATAACAGTATCTGTCAGGTCTAGAATCTAAAAGCAAAATTTTTTATTTTGTAGTACTAGTCTTTTTGGATGTTAAAACAAACATACTTCAGGCTACATCCCAAATAGCAAAATTCATTTAGTTAGCAGTAGATCATCTATTTAACTGTAGCAAATGAAGAACAGTGCTGATTGGATCATTTGTTATATACTGTAATTTACTGGAACATTTTGGTTAACCTTTTTGCATCTTATATACTCCTTAGTGCCTGTATGAAGACATTTGGTTTGATTTTATGTAGGCACTTTGGAGAAACCCAATTTCTCTGTTTTGCACAGATTTTTGTTTGAAGGAATAATCCTTTTTTGGGACAAATTAAGACTTGGAAAATACATTAACATTTTCTGACTTTAAATAGTATTTGGTAAATTGATACTGATGTGTCAGTTATACATGACTGTTATGACTGAAATATTAATGCCCTTCTTAAATACCTTGTTTATTAGCAGGGAGTAATTTGCTCACTTAGCCACACAGTTTATACACTGTGCCATTATGTGCAGCGGCCCCTAGGCGTTCCAGTCTGCTAGCTGCAGACATTTAAAAAACCAGTTTTATCTCTTGTTTAAAAGAGGGCCAGGTAGTGTTTATCACTCTACCTCATTCTGATCTTCATCATTTAGAATATGCTGTTAAACAAATCATGGTGAATGGAGCATTGTGTAAATCTGATAGCGGTAAGTTAAAATGAATGTCACCAATTTAGATTAGTCCTGTTATTTTTAAGACTATCTTCCTAGTTCAGCTAGCACCAGTTTCCACAGTGTAAATTCATATGTGGACTTTATCTCACAAGTGGCTTCATCATGGTGAAGAAAGTGAGCCAGAGAGAAATGAAAAGGCTTTCTTTGTAATAGTCAAAACTTGTTAAATTGGGTTTTACTTTATGGTATCTTTGAAGAAAGCTATGTTAAATAAATTGAAAGCGTCCTGAGACTGTATCAAAACTATTTGAACAGTCATTTCTATAAGAGGCATGTTTTTAATTTGTGGATTAATTGACATACTGATAATGAGTAATCCTTATGAGTCACTAATGTGGATCCCATGAGACTCTAGAGCTTTAGTTAGATGACTTTTTTTTTGTTACTTGTGTTATTATGTGCAGTTAAAAATAAATTAACTTGTTTAAAAGTTACTGGTTTAGACATTTCATAATTTAGACTTACTTTTACCTCACTTGAATAACTGTTTTACACGTTACATTGTAATGTAACTTTACTTAATTTTGCCATGTAGGTTAATTAATAGCAGTGATATTTAACCAGGCCTTCTGACCTCTAACCTTGCCACTTTATTTATTTCCCGTGGTAGATTTATTTACTGAGACTTCAGTTTATCTTTAGAAAGTGCCCTTAGTCATTGTATCTGCCCAAAGTATGTGTTAAGCTCTAGTTTTTGAAGAGGATGATTGAATAACTCTCCCCTTTTTTTGTAAACAGTTCTTTCTTTTTTCTCAGTGTTTTGTCAGGATTACAGTATCTTTTTTACAAAATTTGAGGATAGTGAGTAGAGGGTATAGTTCAGTGGTAGAATGCATGCTTGGCTTGCATGAGGTCCTGGTTCAATCCCCAGTGCCTCCGTTAAAGGGGGGAAAACATTAGAAAACAATTTGAGGATAATCATGTACAATTCGGATTTAAAGATACCCCACTGTGACAAACCAGGAGTTGAAAGTTTTCTATATAAAAGATTTTGTTGAGTGAATTAATTTTTGCAGATTAATATTATCAGTCATGACGGTTCTTCTTTCCTCTCCCTGCTCCCCAGGACACTTTATTGCTGAAAATGTAATTAGGCTATTGCTACAGTTTTCAGCCTGTCAGCTTCTATTGCAGCTGAAATGAAATCTGCTACATATTAAAAGTATGGCCACTTGAGAAAACTCTGTTGCTTCTAAGGGCATTTGAAAATTTCCGGCAGGAGTCAGAATATTAGAAAATTCTGAGTTTTTTCTGCTATTATTTGCCTTGAAAAATGTTTTCTAATTTTTTTTTAAGTGTCAGTATGCTGTAGTAGTGGGAAGAATGTGGGTTTTAGAGTCCCAAGGGGGAACTTTAAAGATACACTGGCCAGAAATTGTATTAGGCCCTTCACATACTTCCTTGGGTGGCGCTAGCTTTGTCTTGTAACTTTGCAATCTTGGACAAATTATTTGATTTCTCTGATTTTCATTTTGTAAAAGGTTTATAAAATGTTTTCTCTCCCAACTCACAGAGTTAGATCATATGAAATAATGGGCTTGAGAAGTGCTTGATGAACTATAAATTGTTTAATGGATGATTGATTAAAAGATTCAATAGGATATACCTACTACTATAAATAGAAGGTAATAGGAACTAACATTTACTAAAATCTTACCCACTGTGAAGTACTTTATTTACATAGGTTACTTCATTTAATCCTTTTTAGAGTTTTATATGTTTGGTACTGTTATCTTCATTTTAAAGAAGAAACTTAGGCAGAGAGAGGTTGAATAGCTTGGGTTTTGTAGCTGGTAAATGGTAGAGCTGGGATTCAAACCCACGTAGTCTGATTCTAGAACCTATGCTCTTGACCAAACACGTAGAATATTGATTTTCTTATGAAAATAGTTATTTTGTCCATTTCACCATTGTTCTCCTAACAAGGGACTTTTTTCTTAATGTACCTTTTCTTTTGTTCTTTTAGCCAGGTAAATGTTTTCAAAAATACTTTCATTTAAATCTTTTACTATGCCTCAGAATAGCAATGTTGCAAATATTGGCACCCACTAGCCATTTTATAGTTGTTTCTCCCTTAGTAACCTTTATAATATGGTGAGACTTTGGAAAAATGTAACTTTCCAAATTCTTAATAGTTTTTAATTTCTTATGGCAGCATTTTCACTAGGCATAGAAACTAAAAACTTTATTAACAGTGTGTTACTGTCATTTTGATAAACTTGTTTTTTTGTTCTCTTCCCGTTTTAAGGAAATCTACCATTGTCGAAGACAGATAAAGTACAGCAAAGACAAGATGTGGTATTTGGCAAAATTGGTAAGCTAAAATGCCTACACTTAGGCAAAGGAGCCACAGATTTTATCCCAGGATTTGGAAAAGCAAAAAAAACCTGTCCTGATTTCCCGAGAAATTGAGGAATATAATTGCATTTTCAGACATTTGGTTGGTAATCCAAAAAGGATAGCTCAGAGATGAGTGGTTTTGCTTAATTTTTACCTTTGGGTAAACTAAGCCATGTTGGATCCATAGATACTTAGAACAAAGGTATCAAAAACTTGGCTACGGTTAAAGAATCCAGGAAGCAAATTCAACCTATTTCAAAACTATTGCCTTTTTTTAAGTTTTTCCCTTGGAAAATGAAATTTATATATGAGAGAATACAAAAGCAGCAAATATACATGTAATACATTTATTCTATAGAAGGAGATATCTCAAATGCCTAGTGTGGTCCTTGCCAACCTGTAGTCTTTGTCTGTTATGTCTTCTCTCTTTTTTATTATCACTGAAACCATTATAATCCAGGTTTTATTGTTAAAATGTTTAAGTCTGATTTTGACTTAGAGTGGTGGCATCCCTTTTCAAACTTGTTTTCTTCCCTTTTGCCTGCATTTAGTTAGCTATTTTTATACTTAATGAAAAAGGTTTTCCCCATCTTATTGAGGAATAAGTAACATGTAACTAGTTAGCTATTTTTAGAAATTATTTGGATTATGTAAGTTTCTTTTCATTGAAAAGGGAACACTGACTTTATAAACTAATTTATTTTCTCTTGTTTGTTACTCATTAATTCTAGATACGAGGAATGTCCATTGACCAGGCTCTGGCTCAATTGGAATTCAGTGACAAAAAAGGGGCCCAAATAATTAAAGAGGTAAACTAAGATTGATGGGGAGGGAGCGCATAGCTGTCTTGCAGATGTTAGTAAGCTTGGCCTAAGTCCTGAATTCCCTGAATTTCTTGGTGTAAATGAATAGTTTATATAACACAGATTTAGGGTACTCAGTTTTATTAATGTTCTCATACCCCAGGACTGTTGTATGCTTTAAGTAATTTTTTTCCTGAGATGCTTTTATTTGCATCAGATGGCAATTTCTATTTTGTGGTCAGTCTATGAAGTGATACATCTTATTTTTAATGATTGGGGGCTTGATAAATTTTTTAGAAGTTTTTTTTGGGTCAGTTCTGTGACTGAGTGATTTTGTAACTAACTGAGTGGAAAGGACACTGGACTGGAACTCAGGGGAATTGATTGTTTTCTGTGACAATTTCTGTTGTGACCATGGGCAAGACCCTTGTCTAGTTCCATTTTTCTCATTTGTAGACTGGGTGGGATTGGATTAGATTATCTCTAAAGACCCTTCTCGCTCTAAATGTAGCTGATTTACTAGGTGCAAATGTACTCATGGTATTTGTGCTGACTTATTGTAGGTGCATGAGCGTTCTTATTTCAAAAGGCATGGTTGAGGCTATCTGGGGATATCAGCATTATGTTTTATACTTCAGTTAATTTTCAGTTAACTAAAATCTCAAGTCAGATGTTATGTTTTCAGTGTTTTTTTAATTTTTAGTTTTGTAGTTGAATGGTTGAGATTGTTGGATTCAGACTTCCAAGAGGCTCTATTGTAACACCTATATTTAATTCCATTCAGAGTGCAATGACTGAGTGTCTGTTTTGTACTCAGCTTTGTAGCACATTCTCGTCTTTAAAGGAGTGAAAGATCTGATTTCTGTTCTTTCTGGCAACAATTGTCCTATTTAAAAAATGTGTTCCAGAGGAAGTTAACTTAATTCAAAATATCTATGGAGTATACATTTAATAATTCTTAAAGGAAATTTTGAAGTATGATTTTCTCTACTTGTCTGATGTTGTTAATGGTTATTTTGGATCCAAAGTTTAAGAATTTTCATTAAGATTTACCTCTTGAGCTTCTTGAACGTTTTGGCAAGCTTTTGACTCAAAGATACAGTGTTCATTAGCAAGGGTGCTGCTGCAAGTGCTGTCACCTCCTCCTTTCAGCCGACATGTTCCATTTACAACTGATTAGGATGGACTGTGTTCCTTGCACTTGCAGGTCTTGTCTGAGGAGGGAAAGCTCACTGTATTCCTTCTCCTTAGCATCGTTACCATCTGATACTCTCTTTTTAAAATTAACTATAAAAGGGAGGCATGTGAGTAGCAGTCATGTTACAGAGATAACAAGAAATGAGAAATTTAATTCTGTTTTAATTCATGGTCTGCCATATACATGTCTTTCTTTTCCTTGTTTAAGGTTCTCTTAGAAGCACAAGATATGGCAGTGAGAGACCACAATGTGGAATTCAGATCCAATTTGTATGTAGGTAAGATCTTTAATATTCTTAGTTTTAGAAAATGTGTTCCAATAGTGATGCCAAGTTCTTTATCTAACAATAATCTTTGATATCTAACTCCTTAGGACTGTGTTTACCAGTGAGAATGCTGATAATAGCTTTCTATGTGCTGTTAGTCTTCTGTAAATGGTCATAATTTTATTGTTTTATTGTTACTTGTTCTGTAATGTGATTGAGATCATGAAACCTATTGCTGATAATTATTAAATAATGGATATCAAGGTGGTACATAGTGTGTGGTTCTTTAATCATAATAAAACTAAAGAAGAACATAGCTGATTTTTTAAATGAAGTATTGGTCATCCCAAATGAAATATATATAAAGGATCACACGTAGACTTAAAAAATCTTTCTTTATGATGTGCCAGGCCAGGTGCCTCATCCATAAAGGTTTCTTATAAGTTAACCTTCCAATTACATGGAAAGTCTGTTGAATTATAAAAGGCCTTCAAAGGCTCAGGTGACTCAGATGTGTTTGTCCACCCTTTATTATTATATCCTGAAGCATCATCTCCAGTTTCATATACTTGTTCCACATCAAATTAAGTTAATGTAAGTGAAGATGCTTTGGGAAGCATGAAGCACTGTGCAAAGGTAAGAGATTTTTTAGTACTATACCTTCACACACTTTTTCTAGAAAGAGATAACTGTTTATAATGAAGCTCTCTTGCCCCTTTCCGACACCACAGTAAAGTCATGTGGTGATTGGAGTTAATGCAGCAGTTACTCCTAACTTCAGCAGTTTTGTAATCAAAGATGGTAATGTCAAAGCAGAATTTTCTCAATCTCCTAAACCTACATATAAGAAGGATTATTTATCTAAGAACATTTAATCTCAAGATTTAGGAACTGCTACTCTACAAATAGAGGGGAAGGGGCTGAATCATTATGGGGGAAGTTAGCTGTGTCTTATAATTTTTCAACAATTAGAATTTTTAAAGAAATCTAAATTCCACTTTGTCACTTAACCTCTGCCCTACTGCAGAAAATTATTCTGGTTAAGTTAAAATCTTAACTCATCTATAATTGATGCTGGCAACCACACCTACTTCAGAAATTCAAATGAGTTATGATTTTTGATTGAAATATTTTAAAGCTGAATCTTGTATAATTATATTCTGATACATGCATAGATGCAGAGGGAAATCAAAACTCAGAAGATGTAGCCCACAGTAGTTAATCATAAGCATTTTCTTGTGGGAATAACATGAGTAAATAATGCTGGGAGGGCCCAGAATTGGTGGAAGAGATGCAATGAGTGAAGAGCAAGACCATTTGCTTAAAACCTCTTGGTGATCTTTCCTGCTCTGTGACTCAAGGTCAAGTGAAATTTGATTTTTTTCGTTTCATAAGAATATTGACTTCTTAGCTGATACATAACACTTCATAATGAAATTCAGATGTAAATAAAATGGATTTTTGTCTCTAAATCCATTTCAGTAGTTGTAGTATAGAGAGAGAGAGTGAAGAGCTTAATCCTGTCTTCCTAAATGAAGGTGCAAAGTCCAGTGTTGCCTTTAAGCAAAAATAAACTTAACCAATTTTATGTGAATGGGCCTGTAATTCATTGGTCTCCTTATGTACATTTCTGCTGAAAAAGCTCTGCCCTTCCTGTACCCTCTGGTAAGTTCAGATTTGTCTTACGATTTTAGTAAATATTTGATTTATTTAAAATTTTTTTTGTTTTTTTGCAGTGAGGAGGTGAGTAGGTTTATTTATTTATTTATTTAATGGAAGTACTGGGGATTCAATCCAGGACTTCGTGCATACTAAGCACACATTTTACCACTGAGCTCTATTCTTCCCCCTTGTGTTATGATTTTAAAAACTCATTAGCTAAATATTTTGTTGCCTTACTCTATTATGAAGGAAAAAGAGGTGTGTACTGCAAGAAGATGAAGTATCTGACCATGACATTCAGGCATCTTATCCCTGTATTTGCCAAACTTCTCTGATGAGAATCACTTGAGGTTCTTATTGAAAATACAGATTCCCAGGCCTCACCACAGACTCACTGGATCTGAAACCCCAGGAGAGAGGCCTGGGTGAGTACTCTAGTGATTCTTATAAAATGTGGGAAACTTCTTTATCAGCTTACCGTCTTTGAAAAGGCATAGATGTTTCACTCCATAGACTTCTTTTAGAGCTTTGAAAGATAGTTACTTGGCTGCCATTTTGGCTCAGCAATAGTTCTTTCTGTTCCCTGAGATAAGTAAGTACAGGCATTTGAGAGAAAGTCCTTTGGTAGCATATGTTCTCACTATATGGTGATTCCTTCAAATACTTGTCTTCAGTCTAAAGCTAATACCTGGTGTTGCGTGACCACAGACTTTGAAAGTTCATTTCCTTTTCAGCCTTATAACGATGACTAATGACACTGTGAATAGGCCTTAACAAGTGGACGTGGACTAATAAAATGTCACTGCTTCGTGATTCATGACATCTAAAGTGGTTTACTTCAGGGAAAAAGTGATCGACTGACTTCGTAAAATCAGTCTTCTGGGCTAAGAGTGATGAGGGGGAAGAGGGAGAGGGTTTTTAAAGTTAAAATGGTCAAGATTCGCATTTACCTAAATACCAGCAATAGGAAATACTGACAATATTTTAAATATATGATGTCTGTTGGGCATTATCTTTAAAGAGCATTATCTTGAACATTATCTTTAGAAGGTTGTTTCCATTTGCGAGATGTCTTAATGTTTTTTCTTTCATTCAAAAGATATTTGAGTGCTTTCAGTGGGTGTACTACCTGTACAGCTAGGTGACAGTGTGTCTTTTATAGCAATTTAAAACATTTAACACACATAGTTTTGTTCTTTGACAGTAATAGTCCTTGGGAAGAATACATTTTGGCTTTTAAAGATAGGCTTTTGTGGAGCTGAAAGAGTGTCCAAGGGAAAAGATTGATTTCAAAGTGAGGTAACCACTTCAGCAGAGGCACATGGGTTGGAGTGAGCAGTAGTTATGTGGCTCAGTGAGTAGAACAGTGCGACAGAAGTAGAGGCTTGACCTGGAGTAGATAAAATTGAAAAGGTGGGTTGGGCCTAGATTCCAGGGGCTGAGCAAGGCAGGCTGTGGCATTCAGCTAAAACTGTATTGAAAAGGAACCACAGGAAGTTTTTGGGTAAGAGGTTTGTGTTATTTAAGGCAGTGCTCTGAGACTGTTAACTATAAGCAGTGGTATTGAAATTGTGCTGTGGGACCTTCTGAGTGGGGCCTGGGGCAAACAGAAGGGATCCTTGATATCTTGGTCACTGCTGTATCCTTAGAGCTCAGGATAGAGCCTGGCACCCAGTAGGGGCTAAGAATTTCTATTTGTTGGGTGAATGAATGGCAACACACTTTTGGGTCTACCCCCACCCATGTTTCAGTTGGAACAGATCCAGATGAAAAAGGGCATCTACAAGTTGCTTCATTTTAATTGAAATGTTCTGTTCAGAAGCAGTTTGAAACCCCTGTCATACAGAATCAGTGGAGGGGAGACTGGAGGAGGGGAGACCATACACCGATTTGGAGTCAATGTGGCGAACTCCTGATTTCACTCAGGCCTCAGAGTGGCTGTGTTGTGTGTTCCCATTCCAGAGTATTAAAGAATCCTGGTGTTTCAGAAGAATTAATGTTTTTGCTTTTACATAAAAAATGGTGGCATTATGTGCATAAGGATAGGCAGATGGTATTTTATGGCTTAAGGATGAAATCATAACTGGCATTTAGCAGGTATTGAGTGTCTGCTCTTAAGTGTTTTGGGAAAGATGGGAGGAAAATGGTAGTTAACATAGACCCTGATAGGGTTGGTCGTTGTGTTTTGATAGATTGTGTAGTGCTGCACAATTAGCTAATTTTGATACTTCTTTCACTGGAGTAGTATTCTTTATTCTCAAAGTATTCGGAAAGTGGTGCTCAAAATGGGTTGAGTAGCAGTTTTGGATAAAAGCAGCCATCATGTATGTACAATCTTCTTAGAGGCTTTCTACACTCTTCCCAGTGTCACTTGTTCTTTTTTGTAGGTTTCCTCCTCACAGGTGGACCCAGGGCACATGGTGATGCTTCATTATAAAGTGATTTGTATACTGCCGCTTTTTCTTTGGAAAATTAAAAAAAAAATTTTTTTATTGAGGTATAATTGACATACATCATTATATTTCAGGTGTACAACATAATGATTCAATATTTGTATGTACCGTGAAGTAATCACCACAAGTCTTGTTAACATCGGTCACCATACATACAGAATTTTTTTTCTTACGAGAGAACATTTAAAAACTATTCTCTTAACAACTTTCAAATATACAGTACAGTATTATTAACTGTAGTCACTGTGCTGTACATAACATCCCCATGACTTAATTATTTTATAATTGAAAGTTAGTACCTTTTGACTCTTCACCCATTTCGCCCACCTCCCCCCCAGCCCCATCTTTGGAAATTCTTACATGCATTTCTTTAGTGCCCTGAAGATGAAGTAAATTAAAGGGCAGTAGTTCTCCCCTTGTCTCACTGAGACCCTACGCAGTTTTCTTAATCATTTTCATCCTTAGTTTTCTCTTGGCCAAAGCTAGATGCTTCTGCTGAAACCCATTTCATGAGAGAATTGTAGTTAGAGGGTTGTGGAGCACATACTTTGATGTAGTCCCTGTAACATAAAATTCTGTCACAGTAAGAATGAAAGAATGGTGAGCATCAAAGTGGATTAATTTGATATGTGTTCTGTAGATTTTGCCTTTTTAAAAGGCTTATTAAATTTGCTTAAAAGAGTAAGACTAAATTCAGAAGATAGTAGAAGGTGGTTTCTACTGTGATTTACTGTGAGTGAACAGGTAAATGATTTCTTCTTGTACTACTTAAAAGGTTTTTTCCAATTTTACAAGGTCAAACTTTGACACGTAGAACGGGGGAGGGGACATGAGGGGGCAGATGTGATGCAGGAGTTCCTAAAACTGGCTGTGAATCAGAATTTGCTTAGGGGTGGTGTTTGCTCAGGATATAATTTC
Source organism: Camelus ferus (assembly GCF_009834535.1). NCBI lineage: Eukaryota > Metazoa > Chordata > Mammalia > Artiodactyla > Camelidae > Camelus > Camelus ferus. The sequence goes on from NC_045698.1 coordinate 109,536,852, forward strand.
CAAGGCCCAGCCTTGGATTCGCTTAGAATCTCCAGAGATGGGGTCTCAGCATCAGCATTTTAAATATGTTCCCTGGGTTAGTTTGATTCAGTTAACTTGAGGACAGCATTTGGGAACCACTGGTTCCAGGGACTTCTCATACAGTTAGAATAAAATCAGAACTTCCCTCAGCCTACAGGGCTCTGTTGATCTTGCCTTTATCTCTGACCTCTTCCCCTTGTTTGTGTCACGCTTCGCCTTCCTACACGTGATTTAGCAGCTCCTCTTCCTAAAACAGGCCAAGCACATTCCCAGCATCGGGCCTTTGCTCTTGCTGTTCCCTCTGCCTGGAACTCCTTGGCCCTAGATAGTTGCATGAGTGATTCATTCTGGGCTTGGATCAAGTGCCTCTTTCTCAAGGATGCCCCTTGACACTGCCCAGTCTGAAGTTGCCCCCCAGCACCCCATCAGTCTCTGTCACGTAGTTGTTCTGTTTTATTCGTAACACTGTCACTGACCGAAACGATGTTGTTTGTCTTCTGTCTTTCTCCTTTAGAGTATGCGCTGCGTGGAGGCAGGGCCCTTGCTAGTCTTGTTCACTCTTGTTTCTCTAGCACTTGGAGTAGAGTCTGGTCCTTAGGAAGGAAGGACTCAGGAGAGACCAGCCTGCTTTCACCAGCCACGAGCTCATGTCGTCTTAGAATCCAGTGTGGGAGAGGGCGGACATTCCTCAGCTGGTCAGGCTTTAATCTTGTGGATACAGTCATTTCCTATAATTCTCTTTTTCTTCCCCATCTAGCGGAGTCCACTTCAGGGCGCGGCCAGTACCTGAAACGCATCCGATACCATGGCAGAGGTCGTTTTGGGATTATGGAGAAGGTTTTTTGCCATTATTTTGTGAAGTTGGTGGAAGGCCCCCCACCTCCACCGGAGGCACCGAAGTCAGCAGTCACCCGTGCCAAAGAGTATATCCAGGAGCTTCGCAACCGGACCATCATTCACACTCTGTGATGGGGGTATTCAACTCCACAGTGTACATATTTTAACATTTATTTCCTAAAACCAACAAAAATTAAAGACAAATGCTTTTTATAATTTGTCATTGAATTATTGAAATATGAAACACAACTGCTAGTTTTACATGAATATTTATAAGGCTTTGCCCAGCTCTCATGAGCCTCTGGGTATATTTTATGCATTTGCAACTTGGAAGGGGAAATCTCCTTTAAACATAGTAACAGACTATGTAATTCAGAAGGCTTTTTTGAGTACTGTATGAAGGGAATGTTAACTTTGCAGCTAGTGCCCCGCAGTTGGCAGCTTTGATACTGGACTTGAGTAGAAAGTTACAAGAAAGCTTGTCTTTGTTATTTCACTTGACTTTTCTCTTGGGACTGGTGAAGGGGGGTGGAGGTGAGCATTGCTGCATGTTGTTTCACTGCAGTATTTTAGGGCATTCTGTTGTTCTGTTTATCCTTTTAATTGTTGGCATATTTCAGTGGGTGAAGGATTATATTTTCCTTTACTGTTTTAGCAGTAACTTGGAATTACAGGAGTTTATTAGAAATATTAATCTAAAACTCTGAAAGCCCTTTAACTTAGAAAGTTTCATTCTGGTTAAAGACTTTTATGTCTCCTTCCAACAATAGTTTCTATTGCTTGGATATCTTGTTTAGTACTGATTAATTTTTCAGAGTGAATTCAATTTCCTAGAGAGGAATAGAACCAATTTTGGGATTGCGTTCTAAAATCAGGCAGTAGGTGGCACTGACTTCCCTCTTGTTAGCATAAAATTTTTAGAATTACTGTTGAACACCACCTGGCTCTCATTGATACATGTGTTTTCTTTTTCGTTTTTCAGTTTGATTAGGTAGAATTGTTACAATTTGCACATATACAATATCTTGCATGTAAATACATATATATAATATACTGCACATATTTTTAAAATTTTCATATATGTACTGTTTATTGTTTTTAAGAACTTTTAGAGCTTTAGCTTTTTAAGCTTACATAGTTATCAAAGGAATAAAGCCAACCACAAAATAAGAGTTAATTTAAAAAGATACTTACACCCTGCTATTAACTGCGACGTTACTTATAAATGCCAAGATATGGAAGCACTTTTTTTAAAACAACTTTACTGTGGTATGATTCCTGTACAATAAACTGCACATAATTCAGATGTACAATTTGATGAATTTTGATAGATATATACTCCAGTGGAACCACCGCCACCACATCAAGATAGCTAACATTTCCATCGCTCCCCAAGAGGTGCAAATTTCAAACTCCCAGTTTATCCCTTCCCACCTCCTTTACCCCATAAATTTGTTCTCTATGTCTGTGAGTCTGTTTCTGTTTTGTAGATAAGTTCATTTGTGTCTTTTTTTTTTTTTAGATTCCACATTTAAGCAATATCATATGGTATTTTTCTTTCTCTTCCTGACTTCACTTAGAATGACAATCTTTAGGTCCATCCATGTTTCCGCAAATGGCATTATTTTATTCTTTTTTATGGCTGAGTAGTATTCCATTGTATGTATATACCACATTTTCCTTATCCAGTCAACTGTCATTGGATATTTGAGTTGTTTCCATGTCTTGGCTATTGTAAATAGTGGTGCTGTGAACATTGGGGTACATGCGTCTTTTCAAATTATATTTTCTTCTGGGTATATGCCCAGGAGAGGGATTGCTGGATCATATGGTAAGTCTATTTTTAGTTTTTAAGGAACACCCATGCTGTCCTCCATAGTGGCTGCACCAATTTACATTCCCATCAACAGTGTAAGAGGGTTCCTTTTTCTCTACGTCCTCTCCAGCATTTTTCATTTGTGGACTTTTTAATGATGGCCATTCTGACTGGTGTGTGGTGATATTGCATTTCTCTAACAATTAGTGATATTGAGCATCTTTTCATGTGCTTGTTGGCCATCTGCATGTCTTTGGAGAGATGTCTATTTAGGTCTTCTGCCCAGTTTTTGATTGGGTTGCTCATTTTTTTGTTTGATATTAAGCTGTATGAGCTGTTTGTATATTTGGGAATTAGTCCTTTGTCAGTTGTGTCATTTGCAAGTATTTTCTCCCATTCTGTAGGTTTTTTGTTTTATTGATGGTATCCCTAGCTGTGCAAAGCTTTTAAGTTTAATAACATCCTGTTTGTTTATTTCTGCTTTTATTTCCATTACTCTCAAAGCTGGTTTGAAAAAAATATTGCTGTGATGTATGTCAGTGTTCTGCCTGTGTTTTCTATATCTGTGTTTTCATTGACAAGAGGCACTCTGTTCACAGCCCACTGTTTCTCACAGTTTTTTGCAGAGATAGAACCTGAGGTGTGTGCTTGTTAATACAGACCTCTGGGTCTTGCCCCAGTGATTCTGATTCACTCGAAATGTATGTTTTAAACAAGCAATTACAGGTGATTCTGTTGTAGGGTACCACACTTTGAGAATACCCTTCTAGTTGAATGAAGAATGTAGTGTTAGTGCCATGTTTGAAGGTGGCATTAGTAATAGCTACTGTTAATTGGAACCTCATTATTTGACATGCTCTGTGCTCTATTTTTTACAGCTCTTCACAACATCCTGCAAATGTAGATACTGTTTTGCTACTTTATAAAGAAACTAAACACACAAATTCAAATAACTATCTCAGGGTCACACAATGTGTGAATATTGAGGCTATGATTTAAACTCAAGGTTTCTCAAGTACCTGGTTCTGCAGACCTAATGAATATATAGGTGGGTTTCTGTGCCTCTGTAGTTAACCTAATGTGCAGGTAAAAAGGCAAAGGGCTCAGTGAAATAAGCCAGTGAAGTTTAGGACAGATTCATTCTGGGTCCTAAGCTATTGCAGCATGGAATCTCGGAAATGACAGGGGAGTGGTGGAAGGAGACCCTCATTGTAGTCCTGGCACACTCATTAACTAGAAAGGAGACTCTGGGCAGATCTCCTCCTCCCTGGCCTCTATGCCATCCGTCTGGAAAACAAGAGACTCGGTGTGCTCTGTAGACTGCCTTCTTCAGAACCACCTGAAGGACTTACTGGAAGATGCAAATCCCTGGACCCGGCTCTCAGGCCGAGTGAGTCAGGATCTGGAGCGGGACACCAGGGGCTTGCATTTGTAACGAGCGCCCTGGTGATGAGCGGCTGGACAGTCCCTGGGCCAGGTGGTCTCTGGGCTCGCTTTCAGTGCAGGTGTACCACGAGTCTTAGCCTTGGAGTTTTTGACTTCCTAGGCTGTGACTAAAACATGTGAAGTGGTAACGCGGACTCCATAACTATAAATTATGTAGATGAAGGTGCTGCTTCAGTCAGGCCGTTAAAGCTATTTTGAAAGAGTTAAGTGGGAGGGTATAGCTCAGAGTTAGAGCACGTGCTTAGCACGCACGAGGCCCTGGGTTCAATCCCCGGTACCTCCACTAACATTAAATAAATAAACTTCATTAACCGCCCTCTGAAAACATACATATATAAATAATAATAACACACACACAAAAGCTATTTAAAACAAAACAACCTTGGATTCTAATGAAGTTTGCTTGCGATAGAAGGTTAAGTCTTCATTTGGAACTGCTTTTATTGGGTTAAAAAGTGTAATGATAGCTAACATGTAGCACTATGTACCTAGCACTATTTTAAGCACTGTATATACATTATCTCAATGAATCTTTCCCATTGTGACTGAATACATCTGGTTAGTTTCATGGCTGAGGGTGCACTTTCTAATGTAAATGAACATTTTGGTCCCCACTTAAAATTTAACTTTGCATTTTCAGAAACTAATATCTATTAACTATTCTTTAATGGCAATATCTGAATGCTTGTAATTTCCTTCTTTCTTTGGCAGAGAATTATGATAGACTTAAGCTTTTTTGTTGGAGTGTAGCACATTCAGAAAACGCACCAGTCACGAGTCTAGCTCAATAAACGACCAACTGGTGAACATGGCTGAGTAACCAGATGAAGAAACAGCATGATAGCAACCCTGAAGTCCCCTTCATGCCCCCTTCAGTCACTACCTACCTCTCTTCCCTAAAGGTAACTGTTAGCCTGATTGCTATCATATGACAGATTTTCTTTTTCAAAGGTTAGCTTTTGTTTTTTTCAACTCAACATAACTTATTGGACAGCCATTGTATGCCTGGTGCTGAACATACATGCAGTGAAAGAGGAATCAGCTCCTGCCCCATGGAGCTCACACTCTGCTGGGAGAGGCAGACTGTAAATCAGTAATTGCAAGTGTTCATTGTGCTGTGTGCTATGAAAGCAGAGGAATGGGGCTATGGGAGCAGACGTTGGAGTGCCCTGAAAAAGTCACTGGTTTTTTGGGAAAGTTTATTTTTTTTTGAAGAGACAGGGAAAGGGTAAAAATGAAAAATGTCGTATGGACCAGTAAAGGATTATGTTGTCAGAACGCTAACTTGAGTTTTATTTTCAATGGTATAAACGTTAGAACCACTTTGCCCTTCTACAAGTTAAGATGGATGTGGGATGTGGGATGTGGGATGTGGATGGGGAATATACTGGAGCTGACTTTCTGAGTCCCCAGCTAAGCCTGAGGGGAAAGACATTTGAAGAGAGTGTCTTGCGAACATTGCAAAATAAAATGGAGGTGTTTTTCTATAAGTGATGGGAAATGATTAGTTTTCCCCAAGCATTTCATTTTAATAACAATTTTAGTTGATTAAGAAGAGCTCAATCACATGTGCAGGTTTAAAACAGGAAGTGTTTTTGGAGTAGGTGACCTTCCAGAAAAAGTCTAAAGCAGGACACTATTGCGGAGGTGATATTATTAACACCTCTAGGAGTGGGCACCTCTTGTTAAGCCTGTCTCTGATGTAGCTGTCTAGGGTCAGATCTCAGAGAGAGAGGGCAAAGCAGCCTATAGGAAGTTACATTAATACATAACTTAGGCTATATCTGTTATGGAATCACAAATACATTGGATGGAAGGGAGGATATATTGGTAAGTGAATCATACGTACTCAAGTAAAATGTTTTTTATGTTTGTTCAATAGGGACTTGAATGAATTATTATTTTCACTTATGGCCAAAGGAGACTCATAAAAATTCCACTCTGGAAAGTAAGGGATGGCAATATTAATATCAACCGAAGTGGAATTTAAGGAAAAGGCATTAAATGAACCTAAGGGTTGTTTAATGTACATATGGAGGAACACATTCTGCAGTCAATTTGAGACAATTTCTAAACCTCCTGAAGGTCATCTAAAAGTTCTAAGTTTCCACAGTGGACTCCAGGGTAAGACATTCTGATTTAAATGATTTAAGTTCATTTTGTCTATCTGGCCATGGTTCTTCACTCTTTTCCTGTATGTACCCTCTTTACAATGTGACTTCGAAGGTCCTCTTGTTATGAGGTGGAGTCTGTTCTGACCTCTTGGGTTTGGGCTGACTTTGTGACTTCAGCTCACAGAATGTGGCAGAGGTGACAGTCTGTAGGTTTTCAGCCTCAGCCTTGTTTGCTTCCTCTGTCTTGGACATCTGCTTCTCCATGTAAACAAGCCCAGGCTGACCTGCTCCAGGATGAGAGAGCCCATGGAAGAGAGCTATGGCCCCCAGCTTACAGCCAAGCGGCTGTTAAACACAGAGAGCACCCCGCTGACATCAGCATACCTGCCGACCCAGCAAAAGCTGATGATTGAAGCATGAGTGAGACCAGCTGAGGATAGGAAAACCACCGCAAACTGACCTTGCAGACTCATGAAGAAGTTAGTGAGTTCTTACTTTTTAAACCCCTGAGATTGAAGGTGGTTAGTTGCATAGTAATAGCTGTGATAAGTGTTTCAAACTTCGTACCCTGAAGAGAACACCCGTCCTTTTCAAGTGTCTGTAAAAATTTGTAAAATTGATTCTGCAGTTGTAGAATCTAAATTGATTCTACAGTTGTAAAATTGATTTACAAAGAAGACCTCAGATTCTCTCAAATAAGAATTATATAGACCACTTTAAAAAATTATACTGCCCTAAACCCAGAAATGTGTTCTTTTTAAGAAAGTTTAAACATAATCTACTTGATAATAAGACATTCCTAACTCTTGACTCCTTGGGGGAAAAAAATCATTGAAATGGATAGATCCTGTAAGTCCAATCAAGAAATACAATTAAAAGTGATATTTATAGACAAGGGCATAAAACATACAGACAGTCCTCTATAGAACTGTGCTGGATCGTTCTATTTCTCTGTATGGATCTGGGTTAGAATTGACCAAAAGATGAATTTGAGTAATACTTGGGAGTTAAGAAATTATGTTCTCGTAGTCATTTCAGCATCTTGATGCCTATCGTAGTAGTGCCGCAGTCTAAGGCAGCCATTGTTCCATTCCAGCATCTTGTTAAGACTAACTTAAGCAAAAGGGAATTATTAAAGATATTAGATAGGTCAAAGAATTTCTAAGTCGGCCCAAGAACTAGAATGTATACCTGCCCCCACACTGCCCCAGTCTGCAAACCCTCTCCTCACTCTGTTTTCTTCGTAATCTGAACCAGGCATGGGTATCTATGACTGGCAGAAATGCCCTATAACTAAACCTTAACTAAAGAAGTCTAGAATTGTACTTTTTAGTGTCCTAGCCTCATAAAACATCTCAGTGTCCCACAGCCAGAGACCACTGTGAACACAATTATAGTTGAACAAGTCAGGATTATTACTTGTCACATCAAGGGAGAACACACTGTGGGGAACCATGGGGAATCCTCAGCAGGAGGATGGTAGCTAGAACCCGTTATAGAATCTGGGCTTTGGTTAGGTGACTCGTGGGGGGTCTAAGGAAGCTAGGGTTTGCCCGGGTTGGATGCCATTAGAGAGTTGGGGTGGGGAATTACGTGACTGAGTATCTCAATAAATTTTATGTATAGAGAGGGCAAACTAGGGTGCGGAAAAAGATGTAATTAATTGGTAAAGAATTAACAGTCACTCATTTTAGACAAGAGAGGGAGATGTTTGGTATTTTGTGGATGGCCTAGTGACCTTATTTTTGTTCTCAGACAGAATTATGGTGTGTATTTGCATCATCTCATTTATCTCATTTAATCATGTTCTCAGAATGACCTTGTCTGAGATGGTATTCCGTGAGATGGTTTATGTCCAACAAGAGAACAGCATGGCCAGCGTTGAGTGCTTGGCCAGCTTCCGAATGTCAGGGGCTGCTCTTTTCTATTTCAAGTACAAGCTCGAAGGGGTTTACTGTGTCTGCCTCAGGTATCATTTTTCTTGATGAAGCTCTGATTTCCCACCAAAGTCAGGTACAAGTTGAGTATGCCCACTTCAGTGGTCATTTTATATTTCCCAGAAGTGCAGTCAGAGAAGTAAGACAAAATGAAATCAGAGGAAGATCTTTGGAAAGGAAGAGACAAATTATTAGTTGCATGTAATTGCCTATCCAGGAACCCAAGAAAATCAACCGAAAAATTATTAGAAGTAAGGAGAGTTCAGTGAGGCAGTTGGTTACAAAATCAGTATTCAGAAGTCAGTGCCTATGCTTTAAATCAACAATCATCAGAAAATACAATTTAAAAAGGCATTGAAACAGAAACTAGTATAGAAAATAGCTAGAATAAACTTGACATAAGGAAAGTATGCAGGACCCATATAAATAAAACTGTGAAACTTTCCTGAGAGACTTGAAGACTTAAATGGTAGGGCATACCACACTCTTGGATGGCATAACTCAATAATTCAGTCATTTCATTTCTAATAAAAATGTCAAAAGTATTTTTTTTAACTAGACAATATAATCCTAAGGTCACCTGGGAAGCTTAATAAAAGGCTTAGGAATTTTTAGAAGATTGAAGGGTGACTTACACTGCTAGGAAGAAAAATTTATTATCAAAGCAGCTTGATTCTGTGTAAGAATAAAAATAGCCCCCCAAATAGGCTCCAGTATACACATTTGGTTTAGGATAAAGGTGAGTTTGAAATGCTTTATCCTTATGCTTCAGATTCAGAAAGCTGCTAAGCATATCGCCTGTGCCCTAATAATGACAAAATGATAGATAAATTATAGAATCATTATTTTTGTTGAGCCCATGGGACAGATGAGGTTGTGAGGCAGCCAAGCAGGAAGTCCCTCCGAGGAGAGAGCGGCTTCACAAACCGTCTCTGCTCTGGCAGAGCACAGGGAGCAGAGGCACCTCCTCTGTCCACCTGGGGGAAGAAAACGGCTGAGTTGTAACACATGTGGGTGAGTGTGTGAAGCTGGAAAAGCTGAGGTAGCGGAGGAGTTCCCACTCAACTACAGACTCTGCCACAGACTTCTGCCAGGTGCTCACAGAAATATTGGGGGGCAGAATGAGACTGGCTTTTGCCAGCCCACCTCTGAGGTGCAAGCAGGGGGAGCCAGTCACTGGATGCTGGGGACACAGAATGCCATGAACTTCCCTGGATTTTTCTCCCTTAGGGAGCAAAAGCTCTAAGCTACTAGGGGTCAGGCAGCAAACTCAGTTGCCCACAGAGTTCAGAGGGATCAGTGGATGTGTGGCCCAAAGCCCTGACTGCTTCCCTGGACAGTTTTCCCTGGATAGTAGACTACAGCCTCAAGTTTCTGGGGTAGCAGAGTCTGTCAATCCCAGGGCAGACAGACAAGATGCTTTGCTTAATAGCTGCATAAAAAGCCTTTGATAACATTGAACATCCATTTATAATAAAAACTCTCAGCAAACTAGAACTTCCTCAGTCTGATAAAGGACATCTACAAAAACCTTACAGCTACCATCATGCTTAACAGTGGAAGATTGAATCTATAAATTGTGGTACGTCCCTGCAGTGGAATATTTCTTATCAATAAAGTGGATGAACTCCTGGTACAAGCAGTGGAGTGGTTGAATCTCAAAAGCATTGTGGTAAGTAAAAAACGCCATACTCAAAATGCTGTGTAGTGCATTATTATATTTGGTTGACATTCGGGGAAAGGCAGAACCTATATGGACAGGACAGATCAGTGGTTGCTAGGGGCTGGCAGGTGGGGGTGGGGGATTGACTACAAAAGGGCACAAATGAACTTTTGGGGATGATGGAAATACTCCGGCTATGTATCTTGATTGTTGTGACTACATATTATGTATTTGTCTAAATTCATGGAATTACACTCTTAAAGAGGATGAATTACATCTTGAGAGATCTACTTTTAAAAAAATGATTCAGAAAGAAAATATGCTAGAAACAGTGCTGAAATAATTGATAACCCATTTGTGGAAAACTAACGTTTCATTCCTCACAGAATATGATAAAATAAATCCCAAATGGATTATAGATAAGAATGAAAGAAAAGTTAAGAACTTAGTGAAGTAAGCCAGAAAGAGGGAGAAAAATACCATATAATACCACTTATGTGGAATCTAAAAAAAAAAAAAAAAAAAAAGTGAACTTACGTATAAAACAGAAACAGACTCAGACATAGAATACAGACTTGTGGTTGCCAAGGGGGAGGAGGGTGAGAAGGGATATACTAGGAGTTAGAGATTTGCAGATGCTGACTGGTATATATAAAAGAGATAAACAGGTTTATCCTGTATAGCACAGGGAAATACATTCAATATCTTATAGCTTATGGTGAAAAAGAATATGAAGATGAATATATATATATATATGCATGTATGACTGAAGAATTATGCTGACCAGAAGTTGGCACAACATTGTAAACTGACTATATACCTCAATAAAAAAATTCTTTTTTAAAAAGTTAAGAGTTTTAAAAAGTTAAATACACAGGAAAGATAGGTGATGAATACATAGGGGGGTGAAAGCACACGTAAAACACAGAAGTGAAGACTTCAATAGTCAGGATAGTGACTGTCAAGAGGTAAGAGGAGTGTGTCCTTGAGAAAGGCCCCACTGCAGGAATCTCTTCTGTCACTCTCCCTTCCTCCCTCCCACCCACCCTCCTTTCCTCCACCTCCCTCCCTCTTCCTCCCTCCCCCTCACACTCTATCTCAAAAATATGGATGGCAGTTACATGAACATTTGTATTATTATTCACCATACTGTACAGCCCTCTGTACATGTCTTATATTTTATAATTTAAAAAAAGGTAAAACTTGGGGTCCAAATGTAATTTCCTACATTTTGTATATAGAGGACTTAGGCACAGAGAGGCTAAGACCATTGGTGAAGATTTAATTCCCCCGTTTCCTCATCCAGTTCTCCATTTCCTATCCAATGCTCTACCAGCCAAAGCAGCCACATGGTTCAGCACAGATTAGCAGACCCTGAACCTTATAAACCAAACCCAGTTAAAAAGAGTGTATCTTGCAGTTATGAGATGTATATTAAAAAAAATTGGAGAAATATGGGTGAAATCAATCTGACTTGGAATGAAGAAAACCTTTTAAATCATCATGGTAAAGGCAGAAGCTATAAGGAAAAGATCAATAGATTTGATTACTCTCAAGTTAAAAATGTTGATCAAATTTTAAAACACCAAAGCAAAACTGAAAGGCAACATACAATTGGAGTAAATGTGTAAAAATATACGGCAGATAAAGGGTTAACATTCTTGAAATACAAAGAGCCCTTAAAATCAATAAGACCAATATCCCAATAGAAAACCAGGCAAGAAATATGGTTAAGGCTGTTTTTAAGGGAAGAAATGCATACTGCTAATAAACATTTTAAAGTATTCATTCTCTTGAGTAACCCAACAGTTGCCCATTCAAGGTGTGCACTTGTCACACATCCAATTATCCAGGATTAAAGAGAATGGAAACATCTAGAATTGGGAAGTTGTAGAGAAAAGAGCACGCTGAAGTGTTGGTGGGAAAGCAGTTCAGCAACATTAACAAGAACCTTAAAAATTGGTTATTCTTTGATTTAACAAGATGTGCACAGAGATGTTGGTAATAGTGATAACTAGAAATGACCTGATGAAATATTCCAGTGATGGGACTGGCTGGGTTACGTTCCCTCTGTATGCCTGGACATTTTCTAGCCAAAGTGGCATCATCGTGTGGCTTAGAAAAGATGGCTTCTCTTATTCTGGGAGACCCCACCCATTCCAGGCCCACAGCTTGTAGGCAGCCACCTGGACAGTGGAGACCATGGCTCTGATATACACAATGTGATGTTGTCCTGTGGAGTCATTACAACACATTTTTGAATAATTTTTAATGACATAGGGTTAGGGTCACAATACACGGCTACTAACATCAAGCATGCGATGCGCGAAGACTAATTCCTAGTTATTATTTAAAAAGTAAGTTTTCCAGTGTGTACAGTGTGAGCCCAGTTTCAAAAAAAGAGTAAGTAATAATATGCATAGAAAGGAAACTAGAAAATAGAAACCTAGAAGAATGTATACCAGTATTTTCAGAGCATTACATCTGGCTGATAAGATTATAGGTGCCTTGTTTTTCCTTTTGTGTTTTTCTATATTTTCGATATTTTCCAGGTGAAATGTGTATTACCTCGGTAATTAGAAAAACCAGTTAAATAAAAAATCTCATTTAGAGAACTGAGCAGAACCAAGTAAAAAGTGCAGATTACCCAGGAGAAATGTGTGCTTTTGGCTACTTTCATTACCTTGACTTTCACATAAGCGGAAGCCTTATAAGATGGAGAGAAAAAATCAGTACAGAGCAGCTGCTTTAGAATGACATTCAGTGAGAGTGATGAAAATGTGACCACATTAGAACATTGAAATGAGATGAGGTCATGTGACACAGGTCATCCTTAATGTGCAGGTTGTAACCCCAGGAAAATGCTTCTGACTAAGCCCTGCTCATCACAGATGTTCAGGGGCCAAAGAAAGCCTGGCACAGGCTAGGGGACAGATGGAGAAGGCAGTGAGAAGCCTTGGTTAAGTCACAGAAGCCTGGGAAGCCCCTGCACTCCTCACCCAGTGATTAAGTGGGAGATAAAGACAGATCAGTATTCTTGGAGTTTGTTTGAGCCTCACTTGACATCATTATGTGGCTAGTTACTTCTTTATATCCGAGTTCTCTGTTCTGATAAGGTGTTGGATGCAAAGCGAGAGTGTTACATGTGGCATTTCCCTTAGTGGTTTGCTTTCCCTGAAGCCAGCAGTTTAATTATCTGTGTTGATGGAGAGGAGAAAGCCCATGACGGAGTGAAACATACAGATGCCTACTGCCCTCTCTCCTCTCATACTTCCCTCCACTGCTTACAACCCTCCAGTGACTCCTCACAGGCTTCAGGACAAAGTGTAAACCTTTCATCTCGGCATAAAAGATCTGCTTTTCATTCTAGCATCATCGCTCAGCACCACATACTCCAACCCCACCAAAGTAGCTTTAGTTCTTTAAACACATGTGGCCTGTTAGCTCATGTCTAGGGGTATTTATCGTCCTGCTAATATTATCCAATGCCTGCTATGTGCCAGGCACTGTGCTAAATGTAATATCTTCTGCCACGGAAGAGTCCTGTCTTGTAGACTTAAATAGCATCCCCTTTTTATGAACAAGAAACCTGAGGTTCAAAGAAATTAAATAATTTTTGTAGGGTCACGCAGTGAGTAAGTGACACAGTCAGAATTTGAACACAGATGTGTTTGTTTTTTAAAACCACTTTGTTGAGATATGATTGACATACAGAAAGCTATAGGTATTTAACGCATACAGCTCGATGTGTTTGGAGATAAGTATACACGTGTGAAACGGTCATTACCACAAACTCATTTGTAGCCGTAAACTTACCCATCTCCAAAAATTTCCTCCTGCCTCCTGAACCCAGGTTTGACTCCAAAGCTTGAATTCCTTTATGGTTTTTTAAATTGTGCTAATCATTCAAACTATTTTAAGTGTACACTTTTGTGGCATTAGGTACACTGAAACATTGTTGTGCAACTATCACCACCATCCATCTCCAGAACTTTCTGTCTTCTCCAACTAAAACTCGGCCCATTAAACACTAACTCTCCATTACTCTCTCCTCCCAGCCCCTGGCAACCACCATTCTACTGTCTCTATGAATCTCACCACTCTAAACACCTCATATAGGGGGAATCATACAGTGTTTGTCCTTCTGTGACTGGCTTATTTAATTTAGCATGGTATCTTCAAGTTTCATCTATGCTGTAGCATGTGCAGAATTTTGTTTTTTTTTTTTAAGGGTAAACAATATTCCATTGTGTAATTATATACCAATTTTGTTTATTCATTCACCCATCCATTAATGCGTGGGTTGCTTCCACCTTTTGACTATTGTGAGTATTGGTGCTCTGAATATGAGTGTACACATACCTCTTCAAGTCCCTGCTTTCACTTCTCTTGAGTATTTATACAGAAATGAAATTGATGGATCCTATGGCAATTCTATGTTTTTTTGACTGGACGTGGTTGAAGATTGCAGGTCAGTCATTTTGTAGAGTGCAGGAGTTCAGTTTGGTCTTGACCTGTTTCCTCATGGTTAGACCCAGGTTATATGTTTTGGCTGGAATGTCACAGATGCCTTTTTTTTTTTTTTTAAATCACATACCATAGGGTGGCTCATGATATCTGGTTACTGGTGTTTTTAACTTTGATCAGTTTATTGTACTGGTGTCTGCCAGCTGTCTCTACTGTAAAGTTATTGTAAAGTCTTTTTGTAATTACTAAGTGCCTTGTGAGGAGATACTTTGAGGCTATATGTCTCTTTTCTCATCGGTCTCACACCCACTAGAGTTTAGGAAATGCTGACATTTCTTGACTGAATTCATTACTCTGATGGTTAGCAAATGGTAACTTTCTGATACCATCAGCTTTCCTTTTGCATTTATTGTCTGCTGTAAAGAAGAGCTTTCCCTTCTCATTTATTTATTCATTTATTTCTATCAGTGTGGATTCATGGGTACTTTCTTTATTCATTGGATTCTAATCTCTTGCTGTCATTATTTATTTTAATGCTAAAACATCCCAGATTTGGCCAGTGGTAGCCATTGCAAGTTGCTTTCTATGTCCTTTTGACATTTCTTCGTCATTGAGCACTTCCTTACTTTATGGCACAAGAAGATGTTCCAAGCTCATCTTATTCTTTCCCTGGATTCAGTTATTTGAAGAGGGTATATTTCTCCATAGAAATAAAGCCACTCCTCAGCGTTAAAAATGCATAAACAGTTTGTTACCCAGGTGGCTTCACATGCATCACCCCTGGTGAGCCCCGTGGGTTTGAGATTTCACCCCTGTTTTGTTACCGGATTTGTTTGTGCAACAGGTGATCCATGCACTTTATGGCCCGTTAAATAAGTGGTAAACTTAAGCATACCTGAGCCGGGTGCAAAAAGGAACTGGCACTGATCTGTGCTGCAGGGTAGTTTGGTTTCCTCCTCCTGGACACTCAAGGGCCTGCCGGCATGGAAGCTCTGTTTAGAGAGGAAACCGTCTTGATGTATTTCTGTGTAATGGTAATAGAAGTGAAACTGTGGTTGTGAAAAGACACTAGGTTTAGACTACACCATATGGCACTGAGAGGCGTTCATCACTACAGTGTCTAACGGCTGAACTCAAAATAGCCCATATTTCTGCATTGATGGAGAATTAGCCCCTGACTGCCAGGAAGCACCCACTGTAGCAGCTCTTCAGCCATGTAATTTAAAATAATTACTAATTAAATGAGAATAAAATGGAGTCCATAATAACAATAATAATCACTGTAGCATTGGTCATTACCCAAGTTACTGTTTGTTGGAGCATTACCTAGAGGAGGATGGCTTGCCAAAGGGAAGAAGGATGGCCAGGGAGCTGCGGGCTTCATCATTACTGCTGCGGTAAGGAGTCAGGACTGCTCCAGGGAGCTTGGCAACTGCAGACCTAATTTTATATTCCATCTATATTGCCGATCTCATGTTGTTTCAAGGAATTTGTTAACTAATACAGCAGGCAGTGTGCCATTGAAAACCAAGGAATGGGAATAGCTGTGTGGCACTTGCCAACAGATTTTTATCATTGCATGAAACAACTCAAGCAATTGCCTTGTCTTCAACAAGCATCGCTCTTATCTCCACCTTGGGAAAAGCAGGGCCCTTTTGCAAGGCTGCCTTTGGGTGTATATGTCCAACGCCAGTGGTTATGAGTGTGGGTATGTGGGATAGTGTAAGTGGGGCAGATTTCAGGTCACTGTGCAAAGCCCTGTCCGAGTGTCTAAGAAAGTAAAAGGCAGAGGCTGTTTGGGTTAAAGGCAGGGTTTCCGCTTCCTGTTGTTTGGGTGACTTAAAAAAATATGCATTCTTTTATTTATTCTGCTTCCAACAAATGAGTTCCCGCTCTGTGCCAGACATTGCAATACGTGCTGGGACTACAGACCTCAGCACCTGACCATCTCCTGAGACATATAAATATAGATGTACACGAAGTGCCATGGAGGCTGTGAGGAGAGTGAATAATGGAAGAGGGGGACTCTTTTTGCAAGGTAGCATCTTTGAAGGACCCTTGAGGAAGTACCATCTATGCTGAGGCCTCAAGTCTAAGGAGTGTGTGGCCAGCGAAGGGTGAGGAGAGAATGTTCCAGGCAAAGGCCCTGCCTGAGGATGGATCCTGGTTGGTTTGGGGAACTAACAGAAGTACAGAGTGAGGGAGAGTGCAGCACAAGGAGAACGTGGCGAGGTCAAGGGCGGCCGGCTTTAGAAAGAGGAGTTCACATGGGATTTTCAGTGCAAGGGGAAGGTTCGTAGCCAGGGTGGCAGGTGGCAGGACCCAGTTTAGGTCTGTAAAAGCCCAGTCTGGCTGCTGCTGGAGAATCACTTGCAGAGGGTGGGCCCTGAGCCAATGCAGGGAAGCCAGGTAGGATTTGGGAGGTGTCGGGACTGGCTCCCAGCTCTCTGGCTGGAGCAGATCAATGAATGGACGTGCAGTATGCTCAAATGGAAAATGTCAGAAGACAACAATATCTGGGGGTTAAAATACTCAGTTTTTTTTCTTGCATGTGTAGCAAGATATATATATATATATATATAAAAATTGACCATTTTAGTCATTTAAGAATGTATACTTCTGTGGCACTAAGACACACCGTCACTACTGTCCATCTCCAGAACTTTTCTAACTTTTCTAACAGTGACTATACCATTTTACATTCCCACTCACAGTGCACAGGGGTTCCAGTTTCTCCACATCCTCACCAACACTTGTTATTTACTTATTTATTTATTTATTTTGATAATTGCCATCCTCATGGATGTGAAGTGTTGTCTCCCTGTGGTAAAACATTCAGGTTGTTAGATGTTATATTTACGATGCCTGAAAGATCTTCGCGTGACACTGTTCAGTAAACGGTTGGATGTGCCAAAAGGGTTCTCAAAGGGAGGTCTTCTGGCCCGCAGGTCAGTTTAGATCCCACTGACCAAGGTGTGCAGCAGGCTCTTGTAAGTGCCACACCATGGTGGGCCCTCTGTATTTGTTCTAAGGTGGCTTACCCCTGCCCCCGTGCCTACCATTTGAGGATGTGAGCATTTGGTTATTTGGGTTCATTTCTGGTGAACAAATGACACTTTGTACCTGGTTCTCCCCTTTCTGATCCAGATTGTGGCTCCCAGGGAAATTAAACAAGAATTACTAAATATCTGCAAATAAAAGTGGTGGAAAGCTTCAGAAAGAGGGAATTTATTGTCACGGTCTTGGAAGGGATATTTAGTTGAAGTCAAATAGGTTTGATGCTCCTTTAGAGTGAAGAGAAGGAGTTTTTGTTTGTCTCTCCCTTTTCTTGGTAACAAAGAAAATGCAGCTTTAAAGTGTTTTTCAATTTCTTTCTCAGCTCCCTTTCATTCTCCGATTTCTTTACTCTTAATGGGATAATATAAACCAGTTTTCTGTCGTCCATTATTCATCAAAGCTGTCGACTTATCCTGAACAGAATGAAGGCAGGGATGTTATTAAAATAAAACAACTTCCAGTTGAGCTGCTAATAAATGCTGAAATGCATCCACATTTCTCCTATTGATCACCTCCCGCCGACAAAAGCAGACACAAGCTTGTACCGCACGCTGCCCGTGGAAATGAAAGATTTAATTAGATGAAAACCGAATGAGCTGGAAGATCTACAGTGCTCGGCCATGAAACGATTGTTATTCATAATTGGCTGTTTGAAATGTCCCTGCTTCTTGAGCCTTTTTCACTTAAAAAATTCCCTGCAGTGCATTAAGACGAACACAGTCGTTAGTAAATTTTCCCCTGCGTGCTTTACAAACTCAAGGTTGTGGGCTAGAATGAGCCATGTCAGGCCATAAATCAGGTGTAATGGAATGCCTTGAAATTGAGAATTAGCAGGCGAGAGCAGGGAGACAGCAGGTCTTCTCCATTTCAGGCCCGTCTCCAAGGAGAGGCGGTGCTGGTGGGGAGGATGGACGAAGAGGCCCGTAAACTCCGAGAGAGGCGTTCTGTAGAACTCACTAGCTCTGTAACTGTGAGCGTGTAAAGTTTAATGTCTGGTAAGTGCACCAAGATTTAGTGATGGGAATGTATTGAAAAGTGGGCATTCACTTCACTGGGAATGTTTCAAGCGCCTATCAGGCAGCCTGCTTTTGAAAACAGTGGGGAAGAGAAAGATGGACGGGAATCCTTGCCTCTGGCAGCCACGTGACACTTCGCCTACACAGGTTTTTCTTCATGCAGCTTCCAGCAAGTTATTAATATTTGGTTTCCTCATTTGCACAATGCGGGTATTAATTGTACCTGTTTCATCGATGTGGCATGAGGATTGAATGAGCTAATGTAGACAAAGCTTTTAGCACAGTGGCTGGGCACGCAGCACACACCAAATGAATGTCAGCTACTAGCGGTCATATTTCGCCTTTCACATCTCAAAACCCTGAAGGGAAGACATTCTTTTTTTTCCCCTATATTTCCCACAGCATCTTGCCTAGTCCCTAACACCCTGTTCTCAAGAAAAATTTTTATCTAAGTTTAAAGAAGTGTCCATCTCTCAATCTTCATGTTCTTACAGATACGGATAAGAGTTGACAGTCATTCAACAGGTGAGTGTTTAACATCTTAAATCATTAAAAAAAAAAAAGGTTTTGCTTTTCAGATTACAAGAGATAGAGCAACTGCTCCTGGGCAGAGGCAGTGAGGTTCAGAGGGCACATGTGGGAGCTGGGTTGCCTCGGTGTGGGGTCCTGCACGCCTGCTCCCAACCCCCAACAGAATGATCAGTGTGTGAGGATTAGATGAGTTCAGACACGAAACACATGCAGGCGGGCCTAGCGCATACTGTGTGCTCAAGAAAGTCTAATTAGCGTTCACTTACGTCCAGTGAAAACCGACCAAGAGACTGCTCATTCTCGTGATCGTGAGATACTATCTGCTAATGAATGCTTATTGAAAGTGGGCTCTGGGGTTGACGCAGGGCTAGGCACTGTGGGACATCATGAATAGCCCGGTTTTGGAACCCTTGTTGCCACCAGACCCTGTGCTCAGGGCTTTGTGCAAAATATCTCATTTAATTCGCTCAATAATCCTGTGGGGCAGGCAATATTATTAGGCAGTATTGTTCCCCTTTTTTGAGATGAGAAAATAAGATCAGGGAGGTTAGGTAACTTTGCAAGTCACAGAAGTGGTCACCGACTGAGCTAAGACTCCAATGCAGGTCTCTCTGGTTCCAAAGTTCACCTTTATACCACCCTACCTTGAGAATTCTGATACCGAGTCAAGGCCTGGCAGCCCATATGCATGATCTAGGGAAGTGAGGTGGGAGAGCTGGGGGAGGCGCAGAAAACAGGCAGTTACGTTATAATGTGCTCCATGCTGTAACTCTTCCTATTAGGCTTCAGATTCTTTCTTAACACAGTGGTTTAGACATTGGAGCAAAGCTGGCACATGAGATGAAACCCATTGTGCACAATGCTGTGTATTAAGCAAGGATTTAGGAAGCCTGGACGGGTTTTTCCAAGAAGGCTTTATTGAGCTCCTGCGTGTTTGAACCTGATTCTTGCTGCCATATTTGTACTGAGTTTAATGCTGCACCAGAATCTCAGGCTGGATACTTTCTCTTTAATATCCTGCCCCCTGTAGTCACCACTTCCGTAGAAAAACACTGTGGTGTGTGAGTTCTTGTTTCTCAAGTGTAATCTGGAGTTAAGTGGAACTGATAAACAATGTCAATGAAAGTACCTTTTGCAGACACTGACAGGACTTAACCTGTCTTGAAGAGATAAAGGATGCATACGTGTTTAATTTTTCTTTGCATCTTAATATGACCATTGAATGCCCTTGGTCCCTGAGCAAATTAATCATCACAAAATGAGAGTAAATGACACGCAGTCTGCTGAGCTGTGGCCTGTTGGATCAACCACCCCTTGACATGGTGTCACACAGGAGGCAGGCCTCCTCAGTAGAGCTGCATGAAGAGCTGTGCTGGACTAAACTTATTAGATGCTTCCTTGAAAACTCAAGGCACTGATCTAGCTTGAGGTTGGTTCTTGGCATGTCTGTGGGGTGAGGTTTCCCTCTCCAAGTAGAAAAGGTCCAGAGCAAGTTCCGATGTGAGCCTGGCTCCGCAACACATCGCTTACTGTGTGACTTTCACAAGTCACAGCCTCTTGAGTGTTATTTGCTTCATATACAAAATAGACTTGTGGCTAATGTTATGTGTACCCATGTGTAATTTTAATTTCTAGTTGTGGTGAAATACACACAACATAAAATTTATGATCTTAACCATTTTTAAGTGCACAGTTCAGGAGGTATTATGATAATTCAGTATAATTATAATGCTACCAATATTTTTATTTTATTTATTATATTTTATTTTATTATTTTAACATTTTTTATTGAACGAAAGTTCTTTAAATTCTGTGGTGGTTTACAATTTACAAAAGTTTCACACACATGGTTTCTTGTAATCCCGTTGTTTCCCCCTAGCCCTTTATTGCCCCTGACCCTTCCCTCTCCCAGCTGGTAACCACTAGTTTGTTCTCGATGTCTGTGAGTCTGCTTCTTTTTTATTTATTCACTAGTTTGCTGTATTTTTTTTTAGATTCCGCATATAAGTGATAACATACAGTATTTGTCTTTCTCTGTCTGACTTATTTCACTTCGCATAATGCCCTCCCAAGTCCATTCATGTTGCTGCAAATGGCAAAATTGCATTCTTTTTTTTTAGCTGAGTAGTATTCTGTTATTTATATATACCACATCTTTATCCATTCATCTGTTGACGGACACTTAGGTAACTTCCATACCTGGACAATTGTAAATAACATAATGCTATCAGTAATACCACCATGTGCCCAGTAGAATTGTTGTGAGGGCCAAATGAGAAAAAAGGATGTGACAATCATTTCTAAACTAAAAAGTGTTCTGCAGGTATCAGTTGCTGTGGTTAGTATGACCCTGCCCCCTCTTTGGTCTTCACTTCCCCATCAGGGACTTGAATTTCAGATGCTTTTGGTCCTAATATTGTGTGGAAGCATTATTTCTACCCAGCAGAGTTTTCCATGTCAATAGGGAGTCAAATCTTATGCTAAAAGGCTGAGTTTTCTCTAGCAAAACATTAGCATCATCACACACTTGGTTTTGTCACTTTTCTTGTCACCATATGCTGGAAGCTACTGGTAAAATCTGCTTGGCTTGTCAGAGGCTCTGATACATCTGTATCTATATTAATGACTATGTCTATATCTATATCCATGTTCTGTCTTCTGTTATTGAGTCAGAAATATCTATCCAGCACCTCCTCATCACCTGGGGACTGTCTGAGGTGCTGGGGATACAGCAGCGAATGAGAGAGATACCCAGTTAAATTTGCATCTCAGATAAACAACTAATACTCTTTTTTTTTGTCCAAATGGGACACACTTATACTAAAACATTTTTTGAACTTTTAATTTGGGACATACTTATAGTAAAAAATTATTGGTTGTTAATGTGACATTCAAATTTGGGCATCCTGTAATTTATCTGGCAACTCTAATTGGTCAGAACCTAGTTACATGGAGACAACTAGCTGCAAGGGAGTCTGGGAAGCTTAGTCTTCAGGTGGGTGGTGATGTGTTGCACTACAGCTTGGGGTTTTGATTACTTAAAGGAAGAAGAGGAGAATGGATACTGGGGACAACTAGCAATCTTTTGCTAAAACTTGTGTGTCTCATTCATTCATTCTACTACTATTTATTGATCACCTACTGTAGGAAAAGTATTGGATAAACAACATAGACAGGACTCCTGCGGTCACAGAGCTTGTATCTTAGTGGAAGAGAGAGGCAATAACAATTTATACACATGTAAAATTTCAGGTAATCATAAATGTACTGAAAAATGAGGCAAATAAGTTTTCAGAGTTTACTAGGGAAGCTGTTTTTTAATTGTGGAGGCTAGGGAAAGCTCTGGAGGAAGGACATTTGAGTAGACACCCAAATGAAGTGAGGAAGGAAGTGTGTGAAACTCTGGGGAAGAGCACGGCAGCCCGAAGGACCAGTTAGTGCAAAGACAGCAGTGACCTTGACATGTTTCAGGAACTAGAAGAAGGTAGGGGAAGCAGGCAGGGGTAGGCTTTGAAGACCATGACAGGAGTTTTTTAAATTCTAGCAATGATGAGATGTCACTGGAGGGTTTTGAACAAGACAGTTAGGTGACTTAATTTACATTTTAAAAAGATCACTGTGCCTGCTGGGTAGACAGCATGGCTATAGGGAGCAAGAGTGAACGGAGGAAGATAAATTGGGTGGCGATTGCTGGGGATTGGGCTTGGATATGGCCTCAGGGTGGGGGTAATGAGAAGCTGTGGGGTATACGGAGTAGGTACCAGCATCGTCCTCATCATGCCGGTGAGGGAGGCTCAGAGAGGCAGAGTCTGGTTTTGTACAACTTGCTCCCTCAGCGGAGCAAGGTCCTGCAGAGATGGCGGGAATGGCTCAGCCCTTGATTCTGACAGTGCAGCAGGAGCCAGAGGGAGGAGACCTGAGGACGAAGGGGGCCGCTTTCTCCCCTTCCCTCTGTGTTAATTCTTCCCAAGCATTGATTCTGTCTGAGAATCCGGAGCTGAGATAGTCTTATTTGTTAGTGGCTTCATTGGAACAGAATCTTGTCGTGTCCTTCGTGAAAAAAACGTGAGAACATGCTCTTGAAGGTTGGCAGCTGTGACACCAATAGCAGTGAGAACTGGAGGAAGAGGGAGGCGACTGTTTTATTCTTTGTGGTCCTTGGGGGCCCCAGGTGTAGAGGAAGAGGCTTTGGAATCAGCCACACCTGGTCCTGAAACTCATTTACTAGCTGAGCCTTGGTTTTTTCATCTGCAAAGTGGGGACCAGAGCGCAGCTGCCCCACATAATTGCTGAGAGCATTACAAGAGGAAGTATGCCTGAAACCAGTAGCAACCAGTAAGTATGATTCATCTTACGATTCTGTGATCATTTTGGGTCCAGCTCGCCCTCAGTGCTGCTGTTTAACTTCCCACCCGTTCCCTTACTGACCCTACCCTTCCCATTGCTCCCCATCCCCTTCCCTTGCTTGCTTCTCTCCTGTCACAATGTTTAGAGTCCCACATGTGTGGCCTAGTTGGAAACTGGGATGAAAAGCAGAGGGAAAAAATGCCAGGAGGAGGGGGGTCAGGACGGATGGAAGGCCCTTCCATTACCCTGTTCTCTGGAATTGGGATATGAACTTTCATATAAGTCAAGTGAAAGACATTGTGTACTTAATGGTCTCATTTAGTTAGTTCCAGAAGCACAATGCTGATAAGAAACAAATTAGAAACGCAAGGTTTTTCCCAAGTGCTGAAAAGGTACGTGTTGCCGGTGGAGCTGGTTTTTCCCTGTGGGTCAGTTAGGCAGGCTCTCCCAAGCACATATGCAGATGGAAATGATCACTGCTTCTGATGAGGCTGTCGGAGCCAGGTATCCCAATTTGGGAAAGGGATTGAAGTCCTGTTTATTTGACTCATGGATAATCACACTCTGCAAGATGTCGGCTCCTGTCGGGAAGGGGAGGGAGGAGGGAGCAGAACTTTCTGCAGTGGATTTCAAAAGTGGATCAGCTGGCCAGAGTAAGTGGTCACTCTGGATGAAAAGACTCAAAGAGCTGTGGACTCACAGCAGAAAGAGCCCTTAGGAACCTAGGGGAACCGTCCTTTTTACAGATAAGACCGCTGAAACCCAGAGAGGGGTACTGACTTGCACCAGGTCACACAGCTTAGCTCGGAAATGAAAGCAGGGAAGAACTTTGGTGGGCTTTGGGGTCAGAGAGTATTCCAGGTTCAAACCCTGGATCCATCACTATATTCCTTGGGCAAGTTACTTAATTTTCTAACGCTTCAATTTCCTCACTTGTGAGATGGTGCTAATAATTGTTCCTACTTCACAGAGTGTATTTGAGGATTAACAAGAAAATCCACGTAAAACAGCCAAATGCTTGGCACTTACTAGGTGCTCAGTAAATATTGGTATTTTGTAGTGTTGATGAGGATCTATTTCCGAGGTCTGAGGTCCGAGGAACTGACAATAGGAAAATCTTTCTGTTAACATGTTAACATGTGAATGGTTTGGTCCTTATTAGAGGGTGTGGTGGGTTGAGTTGTGTCAGCCTTAAAGAAATGCTCAAGTATCAACTCCCAGTAGCTGTGAATGTGACCTTATTGGGAAATACGGTCTTTGCAGATGTAGTCAAGTTAGGATGAGGTCATGCAGGATTGTGGTGGGCTCTGATCCAATGACTGGTGTCTTTAGGAGGAGAGGGAAATTTATGCACAGGCACACAGGGAGAACACCACGTGAAGACAGAGGCAGAGACTGCAAGGATGCTGCCACAAACCAAGGAATGTCTGTGGTTATTACAGCCACCAGAAACCAGAAGAGGCTGAGAAGGATTCTTTCCTAGAGACTTTGGAGGGAGCATGGCCCTGCCAACACCTTGGTTTTGGACTTCTAGCCTCTAGAAGTGTGAGACAATAAGTTTATGTTGTTTTAAGCCTCCCAGTTTGTGGTACTTTGTAATGGCAGCCCTAGGAAGCTAATACAGAGGGTATCAGTGGAGGGAGAGTGTTCTGGGCTCCATTTAAGCATCTAGGGTTAGGACTGTTAGCTCTAGCACCTTCATGTGTGTATTTTCAGTCCACAGAGTGATAACCTCTGAAAGTGATCGTGGGTGTAACGCCCACTGATTTAGTGATGCTGATGCTGGAGGTGTATGTGGTGATGGTGCTGGGGGGACGCAAGGGCCATGATGAATGAGAACCAGGGAGCCTTCAGGATCATGACTGGATAGTCAAGATCACAGAATATCAAAAGTACACTTGGAAGAGGCAGGAGGGGACGCGGTAGGACCAAGAGCAAGGACTGCAGTGACTGACTTGTCCCTGTTCTCCTGTTAAGTCTCCCTCCTTCCCCTTCTCTGTCATGTGAATGCAGGTAGTTCTCTTGTTGGGCTGAGAGGCAGAGGATTTGGAACAGACCTAGGAAATTGTTGGAATGTGTAAAGTCCTTGGTGAGTGCCTTTTTCTTCATGTCAGGTGAGGACCAGGAGACAATTTCCAGGAATCTGCTAAGTGCCTGTGTAACCTCCCAGAGACAGCCAGGTGGGCTCTGTCTCAATTCATGTTTCTGCAGGATGGTCCTGAAAGATGTAGGAGCCCCTTTTCAGTACAGAGTCCCTCCATCCCCTTTCGACCTCATTGGTCCCACCTCCCCATCAGTCATTTCTTCTCTGCTTCTCCTACTCTGCCCTCTGGTGGTTATTATTGTAACTCTTAAGTTCTCTGCCCCCTCTTACCAGAAGGGAAAGCATTCAAGACAGAAATGATAAACCAGTCTCACTGCTCACTGCTGCAGCTCCTACAGGAAGGCGAGAATTTGTCTTGAAAGAAGAGAGGGCACATGATACAGATGTGTAGTTTTCAGAGCTTCTGTGCTGAGGGAGAAGACCAGTGTGGGTGGAGGTGGGGGCGGCAGTGCGGTTGTGTGCTCGGTGCCGGGGGCAGGAGCCCGGCTAGGCTACTCTTTGGGCTGCTGAACTCCCGACAAACTCAGTGCTGTTGGGCTCTTGGCTCTCTTGAGCCACGAGAAGCAAAAAATGTTGAATCATTAAATTTCCTGGGTCATCTGTTCATTGGCTAGGAAGGGTTTTTGTGTTTGTTTTCGTTTTCTTTCAGAATAAATGTGAAGGGAAGTTATGGGGAGAGGATGGGTGGCCAGTCAAGGAGAGAGGAGCCACAAGGCAGCGCAGCGGCAAAGCGGAAAGCCAGGGTGGGCGGTGGAAGGAGGTCTCTCTGTCCTGTGCTTTGAGAAGTGCTTCCCTGTCTGCAAAGTGAATGTAAGTTGTGAGCATTGTTACCACCCGTGAGAAATCTCCTACAGGTAATTCCATTCATATGAAATATTCCGCACAGGTAAACCCAGAGAGACAGAAAGCAGATTAGTGATTGCCAGAGGCTGGAGAGTGAATTGGTAATACGGTTTCCTGTTGAGGTGACAGAAATGTTCTGAAACTAGACAGTGGTGGGGTGATCGTCCAATATTGTGGATGTACTAAATGCCATTGAATTGTACAAATGAAAATGGGGAGTCTTATGTTTATATGAGTTTTATCCCAAAAAACAGAAGCCCCAAATAAATACCATGAACCGCTCCTCCCCTGCCCAGGTCCCTTTAAACCACATTGAGGCTGTGAAAGTGGCCTCTGGAAAGATGAAGACTCTGGTGGGGCTCTGAGCCTGGTGGAATTCCCTGGACTGAGTGTTGAGGGGGCTGGGGGTCCTCACTCCCTCTGCCTGCTGCTGCCCTGGCCGCTCCTCAGAGGAACCCCCGGGGCTGCTGAGAGGTTAAGAGCACAGGCTTTCAGGGGCCTTGATCTGAGTGTGAATCCTGGCCTGGCCGCGGCTGCTGATGTGAATGTGGATGTTACAGGACCTCCCTGAGCCTCAGCTTCCTCACCTGTAAGATGCAGGTGGCGATGCCTACCTCACAGGGTGTTTGTTAAAAGCCTGAACGAAGCTTGTAAGCGTCTGACTCAGTGCAGGGGGCACGATGACCACTCAGTAAGCAGTAGTGGCTGTTATAAGTAGTAATAAATTCTCTTCTCTGGTATCGTCTGAGCTTAGTATTGATTGCCAAGATCCACAGGTAGTAAGAAGGACTTGCCCTCAGCTGAGTCCTCGAAACAGAATCCCCAGTCCCAACAGCCTGCTTGCAGGATGGGCAGAGAAGAGATGCAGCAACAGTGGAGGAGATTACTGTTTTAGTTGTGGTTTTGAAGGGGTTGGTGAGCAGCATCCTTCTTCCTTGCTTGAGTCCGGAACCAGTGGAAAAATTAAACAAAACCTAAGGAAATAGGTGACCAAAATACCACCTTTATCCCAATCAAACAGAGTTTGGAGATTCAAAGGACTTACTGCTGTACACCAGGGAGAGACTTCTCATCCCATTAGAGGCAAAGCTGGGTCGCTGCAGAGCTATCCAGACTGGGGCTTGACCTGCTGAAAACACCCCAGGAAGGAACAAGGGACAGTGCTGGCCATCAGTGAAGGGGGCTCTTTCCCAAGCCCACCAGTCAGGGCAGACACTCTGTCTCCAGATGGAGGGAGGCCAGGAATGCTGCCAGTGGGGCTCCATCCAAATGGAAGATGTCACAAGAGGGACAGAGATGGCTTAACACTGGATTGATGGAGGACCCAGGAGTGGTCTCCATGGTGAGGTGGGGGCTTCTTCATGTCCAGATGGTGCTCCCACCTCTTTCCCCTCGAGGGCTGATACGATGATGGGCATTCCAGGGTCAGTGCCTCCTTCCTTTACATTCAGCAAGGAGTCTTTTGTTACAAAAGGAAACAGAATAGCCCAAACAAAACAAAACAAAACTCAAACAAACTAACAAAAACAAAACCTGGAAACAGCCTCGTTTTGCCCAACATTTGGGGAATGGTAAAGTAAATTATAGAATATCCATTCAACAAAATGTTAGGAAGTCATTTAAAAAGGCTGTTTACAAAGGGTTTGTGAAGAGGTGGGAATTATAATGTCAAGTAAAAAAAGCCTGATACAAAATTGCATATGTAGTATGAACTCAGCTATATTAAAACCTCCCTAAGGTTATGCATTGAAAAGTAGAAAAAATTGTGAGGAAGTTACCAAAATATTAACAGTGGTTGCTCTTCTGTTTAGTTCTTTTGCTCTAGTTACACATTTCTGTAATAAGATGTAATGGAAAAAATTGACTTTATTTAAAAATAAAGCAGTTTTTAGAATGATGCGTGTTACACATTATCAGTCAAACCAAAAATTTAGAATTTCATAGATTCATAAGATTATAGAATGCTAATGCTGCAAAGGGACCTTAAAGATTTTACTAGTTTAAGGATTTAAAATTTTGGAGGAGGGGTCACAGATCTTTTTGAAGATCTCCTGGAAACTATGGTTTCTCTCCTTAGAGCATTTCACATATAAATATACTATCATTTAAGTTGCTTTAGTTTCAAGGTACAGAAGCCATAATCAGAGCAGCTTAAACAGTGGAGGACATTTACTGGTTTCTGTAATATA
The DNA here is from genome assembly GCF_009834535.1 of Camelus ferus. NCBI lineage: Eukaryota > Metazoa > Chordata > Mammalia > Artiodactyla > Camelidae > Camelus > Camelus ferus. The sequence continues at coordinate 109,565,240 of NC_045698.1, forward strand.
AAACTTCAGGGATATCAGGTGAAGCTTGATCCAGCACTCCAACAATTTCACCAGGACTCACTTCTTCTGTCTCTGCTCTGCCTTCTGCAGTGTCCGCTTTCTCCCAAGGCTGGCTCCCTGTGGGTTCCCAGACTGCTGGTGGAAGCTCCTGGCACTTGATTCTGACTTGCATATGTCCAGCTGGAAAGAATGTCTCTGTCTTAGCATTCCCAGTAAAGGTCTCAAGATTTGATCTGATTGTAAGTTTTAGGCACATGCTCATCTCCAAACCAGTACCTTGGCCAGGAAAGAGAGAGCACTGATTGCCCTAGCTAGATCACTTGCTCTGCTGTGGCTCTGATACGGAGGTAGTGTCCCTCGACCACATCATTCACCAAATAGAAACTGGGGACATGAATGCTCCCTGTACACACAACTTACTGCAGATAGTTTATGGCTTATCCTTAAATCCCCCCAAAATTGCCCACATACCCCAGGTTAAAATTTTTTGGTCCAATCCAGTCTCATTTTAGAGATGGGGATTCAGAGACCCAGAAAGATGTCACGAATACTCCAAGCAATACAGTTTCCTCACCGTCAGTCTGCTGCTTGTCTCCCCACCAAATTCCCTCTGACTTCACATGCAATCAAAAGTCAGAGATGAAGAAGTAACAAGTTGGACCCTTGTCAAATCTCTAAGTTCCTCTGGGACCCAGGACACACGCGTTTTGAATGAGAGAAAGGGAGCATTTTATGTTGAGGGACAAAGAGTTCCACAGTGGGGGAGGTGGCTGTGTTGAGCCACTGGCTAGAAGTCTTCACCTAAGACAGTGTAGAAGGGAAATGATAAAAATGAGGGGGGATAATTAAGTTATTCATGCCTGTATCTTGAAGGTAAGAATTGTACTTCCCCTTCTAAATACCCTGCCTGCTCAGAGGAACGGTGTACCCTAATAAGTGCTGGTTTATGAAACGTGCAGTAATTGGATTGGAATGTGAATTATTAAACCGTATGTGGGGTAGCTTTTCTTGCTAGGTGTTTAATGATTATGCTCAAATGTGTGTGGCTGGTTTGTTGGCTGGGAAGAAAATTGTTTAACTCTGGGTCAGGGCCAGGGTGGCCTTCAAAGACATCCAAAACAGCTGGGCTGACGAGGTCCTTACAAGTCACTTAGGTCAGTTGCCTGACTTTAGAGATGGGGACACTGGAACTGAGTGTGTGAAAGCACTTGTTGAGGGCTGGACTGTGATCACACTGAGAATGAATTGCTCCTTTACCTGGTTTGTTATTGGAAGATGGGAGTTGTATTCCCCCAGAAGATGTGTTGAAGCCCTGACCTCCTGAACGGGATGTTATTTGGAAATAGTTTTGTTGTAGATACAATTAGTTATGATGAGGTTACATGGGATTAGGGTGGGCTATTAATCCTGTGTGACCAGATCCTTATAAGGGGAGGAGAGAGACACAGACTGGGTAGCTGGAACATAGAAGTTAATTTCTCAGTTCTGGAGGTTGACAGTCGTAGGTCAGGGTGTTGGCAGGTTTCTCCTGAGGCCTCCTTCCTTGGCTTGCAGACGGCCGCCTTCTTGCTGTGTCCTCACATCCCTGATGTCTTTTCCTCTTTCTTCTAAGGACACTGGTCCTGTTGGATTAGGGCCCTACCCTAATGGCCTCATTTTAACTTAACCACTTCTTTGAAGCTCATCTCCAAATATGGGTGTGTGGTTTAGGGCTCCCCTGATGACCTCACTGAAACTTTACTTTTTAAAAAGGCCTTATCTCCAAATATGGTTACGTTCTGAGGGCCTGGGGGTTCAGGCATCAATATTTGGATTTTGAGGTGGACATAGTTCAGTCCATAAGAGCACTTAAAACTTTCTATTTTATTGATACTTGTGTGTTATTTTAATTCACCTAAAAGATGGTAAGTTCCTTGAAGGCAGGAAGTATATCTTGTCTATATCCTTTTATCTCCTATAGTTTTTAATATACTTCTTGGATTTAGTAAATGCTCAGGATTTTTTTTGTTGAATGGATGAATGGTATGTAAAATAATTCTTGATTAGTAAGAATTTCTCATTTCTCAAACTTTTGGTATAAAATCTATATAGTGCAGGTAGCAGTGGACTTGATGTCAAAGACCCAGGCTCTTTTCCCAACTCTGTCACTTTCTAGCGGAGATCTTGAACAAGTCAATCTTTCTGGGCCTCAGTTTCTTCATCTGTAAAATGGGAATAATAATGCTTTCCTGTTTGTTTTACAAGGTTGACTATATTAATGAAATAGAATGATCATTCAGAAAATATTCTGGGGCGCCTACTTTATACCAGATACTGTTCTAGGCATGGAGGATACAGTGGTACACAGCTAGGCAGGGTTCCTGTCCTCATGGTTCTGGTAGGGGAACAGGTGATGAACAAGATCACTAGTGCAGAAAATAATTTCAGAAATTGCTAAGTACTATGTAGGCAATAAAGCAAGAGGTGTTACAGTGAAAGCTTACCTTCTAGAAAGCATAGCTAGCAAAGAGCTTTCTGGGGAGGTGACATTGAGCCAAGATGTGAATAATGAGTGGCTGTTCCCAGGGGGAGAGCATTGCAGGCTGAGGGAGGAGCAGGGGCCTTGCCAGGGAAGGTAGTGAGTGTTGTTGCCCCCGTGAGCTGAGCCAGCAGAGTAGTGACATTTAACATGTGAGGCTCAGTCACTGTGCAAGGTTTCCTGGGCATCAGAAAGATCCCTGCAGTCGGGATTTTGTCCCTGACTTAACCACACATGCAGTTGGGACATCACCTCCTACGTGTATGACCTTAGGCACGACACTGCCTCTAGTGGCCTTCTCCTCCTGCCTGCCCTGTGTGTCTGCCAGCACCCCGAGACCACGTGGGTGAAGGCCCAGTGGAAATATCATATGCTATACAATTTCCAGGTGGTATCATTATTTGAAACCATGTTACCCACGATTAAGGGATTTGGACATTGAATGCAGCAACTAGCTTGCTGATCAAATTTTCCGAGGAGGGCTGCAGTCACCCCTGTTAAGGGCTCAAAAATGCCTGTGTCAGGCTTTTCAAAGCAAATTGATAAGAATTAAGTAGATGCTGAAGCTGTGTTCTGTAAGCTGTCTTTTGTGGGGGTTGAATGCCAACTTTCTTTCCTACTGAGCCTGTGTACATTAGATTTGGTAGGGGCAGTCTCCTTGTTGGGGCTTTTGGGTGCCTCTGAAACTGTTGTGGAGTCAGGTCCCTTGATGTGTGTGTGTGTGTGTGTGTGTGTGTGTAGTGTTTTGCATTGCAATAGAATATTCCAGAAAAGAGCCTTCCGCTCACATATCTTAAGCATTCCACTGCCACCAGAACTGATGTGATTGAACACTGTACACGTATTTCCTGAGTAGTGAAGTTGTACCCAAGACACATATAAATGACCCAGCAACAGAGCATTCTTTTAAGAAGAGCTGATGACTTGAAAGTTCGTGGCAATTAAGTGTGTTTCCTTTGAACGCATTCCCAGGTTTCTCCCCCACACCCCATGAACCACCTCCCCGCGCTTCTTCTCCTAACCTCATCTGTTTACACTTAAACTTTTGTGGCTTATCCTTAAGTGCACAGAGAATCCCCATTGTTGCTGATTCTGAAGGCTGCCGGATGCTGAGGCCTTTAAGGTAATGGCTGCGCACACTGGAAGGTCACTCCTGCCCTTAGGGTCTTGGAACTTCAGGAAAAAGGAGCACCACTTCCCATTCTTATCTGTGATGAAGGAAGTAAGACGTGCCGGGGCCCTTTCACCAAGTCTGAATTTAGAAAACAACCAGGATTGTGCTGAAAACCTTCCTGGGCTCTGCTTTGGCCGTTGGGGTTTGAAGAACTCATCCTTTCTCTGTGTTTCTAGCTCCTCCCTCTCCATGTCGATTGGTTGGACTCCTGGTCTCTGTCTGTCTCTCTGTTTCCTTCTGTCTCTCTTTGTCTTGCTCCTCCTCGCCCCCTTCATCCCTATTGATTCTCCTTGTTGGAATAAAGTTCTGCTCAACTAATGGGGCTTCCATAATTGAAACTCTGGGACATAGCAAAATGGAACAGCTAATTCCCCAAATGAATTAGTGGATTTTAGAATGAGATGAAATGAAATGGCACTAATAGGCATTTTTTTTTTAAAAGACAAGGCTGAGGGATTTGGAGCGGGAGGTATGCAACTCAGGACTGTGAAGACTTTTTGCTTTGGTTTCAGAGTTTTGGACGGCTTGTGTGCAAAGCCGGGGGCCGGAATGACTGGGACGCTTAGGCAGAGGCAGGGGGAGCAAGCTGGCCTGTGTGAGCGGCCTGTGCCGTCCGTCCGTGGGGCTGGTGAGAACCTCGCACCTGCAGCTGGGCATGTGCTCTTTTGCAGCCTCCGCTCCTGTCAGTCCTGCTCCCTGAGCGGGGTTGGGTGGGTGTTGAGATTTCCGGAGGAGTGATGCCGGGAAGATTCTCTGGATATCCCCTAGAAGGAAACATTTTTCTCCAGGTGTTATCTTTGCCGCTTTCCTGGGTTTACTACAGGGAGATTGTGGTAGCCGTTGTGATTGTTCTCTGTCTCTGCCCCTGTCTGTCTGTCTGTCTGTCTCTGTCTCTCTCTCTCACACACACACCCTGCACGGTGGCTTCATTCTCCAGCATAACCAGAAACCTATGTTCTCAGCTACAGAGAAAGGAAGCACATGGGGCTAATTAATGACAAAAAGTGACTAGTGATTATAACTTTTATAACTTTTGTGAATTCACTAGGAGTGAATTATTTAGAAGTTACTAAATAATACATGTTTACTGTAAAAAAAATTAGAAAATAGATAAAAAATAAACAACAAGGTCCTACTGTATAGCACAGGGAACTGTATTCAATACCTTATAATAACCTATCATGAAAAAGAACGTATATATGTACAATTGACTCACTATGCTGTCCACCAGAAACTAAAATAATCAACTATATTTCAGTTAAAAGAGAAAGTAGATAAGCAAAAAAGAAAATACAATTCACTGAGTGTATAAGAAATTTCCTTTTTATTAAATACTGGCTTTTGAAATTGAAAAAGTAATCTATGAACAGTAAAAAACATAAAAAACATTCAAACACTAGAAGAGCATCAAATAGAGTAAAATGCCCTCTCAGTGGACCCCCAGAAAGAGAAAATTCCAGACAGAAAGTCCAGAAATGTACTATGATTGTACAAATTCATATCTCTCTGTATACGAACTTAAAAAAACCCACCTGGGTGGGAGCATAATGTACATACTCTACTGCACCCTATTTTTTTACTTAAGACATTTTGGCTGTCTTTTCGTGACAGTTCATACAGATGGATTGTTTAATATGGCAGAGACTCCTTAGCCACCATGTGCAGTCATGAATACCATGCTGATCTGTGAATAATATGTTGGGACACAAGAGAAGCCAAAAAAATGGACACTCAGCACTCCTGGGAAATTATACTTCATTATTCAAGAGTCTGTCGTGTTCATGCTATGTTTCTGGAAAGATGTGACAAGTTAATTAATCAGTCTTTTCTCTGACCTAAGCACTCCCACCACACAGACCCTGTTACACTCTGCATCTGTCTTTGATGTCAGCAGAGTCATGACCCACAAACCTTCATGGCATTCAGTCCCGGTTATCTGTTCAAGGATGGAGCAGAGCTGCTTCCCTGGTGTTGGTCTCCAGAGCAGGTGTGTAGGGGGTGGGCCATGCTTGCTAGTGTTGGACACTGATGGACAAAGAAAGATGCCCAAGTGTTCTTTAAGGAATTAATTTTTTTTCAGACATGTGAGCTCTTCTAAAATGCTGGAGCCAGAGCAGGGCCCCTTTTTGCTGGTCTCTGGGTGGTACTGTACACTGGTATGACCATATGTTTGTTAAAATACTGAGTTACATCCACACGGTTGGTAATTGATGCTGCCCTGAGACCTACCTGATCCCTCTCCAGGACTCCTGCTGTCCTGGCCCCCCTCGAAGACCACAGTCCCCATAACCCACAACTAAAAGGTTAATGCCAAACACAGTGAAGTCCTCCAGAACACTCCTCTAGAGCTGTTGCCTGTTCTTGTTCTGATTGGATGATAGATGTGCCAATCAGGTTGTTTAGACACCTTCTAATTTTTTTCCTTTTTTCCAATTTTATTGAGATATAATTGACATACAACACTGTGTAAGTTTAATGTATGCAGCATAATGATTTGATTTGTATACATCATGAAGTGACTATCACAGTAAATTTAGTGAACATTCATCGGCTCATATAGGTACAAAATTAAAGAAATAGAAAAAAATCTTTTTCTTATGATGAACACTCTTAAGATTTACTCTCTTAACAACTTTCATATATAACACATGCAGGGTTAATTATATTTATCATGTGCTTTGTATCCCTGGGACTTGTCTTATGACTGGAAGTTTGTGTCTTTTGACTGCCTCACACAAGTCCCCTTGCCCCAACTCCCCTCTGGTAACCACAAATCTGATCTCTTTTTCTTTGAGCTTGCTTGTTTGGTTTTGAAGTCTAAGTGACCTACAATACTATTTTGTTTCCTGTTATACAGCATAGTGATTTGCTATTTCTGTGCATTTCAGAATGTTCAGTAGACCACGGTAAGTCTGGCTATGATATGTCACCATAGAAAGATATTATTTAATCATTGATTGTATTCCCCACACTGTACATTTCATACCTGTGACTCATTTATTTTGCAACTGCAAGTTTGTACCTCAGTCTCCCTCACCTGTTTCTTTCCTTTCCCCAACCCCTTCCCCTGTATATATCTTCCTTGGAAAAATGTCTGTTCAGATCCTCTGCCCATTTTAAAATTGGGTTGTTTGTTCTTTTGATGTTCAGTATGAGTTCTTTGTATATTTTGAATGTTAACCCCTTATTAAACGTATTATTTGGAAATACCTTTTCCCATTCAGTAGGTGGCTTTTTCATTTTGTTGGGTTTCCTTGGCTGTACAAGGGCCTTTTCATTTGTTGTAGTCCCATTTGTTTATTTTTCCATATGTTCCCTTACCTGAGGAGACACATCCAAAAAAATATTACTAAGACTGATGTCAGAGAGCATATTCCCTATGTTTTTTTCTACTTTCTTCTACTAAATAACTTCTTGAATATTCTCTGAACTCGCAGAAGCTCTATAGAAATAATCTGTATGCTGATTAGCAGCTCTAGTCCTTGGGCACCTCTGACTCATGGATTTTTCAGACCTTGGGGCAAATAATGGCCATTGCCAGCCGCTCCTGGTACGAGTATCTAAAAGCGGATGGACAACACAAGGAATATAACCGATACTTTATAATAACTATAAATGGAATATAGTCTTTAAAAATTGTGAATCACTGTGTTGTATACCTGAGACTCATACGTCACTATGCCTGAATAAAAAATAATAACAAAAACTAACTTCAAAAGACCAACTTCTAACAAGGAAAAAGAAAGAATAAATAAATAAATGAAAGCAGATGGGATCTTTCTTCCCTCATCCCTCTCGCCTCCCCCCTCCTCTGCCTCATCCCCACTCTCCCCCTCACCCCTCCCTCAAGATCCATAAACTGTAGGCCAGGTGGTGTGGGCTATTTTGAACGGATATAGCAGCTCTGCTACCGCCCTGTGTGTAATGGGATGAAGGAGAAAGTCCTAGAAAACAGACAAGACGCCAGCCAAACAAAACAACAGGGCCCACACGAATTGGGTTTGCTAAGGCGGGGTTCTAACTCAGGCTCTGCTACTTGCTTACTACTTGAACTTGAGCCAGTCAATCCCTTTCTCCGGACCTCAGGGTGTTCATCTTTGAAATGAGGCAGTTGGCCTGATTGATTCCAAGAAGGCTTCTAGGTTTCGGCTTGTTAATGATAGAACAGAGGCCCTGAACCAGGACTTCTGTTTTATGCTGCATCTCCCCTGGCTGGCAGCCATCTCCAGTCCATGCTGTCCTTTACAGTGAGTTCCCTGACTTCCACCTCTGCTCCCCAGGGCCAGAATAAAGACATTAATCTTTGCAGTTAACTTCTGAGGACGACTACGTGTATGTTTCGTGGTTTATGTTATCAGTGAAATGTGAATCAATGGAATTCGGGGACTCTTTCTTCTTCCCCATTGACTTTGTGATTGTGTTGTGATTCCAGAATTGTTTTTTTCTTCAGAGAATTCAGAGAATGTGAGCTATTGGAAAGCCCTTAGAAGTCATTTTGTCCAGGAGTTCTTAATTCAGATTGTGTTAACTTCTGGGGTCTCGGAATACACAGAAATTAAAGAAAGAATGTTGTGTGCGTACATGTATGGATCTAAGGAGATAATTCATTTTTAAATTTGAAAGCCAGTTTATTTTAAAGTATACTTTACATTAACAACTACAGATTAAATATTCTAATTAATGAGTTTCTACAAATAAATAACTTGAGCAGCCACCATACAAAACAACATAGGAAATATTTCTATCACTTCAGAGGGGCATCCCTTGTTTCCTTTTCAGTTAATCTTCCCCCTGCCCCTTCCCTGGCCGCCACTTTCTGACTTCTGTCACCATAGATTATGTTTTCCTCTTTCAGAGTTTTACATGAATGGAATCACACAGTCTTTACTTTCTGATGTGGCATCTTTTGCTCTGTATAGTGTTTTTGAGATTTATCCATGCTGCTACATATATTAGAAGTTCTTTTATGTGGCTGAGTAACATTCAGTTGTATGAATATATAACAATTTGATTGTCATTTTCCTATTGGTGAGTATTTGGATTATTTCCATTTTCCATTTTTATGAATAAGGCTGCCATGACTGTTCTCGTATGAGTCTTTTTGTGGACTTATATTTTCTTTTCTCTTGGATAAATATCCAAGGATGGGATTGCTGGGTCATAGGTAGATGTATGTTTAATTTTAGAAGAAAGTGGCCAACAGATCTTCAAAGTACCTATACCATTTTACATTCCCATCAGCAACTTTTGAGAGTACCAGCTCGTCCGCATCCTAGCCAACATTCGTTGTTGTCAGTTCTTAAGATTTTAACCATTCTAGTGAATTCAAGTGGTATCTCATTGTGGTTTTAATTTGTACTTCTTTTTGGACTGTGATACTGAAGACATTTTCATGTGCTGATTGGTCACTTGTAAATCTTCTTTTGTAAAGTGCCTGTTCAGATTGTTCCATTTAAAGCCAGTTTGAATATTTTGTTAACTTAAAAATGAACGAATTATTATCAAATGAAATCCATATGTGAATATGCAGATACTCTAGAGTAATTGGCACTGGTGCAGGGTATTGATAAAAGGAAAAGTATTTATCATTTGGGCAAAATAGAGATGGTGGCTCTTGGCAGGTGGAGCCACGTGAGCAAGGCTGCAGAAACAAAGAACAGTATACCCCATTCAGTGAATGAACCATAAATAGTGGAATATGACTGGGAATGGGACGTTGGCGACCAGCAGTAGAGCTTTAAAGCATAGCAAGGCATGGGCTGGAGCGACAGGCGTTGTTTGGCCTTAATGTATCATGCTAGGGCATTTCAACTTTCCCCCCAAGTCAATACAGAATGACTTGAATTTTACTCAGTGTAGTTGCATGATCAGAAATGTGTTAAAATTCACAGGGAAAAAAATGCACAAATGGACTGAGTTGTGGAAGACCCTTGGAAAGATACTCTGTGGAACCTGAAACACCTGTCACTGGAAGGTGATACTTTTTCCTTCCAGTGAGACCAGATGAGTTTGAGAGACTATGACAACTGTCATCAAGCAAAATGTGCTAAGGTCTTGGTGCCTCTCCTAAAAGATAGGCTACATTCTTGCAATAGGGAATAGATGCCATAGTTTATGAAAAATCGTTGTTTAGTGCCCCATTATTTAGAAATTACGCTTATTTGTGTTTATGTTTTTACGACATATGATGAAAAACATGTCTTTCAGTTTTGCTGGGAGAGGCCACCAGGGATTCTAAGTTGCTTTTAAGAGGCAAACGATGAAAGGGATCAGAGCAGTCCTGTCACCTGCATCCTCAGCTACGTGAGGCAGGTGTGCTCAAGTGCTTAGGACAGTCTCGATGGTGGAAAAAGGCTACTTTCAGGTAGAAGGTAGGAACGATACCAGAAATATCTTTTCAGTCAGGGTTCTTAGTTGCAAGCTCAGAATCCACTTTTGTTGGTTTACTCAAGGAAGGAATCGATTATTCAAGGACGTAGGAGGCTCACAGAATCTCAGAGAAGGCCGTAGATGAAGCTTGAGACTGTCTGTTTATTTAGAAACAGAGCCCAAATCACGCTGTAGGAGTACTACGATGAGAACAGCACTGCTCTCAGCGTAAGTACTGGCGCTTTCACTGATGATGTGAGGGGCAGAGGCTTGCCCCGAATGTCCCCTGATCTAGGTACCTTCCCTACTTCACTCACTAAAGTACGGATTTGGCATAGTGTCTGCGTTCCCATGTGCTTCCTTTCCAAACTGAAGGCTTCCTCGTATCTGATTGGCAAAGCTAGGTCACTCACTTACACTTGAGCTGCAAGGGAGGGTGGAGTGTTTTCTGGCTTCTTCCTTAGAGATGATGGACTTATGTTCACAAGATACTGAGTGGCCAAATTGTCCATTAAATCTTATATCACTGAACACTACAGTTAAGTGAGATTAAAAGAAGAGAGAAAACACGTTGAGCAGTTTCTGTCTCTGTTTCTTGAAAAGGTAAAAGCAAAACAAAGAATGATTTGACTAGGGAGGGAAGCCATCCCTAATTTTGGCAGGTTCTAAAAGAGATTTTATGAATCTTTTGGGCTTATTTGGGTGCAGTTTTGTACATTTACCTATTTATGTGCTGTTCTGTAACTGAGTTAGCATGCTAGTAGCATTGTAAAATTAAAGAGGTTTTATGGGGCTGCCCTGGGAACATAGCCACTGTGTGTAACATTGTGCAATGAACAGAGACAACAGCAACATCCAGCACAAGACTTCCCGTTTCATGATTGGCACCTTCCTGCAGCCCCATCCAGTCTGGCCACCAAAGCACCTTGGCAGGATAATGAAGTCATCTCTTCCTTTATGGAAATCTTTAGGTTGCAATAAACAGAACCCATTCATGCTAACTTACACCAAAGAGAGAAGTTTATTGCAGGGAAATATAAGTATCTCTTGGAGTTCAAGGGTGGGAGGTACAAACTGGTCCCATGAGGGACTGAGCCAGGGCTCTGAAACCAAGATGGAGTGTCCCTGTCTCTTTGTCTGTCCATCTCAGCATGTTTTGTCATCTCTGCTTCTCTCTAAAGATCTGCTTCATTCTTTTCCTCTCTGTAAACTGACTTTCTCTGTTTTATGTACTTGGAGGAACATGGCTATTTCAGCTCCTTATACGTCTTTTCTGTTCAAGAATCAACAAAGACAAATAGGTATTTCCAAGTCTTCATTCCAAATACCTTGGACAGAGAATCCCTGTGCTGGGTGGGATATTATCTCCCAAAATGCATGTTGACCTGGAACCTCAGAATGTGACCTTATTTGGAGCTACGGTTTTTGCATATGTAATTCATTAAAAAGGGGTCATACTCGATTAAGGTGCACCCTAATCCAATGACTGAGGTCCTTATGAGATGAAACAGAGGAGACATAGAAACAGGAGGGAATGCCATGTGGGAACAGAAGCAAAGACTGGAGTTATATTGCCACAAGCCAAGGGACACCAAGAATTGCCAGGAGCCACCAGAAGCTAGGAGAGAAGCATGGGACAAATTTTTCCTAGAATGTACAGTAGGAACCAATCCTGTTGATACTTTCATTTCGGACTTTAAGCCTCCAGACCTGTGAGAGAATAAATTTCTGTTGTTTCCAGCCACCCGGTTGTGGTGCTTTATGATAGCATCCCTAGGAAATGAATACGGTGTCTTTGGCTGGGCTGGGTGAAATGCTCACCTGGTCCATCCATCTGGGGAGCTATGGCAGGGTGAAGAGGCTGCACCAAAAGCCCTGAAGAAAACTCTAAGGAAGAGGTGTAGGGAGGGGCAGGAAAACTGATGAACAGATAAAAATTCTCTCCTTCCTTCCTCATGACCAGTGGCGTTTGTGGATACCTGGCAGTGACCAGAAAGGACAGTGAAACTCTGGGAACAATTCCTGATCATTAGTTGTTTGGGGGTAATGTATTTCTTTTTATTTGTGGGAATGGGATATTAGTCGATTGCAAACATGGCAATAATCCTTCATCCCTCCCTCCTTTCAGGGCCTTGCAATGTGTCTTTGTACCTCTTCCCATTAAGAGGTAAAATCTGTTTTTCTTCCCCTTGGTTCTGGCTGGGACTTGTTACTTTCTTTGGCCAATGGAATGCAGCAGAAGAGGTGGGTGACAGGTTTAAGTCTAGGTCTTAAGAAGCACTGCATGTTTCCACTTGCTCTCTTGGAGCCTTACTGGTACCCTGTAAAAAAGCCTCAACTAACCTATTGCTATGGCATGATATGATATGATATATGATATGATGAAAGATATGTGGCCCAGTCAATTCCTTTGCCCCAGCCACCAGTCAGCTTGTTGCTTGACATGTTCGTGAGACCAACTGGATCGCAGCTGACCAGCCAGGTGACTGCCGACACATGAGCAAGCCCAGTGAAGACTGGTTGAGTCTGGTCTAGATCAACAGAATCGCCCAGCTGTCCCATAGATTCCTGGGCAATATTAAGGGTTGTTTTTAACCTACTAAGTTTTGTTATGCTGAGATGGATAGCTGATACAGGGAGATTGGTAAGGTGGATATTGGTAAACCAATTTTGAAAATGGGGAAAATTTCTTCATAAGCTAAAGATAATTCCTAGGTTCCGTGTTAATAGCTGTGTCAACCTGGGCAAGTCAGTTTAACTACTGTTTGTCAGTTTCCTCATCTGATTACTGAAGTTCATAAAACTGTTTCCTCTGAGTGTGTTGTTGGGCAGAGCAAATGGGAGAATGTGTGGGGCAGCACATTAGAAAACGTGAAATATGTATCATTTATGTATATTTTGCCTTCTGTTTCTTCACCAAAAGATGAATAATTTGAAGGGCCAATAGAGTGAGTTCATTTTACAGAGTTGAAAGCAACTTGCTCCGTACCAGGGCCACAGAAGCCCTGTGTGACCTGGCTTCTGTGTTCTCTTCACTCTCCTCCGCTACCTCTTCCTCAGACCAGAACGGTGGTTCTCCCCGTTCTCGCACGTGCCAGGTAGCTTCCTGCTGGAGAACACCTGTTCGTGCTGTTCCTTCCACTTGGGACGATCTTCCCATCTCGTTCTGTCTCTCTGTCTCTCTTGCTCACTTTCTTGCTTGAACCAGAAGTCAGGAACAGTTTAACTGTTACAGTGCAGAGAGGATCAGATTAAGTACCACTCTTAGGAATTTATGTGTGTTCTCTGTTTTCAAAGCAACCAAAAAGGTGAGGAAGGAAGAAACCCTTTGTTTTCTTCTACAGAGTCCCTTTAATTCAGCGATCAGACCAAAACCAAACCAGGAAAAGCACTGTGAGAGTTTGGTGAGGGCTGGTCAGGAGCCCTCAGAAAAGACCGTTTCCTGGGCTTTAGTCTCTCAGTCTCTCTCTTTCTATCATCTATCTATCCGTGCATCTTTCCATCTCTCTGTTTCTTTTCCTTTCTTCTTTCTATCTATCTATCTATCTATCTATCTATCTATCTATCTATCTATCTTATCTATCAACCATCCATTTTCTGTCTCTGATACTTTATTGAGATACTTTCATATCATAAAATTCACCTATTTAATATACCATTCAGTGATTTTCATATATTGACAGAGGTGTGTAACCACCAACAGCAATCTAATTTTAGACCATCCCCATCACCCCAAAAACAAACCTCGTGCTTGTTGACTCTCACTCCCCATTCACACCCCCAGCCCTAGGCAACCACTAGTCTGTAGGTTTGCCTTTCTGGACAGCTTCAAACTTTTCCGTGGTAGAGGTCATAAACCACAATAAACAACACTGATGAATTGTCAAAACTACTTAGAAGTGGCTTTCCTATTGGAATGTCTAGTGTGGCACACGTCTCTGTGCTAGATGATTTGGAAAACAGAACAAAGCCTGGGGACTGACTTGCAGGCAGCATTTTCCAGCCTCTGGTCTGTGGGACGCTTGGTTTGGGGCTTTGCTTATTTGGGGGCACGTGGGAGAGTTACGGCACCACCAACTGTTCACAGAATCCTGTTACTACTGTTGGGCTGTTGACTTGACCTGTGTTGGCTGTCAGGCTGCTCTCCTACGTCCGACCCTGGCTTATTTCTGCAGAGGTTTTAGTTTGAACAAAAAGCATTTCTTTTGTTCATACGCACACAGAGGATTTGCAGCACTGGAGTTTTTCATACACAAGCCGCCAGGAAAGACTGTCTAAAATGAATGAAGCTGCAGGACCCTGTAGGAGTTGACAGACTTTGAATTAAGCAGAGGCTGAGAGGAAGCCTTTCAGGGACTTTAAATGGGATTACAAGTGCCTCCTGTCTAGGGGAGCACCAGACTGTGAGCGTTGGAGTCTTAAAACCCCCTGGTTTGCTACATCAGTACTACATGAGGAAGTTTGAAGAATCCTTGCTTCCTTCTTGAAGCCTTTGCCATTTCTGTGGTTGTAAGGAGGTGGCCTGGACCTGAAGGCCCTCCATGGGAAATGCCAATGTTGTGCTGACTTCTATATGCAATTTCTCATCTAATCCTCCCAGCCTCCCTGGAGGTACAAACTATGATCTTCTTTTTGTAAGATGAAATATATGAAGAAACCCACCCAGGGTCCCTCCTGGTAAACGACAGGGTTGGGATTTGAACCCTCTGATTCCAAAGCTCCTTTCTATTAATAAATTATTTTGCTGCTGCTGCTGCTGCTGCTTCTCCTCCTCCTCCTTCTCCTCTTCTCCTCCTCCTCCTTCATCATCATCATCATTCTTTCAAATTTTTTGTAAGAACACTTAACATGAGATCTATCTAACCTCTTAACAATTTTTAAAGTGTACAACACAGTACTGTTGACTATAGGTACAGAGTTGTACAGCGATTTCTAGAATTTACTCATCTTGCTTGACTAAAACTTTATGCATGGTAATTAGTAACTCCCCATTTCCCCCTCTTCCCAGCCCCTGGCAACGACCACTCTACTTTCTGGTTTTATGAATTTGACTGTTTTATGTACCTCATATGAATGGAATCATACAGTGTTTGTCTTTTTGTAACTGGTTTATTTCATTTAGTATAATGTCTTCAAGTTTCATCCATGTTATAGCATGAGCCAGAACTTTCTTTCTAAGGCTTAATACTATTCCATGTATGTTTATAGTTCATCTCATCTTCTTTATCCATTCATCTGTCAGTGGACATTTTTCTGCATCTTGACTGTTGTGAATAGTGCTGCAGTGAACATGGGAGTGCTAATATTTCTTCGAGATCATGATTTCAATTCACTTGGATAAATATCCAGAAGTGGAATTGCTGGATCATATGATAGTTCTGTTTTTAATTTTTTGAAGAAACACCATAGTATTTTCCGTAATGGCAGCACCATTTTTGCATTCTGACTAATAGTGTACAAGGGTTCCAATTTTTCCACATCCTCACCACATTTTGTCTTTTGTGTTTTTTTAATAATCATCCTAACAGATGTGAGATGATACCTTATTGTGGCTTTGATTTGCATTCCCTGATGATTAGTGACATTGAGCATTTTTTCATAGACTTGTTGGCCATTTGTATGTTTTTTTCTCTGGAGAAATGTTTATTCAAGTCCTTAGCCTACTTTTAAATAGGATTATTAGTTTTTAAAAAAAATTTTACTATTGAGTTGTAAGAGTTCCATATATATTTGGAACATTGACTCCTTATCACATAAAAAATTTGTAGAATTTTCTCCCATGCCATACTTTGCCTTTTTTACTCTGTTGATTGTTTCCTTTGTATGCAGAAGACTTTTAGCCTCATCTTTTTTAGTCTATTTTCACTTTTGTTGCCTGTACTTTTGGTGTCATATCCATTAAATTATTGCCAAGACCAGTGTCATGAAACATTTCTCCTGTGTTTTCTTCTAGGAGTTTCACAGTTTCAGGTGTTATGTTTAAGTCTTCAGTATATTGAGTAGATTTTTGTTTATGATGTAGAATACAGATCCAATTCCTTTGTGAAGAAACAATCCATTCCAAATTGTATATTCCTGGCACCCTGTCAAAGATAATTTGCACATGTGTAGATTTATTTATGGGTTCTCTATTCTGTTCCATTGGTCTATATGTTTCTCATTATGCCAGTATATATGGGGTTTTTTTTAAGTTAAAGTATAGTCAGATTACAATGTTGTGTCAATTTCTGATGTACAACATAATGTGTCAGTCATACATATACAAACACATAAAGAAAAGATTGGCAAAACATTCTCTGACATAAATCTTAGCAATGTTCTCCTAGGGCAGTCTACCCAGGCAATAGAAATAAAAGCAAAAATTAACAATGGGACCTAACTAAACTTACAAGCTTTTGCACAGCAGAGGAAACCATAAGCAAAACAAAATGACAACCTATGGAATGGGAGAAAATATTTGCAAATGACGCAACTGACAAAGGCTTAATTTTCAGAATATATAAGCAGCTCGTACAACTTAATAACAGAAGAACAAACAACCCAATCCAAAAATGGGCAGAAGACGTAAACAAGCAATTCTCCAATGAAGACATACAAATGGCCAATAGGCACATGAAAAAAATGCTCAATAACACTAATTATCAGAGAGATGCAAATCAAAACTACAATGAGGTATCACCTCACACCAGTCAGAAGGGCCATCATTAAAAAGTCTACAAACAGTAAATGCTGGAGAGGGTGTGGAGAAAAAGGATCCCTCCTACACTGTTGATGGGAATGTAGTTTGGTGTAGCCATTGTGGAACAGTATGGAGATTCCTCAAAAAACTAAAAATAGACTTACCCTATGATCCAGCAATCCCACTCCTGGGCATATTTCCAGAGAGAACTCTAATTTGAAAAGATATATGCATCCCAATGTTCATAGCAACACTGTATACAATAGCCAAGTCATGGAAGCAACCTAAATGTCCATGGACAGATGACTGGATAAGGAAGTTGTGGTATATTTATACAATGGAATACTACTCAGTGATAAAAAAGAGTAAAATAATGCCATTTGCTGCAACATGGATAGACCTGGAGATCGTCATTCTAAGTGAAGTAAGCCAGAAAGAGAAAGAAAACGACCATATGATATCACTCTTATGTGGAATCTTAAAAAAAAAAAAAGAAAAGAAAAGGATACCATGAACTCATCTACAAAACAGAAACAGACTCACAGACATAATAAACAATCTTATGGTACCAGGGAAAGAGGGTGGGAAGGTATAAATTTGGGAGTTTGAGATTTACAAACGTTAGCCACTATATATAAAAATAGATTTAAAAGTAAAAGTTTCTTCTGTACAGCACAGGGAACTATTTTCAATATCTTGTAATAACCTTTAATGGAAAAGAATATGAAAACAAATATATGTACGTATATGCATGACTGGGACATTGTGCTGTGCACCAGAAACTGACACATTGTAACTGACTGTACTTCAATTAAAAAAAAAATTAAAAAAAAAAAAAAGTAGAGTGTTGTAGTTCCCTACTATTATTGTATTGCTGTCTATTTCACCCTTCAGTTTTGTCAATGTTTCCTTTACATATTTAGGTGCTCTGATGTTGGGTGCATATAATTGTTGTATCTTCCTGATGTATTGATACTTTTATCATTGTATGATGTCCTTCTTTTTCTCTTACGACAGTTTTTGACTTAAAGTCTATTTTGCCAATAATAATTTTTAATAATTAGATTTACTATGCCTCCTTAGGGTCCACACACTTTGACCAATTCTGTAAAGGGCTCAGACATGGAAAAAATGTGGTTCCAGTCTGCAAGAAACATAAAGTCACTAGAATAATTGTCAGAAGGTCAGGTTTTATTATGACCATCTATGTGACTTTGAAGATGTGACCTGGACTTTCTGAGTCTCAGTTCTCAGACCAGTAAAATGTATCAGTAATCTATACCCACTTCAAAGGGCCATTGAGAAATTTCAGAGAGAATATACATCATTCATTCATTCTACCTATAAGCATGGATCAAGTGCCAATCCTGTGTTGGGCTCAGGGCTAGATACTGACCTAATGGGCACACAAACGCCCCTGCCTCATCATGGAGCTTACAGTTTAGAGAGGGACACAGAAAATAAGTGCTTACAAAATATAACATAAGAAATACTACAATGAAAGCAGCGTACTACGGAAGTATCTAGCATGGATACCCAACTCCCAAGTGATTCCAAAACACTGTGAACTTTTCACCGTTACACACATTATAAGACATAACCACTATAGTCCATGACATTGTGTTGTCTAGTTTCACTCGAGAAACTAAATCATACTACAGTCGATCCAGACTGATCTGGCAATCAGAAATTTATCTCTCTGCCAAAGAGATGTAATTGAAGGAAAGCTTTGAAGGTCTGTTGAGCAAAGTGTGGGAAGAATAAACCTATCCATTACTATGATTCAGATTTTGAAGTGAACCAAGGTGTCTGGTCCCTGGGTGAAAAGGTCTAGTTCTGCCCCTGGCCTGAAGAGTTGTCTGGACACTCACTTCTCCCTGCCACAATGTGTGTCATGAGGGCAGGGGTTTCCTTTAGGGTTCTTTTGTTCATGAGGTATCCCAAGAACCTGGAGAGAGGCTGGCAAATATTATGTGTACTTATTATTAGTAATTACACAGCAGCTAATAGTTGACTGGCTGCCTGATTGTTTTTTTGCACACTCATTTTTCTCTCCTGCGTGTAGGGATTGGAACTGGAAGAGCATTCAACTGGTTCACCTCTAAGCACTGTTCTGATTCTGTAGTTGAATCACTAAAAATAATAAAATCTGTTGAGAGAGCATAGCCATATGGTGATGGAAATAGTCTCAATACCTGAGTGCCTGGTACGAGCAACTGAGTGTCTAATTGTGATACATGTGGTTTTAAATTCTTCAGTTTTGGCTCTAGCTTTTCCATAGGACATACCTCTCTCAGAGATGTTTTTATTTTTTCTCATTTGATCTTTGTGGCTTCTCATGACGAGCTACCTAAATTTACTAGAATTTATTTTGGAATAATAATGGGAAAGGTAAGGAGATAATAAATTTATTACTATTATTGCTGTTGGAATGAACAACACAAAAGATGTAAGATGACATTTTAATATAGTAGTTTTCAAGAAAGAGTTAAGACAAACATTTGAGTAGATTTTTTTTCACAGTAGGTGGCTAACATTGCATCTGCCTGGATGATGATCAAATTGTTCAAACAAGCTTACACTTTGTTCAGAATCACATAATATGATTTTAGAGTGTTGATAATCTGCAATGTTACTGCTACTGTATTATGGTGTGTTTCCATTTGTTTTTATTATAGATGTGGTAACTGAGGCTTAAATGATTTTCCCCAGAGGGAACTGTAGAGTGTTGAGTTTGTGACATATAGGCAATATTCAATGACTATTAACTATTATTATTATTCTAATCAATAAGGTAACATATTCAGTGCTTGGCAAAGCTGGGCTACAAACCCCAGTCTGTCTGACATTGAGTCCAACAGTGGCATAAAATACTGCTGCACCGTAACACTGTATAGTGAATAAGCATACTATGTATTTATTTTATTATATGTGTTTTATAGATACATTTAATTCTCTACTTTATATTTGATTTATAAAATTTTCTTGTTTCTGTTATTAGAGAATTTTTAAAAGTGTCTCTCACTCCCTGATTTCATGCAGCTCTGCCTTGTCAGAGGAATGTGCCTTTTTAAAAAATTGAAGAATTGATTTACAGTATTATATTATTATTATTTTTAAGTTGAAGTACAGTCAATTGCAGTGTGTCAATTTCTGGTGTACAGCACAGTATCCTAGTCATGCATATACATACATATATTCATTTTCATATTTTTTCATTAAAGGTTACTACAAGATATTGAACATAGTTCCCTGTGCTGTACAGAAGAAACTTTTTTTTAAAATCTATTTTTATATATAGTGGCTAATGTTTGTAAATCTCAAACTCCCAAATTTATCCCTTCCCACCCCCTTTCCCCGGGAACTGTAAGATTATTTACGAGTCTGTTTTGCAGCTGAGTTCGTAGTGTCCTTTTTTTTTTTTTTTCCTTTTTTCTTTAGATTCCACATATAAGTGATATCATAAGGTACTATATTATATTATTTTTAGGTGTATAAGATAGGGATTCAGTATTTTTGTAGAAGAATGTGCCTTTTGAAAGCTCATGTGGTTTAACTCCTTTTATGTGAAAGGGATGGGGATACTGAGGTCCCAGTTGAATGACTTCCTCAAGATCGGTTGGTAAGCAGTGCTGAGGCTAGGGATGAGAGCCCACCTTCCCATGGAGTCCCTCTAGGAGGAGGAAAGAGCTAGGTGGTGTGTGAGGGCTTGCTCCCTGGAGCCTGCCACACTGCAGTGCAAATGGGAGTAGGGAAGGACTGCTAGAGGAGGCTCGCCAGCCCTCAGCAGGGCTGAGATAACCGGGCTTTGTTTTTCAAGTGCAGAAGAACAGAGCAAGGTGTCAGAGAGCACTTACAGAAAATGGTTACAGTAGGCAAATTCTGTGCATTTATGAAATGCAGCCATTTTTTAGTGACATAAAATTATTAATGCAACAGGGTCCTCTTGAGGTGCTCATTTGTCAGTCCTAGAAGGCCCTGTAGGACAAAGTATTAGTGTCAGTTGAATCTCCTCCATTCCCTCTGCCTGAAACATCTGTTGTTCTCTCTCTCTGTCCTATTACAGCCGAACCTAGCAGAGTGGTGGAAGGAACTCTGGGTTAAATCCCAGTATAGTGAGAAGAGAGAAGGCTCTGGAGACAAACTTTCTAGGTTTGAGACCCCAGCTCTGCCACTTCTTGGGTGTGTCGACTTGGGTGAGTCACTTAACCTCTCTGAGCCTCTGTTTTCTCCTCTGTAAAATGGGATAATAATGGAATACATTGTGAGGATTAAATGAAATAGCATGTGTGAAATTCTGAGCAAGGTGCCAGGACATAATAAGCTTTCAGTGAATGTTAGCTGCAGAATGAAATAAATCTCAGCTCTGTTAGAATGTTGCTGTTAGAATGTGCTATGAGGAAATTGACTTCCTTTCTCTGGAGTTCAGATTTTTCAGATGTAAATAAGATAGTTACAATGAAGACACTTCCTGCATAACTGTTCTGTGATTTCAGGCTTGCCCTTGTCCCCCATAAGTAATTATCTCTTCCTCACTAACTCCTTATAACCCTGCATTTGGGCCTCTTTTATGACATATCTTCCATTCTGTTCATAATTATTTTTATCTGTGCCTATTTGAGAATATGTTTGTCCCATTGACTTGCTGATAAGTAAATGCTCAACAAATGTTTTTTTGAGTGGATGGACAAATATTAATCTTTTTGGTTCTAGTGCTTCTCAGAGTTAGCAGCCAGGTAGCTTTGTTCTGCCTGTTTTAGCCTTTTATTATGGAAAATTTTGAATATGTACATAAGAAGAAAGAATAACAAAATGGACTGCCATGGACTTACCACCCAGCAGCATTAATTATCCATTCAGGACAAATCTTGTTTGATCTAGTTCTCATCTTTCACTTCCTCCCTTCAGATTTGTTGAAGCAAATTGCAAACATCATATAAGATTATTTAAAAAAAAATTCAAAATATGCCTCTAAAAGAAAAGGAGTCTTTCTTTTTAGCATAACTACAATACCTTTATCACACCTAAAAATTAACAAGAATTCCTTAATGTCATTAAATATCTAGTCATTGTTCACATTTCCCTGATTTTCTTGCGTGTGTGTGTGTGTGTGTGTGTGTGTATTTATATGTTTATAATTTGTCTGAATCAGGACCCTAATGAGGTACATGCGTTGCATTTGGTTGATGTGTCTGCTAAGTATCTTTTGAATTGTTTATTTCTCTCTTCAATTCTATTGTTTTTTTCTGTATTTTGGGATTCTATCATTAGATGTATACATTTTAATAATTGTTATATATTCTTGATTGATTTACTTAGAAATTATAAAATGTCCTTTGTCTCTAGTAACAATATTTGTCTTAACGTCTATTTTGTCTGATATTAGTATAGGCATTCCAGCTCTCCTTTGATTCCTGTTTGGTATATCTTTTTCAATCCTTTTACTTTGAACCTGTTTGTGTTTTTGAATCTGAACTGTATCTCTTATAGAAAGCGTATAGCTGGATCATTAGAAAAATCCATTTTTTCAGTGTCTACCTTTTAATTGGAGTGTTTAATCTAATTTAATATAGTCAACAAGAAGGTAGAATTTAGGCCTGCAACTTTACCATCTGGTTCCTATATAGCTTATATATTTTTTCTCTATTCCTCTATTACTGCCTTCTTTTGTGTTAAGTATAGAAATTTCTAAAGTACAATTTTAATTTCCATTTTGGGGAATGATTGGATAGAGATTTCGTTAAACATCTGGGACCAGTACATCTCCCAGGCTTTGCTGAGGGGCTCTTCGTTTGTTTTGGGGCACATGTTCAATTCTGGGCCAAGCAGTTTACAACTTTCCTTATCCTTAACTTCCTATTTGATTAGAGCCTCAATGTTAGCCAGAGGTGAGAACTTAGGATCTTTTCAGGTCTTCTCAGCATGCACACAACTCTTGAGTGTGTGTGGCTTTCTAGATCTGCAGTAGTATTTCACAGCTTTTGAAAGCCAACTAGGGACATTTCATTCCTAATTTTTCCCTTTTAAACTTTTTGGTTAGCCTAGTATTCTTGTTCTCTGAGAACTTGGAAATAAAGAGACTGAGATTCATGGCTTGAGTAGGGGTAGTGTAGGTGGAACAGTGAGATGGTTCATAAATCAAACCAAACTTTGAGTTCAGATCCCAGGAGAACATGTGAATATAAGCAGTCTGTGATTCACAAAAGTCTTGGGGAAGGTTTTGGATTTCCACACTGTGAGGGTATGTTAGTTATCTGTTGCTGTGTAACAAATTGCTTTAAAACTTAAAGCAAGAAACATTTACTATCTTGCATTTCTGTGGGTTAGGAATCCAGGCATAGCTTTACTGGGTGTACAGCTTCAAGGTCTCCATAACCAAGGTGTCAGCCATTGTTGGGGTACCATCTGAAGGCTTAACTGAGGGAAGATAGGCTTCCAAACTCACTTATGTGATTGTTGACAAAGTTCGCTTCCCTGAGGACTGTTGGACTGAGGGACAGCATTTCCTCACTGGCTATTAGCTGAAGGTTTTCCATGTTTCCTTGCCATGTGGGCTTCAGCATGGAGGCTTGCTTCATCGAAGCTAACCAGAGAGAGAGTTTGCTGGTAAGCCAGAAATCACCATCTTTTCTAACCTAATCGTGGACGTGACATCTAATAGTGGAAATGACATCCCATCATCTTTGCCATATTCTTTTGGTTAGAAGCAAGTCACTAGGCACAACCCACACTCCGGGAGTGGGGTAATGTACCAGGGCAGGAATACGAGGAAGGGGGAAGCACTGGGAGCCATCTTGTAAGTCTGCCTACCCCTGAGGGTATGTGTGTATGTATGTGTGTGCTGTGTGTGTTGAGGAAGTTTTGTCTCTTTATTAAAAATATTTTAATGGTGACTATAGGTAACACTGAATTGTATATTTAAAAGTTGCTAAGAGAGTAGATCTTAAAAGTTTTCATCAGAAGAAAAAAAATTTTTTGTTACTGTGTATGGTAATGCATGCTAACTAAACTTGTTGTGGTGATGATTTTGCAGTATATATATATATATGCAGTATATACAATCATTATGTTGTACACCTGAAACTAATATAATGTTATATGTCAGTTATATCAATAAAAATAGCCATGTGTGTGTAGTGGCTGCCATACTGAGCAGCACAGACCTATGTCCTAGTTCAGTGGTTTTTAAGCTTGAGCGAACATTAGGATCACATGGAAGGCTTGTTCTAACACATTGCTGGGTCCCATTCCCAGGGTTTCTGATTCATAGGTCTGGATGGGGCCTGAAAGAGTTTAAAAAATGTTTACTGAATACCTGCAATGTGTTATGCTCTATTCTAGGCACTTGGGATACAGCAGTGGGGAAAAAAAAGGCACAAAAGCCTGCCCCTAACAGAGCTTACATTTTATTTTCTCTGGATGACAAGGACAGAGAGACACCAGCTGATATCAGAGTTACAGTTAGCTCTGAGATATTGGTGGTTCTCTCCTGTAACTAGAAACATACCTGATCTAATTCTAATGTAAGATAAAAGCATATCATTCTGTTTCTGAGACATGTGTCTGTGAGGTTTTTTTTTTTTTCCATAGAGGTCTGCATATTTGGTTTTTTGTTTTTGTTTTTGTTTTCTTTTGCTGGAACCTTGAGAATTCAGGAAGGACAAGTAGAGAGAGAGAGAGAGAGAGCTTACCCTGAAGCTTGCGTGAGGGCAAAACAGAAAATACTAACTGAAACATGTGAGTAATTCTTACCAGCAGAGAGGATGGGGAGACAGAAAGCATTTCAAAGAGGTTTCCCCAAATTTATCATAAAGTTTTGCTCTGTGGGGCTTTAAGGCAGACATTTCCTGTTGTTCTTTAGAGAAGAATCTGAAGCCTAAACTCTGATACCACTTCCCAGTTCCCAATTTCCTCAGCACATCTCAGATTCCTGTTTTTAAAATTTCTAGCTATGACAGAATATGGATTTGTCAGCATATTTGTTTCAGAGCTCTGTGGACTTGTTGAACTGGGTGGCAGCTGAGGCCTTCTAGGGTTAAGCCTCCTGTCTTAGGATCCTGAAAATGGTCCTAAAAAGTCTGCATCTGGGTTAGGAGATAATTCAGGAGGGGTGATGGTGGTGGTGGTGGGGTGGGAGGTGACATATCAAAGTCCCAGCTAGGTCATCCTGACTGCTAGCAACTTATGAAGACGTCCTTGTGCCTCTGCCCTCTCTCCTCCCTGTCAGTTCTGTCCTCCCAAATGCAGGTCAAGGGAAACCAGCTGGTGACCGAGAGCATGGAATTTGGAAAGTGACAGTTCTGCCATTTGCTAGTTTTGTGAACCAGGACTAGCTATGGGAACCCAGCTTTATCTTTTGGAACCTCAGTGTTGTCATTTATAAAATGGGGACAGTCATCTCTACCTACTAGCGTTCTTTAAAATAATGTGCAAATGTGTTGAGCACAGTGACTGTGCTCAGTAACTGGTCTGTGCTTCAAGGTGGGGCAGATTTGAGAATCCTGGCTTTACAGATGAGGAAGATGAGGTGCATACAGGGGGTCTCTGTAGCCTGTTTCCCCATTCTCTCTTTCTGGAATGTCCATTTCCTCTTAGAATTCTGTGTCCTTCCCAGACTCTGCAGACTTGAAGCCTCAGCCAGCATTCAGGTGCTTTGCTTGCCCACCCTGAGAAGGAAGGGCTGTTGGCAGGGACTGTTCACATCTCTGTGCATCTAAATCAGAGCTGCTACCTGCTCTCCTGGGCCTGGCGGGGGAGCAGACTGGGATGGAACTGAAAGGGAACCTGAATGGGGCTCCTGGAGAGGTGTCCAGTGGATAAGTGCTGACCCGCTGGTGGAAAGCATTTAAAGTGATTTTCTGGCATTTCCCTAAGAGCATTCATATGCAATGCAGGGAGGGCACATTTTCTAAAAGGCAAGTGGGAGTGCATCCCTGCTGTTCTCAGGAGGCTACATTTGGAAGGTACTTGTCCAATTAAAGTATTACTGAGCTTAGTTGCTCCTCAAGGTTATTTCTGAAGAGGGAGGGTTTGATTTTTGTCCTCTTATAGAATGGAGATGAAGCAGAGAGGCCTGCACCCGACAAAGAACAAGAGGGCGCCTCTGTCTGTGCTGAGAGAGCTGGCCTGAATTCTGTTGTGCACGAGTGTATGTGTGAGGGTAAATGGGTATGTGTGTATGTGTGTGTGTGTGTCTTCTCTCCATACCTGCTTATGTCCTGGACCTTTCTTTCTCTCTTGTCTCGTCACAGCTCTGAAGACTCAGAGCATCCAAGTGTGAATCCTGTGTGTCCTTGAGCCAATGGAGATGATAATAGTTCCTGTTTCATAGTGTTGTTGTCAGAGAAGCTACGCAAAAAGCCCTCATTAGGGTGTCGGGCACATAGTAGATGCTTGATAGACTGTATATTTTTTCTAAAACTTTTTTTTTCTGTCAGTGCATTTCTCTATATTGTGGAAAATGTAGGGGTATGCTAGGCATCCTGAGTTGCAAATAACAGAGCCAGCTACAGGTAAGCTCCATGGGATCAGAAATGGGTCTGTAGCATTTGCCACCATTTCTCCAGCACCACGGACAGCACCCAGCTGATGACTCAATAAATGAGTGATTCTAACTAGAGCTGGTTTAAGTGGTAAAAGGAAGACAATGATGAGGATATTAAAGATTACGTGGAACCCAAAGGTAGGGACAAGGAAGGCCCCAGGAAGGCCTTAGGAAGAGATACAGGCTGGGGTCTGGAATGCCATGGGGACACATTTATCATTTCCCATTGACCTATGCACACTTCCTCCTTTTTTCTCTATGGTTTAGTTTCTTCTGCTCCTCAGGCCATCTGGTGAATTCTGCCCACCTCATACTTATCAGTCTAGCCAGTTTCAGATGCTGACTGAATGTCTGAATCCCAGTTTCAAATTCTGAGGGGTGAATCTGATTCTCTGATCTTGGGTCAGGTCTGTTCCTTCCTGGTTTAATCAGAAATAGTAGGGAGCAGGTCACATGGCTCCCATCCCCTCTCATGGACCAGGGGGAATTTTCTAGAGGAGGGACTTGTGAGGTGGCAGATGTCTAGTTCAGCGGCTACCTAGCCCTGTAGATTCTGTGGAAGGAGGAGCCAGTCCACAGGAGAGATGAGAGTGAGCTGGGGCATGGTCTTCATCCACAGAGCATGGGTGGGAGGAAATGTGTATGCAGAATTTGCAGGACTAATGAGTCCCTGATCCTACTCAGGTGGCTTATATTGGATGGTACTTAGGGGGATTTGGGAGAAATTTCCTAGGTACTAATCATGTCACATTTTCTATTTTAATAAGAATAATGAGTGCTAATAAATGTAAGACTCTCATTCAGAGCAAGGCATGCCAAAGATCACTGTACTCTTTCCCATGAGATATCTGTAAGCTTACCCTGAAGGAAAATGAGTTACATATGCAAAAATCTGTTTTAATTTAAAGTTTCTCATGGCTCTTCCTATTGAGCTGTTTTCCCCTATTCCAGTGGTTCTCAGAGAATGATCTCCCACAAACTTCATCATCATTAGCTGGGAACTTGTTAGAAATGCAAATGAATGGCCTGAACCGCAGCCTACAGAGTTGGTACTCTGAGGGATGGAGTCCAGCACGCTGTTTCAACAAGCCCTCCTGGCGATGTGTGTTAAAGCTGGGAAAACCACGTCATCTGTTTTGGGAGCGACTTGCCCCTTGGTTCAAAGCATCATGGTGTTAACTGAACCAAACTTGGGTCTGCTTGCCTGATGCCCAGCAAAGCCAATCTGCTGACACAGGGTTGTGGTGAAGGAAAGTACAGTGTTTATTGCAGGCACCAAGCAAGGAGTACAGGTAGCTAGTGCACAAAAGACCTGAACTCCTCAGTATCTTTTGGGGAAGGGCTTTTAAAGGCAATGTGGGGGTGGGGGGTCTCAGGGTGAGCACTTAACTCATGGACGTCCTTCTGATTGGTTGGTGGTGAGGTAACAGGGTGATATTTCAGGAGTCAGTCTCATCAACTCTGGGGCCTATGTGCTGGTGGTCAACATGCAGTCAGCTTCCTCCACCTGGTGGGGGATTTAATATCTGCATAACAATTTAGGAATGCGTGTCAGACTTATCTTTACCTTTAAACAGAACCGGGGATCTTTGTGACTGATTTATTGTGTAAGTTATGGCTACTCTCCTGCCTAGCCATCCTATCTTTGTTTCTCCATTCTTTACTTCCCCAAATATTAACTACTGGGACCTGTAATTTGTTCCACATGGAGGGCCTAGGAGGTCACAGTGTGTTTCCATAGCTGCTTTTCTCCAGGTCTGTCACTGGGAAGGCCCCTGCATGGGCCTGCTCCGTATCCATAGGACACATCTGTGTGGAAGATTTTCTGAGCAAGGTCTTTGAGGTTATTGAGGTTAAGCCTGGAGGGGCTTTGAGTGGATATTGCCGTTAGCCTCAGCCATGGCTTCTCTCAGCCTTTGGAACATTCCTGAAGAGATGTCGGCCTGGAAACTACTTACAGAGGCTCTGCTATAGAAGGTGACACAGCTCTCTGTCTTTCGTCCCTCAGAAGAGTATGTGCTGTCAGCACGAGGTTCATGCTCAGACAACTGACATTCCCACCTTAGGGCAGGGGCGGTGTGTAAGGCGCTCTGGGGACCAATGTCAAATGTCAGTCCGTTTGTGAGCAGAACGGGAAGGAGCAAGACACTCAGTGTCTGCTTCCCTTTATCTTACTGAATTCCTACAATGTCCATCTGAGGTGGATACTGTTATCCTTGAAGAAAAGTGAAGCAGTTGAGCAGCACTAGTAAGTCCAACCCAGACAATCGTATGCCAGTAACCGAACCTTGAGCCACCACGCTATGCCATTGCACTTGACATGTTAGCCTCTCCCTTTTTCTCCTTATATTTGCCCTCCCCCCTTCCCTGCATTGTGCCCTACTCCACCCTGTGCCATGCTGCATTACCGCAGGGGAAACTGGGGAGGAGCATCCAAGTCTTTGTGCTCCCATCAGCTGGCTTCCAGGGTGTCGGAGGACGGAGGGATTTACAGCTCCTCACAGCCCTACCAGACCAGACATAGATCCCCTACCGTGTGGAGGTGATGAGAGCAGTGAATCCTGCAGGTCAGGGAGAGATACTTCCCACATCCTGCCCCCTGGGCTGAGCACCAGGCAGGGAGTAGCAAGAGAAGGAGGAGGTGTGGCCAGTCTTGGAGGGAGGCAGGGATGGTCTGGCCATGCAGGGAGTTCCGAAACTGAGAAGCAAGGGAGAGTTGCTGGGCCAGAAAGAGCCCTGTGAGAAGGCACAGGGGCGCCTTCCATCAGCCTGTGGAGACGTAACCCCCACTCCCAGCACCTGGCTCCCAGACACCCCTCACCCCTTGAACTTTCCCACAGTCCTGGTGTTATGTGTGTGTAAACTGTGTATTGGGAGCGGTGGTGGGGTAGAGCCGGTGCTAATGGATTGACTGAAAAGAAGTCTCCATCTTGGCAGAGTAAGAGCTCAAAATGGAAATTAGCTGCATAAGAAAAAGTAAGGGAAATTGTGTTCCTGGCACAAGTGAATGTGTAATGGGGAAGCAGCCTCTGCACATGCTTGGGTCGTTTTCTCCTCTCAACTCCTGTGAGTAAGGGGGTCTCCGGAAGACCCCTTTTTGTCACAGCCATTTAGCTGTGAAGTTCAACACATCCACCCTCCCCTTTGCAAAACACTGTACTTCTCTACTAAGTTTTGGTGTCTGAGACTGATCTGTGTTTGCCACTAGGTGGGGTTATAAGTTGTAGGATGCTTGGAGTCTTACTGAGACATGCTGGATCTTGTAGGATAAGCAATTGAAATGATAAGAAGTGAGGGGTAAGTCCTGCTTGGTGCTCAGAAATAGTACTCCCTGTCAGAGCATTTAGTGCTCATTTTGCTACACCGGGTTTTCTGAATGACAAAAGTAAGGTTATGTTGCAACTTGTTTGAAAGTTTATCCATTTAAACCATCCCTATCCCACTGCTCAGAGATACTCCCAGGCGATAGTTTGGTCTGTGTCCTTCATGAGTTTTTGTAGATCTATCACGTATACTTATTGGCTACATGGTATTCTATGGTATGAATGTATCATAACTTTTTACACCATACTCCTCTGGATTCTGGATGAGTACTTAAATTTTCCTTCCCTCCCTCCCTCCCCTTCCTTCCTTTTTTTTTTTTTTTCCTAATTACTAACATTGTTGAAATGAATATTTTTATACCTATATCCTTATGCCCTTGCTTTAGTATCTGCTGTTTTAGTTTAGTTTGTTTTGTTTTACCATTGCATTTGCTGAGTCCTAAGTTAGGCATATTAAAAATTTTTTCATGGCTCCTGCCAAATGGCTCTTCATAAAAGTTGTACTATTTTAAATGCCAACCAACAGAGTTACCAAGAGCGGCATTTCTAAATTCTGCTTTGTACTTACTTGTTTAATAACCACATTATCCTGCCAGACTGTGAGACCCCCTGAGGGCAGGAATCTGCCTGCCTGATTCTCAGTTGAATTCTCAGCACTTCGCACAGTGCTTGGTGCACTGTGGGTGCCCAGTGAATATCTATTGAGTGAAAGAAAAAATGTAGAATGAATATCTGCCAAGGCTCATTCTTAAGAGGGTGCCTGGGAAAATTTTAAAATGAGAACTTTGACAAAGAAAAATACTTAGGCTCAGAGATACATGGATTTCCTAAATTCACTTATAATAGTGAAGTTAAAAAAAAATCTGTGTTGTTTTAATCCAAAATTTTAATCTGTTGTTTTGGCTTAAAAAAAAAGACACAACAAACTTTGGCTTCTCCAGGTATGCTCAAATTGGATAATGTATTTGCACAGAAGTGAATACATGAGCCTCCTCTGGGAGGCTGGCCATCCTCCCTGTGGAATTCCAGGTAATCCCCCCAGTCTCTGACTTGGATCACTGTCTTGCTAAGTGTTAAGGCACACTGCCAACACATGGCCTGGCCCCTGTGGCTGAGAGACGGTGGACGGGGCTAGTTTGCTGCACAGAGGGCCTGGCTTGGGTCCTGCCTTTTTGCTTTGTGACCTTGGGCAAGTTACTTTGCCTCTCTGGAACTCAGTGCCCTCATCTCTGGAGTGGGAGTGATCACTTCTGCAGTGCCTGCCTCTCGGGTGGTTGTGAGGCCCAGAAGCTGGTCGTAAATTGTAACGTCCTATGCAAATGTGAAATACTAGTTGCGAAGTAGCTGGCTGGCTTCTTGGGAAGACAAGACATGAATAGGTGAGAAGGTCAGTGGAAAAAGCAAGAGCTATCTAGTGCTAAAGGAGAATGATGCTTGAGGGGCTGCTAGGGAGACAAGAGACAGGATGGGGAAGATGAGAGAGGTCTGGAGGGCAGGGTGAGCCCTGAGGACTGAAGCCGCTCCAGGGGAGAAATGAACACAGCTAAGGCTTCTGGAGACATGAAAGATTTTGTTCTCTCTGTCCCTCCACCAAGCGGGGACCGTCTCTTTGGGGTTGCTCTTTCTTGATTGGTGTGCCGGGGGAGAAGGTCACAACAAATTTACTGGGAGGCATTTTAAGTACCTGAAGCAATAAATCCTCATGCATCTCAAGCCTGCCCAGGCTTCCCCAAACCTGGGAATTCAATTTTGTGCAGCACACGGAGTTTGCCAAGCGCGTGAAGTCACCTGGAGAACAACTTGATGTATTGCTGTGGGGAAAAAAATTGCCGTGCCCCTTTCTTCATTCAAATTAACACCTTTTCATACTGGGCTGACAGGTGACTGATCACCTGAGAATATATCCTGGCTTCAAGTGATTTGATATTTCTTCCCTTTCTGTTTCCCCGTCTTTATTTTCATGCCTTCAAAAGTCAAGAGAAGACATTGTTATTATTACTGCTAAAGCATCAGTGCCTGATTCATAAGCCCTAAGCCCTGGGGCCTGGCATATGGTAGGCATTAATATGTGATGAATGAGTAAATAACTAGATTTGGTTGATGTCTGCAGTGTGCCCTTTTTCCTTCCGAGAGGGTCATAGGAAGCTTTTGCTTTGTTTTGTTGTTGTTGTTGTTTTGTTTTTGTTTTTGTTTTTGTTCTTCATGGTAAACATCATATGCAAGACACTGTGCACAGCTCAGATGCCCCATGCCCCTCTGGTGGAGGACTTGTCTCAGCTGCTGGGAGTGCAGGTGGCCTCTTAAAGGACTGCCTGAGTTGCAAAGACTCATCTTATCCAAGCCCTTCCTAGGGTGGCCCGTGTCCAATGACGGATCCATGCCTGGCCTTCTCAGTTCAACTGGGGCCGATTCTGAAGGATCAGTTTATCTCTAGATCTCTCCCTTTGGGGTTGGCTGTCGTTGGGCTGCCTCATAGCTTAACTTTCTCTGTTTTTTCCCTTCCCTTCTGCTTCTCTTGACCTTGAGAGCATTCCCCTATAAGCCTCCTGTATGCTAAACTCCATCTTGGAGTCTGCCTCCCAGGGAGCCCAACCTACAGTATTTTGTTCTGTTTTTTAAATAGATTCCACTCTGACCTCCTTCCTCTTTGGCAATAAAATCAGCTAACATTGAGTGCTTACTTGAGCCAGGCACTCAACCTGCCTTGCCCTACTCAGTCCTAGGAGTTAGGCCCTGTTAGAATCTGCATATTCCTGGTAGGGAAGTGAGGACTCAGCCAAGGTCACAGCCAGTACGTGCTGGGGCCAAAACTTGAAACTAGTTGGATTCTGGAGCCCAGGCTCTTAATTACTCTGCTATCCTTTTAGTTCTCTTGTTGGTAACTTTTGGTAAAAACGAAGAATAAGAGTTTGATGAGCCCAGGTAAGCATTTCCTAGAAAGTTTTGTAGAACTCAGATGCTTCTCATTAAAGGATTCTGAGGTCAAATAGCTGGGAAATATTTCATGTCAAGGGTCCTGTGTGCCATTCACCAAGGGCGTTAATGTCGTAGAAGCTCCTAGAAGTTCTCCTATGGAAATCTGCTGGTATTTCCCAAACTTACTTGACCACAAGAAGACACGTTGTGGCCCTACAAAATCCTGATGTTCAATGGGAAACAAACCTTTAGGAAACATTGGCCTAGACCTTAAGTGCTTATTTTACTTTTGGGGGGATTGGCAGGTGTTTGTTGAGTTACCTCTTCTCGTCTGACTAATCATTATGTGATAGAACACGTTGTTTACAAGCTATAAAATGGGAATAATCTTTTACCTCATGAAAGTCATGTAATAATCAAATGAGGTACAAAAACTCTGAAAATCATTAATAGCTGCACAGATGCTAGGAGTTTTTAAGGTATTAATATTTTGAGATTCAGAAACCTTAAGGTGCTGATGTTTCAAGAGCCATCCTTCACATAAAATCTAGCTTTGGAAAGATTCCTGATGGGAGCCAGATCTATGTGTATGTGTGTTAAGGGCTATTTGAAAGAACAATAATTAGAACTCACATGATTAATGCATTAGAGTTAGGTCATTGTTAAAATGGGGAATATTTATGCATCAAATAACTTTTGAACATGCATTGGGTGCCTATGCAGATGTCCCTAGGAATATAAATAAATTCAGTTTATGGATGCTGTCTTCAAAGAATTTACTGTTTATAGGATAGAGGGCTGACATATGCCATACATTTTCATTTTTCCTGGCCATGTCCATTGTAGACCTTGCTAATCAATCACTACACTCTTAACCGCTGAGCCCAGCTGCAGCCTTGGCATTCTCTTCCTGGCACTCTAGATAGCCAGTACTAATTGATCAGAGTTGCCACTTGAGATGAAACCTATTTCTATGGAAACATGACCCCCAGAGTCTAGACATGCAAACATAAAAAGCATGCACCAAGGGAGAATGTGACAAGAGCCCAAGGAATTATAAAGTCAGAATATACAATATATATCATAGGCTAGGGTAGTCAGGGAGGGCTTCCTAGAAGAGGCAGGAATTAAACAGGGTTGTGAAGGATGGGAGGGACATAGATGGTGGTCATGAAGAGGAAGGTGTCCCAGGATACCTGCAAAGGTGAAGTAAATCCCAACTATACAAGAGGTAGCCTGGGTCTAAATTCTTCGCTGATGGTCTAATTGCTGAGCATGGATACTGATGTTCCCTTATCCTAGATTCTAGAGGACTGATACCTTTCAGAGTCACTTTGACCTTCCGATTGGCTGCCAGCATCCTAATTGTGATTTCAGTCTGTTGCCTAGTCAGAGACGGAGAACCCAAATTCCAGGTGCACATAAATTACTTCTAGTTATTGCAATGACAAAAGGCCTCTTCAAAGGTGACTTGCTCACTCCCTGCTTTATAGCCTCATACATCAAAGGGGAAGATGGAGCGAAGTCAGTTACTACGAGGAGATCCAGACTGCAGGAGAGACAGGTGGCAAGGGTCTGCGAAACTGAGCACTTTCTGTCAAAACTTAATTAAATTAGCCTTGGTTCTATAAATAATAAAGCAGGATTTCCCTCCTCAACCCCTGCAGACCCCTCCATGCCTTTTCCCTCTTCCTTGAGTTGTGAGTGTGTTGCACTAGGAGATAGTTTGTAAAAATTAGGCAATGATTTGCTTAGTTCAGCCTTTCCATTCATTTACAGAAGCAGAATAGGCTTTGGGTTAGAAGGGGCAGTGACTTACCAGATGTACAAAATGCTCAGTGAGGGATGAAGGAAAGATAATTGGGTGGGATGGGATGCCACAGGGCCATTCTTGCCCCTCGGTGTCTCTAGGTAGCCAGCCTTGTGATGCTGGGTGGATCTCTCTCCTTTTGGGCCCTCAGTTTCCCCACAGGTCATTTAAGGCTTTGTATCAGCCAGGTTTATTTCTCATTCTTGCCACATGCCCACAGTGGGTCAGCTGAGGCTCGTCTCCACTTCCCAGTGCTCTCGGTCTCAGGTTGATGGAGCAGCCATCGTTTCCATTGCTGCAAACTGCTATGATGGAGGAAAGAGTGCTCTGGAGGGTCTTTTACTGGCAGTCAGATGGCCTAGAAGTGACATGTGTCATTTCCTCTGACAACTCATTGGATGGAACTAGTCCCATGGCCCACACAAGCACAGGGGCCAGAAAATGAGTTCCGACCATGTGCCTGGCATTCGGTGACCAGCGTTAACGTGATCCCAGGCCTCCTCCAGCACTGAAGTTTCGTAATTTTCTAGTTTCCATTGAGCTCTGAATTTTCATTGCTACATTTCACTTTGATTAGGATTCCTGCCAACTTGTCTTCACCCACCAAGTGCTGATTGATAGTTCTTTAGTTTCCTCGTGGATGGGTCTACTGTACCTTTTTGGTTTTACCAGCTGTGTGATTCTATAATTCCGTATTCCCCTCTGTGCAATAGGAATAATAATGGTACCCACCTAATAAGGCTATTGGGAGGATTAAGTGGTTAGTATCTAGAACGGGCCTGGCATTTATTGAATGTTCAAAAAATGTTAGACATTACTGAGGAAGGCAATATGGTGCAGAGATCATGAGTATCAGATACAGAACCAGACAGTGTAGAGGCCGTGAGTGTCGCCTGTAGAATTAGACTGCCCGGCTTTGAGTTGCTGCTCCACCACTTAAAAGCCATAGGACCTGGGACAGGGTAGTCTTCTTATATGAAAAGTGGGAGTTGGTCTACCTATGGCAATGTCACGAGGATTAAAGGAGCTAATATACACAAAGCACTCAGAATAGTACCTGGCACTGAACAAGTGCTGAAAAATATCAGCCCCTGTCCTTGGAGATACAGCATTTGACACCACTGAGTCTAGCTGTGCTTTTTGGAGCCCTTCCACTCATTGTTTTCTCGGCCCTATTCTTTCCTGATTTTCCTCCTGCCTTGATTGTATTTTGCTTTGTAAAAAAGCTTTCTGCTTTTCCAGAGATGGAAATGGAAGCTTTCCATTCAAGGTGGTCTGCCTGGGGCACTTGCTCCAGGAGCTGGTCGTTTACATGGCATCAGCTTTCAGCTTCTCACTGATGGCTTCCACAGATTCATCTTCAGTCCCATCCTTTCTCCATGTCTCCTGGATTCACCCATCACATAGTTCATGGAATTCCACATATCCGAAAGGGAACTCATTCCCTCCCTCTGTCATCCATTAGTCATCTACCTTCTTTTACGCATTCTTAGCATGATGGCTCAGAGGACGAGCTTTGAAGTTACACAGGCCTAAGTTGGACTCACTGACACATACTAGCCATGTGACCGTGGGGAGGTGTCCCAACTCTTCTGAACCCTAGCCTCAGAAATGGGGATAATTATATTGCCTACTGCATACGGTTAGTTTGAAGATTGAATGGGGTCATTATGTAAATTACTAGCATAGCATATGGCCCATAAAAAGTCCTCAATAAGTAGTAGCTCCTACTAACATTATCAGAATGATGATGATGTTGGTGCTTTCTGCCATGCTGGTGCCTCTGCCTTAGTTTAGGCATTTGTTTTCTCCTGCCCAGATGACTGCAGCGGCCTCCTAACTGATCGGTCTCTCTGCTGCTCTGGTCTTGTTCACCTTCACTGACTCTTCTTTCTACCAGAATGTTATTTCTAAAATACAGCTCTCCTTCCATTATTCTCCTGCTTAGCACCTCAAATATCTCTTCACTGCCATAAGAATAAAGGCCAGACTTACTAGCTTCAGGTGCCCCCACAGCTCTGACTCATAGGGCTGCTCAGTAAATATCTGTTGAACATGAATTTGCCTGCTTACCTGTGACCCACTGCAGACACAGGCTGGCTCACCAGGGTAAGAGGACTTGCAGCTCTCCGGCAAGGGTCTGAGCAGGACTGGACACCACACAACTCCAGGGGGCACATTTCACTTATGTTCTACGTGAATGATACCCTTGGAACCCAGGGAGGTTCCTTGGAGGGGGACAGCGCAGCAGCCTCGCAGAGTCCTGGATTCCCATGCCACCCTTGGGGAGGTAAGTCACGTTGAAGTTTTGAGCCTCAGCTTTACATGGGGTAGCAGGGACTGTACCCCCTTCCCTCACAGTTGTGCTGAGCCTTCTGCACTTGAAAGCTCTTGTAAACTGGGAAGTGCCGTCTCCCAGAAATTTGCCTGCTGTTGTTGTCACCAGTACTGACTGTGAGTGGTAAAGACCCTCGTCACCTGCAGTCAGGTTTTAAGGTAAAAGCCCCATTATGAGCCGTGGCTGTGTGATAGGCCCAAGCATACTGTTTATTTATAATTTAAACTCCCTTGTTTTTCTTATTTCAATGGCAGTACTCATACTAGCAGAAAATAATAGTTTAGCAAAAAAAGAGGAAATAAAACCACCCATAACCCCACCCACACAGAAGCAAACATGATTAATTCCATGATACATTTTCTTCAAGAACTTTTCCGAGGCATATGCGGTGTACATACCATTTTACAGCACACTTTTCCCCCACTTAATGTACCACAAACCTCTTCTCATGTTATTAAATATGCCTTCACAGTGTGATTATTAATGGATGCATAGTATTCTGGTGTGAGGACATACTTTAATTTATTTAGCCAACACACTCTCGCTGGCATTTAGGTTAATTCTTCCCTT
This sequence comes from Camelus ferus, assembly GCF_009834535.1. Taxonomy (NCBI): domain Eukaryota; kingdom Metazoa; phylum Chordata; class Mammalia; order Artiodactyla; family Camelidae; genus Camelus; species Camelus ferus. Next base: position 109,602,481 of record NC_045698.1, read on the forward strand.
TCCCCGTTACAAATAGGCTGCAAGGAACATCCTTGTAGCTAAATTTGTGTGCATATGCATGCTTATTTCCTCAGGGTAAATCACAGAAGTGGAATTACAGGGTCGAAGAGTAGGCATTTTTTTTTTAAAGGCTCTTGCAAAGAACTGTCAGTTGCCTCTAGTTGCTCAATTGGATTTTGAAGGTCATTTCTGTCTAATAGTGGAGCGTGCAACATAAATAAACTTTGAACTTTCAAATAGAATTAGTCTCCGCTGGGCTGTAATAGGGGTTTAGTCAGAAATGTGGGGAATGGAGCTCTGTGGTAGACTAGTAGGGAAAGCCCTATTAATAGGTTTTAGGCCACTTTTCTTTGGGTCCTCTTAATATTTAAAAATTGGGGTGTAAGTTTTACAGGATATAGTTTTATCTTAATTGATTTTGGTGGAGACAGAGCTCACACGTACCTGGTTCTTCTCACCTTGCAGGCATATGAAAGATGCTATTCCCCAGTTCTTTGCAGTAGGTGGGGCTGGTGACCGGGTCTAGCCAATGAGAGTGCTATGGGTCCCTTCCGGAGTGGAGGACTTGATCGCCAGTATAAGCCCCGCCCCCTGCTCCCCGCAGCTCCCTTCTGCATGTTGACTGAGGAGGCGCTGTGTTACAGGTGGTGCACTGCAGGGAGGTGAAGTTGCTGGGTATCTCCTGAGGACAGTTGCCTTGGCGAGTCTCCTGTACCGCAATGGACTTTGCATGAGTGAGAAGTAAACTTGTGCTAAGTCACTAAGCTTTGGGGGGTTATTTTTTTAAACTGAAGCATAGTCGATTAATCCCGACTAATACAGTGACATAATTTGATTTTAGAACTAAGTTATTAGTCACTTCGCAAATACTTCTTAGAGTGACTGTTCTGTGCCAGGCGCTGTGGAGGACAGAAGAAAATACAAACTTAATCCCAAAGGGATTACAAAGCGTATACAATTTATGGTTCATTTCTATTGTTTGTTGAATAATGTGTGTATATATTGACTATTATAGATCTACATAGGTAGATGGGGAGTGTACTCTCTTTAAAGGGACTTTGTCAAATAAATTAAAAAAAGATAATTTAAGGGGGAGGATATAGCTCAGTGGTGGAGCACATGCTTAGCATGCACAAGGTCCTGGGTTCAATCTCTAGTACCTCCACTAAAAACAAACAAATCTAGTCACCTCCCTCCCCCAAAGATAAGTAAATAAAAGGACTTTGTTGTGACAAACTGGTTTACATACGAATAAGTATTTCCTAGTGCATCCTTCTTTTTTGGGAAGACTTCTCTCCTGCCCCATGTGGTTCTGATGGGGTAGCTGATAACAGATCCCACTTTCCTGGCCACAGGAAAAGGCATATAATTTCCCTGGAATTTTTTGAATTGAAGATGGAGATGGAGGAACTAAAGATCTTGCCGCATGTGTCATGCGTTGGAGGAACTGATCCCAGAAACAGTATCCCTGAGCAGACTATGAGGACAACTCATTGACCGAAGTTGAGATGAAATCTTGTGTTGAACAGAGACTGACTCTAATGCTGTGTGAGCTCCAGGATTCTGACTAGCCTGGGGCTGGGACCACCTGTGTGCCTCCAGATGCGCCAGCCAATGTGTTCCTTTTCTTTTTTCTTTAAACTAATTTCAGCTGGTTTCTGTCTCTTCCAATAGAAAGAACTCTCATTAATATAACAAACCTTATTTTTGTCAACAAAAATCATCACTTGCTGATAGCCACTAACATTTATTGAAAGCCTTACGTACGTAATCTGATGGAGACTTTATAACAATCCCACCACACCGGCATACTTATTAGTATCATGCCCAGTTTACAGAGGAAGAGAGTGAGGTGTGGCCAAGACAGGTCCCTTGCCCAAGGTCACACAGTTTGTAAGTGGCAGACGGGAGTAATACCCAGGCAGCCCAGCACCCGGGCTCACATCCTTAGTGCTGTTCCACGTGAGCACGAGCCTTAGCATCAGGGTTTATAGAGTGTTTTCTGTTTTTGATTTCTCTACCTGAAATGATCTTCAAAGGATGACAAAATAATTCATAGCTGTTTTGCCGAAGTCCATATAATTCCTTCCTCTTTGCAGAAGTGTGATGCTCTTTTTCATTTTTTAAGACTCTAGAAGGAACACTTGGCTATTTGGTATAACTCTAGAACTTTTGCTTAGAAGCATTGAGTTTGGGGTGGTGAGACATTGTGTTAAGAATCTTGGATGAATGAAGGAATGTTTTCATCTGGAGAAAACCCCTGCTTTTTTCTGTTGTGTTGTCCCATGTCCCATGTTATGTTTTTTTATTTTAATGCTTTCCCTCCTTTTGAATGTCAGGCCAGCTTGGAGATAGCCAGGGGTCTTCCTGGTGAACTGGCCACAGGGCAGGGACACACAGTGGCTGAGTGGACTTTAGGGGTGCTGCGGTCAATGAAGGCAGCCATGGGCTCTCTCCAGTGGAGCATGAAGCTGAGGGGAAGTCTTGGGAGGCAGCCACTCACGCAGACGTGGGCAGCATAGGGGCTGAGGCTGCAAATAGGGCTGTCATTATGCTAATCGCATCCGTGGAGCCAGAGTTGGTGACCCCTCGGGGGAAGCAAGAACGCTGGACGGTCCATTTGAAGTCTTTGCACTATCAATTTGAAGACGTGTGACACCTGTACTTGGCACTACCTAGTTGATTTTACTTTGCGCTCACGTAGAGGGCATTGCTCCATTAATGTCCAAAGACCTTGCAGACCTAACAGAAGTTTAAGGAGAGGCAGTGCATTAGAGGTGGCTGTCGAGGGCTGAGGTTCAGATTGTGGACTCAGGAGACTTACTACCTGGATCTGAATCTCAGCCTTTGGCCTCCTTAGCTGTGTGAGTTCAAGCAAGTGACTTCACCTCTCTGCTTCCCTTTCCTCATCTCTAAAGTGGAGGGGAGAATAGTAACCCCCACGGAGGGTCATTCAGTGCACAGAATGAATTAGTACATATACAATGCTTAGTTCATACTCGACGCTTTTAACACGCTCCATAAATGGTAGAGAGAAGGCTTTGGAGGTGTTTGCAGGGAAAACAGCAGTCCTGAGTGAGTCTTCATTAAGCGCTTAGCAGCCAGATGACCTTGGACAAGTCATACGTTCTTTCTGCCTTTGAATGAAGTGTTATCACCTGAGAAAGCCCCTTGAGTGAAGTCTGGCGCATCAGAGGTGCTTAGTAAACGGCACTTTCTTTCCCGCCGGGCCTCAGTTTTCCCATCTGTAAAGTGAAGGTAATTGAGGTCTTTTCTGTCTGTAACTGCTTAAGGATTTAAGTCTGGTATCAGAGGTCCTGATTAAAAAGGGTCTCCTTTTGGGACTGGCGTGATGAACCAAAGCCGCAGGGTGAATAGGGCTCTCTCAGGGTTAAGGATCGTCACCCAAGAGAATTGCTGTCCACTGTCTCCCATGGAAGAGGTCAGGGTTCTGAGGGGATGGGTGCAGGGAGGAGGCAGCACAGAGAGGTGGTCATGGGCTCCAAACCACTTTGCCACTAATTAGCTATGTGGTCTTAAATTTCCCGGCCTTCAGTTTCTGCAGCTGGAAAAAAACAAGAAGGCCCCTTACTCTTTTTTTAGTTGAAGTATAGTTGACTGACAATGTAAGTTTCAGGGGTATAGCAAAGCAACTGAGTTATACATATATATATATATACACACATATATATTTTTTCTTTTCAGATTCTTTTCCATTATATGTTATTACAAGAAATTGAATAGAGTTCTCTGTGCTGTACAGCAGGTTCTTGTTGTTTATTTATTTTATGTATAGTGCTGTGTATCTGTTAATCCCAAACTCCTAGTTTACATAAGAGGGCCCCTTTTGAGCAGTCTAAGGACTGGAGGGTGATACGGCACTGAGGCAGAGATCCGGGAAATTCAGGAGAAGATGGAGGTTAGGGATGCAGGGGTGCTTCTGATAAACCTCATCCACCTCATAGGCCTCTCAATGTGGAAGATCGATGGTACAAGTGCTATCATTTCCCCAGTTCTATTAAGAGGAAGGCGAGAGAGTGAGACTCCTGCTTGCAAGGTTCCGCCGTGAGACAGCAGCAAAGTTGGGTCTTAAGCCCAGTTTGCTGACTCCCAGCTCTTTCTCCAGAAGACTGGGTTAAGCCTCAGGGTAGCTGGATACTGATATCAATTCTGCCAGAAATGGGGCCTTATGAGCTGGGGACAGCTTGTTGGCCTCGCCAAGCCTCAGTTTTCTCGTCTGCAAAATGAGGGATTATCATGAGATTGTCTCAAAGGTCCTTTTCAGCTCAGAAGTCCTAGACACCTCTTTCTGCCCATCAGACTCACCTTCGCTGCCTTCCAAGGAGCAAAGTTGAACTTGACAATGTCCCCGTAGGGTCCCCTTGTACTTGTATCTTTCTCGAAGACAATGTGTGAAAATTGATTTTATTGCTGGGTAGGGAAGTTAGTTATAGAAGCCAACTCCTTCGGTGCCCTAATTCCACTTTAGGAAGAACGAACATATTGTTTTAATTAATCATATGAAAGCTAAATTAGCATGATTGTGTGAAAGGTGGTGTAAATCATCTCGATCCACATCATTAAGCAAAGAGCACTTAGTTATTCCGGAGCTGTTAAAGATTTTATCTACCCAAGTGAAAATTCAATTAGTAATAGCTTCAGCTTCTATGAAACTAAGGATTTTCCACTGTGGGAAAATACTCTGTGTGTGTGAATACCACCTTATGCCACTTTGATAAATTACTGTAATTAACTGTATCCTACGCAAGCTAAACAAAATTTACTGAACTGTTGTTGTATGAAAGGGATATCTTCTCTTCTCTTGGGGAGATTACTCTAATCTCTACATGATGTTGCCTCAAATATCATGCTTTTTATGCTGTGCTTTGAAAATATCTGCAGTATTGTAGCTGGCACCAGGAAGACACAGTTGGTTTCCATCACACTCCGCCTTCCCCCCTCCGGGTGTAGAGACATCAGCTCTGGGCTTCACTATGATTCAATTAAATGTGCTATGTTTAATTAGCTAGCTGGGGAAACACTGCAAGCAGAACCAACTTAGAACATCCTGATAGCTTAGCCAAAGGGCTGAGTTATTTCAGGAAGGGCAGAGGAGGGTGGAAGAGGCAAGGAGGAGAGGACAAGGAGATTGCTCACTGCTCTCTGGCACCAACTCTCTGCTTCGGCTACGTGTCCCTCCTTTTCTTGCTTACCTGGCTCTGTCCTGCCCCTCCCCTCCCACCCACATCTTACCTGTACTTTAAGGCCAACCCCTTCCTCTTTTCTGAAGCCTTCCAAAGAGATTTGTAGGTGCATTTTGCTTGTAAATGTTTGCTGGGCCTGCCAGGTTCTCTCCCCTGATTTATCACTGTAGCTCTTTAAGGGTTCTCTAACCTTTTCTCCTTCCATTCCCTCTGAGGGGGTCTAGTTCTCAATGAGAAAATGCCATGGAAGTTGGCAAGGTTTCTACTGGAGCGGTCCAGCTTCATCCTGAACTTCATCATACCAACTGTCCAACTCTCCACTCTCTGTGGGCAAAACTCTTGAACAAGGTCACTCAGAACCAACTTGTCTAGTGTGCTGTGGTCATTTTTGGAGGATTTCTCAAGTCATTTTTAGCGGCATGATGGCTGCTGTTATTAGCGAACACTTCCAGAATGCGTGCTGTGTGCCAAGCCTGCTGCAAAGAGCTTTGTACATGTTATCATTACTGGGACCCTATGAGATGGGTGTTGGTATCCCCAGTTTACAAAAACTGAGGCTGAGAGAGGTAAGCCAATTTGCTAAGGGTCACATAGCTAGAAAGGATTAGAACCAATATTTGAAGCCGTGTTCTTTCACTAAAGGCTGTGTCCTAGCCACTGCGCACAACCACTTCCCACACTAATAACTATGAACATATCGAGGGATTCCATTGATTACTTGCTCACCTTCTGGTGTCTCTGTGCTGTAGGGTGCTTCCCTGGCCAGGTGAGAAAGTCCTGTCAGTTAGTGACTGGGAGCTGTGTGTGACCCTGAGGGTCTCCGTGGAGGGGTGCTGTGCATGCGAGTGTCATCCATCACCTGTGTCACAGGGGGGACGCTTGGGGGAGGGGCATCCATTCTAGGCAGGATGGATGAGATAAGAAACGCATCTCTTAGAAACCAAGGTTATACCTGAGAACTAAGGGAAAGGAAGCATCGAGACATGGTAAATGTGGGAGGGAAAAGTATTGGCAGAGGAAAGAGGTCCCGGGCAGGGAAGAACTTGTGTGTTTAAGGAACTAATATGAAACTAGCTGGAGAGGGGCTCCAGGTGAATTTAGAGAGTCAGGAGCCAGGTTTTATCAGGCTTTCAGGATGGTGATATCTGTACCATTAGATTGTAAGAAAACATTTCACATTAGAGTAATGCATGTAAGCCTTCATAGTGTGTATTTTTTTAAATTTTTTAATATATTTTTATTGACATACAGTCAGTTTACAATGTTGTATCGATTTCTGGTGCACAGCACAGTGCTTCAGTCATACAGGAACATACATGTATTCATTTTCACCTTCTATTTCACCATAAGTTACTAAAAGATATTGAATATAGTTCCCTGCACTATATAGCATAAACTTGTTTATCTATTTTATGTATATCAGTTAGTATCTGCAAATCTAGAATTCTCAGTTTATCTCTTCCCACCCTCTTCCCCACCCCGATAACCATAAATTTGTTTTCTATGTCTGTGAGTCTGTTTCTGTTTTGTAAATAAGTTGATACCCCTGTTCGTTGTGATGCAAACCCCGTTAGTATTGTCTCCAGTTTATAGATGAGGAAACCAGAGAGGTTAAATGACACCTCTGAAGTTCCACTGTAAATCAGCATCTGGACAGGGAGTGGGGACCTAAGTCTACAATATGCCTTTGCTCTCTTTGCCATTTTGCGTGTGTGTCTCCAAATGAAACTTTGGGTACTTTATTGGTCTCTTTCCAGAAGGTTTATATGTACCCACTATCCAGTGTCCTTCCATAGCCAACTGGCTGTGTTTAGGGGATTGCAAGGGGCGTGAGGGAGAGAAGAGAGCTAAGTAAACCCAGCTTCCTTAAAACTGAAGGAATTATTACCTGGTTGTTCTTTGAAATGGCCGATGGGCAGTATCAAGCTGGAAACCCAACAAGATTTCTAATTTGTCAACAGAACACAGCACAGCCCTGAGGGGCAGCCCTGAGGGAAGAGGATTTTAAATGGAAAGAAAGAACCCTGCAGAACTGAAGGACAAAAGGAGGTTGCTCTGCCTGTTTGCAGCAAAACAAAATGAACTTAGGGCTTTGTTTCAGGAATGCCAGGGAGTTACAAACTCTCAGGGTGGAAAAGAATTTTAGAATTTGCTCTGTCTCCCACACCCTGTGGTGGCTGAGTCACCACCTCATGACCACCAAACCTCAATGTAACAGCTCCAAGGTTGGGCAACCACTGCCTCTGGAAGCAGTTTGTTCCAACAGCAGTTCACTTGATCAGCAAATAGTAATTAAGCACCAAGTAGCAACTGAGCTCCTGGCAAGCCCTGGGCTAAGTGCTGGGTGCAGTGAAATGACTGAAATCAACTTGGTCCCTGCCTTGGTGGCACCTATAGTCTGGTGGGAGTTACAGACATGAAACAATTAACTGATAAAATAATTATAACTTACGATGTCTGTTATGGATTGAATTATCTTCCCTGAAATGCTTACATTGAAATTCTAACCCTTGTGACCTGATTTGGAGACAGGGTCCTCACAGAGGTAATCAGGTTAAACTGAGGTCATTGGAGTGGTCCCTAATTCAACATGAATGGTAGGCATAAGGTTAAAAAAGGGAAATCAGGACACAGAGGAATGTGTAGAGGGAAGACAGTGTGAAGACACTTAGGAAGAAGATGGTCATCTAGAAGCCGAGGAGAGAGGCTCAGAAGAGGGCCTCCCCTCACGGTTCCTGGAAGGAAGCGAGCCTGCTCTCCCCTTGGTCTCGGACTTCTGGCCCCCACAACTGGGAGATGACACCTTTGTGTTGTTGAGTCCTCCTGGTCTGTGGCGCTTTGTCGTGGCAGCCCTAGCAGACGCTTACAGTGTCATAAAAGACAAGTGTGCCGTGAGGGAGAGTCTTGGGATTGGGGCAGGGACGTGTAGTTCAGATTTGGGGGTTCACGCAGGCCTCCCGGAGGAAGTGACATGTGATCTGAAGCCTGGGGTGGCACCCTTGCCTCTCTCATCCCCTCTCTCACGACATCGCCTCCCTGCATTCCAGTCACACCAGTCCCCTTGCTCTTCTTTGAACATACCAGAGACGATCCCACCCAGGGCCTTTGCTCTAGCCGTTCCTGCTGCCTGGACAACACCGCCCCCAGATATTCCCTGATTTCCTCACCTCCCTCGAGTATTGGCTCAAGTATCAACTTCTCAGTGAGCCCTGCCATCTCCGTGTCCACCCTACTTCAAATGGCTGCTTGGCTCTTACCACCCTCACCTCTTGCCCCAGAACTCCTGATCCAACTTTCTTTTTATTCCAGAGCACTCATCACCTAGCGTACTACATCACTGATTTATTGTGTTCATTGTTTACAGTGTTTACCTCTGGCTAGGATTCAAGTTCTGCAGGGGCAGTGATTGCTGCCTGTTTTGTTCCCTGCTGTACCCCAAGCACCCACAACAGTGCCTGACGTGGCCTGGGCCTGGAACAGTACACAGCTGTTGAATGAATATCTGAATAAGGCCTGTGGGGAGTCAGGAAGGGCGTTTGAGGTGGAGGGATCTGCATGCACACTGACCTAGGCGCCAGAAAGAGCTCAGGGTGCTCATGGACCAGAAGGAAGGGTGGGTAGCCAAGGGGAGAACGATGGGAGAGGAGGCTGCAGAGCAGCCAGGATCCAGATCTTTGGATATCTCTGATTGTTAGGAATTTTTTCCCCTTATGCTGGAGCATGATCAGTCCCCTTTCTTTTTTTTTTTTTTTTTTTTATTGAAGTATAATTGATTTACAGTGTTGTGTTTCTGATATACAGCATGGTGATTCAGTTATACACAAATGTTCTTTTTCATGGTCTTTTTCATTATAGGCTATTACAAAATATCAAATACAGTTCCCTGTGCTATACAGTAGGACCTTGTTGGTTATCTATTTTGTTTGTACTAGTTTATATCTGCTAATTCGGAACTACTGATTTATCCCTCCCCACTTTCCCCTTTGGTAACCGTAAGTTTGTTTTCTATGTCCCTGGGTCTGTTTCTGTTTTGTAAATAAGTTCATTTGTGTCATTTCTTTAGATTCCACGTATAAGTGGTATCACATGATATTTGTCTTTCTCTGTCTGACTTACTTCACTTAGTATGATGATCTCTAGGTCCATCCCCCCAAAATGTTTGGTTTTTTTTTTTTTAACATTTTTTATTGAGTTATAATCATTTTACAATGTTGTGTCAAATTCCAGTGTAGAGCACAGTTTTTCAGTTGTGCATGAACATCTATATATTCATTGTCACATTTTTTTTTTCTGTGAGCTACCATAAGATCTTGTGTATATTTCCCTGTGCTATACAGTATAATCTTGTTTATCTGTTCTACAATTTTAAAATCCCATCTATCCCTTCCCACCCTCCGCCCCCTTGATCAGTCCCCTTTCTGATACTCCTCCCGGTCTTAGTTCCCTACCTTGAAGTAACATCAAGAAATCTTCCAACTTATGGTGGCCTGTTAGATATTTGAAGTTGGAAATCATGATCATTTTCTGCCCCTGAGTTTTCTTCAGTTGCTTTGGCGAGGGTGCCTTAAAAAAAAATAGAAAGAATCTTAATAAATACAAGTATATTTCTTGTTCACATAAAGTTTAATTCAGTGTTTCTGACCGGTGAGAGGCTCGCCTCCAAGTAGTAATCCAGAGACCAGACTCCTTCCATCTTGTGGCTCTGCTTTCTTCAGCGACTGGCTTCCACGTTCAGTGTGGAAGGAGAAAGAGCGCAGAGGATTGCACATGGGAGATTTTTTAGGAGCCAAGCCTGGAGGAGTGTTACATCATTTCCACTCATACTCCACTGGCTAGAGCTCAGTCTGTGCCCACTCTGGCCACAGCAAGGACAGCTGCAAAATGCGGTCCGGCTGTGTGCCCCAGAAGAGGAACACGGTTTTGTGATCAGCCAGCAGTCTCTGAAAGATGTGTCTGTTGAGTTAAGCCTCATCCTTCCTGGCCTGATTCCTTTCTAACAAAGGCAACTTTGGAAACTTCCCACCCTCTAGTCGTTCCCCTCTGCTTATGTATTGATTTGTCAGCGTTTCTCTGAAAATGTCATTTCTGGAACTCAGCATGGTTCCAGAAGTGGTCTGGAAGTGGTCTCAGGAGTGGTCTGAACTGGGCAGAAACTGATAGGTGAGGCTGTTGGAAGTTAGGCACTCCACTCTCAGCCCTCAGGACCCCAGGGGTGTCAGTGGGCCCTTTCCTCTCCACTCCTTTTGCCTCTTTGCCTGCTCAGAGAGGTTTCTTGGAACCTTTTCCAGAAAGGGACATCTCCCTTCCGCCCATGTCCCCACCACTCACACGTATTTAGAGGTGATGCATTGCACTGCTTACAGCATGGGCTTCAGAATCAGATAGACCTGGGTTGGACTTCTGCCTCCCTTTCTTCATAGCTATATGACTTGCAGCAAGTATCTTAAATTCTTTAAACCACAGTTTCCTCCTCTGTAAAATGGAGGTGGTGATGATGATCATGATGGTACTGGTGGTGGTGGTGGTAGTGAAGGTAAAGGATTTCTGTAAAGAGTCAATGAGATAACTGACTTAAAATGCTTAGCATAGAGCCTGGGACATGGTCAGGGGCTCATGAGGTCAGTGGGGACAAATCAAGATGACGGAAATTAACAACTTTCTCCTCCAGCCAAACAGACTTCTGCAATATTTTTCAAATAGTTCTTGTTTCCTCCTTCCATACGTTCCTGATTTTCCATCACCCATGCTGTCTTCTGTCTCCTTTCTGTCAATCCAGCTCCTCCTTAGATTTCTAACTTTCTGTCTTCCTAACTCAAAACTACACAGCTGCTGTACCTTGTCCCTGTTGAGAAATGAACGACAAGAGTAGACACGGGAGATTTAGGGGAAAATATATGGCGCAGGCTTTGCCTGAACCCCTTTCTCCTCCCACCTAGGAGCTATGGAAATGTTTCATTCATGAGGCTGAGCCAGGGCTTCCCAACCCTTCTCCATGGAAAACTCAAGACTCCCTCTGTTTTCTGAGAGAACAGCCAGCACAGACAATTTTACGGTCTGCCAGGCTGTTGCAGAGTATATTTGGCGAGTCATTTTCTGTTTTCCAAAACTAATTAGAAGTGGATAAATTTAAATGGTTGTGGAAGCCAACAATAAAACATTATGTCCTCATTAGCTGGAATAATGCTGTGGCTTCCCCTCTTATAGGAAGGATCCTGACTCAGAAAAATTAGGTTCTGGCTGAGTGATGTGCTGAAGCTGGTACCTGCTTGTGCCTGCTCGTGTGATCCAATTGCACACATCCCTTCCCAGCTCTCCGTTCAGTGACATCACCTTGGTGGCTTTGAAACTGGCCCTGGTGGAAGAATTTACTCCATGGAAATTGGCAAGTGTTACAGATCAGGGCTCCACCCCAAGCTGGTGGTTAAACATATACCCACACACCACAGCTCTGGCTGTTGTAGAGGGACCAGGTCCAGCTATCTCTGAGGCTTATGCATCTAAACCATGAAGTGCCAGGCATTATTTTGATTAATAAAGTGCCTTTGGAAATAGCTTTTCTCCTCTTGGGCCTAAGGCTTCTGTGAGTGTCTGACAGAGCACTTTGCTTTGGGGGAAGAGGCTGGACTTTGGTAGCAGAGGCTGGGGATGATGGTTTCCATAGCAACCTGGCCAGGGAGTGGGGCTGGGGAGGCATTTTTAGACAAGCACTTCTCAAATTGTGATGTCTGGGTGAATCACCCAGACATCTTGTTGAAATGCAGATTCTGATTCAGTAGGTCTGGGCTGGTCCTGAGATCCTTCATTTCTAATAAGCTCCCAGGTGGTGTTTGTGCTGCCAGATGCCATTCCATGAGTAACAATCTTGACCATGGACAGCAGAATCTGAAACTTTGAGAAGACTCAGCAAGTGTTAAGTCCACCAAAACCCAAGGACTGGTACTTCAACTCCAGCCTCAGACTTGCCAGTGTAGAGGGAGAAAGGATGTCTTAACTGTCGAATCACCAGCACAAATTACACAGAGCTGGATTTAATCATCTGTGCTAAATAGTATGACTTCAGCAAATTGCTAACCATTCCTAAGTCTCAGTTTTCCAAGCTCTAAAATGGGGCTATCACTTCATGGGAGGGTTGTAAAGACTAAAGGGGAGAAAGCAGGAAAAGTGTTTAGTGCAGTTGTTCGTAGGCAGGACGTGTTCCCCAAATGTAAACTGCCCTCCTGTCTCTGGTTTCCCTATTTGTCTCAAGCCTAAGATCAAACAACCTTTTCTGACAAACCACCTTTTTAACCCAAAATACCAATTTTTTAAATTATGAAAATTAAAAATTGCTGTTGCATAGTTGTAAAATGTTATTTTAATTATAAAAAAGAAAATAAAGGCACCCATGTTCCCCCTACCTAGTGCACACGGTTGACATTTTGGTATATTTTCTGCCAGGCTTTTTATATGTATTTTATTTTACAACAAAAATGGGTTCATATTCAATGCATCGTTTTCTAACCTGCTTTTCAATTTAAAAATATACCTGTGGTAGGTTTTCATGTCTTTAGGCAGGGATCACTGTTGTTATTTTAATGGCTGTACATTTCAAGCAGCCTTCTAAAGACGTGACTGAAGTCAAAATCTGCCTGCTCAATTCAGTTTACCCTTCAGGAAGGAATGTCCCGGGTTGTAGAATAGCATTCTGGAATCTTCCTCTTAGTTTCTGCAGGAGCCTGAGTCTCCAAACACCTCCACATGATCTAGCATGAAGGTTCTGATCCAAGGACAACCTGAGGCCAGGGACATCCAAGGAATTTGTAGTCCTGGATCTGCAGATCAAGTCATGGAATGAAAAATACTGAGTGAAGGAAATGCCCCAGGATGCAGGAGATAATGAATTCAACTCTCTGCAACCTCTTTTCCCAGCTGGCACCCAAATGCTTTAACCAGGTCTCCTTGAGAACGGCTCTTCATGACCCTTTCATCCTGGAAGCTACTGTGGGGAGGAAGGCATTCATTTACTCATTCATTCCTTTAGTCAGGGAATATTTACTGAGCTCCTCCTATGTGCCAGACACTTTTCTGGGTCCTGGAATATTACGGTCAACACAATAAATAAGATTTCTGCTCTCACAGATGGTACATTAGAATTGGGGAGGTAGCATCCATCTAAGCGAAAACCAGGATAAGTCTAGCTGGCAGTAAGTGCAAGGAAGGGAATGAAACAGGTTAATGTGGTGGAGACTGACTGGGATCATTCAACAGACTAATCAAGGCAGGCTTCTCTGAGGAGGTGTCATTCCAGCTGAGCTGTGAAGGACATGAGGATTTCTTTTGAACCAAAGTCTGCCCCTGCTTCTGGAGCTACATCGCTGGGGACTTTCTCCGCCTGGCAGGGGCAAAGCCTTCAAGTGTTCCAAGTGTAGGGTGTGCCCTTTAGACCCTCAGTCTTCTCTTCTCCAGATAAGCATCCCCTGTTCTTTCAGCTGTTGCTCGTGTGACCCAGTTTAGCTCTGCTCAGAATCCTTCTGATCACTTGTGGATATCTGTCCATCTATCTATCTGTCTGCCTATCTATCTATCTATCTATCTATCTATCAAATCTGGTCCCCAGAATGAAACATTGTGTATGAGGTGTCCCAAAAGTGTTATATTATGCACTATGTACTGGACTCTGCATTTTTACTCATTCAGCTAAAGTAGTAAGAACTTTTATTTTTTTGGTTGGGTACATCGCATTGCTTTCTTAATTGAGCTTGCAGTCAAATAAACCACCCACGTCCTTTATACATCTTGTAACTTGTGCCCATGGTGTTTTGGAAAGTAAATGCACAGGCTAATGTTTATTTACATTAAATTCAGTTTGGTTAGATTTAGCCTAATTCTTCAAGCCAGTCTGGATATTTTTGTTTCCTGGTTATGTCAGTCAATAGTTTTCATTCCTTCAGCAATTTATCAGGGAGACTAAATGAGATGAGAAACCCAGGTAAGAGATGATGGCACCTTGGTCTATGGTGGTAGGAATGGAAACAGAAAGATGAGGCTGGATTCAGGATATATGAAGTGGTCAGGAAGAGAGAGAGGAACCAAGCATAATTTGGGTTTGGGGCCTGAGAAATAGGACCGATATGGTACCACTAACTGAATGTTTTATGGTCCCCCCACCCCCTACCTCAGTTCGTATGTTGAAACCCTTTCCCCCAATGTGATGGTGTTAGGAGGTGAGGCCTGTGGGAGGTGATCAGGATGAGCTGAGGTCATGAGGGTGGAGCCCTCAGGATGAGATTAGTGCCCTTATGAGAGTCATGAGAGGACTTGCTTCTGCTCTCTGCTCTCTGCTGTGTGAGGGTAAAGTGAGAAGTCGGCAGTCTGCATCCCAGGAGAGGGCCCTCCTCAGAACCCAAATGTGCTGGCACCTTGACTTGGACTTCCAGCCTCCAGAACTGCAAGAAAATCAGTGTCTATTTATAAACCACCCAGTCGATACAGTACTTTGTTAGAGCATCCTGAGCTGAGTAAGACAGGTAAGGGGCATATTTGGGAGGAAAAATGATTTCACTCAGTGAGATGATAGTAATTTTTATTTTCTTCTTTATATTTTCTGTCGGTCCAAGTTTTCAACAATAATAGTTGGGGGCCATATTTGGGGGCAGGAAAGAGAAGACCGGGAAGTTTAGTTCTGATCGTTGAATTCAGAAGACGTGGAGGATGAGGCAAGTGCACTATATGTATGTGTACCACAGAACAGGCATTTTCCTTTTAAACCAAGCTATAGAAACCAAATCTGTATTCCTTGCAAAAGCAGAGACTCAGAAGTGACCCTGTTGAGCTACACAAATTTCTGACGGGAATAGAAATGAAAGATGTTCCCAGCCTCTTTCAGCTTTTATCAAATACAAGAACCAGAGGGCACGATCCAAGCTAAGGAAGGACTGAGCCCTGAGGAGTTGTGGGAGAGTGTGTTAACCAGGGAGCAGTTAATCCTTGGAATATACTTATAGGAGGTAGCAGTAAAATAGCACAAATGCTTTTAAAATAGATTTTATACTTAGAAAACAGAGAGCTGGGATAGAGGCATCATTTTTTATTGCCAAATTCTAGCCTCTGGTTCACTGTGGGACCTTCGCTGAGAGATTTTCCCTACAGTCACAGAATCCTAGTATGTTAAAGGGAAAGGACGTCAGAGATCCATCCTGTGCAGGGGGCCTTAACAAGGGGTGCACATCAGAATCACTTGGTGAATCATTATTTTTCCCTAACACTTATTTATGTTAGGGTTTTGTTTCCTTAAATTTTGCTATTGGGTTTGGCCCATTATTTTGTTTTAAACTAATTAACTGATTAAAAAAATTTTATACAGTTTTTAAAGGTTACTTTGCATGTACAGTTATTACAAGATATTGACTATTTTTTCAACACATCCTTGAGCCTGTCTTACACCCAGTGGTTTGTGCCCCGCACTTCCCCACTCACCCCACATTGCCCCTCTCCCCATCCCTACTGGTGACCACTAGTTTGTTCTCTACATCTGTGAGTCTGCCTCTTTTTTGTTTTATGCACAAATTTGTTGTACTTTTTGGATTCCACATGTAAGTGATACAGTACAGTGTTTGTCTTTATCAGTTCGTCTGACTTACTTCACTTAGCATAATGCCCTCCAAGTCCAATCCATGTTGCTGCAACTGGCAAAATTTTGTTCTTTTTATGACTGAGTAGTATTCCATTGTGTGTACATACCACATTTTCTTATCCATGTATCTGTTGATGGATACTTAGGTTCCTTCCATATTTTGGCAATTGTAAATAACACTGCTGTGAACATTGGGGTGTATGTATCTTTTTGAATTAGTGTTTTAATTTTTTTTTTCAGACATATACCCAGGAGTGAAACTGCTGGATCATACAGTAGTTCTATTTTTAGTTTTTTTTTTTTTGAAACTACTGTATTGTTTTCCATAGTGGCTGCACCAATTTACATTCCCATCAACAGTGTACGAGGGTTCCGCTTTCTCCACATCCTAGCCAGCATTTGTTATCTGTGTTCTTTTTGATGACAGCTGTTCTGACAGGTGTGAGGTGATATCTCATTGTGGTTTTGATATACATTTCCTTGATGGTTAGTGATGTTGAGCTGAGCACATTATTTTGGAAAAGTTTCCTAGGTCATTTGATACATACTGCCTGTAAGGATCTCTGATCTGGTGTAACCGCCTCATTATATGGATGAAGAAACTAAAACATGGAGAGGTTAAGAGATTTGTTCACTGCTCACAGAAAAGCACAGAAATTGCCCTGGGAGTCACCTTGCTCAATAGAGAAAATATAATAACATAAGACCACTTAATCTCTTTATGTCATACTTCATTAAATAATTAACAGTTAACTAGACATAGTAATAACTGTATATCTGAAAAACAGAGTTGAGTAAAGAAGAAACAGAATGAGATTTATGTAAATTAAATGCATTTATATAAATTAAAACAACACATGATTCTATATTTTACAAACCTAGGTACATATTTAAGGATCTACATTAAACGCATTAGCACGTGTGCCTGTTCGTGAAGGGACTCCTGGGGATGAAGAAATTAATAAAACCCAAGAGAAAGGCACATCTTGACTGATGACAAGCATGTGCTGTAGGGGGAGGGTATAGCTCAGCGGTAGAGTACATGCCTCACGTGCATGAGGTCCTGAGTTCAATCCCCAGTATCGCCATTAAAGTAAATAAATAAATAAAACAAATTACCTCCCCCCCAAAAAACAACAAGAGTGTGGTATGAATTGAGGTACAAGATTTCTCAATTCTCTGCACTCAAATTATTAAAAAAAAATAAACCCATGATCAACATGATTATAGATGAGCAGATAAACAAAATGTGGTATGTACATATAATGGTATATCACTCAGCCATAAAAAGTGATGAAGTCCGACACATGCTACCACATGAATGAACCTTGAAGACAACACGCTAAGTGAAGTGAGCCAGACACAAATGGAGAAATATTGATTCCACTTAAATGAAACGTCCAAAATAGGCAAATTCATAGAGGTAGAAAGTAGATTAGAGGTTTCTAGGGGCTGAGGGGAGAAGAAATGGAGAGTTATTACTTAATGGTGATAGAGTTTCTGTTGGGAGTGATGAAAAAGTTTTGGAAATAGATAATGGTGATGGTTGCACAAACTTTGAATGTGATGAGTGCTACTAAACTGTACATCTGAAAATGGCAGATTTTGTGAAACATACATTTTTCCACAATTAAAATATTAACAATGTAATGTGCTGTGAACCATTGATTCTACACTTTAAGTGGGTGAACTGTATGACTTGTGAATTATATTCCAATAAAGCTATTGAAAAATTCACAAGCTTAACTTTCCTTTGCCTTTCATTCCTTCTATGGAAACATGAGAACTTGAGAGGATGGGAAAGAATAGTTCCTCAGCTCAGCAGATGCAGCAATTAAATTCTCTAAGGTACCATAAATGTTTAGGGTATGGTTCTGTGTTGGACTTTTTGGGCATCTTGACACGTTTCTGGCAATGCAAAGATTTAACAAGGTTTGGGAACTGGTAATTTGTTATATACGTAGTAGCTATTATTAAGTAATTTGGGGTCTTCTTGGCCCAGGACATCGATGTCCATGCTGTTTGAGCAAATATGTGGACACATCTGCTTTCCCTGCATTTTTGCTTTTGGCAGCCAGTGACTTTGGCATGAGGACAGTGTGTGGCGTATATAAGGTTTAAGTTTTGTGCAACAAGGTCCCTTGTAAAATGCAGTTGGGAAGGAACAGATACTTGAGGCACCCATCACCTGTGCTGAAAACTTCACAGGTCCCTTAAGTTTCTTATATTTGGGCCATTTCCTGTTTTCAGTCTTGAAAAGTTAATTGAGAAGAGAACTGTTTTATCTCTCAGACCTCCAGTCTCTGGAGAAAAGAGGGACAGCGGATAACTTTTTTTTTTTAATTGGAAAGAAAAGTTTAAGTGCACTCTTTCAGCTTGGAAATAAGTTTTGATTTATATAGGTTAAGATCGATTCCTGCTTCATTTAAATTCTTTCTGTCCCATCTTAATTATATCCATGTGTCTCGCAGAAACCCATCGTCTGGCCTTGTGGAATTATCATTCCGTCCAAAAGTGTGGGTGAGGACTGCCACTGCCAGTGACTGACAAAAGCAAGAGCGTTTGTCCTACTGCCTTGCCCAGTGATAAGCTAGGGGCCCAGCTACCACTGGTCATTTGCATGCATAGTGGACCGTTTCATTAAGAATTTCATTAAGATGGTAATGTTTAATGTTTCCCGGGAAAAATGAGTTTGGGGCTTGTTCAATTATATAATTAAAGTCAGAGAATTAGGGGTGATTGCAAACTGCTTGCATAATGTGGGCAAATATAATGATAAAGCTTGTAAACAAGTTCAAAAGAATCATGCTCCGTATGAATGCTGTTGCTAAATCAGATTAGGGGGGTGGGCATATGGAAAATGTGGACTGAAAAGTTCACCAGAGTTTAACTCTGGTGTCTACTGGCTGAGCTCCTTGCTCTCTGGGCCCTCTCAGGGAGATAAATGGTAGAACAAAGTCATAGCTGTGGACTGGTTAGTCAGGTTCTAGAAGGTTCCAGGAACATACTTCTTTATTTTTTCTATAGGCAGTGATTTCCTATATAGAAAAGAAAAAGAAAAAAAAAAAAACCCACAAAAAACAGTAGCATAGGATTGCAAGCTTTCTTAACTGGTAGCCAGGGTGTTTTTCTTTCCTTGCTTCTGTGATGACAATCCTTGTCCTCTCCCTGCGTTTCTTCTAGCCTATAAAACAGGAAGTCCCACCATTTTGAAAGAATTAGGAAGGCTGTTTATGTTCTTTCTTCCGATCTCTTCACTTTTTTCTAAGGAAGGAAAAGTGATTCAGTGGTTCAGTGGGCTCAAGCTAACTTTCCTGAAGAACTGGGGAGTTGGGAAAATTGACTACTGTAGCACTATGTGTGATTTGTATGTGAATATTAGACATGCCTGTTCCTGAGGAATATTCCCTGAGCCACATGTATCCACAGTGGTTCCAGCCCCCTCACCAATTCCTCTCCACCACTTTTCTCTAAAAAAATTTCTTTCACTTTATTATGCAGAGCAGTTATTATGCTTCTGAACTTGGCTCTGAGTTTTCTTTGCATAACCAAAGGCCCAGGAACTGTGCTCTTTCTCCCTTCACCACATCCCTCAAGGCCTTTGTCAGGAAGATGGGTTTAGTTCAGTCTGTGTGAATTTGGCTTACATACACGTGTTCCTAAAGCTTGGTGTGGCTGGGTCCTAGGGATTCTAACACAACAGAGAAGGGGCAAGAGAAATGTGTTATATGCTTGTCTCTGATCTCTGCTAACTTTTAAAAGCCAAGTATCAGTAATTACTCACTTTTTTTTTTTGTAAAATATGTGTTTTCACCAATTCCAGGAACCTATTTTAAATAGAGAGCTTTAGAGTTCTGCAGGAACACAAAAAGGACATACACTGATCCGACCTTCTGCATCTTATGCTTTATTGAACTTTGATATCTGGGACATGTCATGGGAGTCAAAACTAAGAAAGTCTAAAAAAAAAATTGGGGAAAAAAAAAGCTAAGAAAGTCTCAAACCCAGTTTAAAGAACCATTCAGACCAGTGTTTAAGTCCCAGGTCTCCACTTCCATCTGTACTTCTATCTAAGTTCCCTTGTGTGGAAATATGGAGATGACAGTTCCTACCTCCTAGGGCTCTGGAGAGGATTAAATGAGATAATGTATGTAAAACACATAGCCGAGTAATTGATATTTCAACAAACTAGTTCTTATGATTACATTCTAAACAAGGTTTACATAAAAAGAGTACAAGAATGCCTCTTCCCACCGTACCCTTTATCAGTGCCCTTCTGGCTTTAATCTTCTTCTATCACCAGAAGAACAAGGAGTTTTAACTTGCCACTAATGCAGCCCTGCTCAACCACGGAGCCCAGACAGTGGCCCTGCCTGACTGGAGCCCAGCGAGCAGACTTGCCCAACTGTAGAATCCAGCCAGTGACCCAGGCTAGCCTCAGAGCATGGGAAGTGGCCCTACTCAAACAGAGACCCTATCAACAAGGCCAGTCCATTCAAAGATGCTACCAGTGGCCCATCCTGAACCCCAGACTGATGGGTTTCCCTGCCTAAGCAAACTTGTAAAGACTGGAAGAGGTGACCACTTCTTGAAATGCATAGACACCAAAGCAAAGGCAGCCTAATGAATGGAAGAAGATATTTGCAAACAATATGTCTAATGAAGCGTTAATATCCAAAATATATTATAAACTCATGCAATTCAATACCCCAAAATCAAGCAACTCAGTTGAAAAATGGGCAGAGAATCCTAATAGACTTTTTTCTGAAGAAGACATACAGGTGACCAACAGGCTCATGAAAGGATGCTCAACATCACTAATCATCAGGGAAATGCAAATCAAAACCACAATGAGGTATCACATCACACTTGTCAGAATGACTATCATAAAAAAGTCTACATAACAAGCATTGGCAAAAATGTAGAGAAAAGGGAACCCTTGTGCTTTCTTGGTGGGGATGTAACTTGGAATAGGCACTATGGAAAACATTATGGAGGTTCTTCAGAAAACTAGAAATAGAACTAGCATGTGATTCAACAATTCTACTCCCAGGTATTTATCCAAAGGAAAAAACCACTAATTCAAAAAGACATTTACACCTCAATGTTCATAGAAGCATTATATGCAATAGCCAAGGTATGGAAGCAGCCTGTGTCCATCAACAGATGAATAGGTAAAGAAGATGTGGTACATATATATACACACACACAATGGACTATTACTCAGCCACAATAAAGAATGAAATTTTGCCATATGTGATGCTGTAGTTGGACCTGGAGGATATAATGCTTAGTGAAATAAATCAGACAGAGTAAGACAAATGCTCTGTGTTTCATTGATATATGGAATCTAAAAAAATAAAACAAATGACAGATTATACCAAAGAGAAACAGACACACAGATACAGAGAACAAACTAGTAGTTACCAGAGGGGAGAGAGTCTGGGAGATGGGCAAATAGGTAAAGAGGATTAGAGGGTATAAACTACTAGGTATAAAGTAAGTAAGTTACAAGGATGTGTAAGGTACAGCACAGGAATACTGTCAATATTTTATAATAATTTGTTTGGAGTATAATCTATAAAAATAATCAAATTACTATGTTGTACATCTGAAACTAATATAATACTGTAAGTCAAGTATTATTCAACTTAAAAAAGTACTAAGAGAAAAGAGACTTGTCGTAAGGGAACCCCTATAAACTATTAGTGTATTTCTCAGCAGAGACCTTGCAAGCCGGGAGAGAGTGGGATGATATATTCAAAGTATTGAAAGAAAAAAACCTTCCAATCAAGAATCCTACATGTAGCAACACTGTCCAGAAATGGAGGAGAGACAAAGACTTTCCCAAACAAACAAAAGCTGATGGGATTTATCACCACTGGACGTGCCCCTACAGGAAATACTAAATTGAGATATATAAGCTGAAAGGAAAGGATGCTAATAACAAAATAAAAACATATGAAAACATAAAATGCACCAGTAAACATAAACATGTAGTCAAATTCAGAATTCTTTATTATTATAATGGTGGTGTGTACATCAATTTTAACTTTAGTGTGAAAGTTAAAAGATAGATATGTTAAAATAATTACAACTACAATAATTTTTTAATGGGTACACAGTATAAAAAGAGGTAAATTATGACATTAAAAACATGAAATATGGGTGGGGTAAAAGAGTGAGGTTTTTGTATGTGATCAAAATTAGTTATGAGCATAAAATAGACTGCTATAACTATAAGATGTTTTATGTAAGCATACTACCACAAATGTCATCAGATCACAAAGGATGACAGCCAGGGAAGAATAGAGGAGCAGAGAAACTACAAAACAGTCAGAAAACAATCAACAAAATGGCAATGAAGGCCCTTATTATCAATAGTTGCCTCAAAGATAAATGCGTTCTCTAATCAAAAAGCTTAGAGGGTCTGAGTGGACTAAAAACCACAAGGTCTAACTCTCTGCTGCCAACAGGAGACTTGCTTTAGTTTTAAGGACACATATAAGCTGAAAGTGAAGAGATGGAAAAACGTACTCCACGTAAATGATAACCAACAAGAGAGCATCAGACAAAATAGACTTTAAGTCAAAAACTGTCACAAGAGACAAAGGAAGTCATTATATGATGATAATGTGGTAAATTCATCAAGAGAATATAATAATTATAAATAATTATATGCCCAACATCAGAGTACCTTTATACATAAAGCAAATATTAACAGAATCTTGAAAGGAGAAATAAATAGCATTACAGTAATAGCAGGGGACTCTAATACCCCACTCTCAATGATGGAAAAATCATCCAGACAGAAAATTAATAAGGAAACAGTGGCTTGAACAACACTATACATCTATAGAACATCCCATTCAAATAGTAGTACAATAGACTTTCTTCTCAAGTGCACATGGAGTATTCTTCATTTTAGGCCCCAAAAAAGTCTTAGCAAGTTCAAGAAGACTGAAATCATATCAAGTATCTTTCCTGACCACAGTGGTCTGAAACTAGAAGTCAGTAGCAGGAAGAAAAGTGAAAAATTCACAGATATGTGGAAATGAACATACTCCTGAAAAAGTAATTGGTCAAAGAAGAAATCAAAAGAGAAATCATAAAGTATCTTAAGACAAAAATGGAAACACAATACACTAGAACTTCTAGGATGCAGCAGAAGCAAATCTAAGAGGAAAATTTATAATGATAAATGCTTGCATTAAGAAAAAGTAAAGATCTCAAATAAATAAACTTTACACCTCAAAGGACTAGAAAAAGAAGAATAAGCTAAGCCTGAAGTTAACAGAAGGGAATTATAAAGATTAATCGAGGAGAAATAAACAAAATAGAGAAAAGAAAAACGATAGAAAAGATCAACGAAACTAAGATGTGGTTTCTTGAAAAGATAAACAAAATTGGCAAAACTATCAGCCAGCTTTGCAAAGAAAAACAGGAGGACTTAAGTAAATAAAATTATAAACGGATGAAGAGACATTACAACATGATAGCACAGAAATACGAAGGATCATAGGAGACGTCTGTGAACAATTATACACCAGCAAATTGGGCAATTTAAGAAGAAATGGATAAGTTCTCAGAAACTTACAACCTATCAAGGCTGAATGATGAAGAAATAGAAAATCTGAACAGACCAATAATGAACAAGGAGATTGGATCAGCCATCACAAACCTCCCAACAAAGTAAAGCCCAGGACCAGATGGAACAACAACAAAGAAGATCCACATAAGCGGTGTGACAGAGGATATAACTACTGCATTAAAGAAGGTATTTCAGTTCATTTGCATACTTCTGGAGACTCACAAGACGATTTACTATAGAATTAGTATGAGCATAGAATAAAATAACTTTAATTCCAAGCAGAAATTTCAGGATGAGCCAAATTTGGATTTTTCTTTTTTAACAGTCTTTCTTTCTAATACCAGTCTTCTACTTGGATGGATGAAGTTGGTATTTAAATGATATTTTTATGACAGTATCAAAAATTGATACTGAAAGAGATAAAGATGATACTTTTACTTCTTTTTCTTACAACACTTAAGTTGTAATAACGGAATCTAAGTGATTACTGGGTCAGTCTTAAAGTATTTTAGAGTGGACCCAATGAAGACTATTAACAAATTGGTTAGAGGAATTAGTGATTCAGTCAGTTGAAGAAATGATTAGTATTTTAGGATAAATCGGAAATAAAAACTAAACAATACTATACTAAACTGTACTAAAATCCAGCACTGAGGCTAAAATATGTATCTTTGAAACTGTGTGCATACTCTAACATGGCAGCTGTCTGTAACACAACGTGCTCATATCCTCTCTGTGCTGTGGCTTTGGCTACTTCAGACTGATCTTTGTAGAACATAAGCTTAAATAGGATATCCAATTATGTGTGAATTTATGGCATTCTCAGTCCTAAACAACTGTGGTGATAAACAATACTTAAAGCCTTGTAAATTCCCTACCCAATCATACATTCTATCAAATTGTCACCTCTCAGACCCTATGTGAAAATCAGCCATGAATATGAGAGGATATGAAAAAATGGGACAGTTCTTCATTGTTTCTAATTCTGGAAATAAGTGAAAACATTTGAGAAAAATTCTTACCTCCCTTACCTCCGATTCTTTCAGAAGGCAAGTGTTGGATTTCAGGTGTGTAGAATCCTACTTTATGCCTAGGATTGGGCTGAATGGTGCTCAGGTCATAGTCCAAGTGTGAGGTGAAGTGGCAACAGGCAATGGTGATGGCAGAGAAAATGGAGAAGAAGCCATAAATTGAGACAGTAAGGGAAGAAATGATAGAGTTTGATTTTTTATTAGTGTAGTTTGAGTTCTATAATTACACTTTTTAGTAGTTGATGTGAGTGTTATCAACAGTATGCAGTTTACACTTGGATTAACTGAAGCTCTCAACAATGGGCTGATGTACATGAATTATGGTAGAACTAGAAACACAGAGAATATTTTCCTAAGGAACTGACACTGACATAGAAGCCTAGATAACAACACATAGACTGACACACTGCTTTTGCTTTTTGATGCAACTAGTGGGCTAGTGGGGGAAAACAGAGAAAGATTTCTCAATACCCAGAGTCAGAGGCAGAGGATGTTAGTATTTGAAGGTCTTTTGAGGCCATCTTCTAGATCAGAGGATGGCAAACTTTTTCCTGTAAAAGAGAAGATAGTACATATTTAAAGCTTTGTGGGCCATGTGGTTTTTGCCACAATTCTGCAGTGTCTCAGCTCCACCCTCGTAGGAGGAAAACAGTCATAGACAATTTGTAAATGAACTGACATGAATACGTTCCAGTAAAGCCTCATTTGCAAAAATAGTATTTGGATTTAGACCAAATACTGTAGTTTGCTGATTCCCGCTCTGGATAAATTCTTCATGTAGGGAAACTGAGTTGAATCAGTGTATCTGAAGCACGTATCATGGTGCCTCATATGTAGTATGTATTTAACAAATGGTAGCTATTTTTATTACTTGGAGAGGCTTGCCCTAAAAAAATGACTCAAGGTGGAGGCGAGCTGTGACATTACTGCCAACAATGACAACAGATAGTATGCCTTTTTGTTTATGTTAAATCTATATACTGACTATACTCAAAAATATATTAATATTTTTAATTTGGAGGATCTTTTTCTTTGCTGGGAGGGATTCAAAACCTTTCCTGTTTTCTTTCTTTTTAATACAAACTGTAATATGCTAAGCATAACAATACTATTCAAAGTTTAGTTATGTTTTTCACCTCACTGTTTCACTTCTGTGTTCTGAATCCACAGGATATTTTACTAGAATCCTTGGTAGGCTTCTGAGCTCTCTGTTATTTCAGAATATGATCTTTTTTTTTTTTTCTCCTTCCCTTTTTTCTTACCTTCCTGTCTTAAACCAGGTTAAAACATAGACCCTGGAGTGTAGTACATCATTTTAAGAGACAGTGAATGCTCCAAAGTGACTACAAGATTATAGGGCCATTTCTGACTCTCTCTTTGCAGTTAATGTAGTGAAATTATACAGTTAATGTTTGTAAAGAGTGATGGAGATGAAAAGCAATATCTGAGTGCTAAGTGTTATTACTAAGAAAAGAAGAAGCAGAAAATAACTCTTTCTGTGTGTCCTTAGCCACCTCATCCTAAACCTAATATGAGCATGAAACTTCATAACTTTAACAGTTCTTTTAATAATGTTCAATCAAATATGAAATTAAGAAAACGAGGCTCACTGACTGTTACCACTCTGCCTCAGCCAACATTTTAAACAGAGTATGGACCATATTTCTTCGTTCCCATGCAGCTGACTGAGCAAATGATGGGAGAATTTCTTTAGTTCTGGCCAAGGGGTGGGGATGAATGGGGTGCCGCTGAGGAAAGTTGATGGGCAGTAAGTAAAATAGGTGTGTACGAGATCAAGCTTGGATGGGACTCCATTGTTTGTTGCAGGTGTGTTCTAAATTGCAAGCATCAGGAACTTCCTAGAGAAAAAGCAAAATCTTTTTTAACCCCCTTTGGGTTTTAAGGAAGTCTGACGATGTGAGTTCTGACCAGGCCATAATCTTAGACCCTTTGGGTGGTTTATGACCTTAGTGGTTCTAATACCATCAACTTGTCAAGGCCAAAGGCATCAGATGGACAGGTACAGTCTTCATCACCAGGGTATGGAAGTGGTAAAGTTATTTCAAAGTTAAGTTTTCATTTAGGTACAACAGTCTCCTCATGTCTCATTTTTATTCTCATATAGAAAGAAACGTTTTTCCAAGCTGATATATACTGAGCAATCTGACAGTCACTTTAATTATGCACAACATACTGGGGTCTGCTTCACTGATCATAATTGCAACTCTGACGTGCACTCTTTTGTGATTCAAATGTATCCTCTTGAGTCCAGCTCTGAAGATTTATTTGTTGTGGTGGGTTCTGCCAGGGCTGTGTAGCCTCAGGGAATGTGGCTGGTGTCGCTGGAGACACTGGTGTGAACTTGAAGAAGCGCAGTGGAAAGGCAGAGATAACCGAGAAGAGAAATTCAAGTTTAGATATTGGTCCTGCCACTTGTGAATCAGGACTTGCGCCTCTTTAGTAAACATCAGAAAATAATCACCATATATTAGTGATATTGGAGATGCCATTTATTCACTGGACAGAGATTTACCGGCTGCCTGTTGTGTGGAAGACTCTGCTTTATGGTATAGTGGGTATGATGAAAATGTAGATTTAAAAAACCCAAATATATAAAGTGGACTGTTATCAAAGTGCTAACAAGCAGAAACGTGTCAGTGTTTATACTGCCACAGGATTCTTGTCTGATTTATGAAAAAATCTTAGTCCTCTGATTCCCTGTCTGCAGCTGGTGGAACACCCTGGGCTGGGGGTTGTTGCAAGAGGTCCACAAATCCATATGTTCACTAAGAATAAGCAATTTACATAAATGTACTTACACACACGTGCATGACTATTTCTAAACATGTGTAGATGGTTTGATTAAAGTTTAAAAAAATCCATTGAAAATTATTACTGAATGCATTTGCTTTTTAATGTGTCTTTTCAATTGCTTGATCGTGAAAGTATTTTTGTATTGCCATCATATAGTTTATATAATACTTTTATAGTAAAATACCTCCTCATATTTTATTTTTATTCTTTAAACATTTTGAAGTGATTTAAAAATAAGAACAAATGACTATTTATTTACCCACATATTTACCATGTCCAGTGCTTTGCATTCCTTTGTGTAGATCATGATTTTTATCTGGTGCCGTTTTCCTTCTGCTTGACGGACTTCCTTTTACACGTCTTACAGTGTGTGACTGCTGGCGATGGATTCTTTCAGCTTTTTTTTCTTTACATCTTAAAAAGTATTTTACCTTTCTTTCCAAAAGATATCTTCACTGGGTATAGAATTCTAAGTTTTTTTTTTTTTTTCAGCTTAGCCTAATCAGGATACCCTTCCCGCCCCGGGCTGAGGGTAGGATGACTTTCCTTGAAAATACCGTCTCCTGGAAGTAGGCAGATAACTGCTCTTCAACCTGGGGCTCTGCAGTCGTGGAATGGCCTCAGGGAAGAATGGATTTGGGTAGGTGGCCAACAGCGTCTGCATAAACTTTCCATAATGAGAGTCTGATCTAATCAGGAAGTGTTGAAGAAAGAAGATAAAGATGGCTTTCATTATTTCCAGAGCCTAAGAGCCTAAAAGACCACAGTTTGAATTCTCTGTTACTCTTAATTTTCTCTTATTTTCTCACTCTTATACCTGGTCCTTCTCTGCCCTCACCTCTCTGCAGAGATCCATTACAGTTTTTAGCACGAAGAGTAAATGCTTCTGTTCTTGGGAAATCAGATGATGCTACAAATATCATGTTCCTAAAGCAAATGTGACAGTTACAATAGGGATTCGGCCCCCAGATGGGGTCATCAGAACCCAATGTGACAGCTACCAGGCATCCCTGATTCCTCATAATAAGCATAACAGCCTCTGAGACTATCTCAATACAAACTAGGTTATGAATGATTGATTAATAAGTGGAGGAGTGCTGTACAGACCGTCACACGCCAGTTCTGCTGAGAGCCATAATCTCCCATTTAACGAGCTCTTGTCCCTGAGCTCACAGAGGGAGGCCTGTTCTTTACGGAACCAGGTCTGGGGCTAGGATGTTCTCTGTGACTCACATTGGTAAAATCCCACAGAAAAATGGATTTTCCACCTTGGGCTGATGAAATGAAAGTTATTAGAAAGTAAAGTGTGTATGTAGGTCTGCTTCTGTGCATGTGCCTCTGTGTATGTCTGTTTATCTCTGTGTGGGGGTCACTGTGTGTATATGTGCCCCTGTGTGTCCCTGTGTGTCTGTGCGTATGTGTCTATGTGTGTGCGTCTTTGGGTCTCTCTGTGTGTCTGTCTTTTTCTGTGTCTTTCTGAGTGTAAGCCTCTGTATTGCTCTGTGCATATCTCTCTCTCTGGGCGTGTGTGTGTCTGTTTGTGTGAGTGTATCTCTTTCTGTGCAAGTACTTCTTTTAGTGTGCAGGTGTCTCTGTGTGCATGTGTGTATCCCTGTCTGCATGAGTCTGTGTATATGTATGAGTTCTTTTGTGTGTATGTGCATGCCCACTTGTGTGTATGTGAGTGTGTGTGTGTAGAGCTGAAATGGAAAAGAGTAAGCTGAGAGGAGGAAGCATTCCTTTGGGAGCTGTAGGTGAATAGAAGGCAGTGTGGTGTCCTATGAAGGGTGTGGAGTGGCAGCTTGGTGACCCGGATGTTCAACCCAGTTTTTCATTTTTCCTCTAACTCACTGGATGATTTTCTGTGATTTCATTTCAACCCCCAGGGCCTTAGTTCTCTTGGAGATAATACTGCTTGCTTAACCTAGCTCTCAGGGATTTTTCTGAGAATGAAGTAGTAATGTAATTTAGAATGCTTTCAAAAAAGTTAAAAGCATGATAAAAAGAAAGGCATTAAATGGATTAACATCTGATTTGATTCAGGGAAGACCTCTGTGTTCAAGATGTGCATGGAAAGGGTTTTTGATTCAAGTGAAAATCTTTGGCTGATAGATCCTGGGAGTTGAGCCACATGTCGAGCTACATAGGAAGAAGGGAGGAACTCAGCTTCACTTTTAAGGAGGGTGCCATGCTCTAAACGAGCAAAGGGCAAAGAATGTTCATTTTGGATGCCAGTCCTGATCAATTTATGGTGGCTGCCTGGAACAGGATGTGGACCAGCTTTTGGAGGGCACATCCTAGTAACCGTGACAAGATCACTAGTGGGGACCTAGAAATAAGGAAGAAGGATTTGCAGGATGCTGGCCACGTACTTATCATCCCTTCCAGAGCTGGAGAGTGGGGAGACAGTGTCAGACTTGGGACCTGAAGGCATGGGCTGATGTCTTAGAAGTTGCTGAAACTAAAAGTCTTTGTCAGCTTTGAAGTTAGTTAGTGTCTCTTCTTTCACACTACCTTGATGACTCTTCCTAGGGAATTTGACAACAATCCAATTTTATTTTATTTTCTGTTCTATGAATATGTCAGTAACTTTATGTTAATTCATGCATAGATTTATGCAAGATGGTATCAAGACAGGACCTTATTGGAATTAGGGAAAAGAGATGATTTAGGTTGTCACCATGGGTGTGAAGAATCTTCCTTATTCTTCTATTGTAATCAAACCTCTCTCTGCCTGGATTTTGTCACAAGTTAAAAAAAAAAAAATCCTCTAGTTTTTCACTTATTCCCCAGAGTCCAACTGAGCTCTTAAGAAAATTGGAGACAGATGGCACTGGAAAATGCGTAACACTTCTTTTTTTTTTTGTACACTATCTGTTAAAACATTTTCTTACCTTCCCATCCCTTGCTTCTTGAAGCTTCGTAGGTCTTCCCGCAATGGCTTCATGACTCAGCACACACTGCAGACTTAATTTTCTTTTCTAATACTCCTTCGCCGAGCCCTTTTGACCCAGGTGTGTAAATTCCTGCTCCCTTTATCTGGACGAGTAATTGGTGCTATTTCATGCAGGTGAGCATGCATGAGT
Source organism: Camelus ferus (assembly GCF_009834535.1). Lineage (NCBI taxonomy): Eukaryota > Metazoa > Chordata > Mammalia > Artiodactyla > Camelidae > Camelus > Camelus ferus. The sequence continues at coordinate 109,632,819 of NC_045698.1, forward strand.
CTGTGCTGGCATCAGCTGCCTGTCACCTCTGCTACTGAGTCCTCACAAAAGTCAACAGGGAGAGAAATGCTGTATAAACAGGTTTCACGCATCTTTCTTTTTTTTCAGTTTGGGGGAGGTGGTTGGAGGTAGAAATGTGGGCTGAAAGACCGTATAATTAGGAAGTTGAACATTGTTTTTTTTTTTTTATTAGAGTGGTTGGTTTAATTAAGTGCTTTATGCCAGGTGCTGCTGCAGGGGTATAATAAGAATAAGACAGACCCAATCCCTTTCCTTATTGTCCTGGAGAGAGATACAGTTTAGCACACAGCTGCAAATGGGTATGGCATGGGGCTGTAAGCATGCGTAGCAGGGCTGTCTAACATAGCCCCATAGGGCTAGGGGTAGGGAAGATGGGCAAAGATGGCTTCTGGAGAAGAGTCGTGTTTAAGCTAAGGCTGAGGGAACTGGGAAGGTGTTGCCCAGGCAAAAGGAGGGTAGGATAGAAGGGCATAAATAGCACATTTAAATTCCTGGCATATGCAAGCAACAGAGTGGCTGGCGTGTAAGTGGCAAAGAGATTGAAGATTTGGCTGTAGAGGTAGCCAGGTCATGTAACCTTGAAGGATTTTTTTTTAAAAAGACTTGATCTCTGCTGCCTCTCAAACTTTCATGAGCTTGTGAATCACCTGGTGATCTTGTTAAAGTGCAGGTTTGGATTCAGAAGATCTGGGGTGGAACCTGAGATTCCGCATTTCTGACAGGCTCGCAGGTGATGACGATGCTGCTGTTCCATGGACCACACTCTGAGTAGTAAGGCTTTTGACCCTGTCCTAGAGATAGTGGCAAAACTATGGAGAAATTTTAGGTAGGAGAATGAAATGATTGGTAGTAGAAATAATTGGTAGTAGAAATATCCCATTTCCAGCAGCGTAATGAATGGATATTAGGCGAACATATCTGGAACATGGAAATCAGTGAGGAGGTGGTAACAGTAGGCAGTCAGGTGAGATTTGTCAAACTGAAGTTGTGGCAATGGGCAGTGGACATTGCCGGTGGTTCATTCCTTAACCTTGCTTGACTGCCTGTGAGGATAGTTCTGCCCATATCTGCCTCCTCCGCTGGGTGGTGGGCTCCCTGGTCATGGTGCTAAGGCAGCGTAGGACATAGCAGTACAGCTTGGCACTTAAGAGCATAAGCCTTGGAATCACTTGAGCTGGGATTTAAGTCCTAACTCCATCACTTCCTAGTTGCTTAACCTCTCAGAGTCTCCACTGTCACACCTGCTGTAGAGAATATCACCTAGCAGAGGATGGAGAGAATTAAATGAGATAATGCAGATGAAGTGCTAAGCCCTGCGCCTGACATTCATTGATTCAAAAAGTACATAGTGAGTACTTGCTCCAGCATGCTAGGCTTTGAAGCTTTGGCAATGAACAAAGTAGATCTGGTTCCTGCCCTCTTGGAACGCTTGATAAATAGTATTAGTAGCTGCTTATTATTCTCAGCAATAACTCTGCTCTTAGTCCATTCATTTTCTGCATGAAGACTAAGCAGGAAGCTCCAGTAGCCACTCTGTCTGGACAGTAAGCCCCCACCCTTCCCGAACAAGTTGTGGAGGTGGGCACAGTATTCCATACATTCAATTTAATTGATTCCTCAAACTCTGGCAGTGCTTTCAGCTTAATTACCCATAAAACTGAAGCAAGGGTACTTGAGATCTCACATCATTTTCCAGCTCAGTAATCTATATGTGGCCAACCCTGCGACATTACATTTAATGGTTTTCAAAGGCTTGGGAGGCTGTCTGCCTGGCTTATCCTGAACCAGTGCCCGGACATGGCCCAGAATCTCCATGTAAAATAACTGCTTGGGTTTTGAGGCTGTAGATTTTCTTTCTTTCTTTTTTTTTTACATTGAAGTAAAGTCAGTTACAGTGTGTCAATTTCTGGTGTACAGTAAAATGTCCCAGTCATGCATATACATACATATATTCATTTTCATATTCTTTTTCATTAAAGGTTGTTACAAGATATTAAATATAGTTCCCTGTGTTATACAGAAGAAACTTGGTTTTTAAATCTTATTTTTATATATAGTAGCTAATGTTTGCAAATCTCAAACTCCCAAATTTATCCTCCCACCCCCTTTCCCTGGTAACCATAAGATTGTTGACTATGTCTGTGAGTCTACTTCTGTTTTGTAGATGAGTTCATAGTGTCCTTTTTTTTTTTAGATTTCACATATGAGTGATATCATATGGTATTTTTCTTTCTTTCTGGCTTGCTTCACTTAGAATGATGATCTCCAGGTCCATCCACGTTGCTGCAAATGGCATTATTTTATTCTTTTTTATCACTGAGTAGTATTCCATTGTATAAATATACCACAGCTTCTTTATCCAGTCATCTGTTGATGGACATTTAGGCTGTCTCCATGTCTTGGCTATTGTATATAGTGCTGCTATGAGCATTGGGGTGCATGTGTCTTTTGCAATTAGAGTTCCCTCCGGATATATACCCAGGTATATAGGAGTGAGATTGCTGGATCATATGGTAATTCTACTTTTAGTTTTTTGAGGAGTCTCCATACTATTTTCCATAATGGCCGCACCAAACTACATTCCCACCAGCAGTGTAGGAGGGTTCCCTTTTCTCCACAGCCTCTCCAGCATTTATCATTAGTGAACTTTTGAATGATGGCCCTTCTGACTGGTGTGAGGTGATACCTCATTGTAGTTTTGATTTGCATCTCTCTGATAATTAGTGATACTGAGCATTTTTTCATGTGCCTATTGGCCATCTGTATGTCTTCATTGGAGAATTGCTTGTTTAGGTCTTCTGCTCATTTTTGGATTGGGTTGTTTGTTTTTTTGTTATAAAGTTGTATGAGCTGTTTATATATTCTGGAAATTAAGCCTTTGTCAGTCACACCATTAGCAAATATTTTCTTGCATTCTGTAGGTTGTTGTTTTGTTTTGCTTATGGTTTCCTTTGCTGGGCAAAAGCTTATAAGTTTAGGTCCTATTTGTTAATTTTTGCTTTTCTTTCTGTTGTCTGGGTAGACTGCCCTGAGAGAACATTGCTAAGATTTATGTGAGGCTGTAGATTTTCAAATGAGGAACTAAGCTGCTGAACGCTTGAGAGGAAAGGCAAATGATGAGAGGAGTGTGAAGGTAGCAGTAGAAGGGAAAATGATTCATAGTCTTTGCTAGGGAGCTGTGACCCAGACCAAGGAGAGCTGGGACTATGCAAGGTCCAGCTGCAAAGCGTCCTTGGTTGTAAAGATTCTGGCTACTTAAGCAAATGAGAATTTAACGGAAGGTTATGGGAACTGGATCCCATGGGGAGAAACTCTTGGGGGTTCTCAGAGGACAGGACAGGCTGGAGGATCAAGTTTTAGAAAGGGCAGGAACCAAACAGAACTGGGGAAGACTGGACAGTAGGAGCCAAAGCAATGGCTTTGTGACTGTGAGAGGCTGGCTTGTCTGTGGGTTGGTTTACCATCACCTCTTCCTTCTCTCCCTGCAGTATCTGTTTCAGACTCAAAGTCCCAGAAGCAGGTCCAGCTGGTTGAGCATAGGCCACAGGTCTGCTCTCTTAACTTTTTTGAGAGTGAGGACAGAAGGGTTCTGGTGACTTTAGATTTTGTCTTGGGTGGTGGGAACTTAGAATTACCCTCCCTCCATTACACACAGTGGTGCAGGAATCAGTCCCCAGGAGGAAATTGGAATATTGCTAGGATGGAGGACATGGATGCAGGCACCTGTAGCATGTAAAACGGCAAAGTTGATGACTTACTTATTAGTTGAGTCAACTTTGTCATATTTTTTTCCTTTGAGATTTCTGTAAATATATCTTGCCTTTCTAGGTTTCCCCAGGCAGCTCCTCCACCATCAGGGTGCCTGTCACCCTGCATTGAGAGTATCTGTTCATGAGGCCACTTCTGAACTAGCCCAAGAGTCCTCAGGGACAAGGGTGGATCCTATTCGTCTGTGTATTCTTAGGTCTACCCAAGTGCTTACCACATAGAAACCACTGGATGAGCTGTAGTTGAATGAAACAGTGTGTGTGGGTATCTTACCAGAAACACAATTATGAGCAGCTGGGAATTTTAAGGGAGAAGTTTTTTTTCTTGGAAGGAAACATTTCAGCATCATTTTGTAGCATATGTATGTTTAAACCCACTCCACAAAGGGATGCAGATTTGAAAGTGCAGGAGTAATGCACAGCACAGGGACTTATGCACTCTGTGCAGGTCAGCTATTATTCACTTAATTTTTGAAGAATTTTTTTTTTCACAAAAGCTTTCTTCGCTCAGGAAATATCCTTGTCTTATTTAGTGCCACTCAAATATTTTCTCTTTAATCTGGAGACACATTATCCTGTTCCCCAGGATACTTCATATTTCTGTCAACTCCATGATCTTTGCTGGGATCCAGCTCCATGGTTCAAAGAAGAAACTTGAACTGTTTGGGGCATCTGCAGGCTGGGTAAATTTAGCTACAGTAGCCATGGACAAGTGAGTTATTTCAGTCAACTTCAGACATAGGTTTGTAATCTTATGCATGGGTGCAGAATTTCAGATTCTGGACTGTATCATAAAACTTGATCCTCCCACTCCTCCCCTGCCCCTTTTAGTGAAGTGATTGGCAAGGGATTGTAGAGGATGGAGATCTTTGTGATCCTGGATTTCTGCCCCCCTGGTCTACTCAGAGCAAGAAACAGAAACTGATTTTCTGTTACAAGCCAAGAAGAAATGAGTTGAAGGAACACGGGGCAACCCCACGATGGCCCGAAAGGCTGGGGACCCAGGCAGCCAGGACCAAGGCTGCACGGCGGACAGATCCTGGCCACAGAACTAGACCCATGAGGTCCTGACGGCTGCTGGCACTGACCCTGGACCCCACGGCCCATGTGGTTGCTTCTAGCACACGGGACGCTACCAACCTGCTTGCCCTGGGCATGGGGGCTCTTCCTCCATCACTGGCCCTCAGGGTAGAGTCTTCCTGGTCTCTGATTCTCCTCATCTCTTGTTGCTGTTTCGAAGAAAAATGCTCATGACATTTGATTTTAAGCCATTGTTGGTAATAGTAAGAAAATCATCTTGATGTTTTTAGATCCTGGTATTAAAATGTTTTCTTGGTTCAACATGGATGAATGAAGGACTGTGGCAGAATCCACTCTTTTTCCTTGTGTGTCTGAATGAAGTGTCCTTGGCTGTGAGGCCAGGTTATGCAGAACTTGGTGCAAAGGCTCTGGATCCTGGTTTTTAATCCAAACTCTGCCACTTACTAGCTGGGTGTCTTGGGAGCAATTCTTCCATCTCTTCCAGCCTTGGTTTCCTCATTTGTAAAATGGAGATGGCCTCAGTCCCTACCTCAGAGTTTGAGTTCTTGTGAGATGACATCGGTAGTGCTCTTAGGGCAGTGTCAAGCATATAATAATGCTGTTTATTATGAATAAGTTGGAGAGACTTGAGTTGGGGGATTGGCCAGAAGAGTCAAAATGCAAGGCCTAGATGCACCAGACATGCGCCTTCAAGAATAATCTGGGGGACGGAGGTCACAGTGAAAGCTGAAGTGAGTCACCTCCAAGTTGGATGGCCTCCATCAAACAAGACAGGCCAATTCCCAAACACCGGTTGGCCACAGGTGTCTGAGAATACAATCTGCTTTCAAAGTACAATTAAATAGGAAAATACTCAGTGATCTCAAGTTGTCGACTTGTCCTGAAGCCGAATTTGGTCAATTTAGGCCCAGAATTTAACCAGTGCAAGGGAGAATGGCTTGTTTCCAGTTTACAGAAGTTTTTTGGGGGAGCTTCTTTGCAGAACTCAGAAGGAGGGTGTTCTCAGACACAGATGGTCTCAGCAGCCTTCATTTAGGTTGGTATCCTGGGGAAAGTCATCAGTCTGGACATGCTCATATTTCCATCTTTGTTCTGGTTATCCAGCAAATAATAAATAGGTTTTATTTCTGCTAAGTGCTAATTTAAGAAGCATCTCTCTCTCTCTTTTTCTTATTAGGGTTACCTATGTCATGGCTCCATCACCTGGAACCTATGATCTAGAGCTACTTCCAAAAATAATAAAAAGTCTATATACCCTTTGGTTTGTCCAGTGAAGTCATGTGGATAAAATGGTAACACGTAAAAATCACGACATTGCCATACAAACAATAGCAAGAATGAAGTCTGAAATATTACCCTTTCTTTCACGGAATGATTCAATGATATGGTTGAGTGAAGAATAAATGGGATTTTTTTTTTTTCTGGTTGCAGCTATAATAGTCTTAAAGAAAGCATTAATAAGGCATATAATTCTTTAAGTCTTTCAAAGCTATATTTAATCAAATATGCAAGATCATCTAGATTAAGAGAACTATGTGGTCAGGTTTATTTTTACCATTGTTGAAGAATGGCCAAGAGTGGTAAGAAGCATCTCTTTTTAAAGTTATTTATTGGGGGAAAATATAGAAGATGCAGTCAGTGCATCTAAGTGGAAATGACCTCTTGGTGTTGGCTGACTCACCTCTTCAGGTATGTTGTCAATTTTATTATTATTTAGCATTTTTGGCTAAATTAAGACTAAGAATGAATCACCCAAGAAAGAAAGAGTGATTCTAGGAGATGCACCTACATTTGTTTTCCCATAACTGAGGTTCATTTGAGTTTATGTAAGCTGTTATTTCAGAGTTAGCACATCACCTCTAAAACTGCCGCATTTAAAGCCGGGTTGATTGTAAAAAGCGGCGTTTAAATGTTTTCGTGGAGGGATTAGGGATGGAATATGTACACATTGGTCACCCAGGGAGAGGTTGAAATCGTCATTTCCCTCCTTAGTGGAAGCAGGGAATGTAATTAACAACCATTTGCAGGTACCAGTTGAATATTTCATGGTGGTGACTGTGATTCATCCTTGCTTCTTAACAGCAACTAGAGGAAAATTAAACCCAGGGCTTATGACTTTCTGGCAACTATAGAATGTAAAATCCAAAATTCACCTCCTGTCTTACTAACTCACCTTCCTGTATCCCTCTCACATGCCTCCTCCTTTTGCAAGCAGTAGTTTTCACTCTGTACAGTAGGGGGTTTTTTTTGTTTTGTTTTGTTTTGTTTTGTTTTTGTGAAACCAGAAGCTTCCTAATTTACAGAGGGAATTTGGTTAATGCAGTGAAGGCAAATAGGTTTCAACTCTCAGGTTTCAACCTGACATTGATTGCTGGTGGTTTCTAAATAAAGTTGCCTCTAGGCACAGCAGGAAGAAGGGCAATGGTTGTTTAGTAGTACCTACCAGCGGTTGCGGAGGAAAGAGCATCATCCATTTTGCTGTCCTCAACCAGGACAAAGAGGGCAAGGTCAGGAATTGAGTCTGGCCTCACTAAGCCGTAACGTACTAGGAGATTTTGGACAAATGTCAGCATTGCACCTTCCTCAAATGCCATTTTGGGGGACGGGAGATAAAAAGTCTATCATACAAAATTCACAAGCCTGTCATAAAGATCAACAAAGATTTGAAGGTATAGAAATCAGTAGGGTGTAATGTTATATTCCCATTTTTGAAGGAAATACAGATCTGTATTAATAAGACTCAGAGCTCCATTGTAGATGTATCTATCTTACTCGTGTGGAAGGTATAGGGGAAGGAGAGCTTGGAGTCCTTGAGTGGAAATGGGAGAAGGGTAGAAAGTTAGAAATGGAAGAACTTTATGTATTATCTAGAAGAGTGGTTTTAATTATTTTTTTAATCCAAGAAACCCCTTTTCTCTCTCAGATAAGATTCTTTATGGCTCCCAATACAATAAACCAATAAAGGATGCTATTCTGTTTGAAGCTGCTTACTTCTCACCAGGCTTCCCCAGGTTGTTAGTATGGAGGAAGTGCCGTTAAATATGTTTGAATTTAATTAGGTGCCCTGTAAATCTTCAGAAAGTGGCTTGTAAACTTTCCCAGCATGTTAAATTCCCCAGTCTCCCTTATGATATCTTGGACCTTGCCTTCCAATGTGTGTGACCAGAGGGGAGGGTATAGCTCAAGTGGTAGAGCACATGCTTAGCACGTACGAGATCCTGGATTCAATCCCCAGTACTTCCTCTAAAAATAAATAAATAAGTAAACCTAATTACACCCCCCTCCAAAACAAATAAACAAACAAAAAACAATTCTCACAGAGGCACAGAAGAGAAGTACTTGTGAGACTGGGGTCCAAATGGTAGGGTGCCTGGTATTGGGGGCGAAAAGATTTGTGTACAAGAGAAAACCAACTCATAATTGTATTATAAACATGAGGGCATGACAAATCAGCTGTTCCATCTGTAAAATCCTCGGGTGGGATGAGTCATCCAGACAGCACCTTTGTCTTACTCACTGTCCATCCATCCAATAATATTTATCAAGCACCTATTGTCTGTCAGACACTGGGCACTGAGGAGACAGTTCTGAGCTAACCCAATGAACTCCTTGTTTTCCTGGAATGTGTTGGGAGAAATGGAATAAACAAAGATAAAAATAATAATTTCAGACACAGTGAGATTATGCAATAAAACGAAACAGTCTTTTCATACAAAGGAACTGAGGGTGGAGCTTATCAACAGCAAGAACTCCATACCTCTTACATGAGCCCATAAAGGCTTTTTATGGGTCACCAGTGGCCACAGAGCGCAGGTTGACAGCAGGTACTTTCAAGAATTTCAAACGTGAGAGCCGTATCCATTGTAATCTTAGAGTTCCCCTGGGGCACTAGAGAAACTTCATTTGCCTGATTGAGTGGGCGTTTGGCTCCGAGGATTGTGACTGGAGCTTTTATGTCTTTATGTCCCTGTGCTCCCCGGCAACATTTCTGCATCTATAGTGTTGTTGTAAAAGCTTTCAGTCTTCATGGTGATGGAGCACAGAGGAGTTGCGTGAGGAATTTACAGCCACTGCAGAAGGGGTGTTGGAGTGGCCAAGTTATAACAAGGTAACTTTAATACGTTTTGTTGACTGAGGAGAAGCAAGACTTTTTATGGATCTAGAAAACAAATGCGCGTGAGAGAGAGTAGGGCTCAGAGCTCAGAGAACGTGGTCACAGAAGAGAATTCAAGGTTGAGGACAGAAGAGAAGGACTGAGAGTAAATTGGACCAACAGAGAAGCTCAAGGAACCAGAGGACGGAAGCTGGTTTCGTGGGGACTGTGACCCGCACTCCCCTCCCCACATCATGGGAAGGAAAGTGGGAACAAAATACCTCATGTGAATTGTTTCAAAAATACATAGTTCACTAAAGTGAACCATTAATCTGACCCCAAAAAGAGATGCCTTAAACTTGAGGTGTTTCTCATTTGTGCTCTTTGAAAAAAACAATTCATGTTGACGGAACCAATGTCACAGGGCTGTGAAGTCCCTCTCCTTTCCCTAACCCTGCCATCCCTTCCCTCCAGGCCTGGGTGCATGGCTCTAGGTCCAGGGTTAAGTTGAGAGAGGAGGACATGATAGATGCCCTATTCTTCTTCGTGCCAGTCTGGTGAGGTGCGAAGCCCCCCGGACTCTGGCACGTCCTGGCTGTTGTCCAGGCAGGGGGACTGGTGGCGAGGTCTCAGGACTAGTGTGTTCAGCCTTGTCTGGGCAGGTGATTTGGCAGACGGGATTTGGCAGAAGGAGCAGCTGTTCTGGCATCACCGTTCCCTTTCAGACAATGTGGTCAAATCTCATTACATGTCACCAGGAGTACCATAGACCTCGAGCACACCCCGAGGGCCAGGAAGCCCATGGAATGCGGAAGTGTTTGGATTTCCCTTTCTATTTCCCACCTCCTCGTTTAGAGGTCTTCCACATCCTGCTGCTTTGTGCCCATGCACCCCCTTGGCTGGTATTTCTCCTCACATCACCTGCCTTCCCTCCTTGGCTCTTCCTTGTAAGCCTTGCCTTCCAGGGTCAGATGCTTTTGCTGCCTCTAATCCTTCAGGACCCTTGACCAGATCTGATGCTTCTCCCACCCTGGCACTTACCTTACCCGTCTGTCTGACCTTCTGTTTCCTGCTCTCGTAGGGCTGTGGAAGCAGAAGTGGTGTCTCTCTTCCCCCTCATCTCCTCTGTAGATCCTAGCGCCATGCTTGGCATCATTCATTATGAATGAACTGGCTGGCCACGCTTCTGTTTCACTTCTTCATCTGGAAACCCGAGCCCCTCCTTTACTTACGTCACAGGATTTCCTTAAGGGCCAGATAAAGTGATGACTGTTTTCTTCAGAGCACAGGAGGTTGTGTAAAGGTGCAAGGTGGCCGTAAACGTCACACGTGCTATTGAGTGGAGAGATGATGTCAGAGGCAGCTCTTTGTTTCGTGTTCATTCCTGCTCTTCAGAGACAAACATCTGTCAGGTCTAATCAGTGCTGCCTTTCCTGAGGGAAGATTGACAGAGACAGACTCTCCTGTCTGCTCCTGTCAGGGTAATGGGCACCTATGGAGACGCTCATCTTAATTTATCTAATAGAGGGTGTTTGCCTCCTGCAAACTGATTGTTTTGACTTATTCAGCAGGTTTGCCATGATTAAGGTGTCTTCTTTGTTATTAAGATAAAGAGTGCCCTTTTCTTTCTTGGGGTGAAAGATGAAAGATAATTAAAAAAAAATTTTTTTTAAACCACCCAGTCAGGTTAATTGGATGGTATCTATCCAGAGACTGACATGTTCCGATGTAACATCGGAAGCTCTTTGTGAAAGGCTCAATGCTCATAAGATTAAATCTAGGACTAACCAATGGGCAAAAGGACAAGGAGACGGATGTTTAAAATGGGCTCATTATAAAGGAGAGCTGCTTAAAAGGAGGGCCCAGAGATGGGATGGGGCAGCTCTAGAGGTCAGGGGGCTTAGACTGGAGATATTCACACAGAATTTGGATGGTCACTGAGCTGGTGCTAGGAAGACCCTGCCCCAAAGCCTGGAGATGTGGGTTCTAGTCTTGTATTAATGACAACCACAGTGATAACAACACAAAAGTAGTAATTAACACTTATCAGTTGTTTACTATGTGCCAGCACAGATCTTTCCTTTTCCGTGCACTGCCTTCCTTCTCATAATGCCACAGTTAGGTGCTCATTTCCCCTCTTTGCTATTCATTTGCTGTGTGACCGTGGACTGGCTCCTTTACCTCTCTGAGCATCAGTTTCCTCACATATAAAAGTTGAACTCCACTGCTCCTCCAGCTCTGTCATCTGATGTCTTTTCCCTTTTCTTACTACATATAAAAACCAAACAGAGGCCCAAGACCACCCAGGGGTCAAGCTTCAATTTTTAAGGAAATAGGCCCATTGTGTAGCCCCAAACAAGGGGCAATGAAAGAGCAGGATAGAAGGTTTGTTGATTAATTGGGCTCATTATTCTGATCTGGGCCTGTTTATACACTGGTGGCCTAAAGCACCTTTGCCTCTTGTTAGCACACTGTGTTCTTCTCAAGACAGGGGCCAAAAGGCTTCTGGAATTCTCTGGATAGACAGATACAGACCAAGATCTGGGAGCATCTCTGGTACCCAGATGAGTCCAGGAGTTTGGCTTCTGACCCATCCAGACGGAATGTGAAGCCAGACAGGGCCTCAGCCAGGACACGTGCACCGTCCTTTAGTGACACAGGTTGGTGTGGGCGTGGGCGTGGGCGTGGGCGTGGGGAGGAGTGTTTTATGTCTGACGTTGTGTACAACTGCTGGTGCCTGGTGATAATAAAATCAGACTGACTTTCACTGTTTTTAAATTCTCTAAAGACCATGCACCCCTTTGTTGCCTGGACACAAGGCTGACTGCTCACATCACCTGCCCTTTATACAGCTAAACATGGGCCTGGGACCTGTGTCCTGGCGCCTGGGGGTTGGGGTGAGGAGGAGTTATTTCTGGAAGCTGGGGACTGAGCAAACTGCTCTTGGGGAGTCTGAGATCAGCCTGGATTTCTTTAGCTCAGGGTCCAAACAGAGGAATCCACCATTCTTGTAACATTCAACAAATACATATTGAGCACCTACTTGGAAATAGGCCCTGTGCCTTACGTATGTCACATCAGTTAATTTAATCATCAGAATTAATCCTTTCAGACAAGCGATATCCCTACAGATGAAGGATCCAGGCTCAGAGTTGTGAAGTAACTTGCCCCGCTGAGCATTGATCTGTGTCGCTTCCAAATCAGTGCTGTCTGGCTGGGGACAGGCACAGATTTGGGGTTGCTTGTCCTCGGAGCTCTGGGACCCTCAGGTCTGTGTTTGCCTGGGAGAGTGCCGTGAGGGCTCAACACTTCCCTCAAACTGTGATAAGACCCGAACGCAGCAGTCAGGAAGGGGGGCCTGCCTGTGTGGTCCTGGCGACCTGGTCCCCAGGGATGTCACTGGAAGGACAAGGGCAAAGGCCAAATGTAATGTGAACTGAGGCCTTGACCCTGGCTTTTCAGTGTGTGGTCCAAGGAGAGGTTCCTAAAGAGGAGACGGGAGCAGATAAGTAACTTCATGATCTTGTCCGGAAACAGCATTTGGAACATTTCCCCAGGAGCTTAGTCCGGCTGAGTCAAGTGCGTGGAAAATGATTTCTGTTGCTTTGTGCATTTTTCCCCAGGTCTCCTCCCAGTGGGCCTTGGAGCCTCCTTACCCCTCTCCTCAATTTCGTCTACTCCCTGGAACTCATCTTGTCCCCAGACTCAGGGAGCAGAAGTAGCTACATGTGGTCAGATGTCCACTCCTGGGGAATCTGAATGCAAAGGAGGTGCCCGGTTTAAAAGTCTAATGTGTGTGTGTGTGACACATACGGCAGGTGTTGATCTGCTGGTTTGAACAAACTCTTTCCAAACATGTTCTAATTCCTGAGGAACCATTTGGAAAGTTCCCAAGGTAGGAAAAGATCAATCACAAACAGCTTTGAGGTAGTCAGTAGAAAGTTTGATTGTTTCCTCTTGGCAGTAATTGCTTCCTTGCTGAAAAATGTATAGGGGAGACAGTTCTTGGGAAGAGTTCTGGGCCGACATTTGCTACGTGGTTTCAGGAAGGGGCTGAGACTTTCAGCCAAGTAGCTGGTTCTCACTGAAAGCCAAACATTTGGTTTTGAGTTTAGCTCCCACTCGGAATTCATTTCCCAGACCTCAAAGTATGAGACGGTGTGGTTGTTATTTATTTATTTTCCTTTCTTCTTAGGCTTGTTTGTTTTCTGGCCAGAAGCCCAGGTAGTTTCCGTGAAGGTGAGAGTCCTTAGGTATTTGTAAGATGAGGAGAAAGCCGCGGATGGTGATGGTGTGCGAAGGGGATGTACAGAAATTGGACAAGAGGGAATTAAGCCAACTTTGCCTGAATTATGTTGTTTTTCTTGTGTCTTAGGAAATGAGAAAGCCAGAAGCACTGTGATCCATCATTATAAGACCCACCTGCCTCCCTCTCTCCTTCCCACCCCCCTCCCTTCCTTTCTTCCTCTCTTCTGTCCATATAGGAAGACTGAATTGAGCATCTGTTATGAGCTAAGTGATACAGAGGTGAATAAGCACAGTTCCTGGCTTCTAGAAATTCATGACTGAGTGGGGAAGACAGACACAAACAGGACCCTGCAGTATAGCCAGGTACTTACTATACCAGGAGTTTGTGCAGACAGTCCAGGCAGTGCAGTAAAGAGGGCTCTTGCATCTCTCTGGGGGTTTAGTAGGGAACATCAGGAAAGCCTTCTTGGAGCAGCGTTTCCAGCTGAATCCCGAAGGGTAAGAGCCAGGGTCGGTTGATGAAGAACTGGGTTGTCATTATGGATGCAGACGGAAAGGGGTGAATTAAAGATGTGCAGTGGAGAAGAAATTGACAAGTGGTCTGGAAAAGGCAGGAAGGAGTGAATGACAGCACTGCTTATAGAGGCTTCTGCGGTGACACGGCCAGGCTGTCTGTACCCAGTGTGGGCAGGGCTGGGGTGGGCTCGGGCCTGTGCCAGGGCCCAGTGTTAACAGTAGCAATAAAAACAAAAACACTTACCAGTTACCTGATGACAAGTCTAGAGACAACCGCTTTGAATATATTATCTCAGCGTACCCCAGTGTGGTTTATGTGTTATGAGAGATTATTTTAGGTCATACTCTGTTGAGACACTGAGTAACACCAAATCATATAGTTTCCTTTTTAATTCTCTTCCCAGCTTTCTGATTACTTCAAGGAGAAAGTCTCAGTTTGAAGTTGCTGCATTCTTATCCATCTCTTCTTCATTTTAACAAAGAGAGGGCAGCCTCAGGCACAGGGCCTTTAGCAGAAAATAATATTTAGCTTGAATTCAACAAAATTTTAATTGTTATTTACTGAGAAAAAATTTCAATGTGATTTTTATTGGCATTATTGGTTGAATATCAACTTATGGTGACACCGGTTTCCTATTTATGGTAGTAATTTATCATTTCCTGTTATAGTGCATGAATTTAAGTGAAAACTTAGATTGAGTTAAAAAATGCTTACATAACTTAGATTTCAGATTTTATGCAGATACAGCAAAGATCAGGAAGAAGTATGCCGATGACTAAAGTTTGTATTATTTCCCTCTGTGCCACAGCTCTGTCTGGAAAATGCTCTTTTAATCTCAATTTAGTTATTACAAAATTGAGATTTCAAAGGGTTAAGTAATTAGGTCAGTGTCACTCAGCTGGCGAATGCCAAAGATGAGAATTGAACCTAGGCCCATCTGACTCTGAATCCCATGTGACCTCGAGGACATAGATCTCTACTGACCAGATGTTTGACAGTAGGTGAAGGGAAGATTCTAGAATGTTAGAGCTGGAATGGCCTTTGAAATCAGTTGGTCCATTGTTGTCATGCTTTTTTTTTTTAATTTATTTTTTTAACCACCAGTCCCTCTTTTATAACATATTTTAAATTTTTTGGAAGAACAAACTGGACTTTGTAAGTTATACTTAATTTATTCTCCTAGTTATTGTGAATCAAATAAAAATGTGCAATGTTAGGGGGGAGGATATAGCTTAAGTGGTAGAGCACATGCTTAGCATGCATGAGGTCCTGGGTTCAATCCCCAGTACCTCCATTAAAAAAAATTAAATAAATAAACCTAATTACCGCCCCCCCCCCAAAAGATGTGCATGTAGTGTTCACTGAAGCTTTGGATCAGCTTGAAAGAGCTAGTATTGCCGTGGGGTCCTATAAAGTATGTTGCAAGTTCTTGTGACTCTCTGCTAGCATTTGCATGGATTCCTGGGCATCTGTGGTTCCTAGGTTGAGAATGACCAATCTAGGCCATCTCCCTATTTACTAAGACACAGAGAAAGGGAGTGGTTTGGTTACATGTGAGTAAGTGGCAGGGTCTGAAATGGAGTCCAGATAAATTCCTCCTTTGTTTTGATGAGGTGCCCTTTCCTTCTGCCACACTGCTCACCTGAGCCCCATTCCTGCTCTGAGAGCATTGGTCCAAGGACTTGGCTACCTCCTTGTTTCCTGCCACTCCTGAGAATGGGACTCAGCATTTGCAGCTCTTAGCTGAATCTCATCTCCATTGTTTTTCCCTCTGGGAAATGCATGTACCTCGGGAAAGTCGTCATAAGATGGTTGTCAAGTAATTCCTGTGACTTTTGTCCCCAGAAGAATGCTCTAGATTTCTCTCCAAGTCTGTGTCTTGTTTAATGACATCACTGTGTATCCTGTTGCCCATCTAAGCCTTATTCCAAGAGCCTCCCCCATCTTACCTTTGCTTCCGTCTCCAGGCTCATCATTTACCATTGTCCCAGCACATGTTGTCCATTCTGTCAACATGACTACTTGTCTTGAACTTGCCATGTTCTTTCTTAACTTTTAGCCTTCGTACATGCTGTTCCTTCTTAAAAATAAGTGTTACCGTTCACTTAACACTTAACATATGCCAGTCATTGTGCCAAGAACTTTGTTGGCTTAATTTGGTCCTTACCAATCCTCTCAACCACTGCCCTGCCTCTCAGCTCTTTCTCTTTATTTCCATTCTCTTTGCTGCACTTTAAGCAAAACTCTGGCCATGTCTCTCCTTGGCTGGGCGTTCCAGACCTTTCGCAGATGGGCCAAACAACCACTCTGGTGTTCCCTGCCCTGCAGTCATTGCTCAGCCACGCTGGATTGCTCACCCTGAACATGCCACCTACTTTCATGCCTTTCTGCCCTCGCTGGTTCTTTTGCATCTCCCTGGAGGGTCTTCCCCTCAGTATCCTTCTATTTTATCTTTCCATCCTTCGCAGCCCTACTGAGATGGCTCCACCTTAAAAACACCTGCCTAGATCTGATCATTCAGGGGTAATCTCTCCCCGTATCTCTAGATTTGTGTCCATATTTTATCCTAAATTTCTCATTAAATTCTTCTGTATTAAAAAAATACAAAGTTTTTTTTTAATCATCAAAAGTATAAGGAAGGTAACAAAAAAATGGCCCCTAATTTCCTTGTCATGATAATTTTTTTTGATATAAAAAAGTCATGCATATATTTTGTTGGAAAAGTCTGATAGTAAAGAAAGGACCAAAAGAAAATGTAAGAGCCTCCTCACAGCCCCACCCTCTTCCATCTTTAGAGTAGAACAGTCAGCTTTTTGTGACTGTCCTTAGCTACCCCAGCTAGACTTTCTGAACTCCCAAGAGGGTGGCCACCATAGCCTTGTCTCTAGAGCAGCACATTGCACACAGGGAGCAAGCAGTTAATGTTAATTGCTATTGTCACACACCGCTTCTAAGTTGTTTCACTTAGACTTTATAACGTATATTTTATGTATTTGACATGAAATAAACAGACTGCCAGATATTTCTCCAGAAGAGGAGGGTTTATTTGAGATCAGCAGAGAATTGCGTTTTGGGGTCTGCAACCATGGTGAGCCACATGTGGGTTCCTGCAAGGCCAAGGAAAGAGGATGCTTTTACAGTGAGAAAAAGGGAGCTGGGTGGGGTCCAGTAAACAAAGAGTCTGTAGGCTTTCATGGGCTGAATCCTTGCCAGGAAAGAAGAGGGGTTTTTCTTCTTCCTGCTGGGCTCTGCTACCGTCACAGGGCGTGAGAGCTCCCTGTTCTGGTCTCCCACCTCTATTTAATGGATGCTCTAGTTGATTAACTTTTTCCATTGTATATATGAAACACAATGGGAAAAGTCCACATTTGGAGTAACCTGGAAATGTATGGCTGCCCTCCAGAAGAAGAGGCACTGGAAAAGAGAGAGCTCTCAGTCCGGCATCTTTAGGGTGCAAGGAATAGAGATTCTCTGTTTTCCTCATCTTTTCTTGAACAGGTGAAGATCCCAGGATCCCAGAAGAGCTACAATGCAAATCTTGGGAAAGACAGGAAAGCCCCTCCCTTATCTCAGTCTCTTTCCCTCACGGGGTCTATGGTTCTCTCTCTGTATCTGGTCTAATATCCTGTCTTTCCTAAAAAGCTTCCTTCCTTTGCTTACTCATCTTGCTCTGCCCCCAAATGGCTGCTCCTGCCCCGACTGCATAGCCCTCCAGCTCAGCAGCCTGTAGTTAAGTGGTACCAGTCTCTAGGCTACTCAGTTTTCAGTTTCAGGTGCCCAGGGGTGGACTCCTGTGGTCGGGAACTGAGGGAAGCTGCCTGAGCAGGGCTGTGGCAGGGAACAGATTCCCCGAGGGAAAGATGTGGGTAGGCTAAGTGAAGAAGTTTGAGATTAAATCAAGTAATGAGCAGTTAAGTCCTTGGGAGATATTTAAAGAAGTAAAGTTTTAAAGGGGACTTGAGAGCCTCCTTAATTGTTTGAAAGAGTTATCTAATGGACAAGAAGATCTATTTTTTCCACTTAGTTCCAGAGAGTCTAGCAAGAACCAGTAAGTGGCAAGTGAAGTAAGATGCTGAGCATATGAGGAAGGACAGGCTCTAATAATAATGGTCCCCAATTGGACTACGTTTTGAGGTCATGAGTTTCCTTGATGGGAAGTGTTGAACAGAACTTGGGTGAGCTCTTTTGATGGGACCTTTGTGCATGTGGAAAAGTCTGGATCAGATGACCTTGAGAAGTCTTTTCCAACATTTGCAATTCCAAGGATTTACTTTTAAGGGTTTCTTCTCAACCACATTCACAAAACATCTAGGCAAACACATGTGCACTTCTGACTTCAACACCTGGCATGTGGTATTTGCGCAACGGAGGAGCACTTTCTGATTTGTGTCTCCCAATTTGATTGCAGTTTCATCGGAGGCTACTTAGCCATCTGGCTGCTACTCCGTCCTGTCTCCTGGAGCGCTTGTAGCTTTCAGCTAGGTTTGGTAGTCTTGGGCTCGTTTCATTTTCTAAGCAGCTAAGCAATTATAACACAGGAAGCAAGAGCAAGGCTGATGACAAAGCCGCCCTACTTGGAGTGAGAGCAGGAAAAAAAAGCTCGGCTGCCTGGGAAGACTGTACTAGTGATTTTGAATCACCGAACTCATTGCTAACTAACATTGTAATTAGAGTTACACCACGAAAGCTGAGATTTAGGAGACCATATGGTCTGCTGTTTGGAGAGAGGGAGAAAACGTTCCAACCTTGGAGGATGGAGTTGCCGGGGCTCCTGCACATGACCTTGCACTGCACTTGACTTCTTTGTGTTTCAGTCTCCTCCGTGATGGATGGCAAATGCTGTGCTGAAAAAACACAGATGTTTTCCAAGACCTTGGCAGAATGGGCTCCCTCCAGTCTCTGGCTTGAATCCAGCAGCACCAGGTCTGTGGACATTGACAGAGGGCCTGTTAAATGCAAGGGACTGTTAGTCCCTGTAGATTAAAAGTATATGGCATCTTCCTTTAAGGAGACTAGAATCTAATTGGAGGGCAAACATGAATTCTTGAACAGTTGAAATGACACATCCAAAAACGTCAAAGTAGAGCAACCCTGGTGCTGAGAATTTTGAAGAATGGAGGGATCATTGTGACTCACAGTGACCCATGGACACTTCACTCTAGAGATGTTAGCTGGGCCTTGTGGGCTTGAATAGGTCCAAAGTACATTGAAGCTAAGAGAGCCGTTATGAGCAAGGCAAGTTGCTGAAAAGCCAAGGATCCTTCAGAGGGCCACGAGTCCACCAATATGACAAGAGCAGTCACATAGGATGTTAGGTTTAGCATTCTTTCCTAGTAGGCAAGGAATTAAATGATTCAGTTTTATATCCTCAGCGTGTGTATCGAGCACTCTTTTTGTAAACTTTGAACACAGCATTTCAAAGACAGTTCTGTTCTGTGTTACTGCCTTTGACCTTGAGTTACCGACTTGTATCATTTATGGTAATCTCCTGACATGTGCCTTTTCTCTTGAGCCAGGAACCTGCCCCTTTGTCATACCCACCTGTGGGACCTGGCCTTTGACCTTGGGGATCATGAGGAAACATTATCACCTCTTTTCTGTACCCTGGTCCTGATATTTGAGGTCTGCTACTACACCACCCCTGAATTTTGTCTCCTCTGAGGTGACCGTTTCGAATTCCTTTCCCTATTCCTCATAATGTGGCCCTCATCATTCTGGGTACCCCTTGTAAACATGAGCTCCTGTGCACACCAGTTCTGTGCAGTTTTATACCTTGTGGTAAGGTCACTGGGGCTCGGGACAACCTACATCTTTGATGACACCCTTCAATAAATGCAGTTATTTCTCTTAGGAAGAACTCTTAGTTTGTTGGAATTCTGTGAGCTGTGCACTTCTCTGGGGGACTGAAGCATCTGTACCAGCGAGACAGAGAGCCTTTAAGAAATAGCTCCCTATTCCCTGTCTTCTTTCACCTCCTGCCTGTTTACTGTAGAAAGGACACCCATGCAAAGACAGCACCCATTTCTATTGAACATTTACTTTCTAGATAATCTTCACTGTTCTGTTGGCATCTGCTTATGAAATGCTTTAGGCAAGTAGATCATTTGTTCATTTGCTCATTCACTGAACACCGTATATAAAAGACTTGTGCTACAGATGCTGGTTCAGAGTTAAATCTGTGTCCTCAAGGAGGTTGCAGAGGGTCTCCAAGGTGAGTGGAGGCAGTTCAGGGGGATAAATGCTAAAATGGGTAGAGTAGGGACACAAAGCAAGGAGTCCTGAAGTGGGCATTGCTGCGGGAGGCTGAGGGAACTATGACAAGAAGATCATAGTGACTGGATCATGTGCTCCTTGAGAGCAGGGTCAGTGCTTTGTTCATTCGTTTTAGCCTCTGCTCCCAGCACAGTGCCTAACAGTATACGTGCTCAATAAATATTTATGGGATCAGCTGGATGAGCTGCTGTCTTCCATAGAGTTGGAGCAGCTCTTCTCTGAAGTTGCATTCAGTAAGCAGAAGGTTGACGAGAAAGAACCCAAAGAGAATGCCCAGAATCACTTGGAGTTTTGCCAAGAGGATGCAGAAAGAGTGCACCGAGTTGAGTTATTTAGCATGAAAAATGCCTTATCTTCCAGTAACTCCAGGTTTCATCTTGGAGCCTTCTCATCTCTGCTGGGAACTTGTGCTGGGCTCTGGAGGCCATCTGTTTCCTAGCGTTTGGTCTTGGGGAAAGGAGAGAAGATGACCCTTTTTCTGTGAAATTCGTCCCACCTCTCTCCCCATGTGGGCTCTCCTCCCTCATCCCACAGGCCTCCTGCTCTCACTCTCTGGGTGGTGACAGCTGTCAAGATGCCAGTCAAAAGGCAGAGGCCCCAGCCCCTCAGCAGCTTGAGGCATTTGCAGATTATACAGCCATTGGGCAGATGCCCATCACCCTACACGGAGTTTGCGTCTCATGCCCCTGAAGTAATTACCCAGAGTAATTACTGAAATATGTGCGAACCTTTAAAAGTACATTATTCCACTGATTCTCCTCTGAGATATTAGGGGAGGTGCCCTCACCCCCATTTATAAGAAAGAATCTATGAAGAGCTGACTTTCCCTAAGACTAAACTGTTAAGAGTGAAAAGTCAAACCCAGGGCTTTAGTTTTTATTATTTTTTTTAAGAAATCAATGTTCTCTTGATTTTGAAAGTTACATGTTCCCTATAGAAAATCAGGATAGAAGAAAATTAAAATCATGACACAGGGATGGTTGCTGTTAACAGCTTGGGTTTTTTGCTGGCCTTTTTTTTCCTATGCCTAGATACATTACAGTTATATACATATATACATTTTTATTGATGTTGAAATCCTGTTACATCAACCATTTTATAACCTGCCTTTTTAATTGAGAGATAATTTATATATAACATATTAGTTCCAGGTGTACAACACAATGATTTGAAGTATGAATACACTGTGAAATGATCACCACAATAAGTCTAGTTAACATCCGTCACCATGCATCGTTACCAAATTTTTTTCCTTGTAACGAGATCTTTTAAGATCTCTCCTCTTAGAAATTTTCAAATACACAGCACAATGTCACTGACAATAGTCATCATGCTGCACACACATCTCCAGGACTTACTTATTTTATTTTGACCATCTTCACCCATTTTGCTCCCCACCCCCACCTCTGGCAATGATCAGTGTGTTCTCTGTATCTAAATACGGGTTTATTTATCTATTTTTTTTTTTTTTTTGAATACTACACGCAAGTGAGATCTTATGGTATGTGTCTTTCTCTGTTTGACTTATTTCACTACAACCCGCCCTTTACTAATGACAGTATCATTCATTCATTCAGAACACATCATGGAGCAAGACGTCTCCCACGTGTCAGGTGTGAGCTAAGCCCTATAGCCAGGTGGGGAGACTGGCATTCAACACATCATCACAGGAATAAATGCAGAGTCAGAAACTGTGATCAGTGACAGGGAGAAAAGAGAAGATGCTGGGAGGCAGGAAACAAGGGGACCTACTTTAGACTGAGGGGTTGGGGGAGTGGCATTTAAAATAGAATCCTCTAGGCTGCCGGTGTCTTTGCCACAAAAAGAGCAGGGCAGGGTGCGGGCAGCTTCCAAGCAGAGCGACATGAATGGAGACCCAGGGCCACTAAGAGCTTTCCAGGGCTGTGGGGCTGAAAGGGGGCCCCTGTGGCTACAGTGAGGTGAGCAAGAAGGAGGCAGCTGGCAGGAGGTGACGCTGGACAGGGAGGCAGGTCTGGATCCCAGGGCCGTTGTGTAGACTAGGGGCTTCATCCTAATAACAAGCGAAGGCTGTGGAGGGTTTCACAGAGGAGTGACGTTACCTGCTTCGCCAGTAAAAGATCACACAGGATGAACTGAGGAGTATGGATGGGGGAGGTGGGAGGAGGAGTTTATCATTAAATATTCTGTAATACGATTTTTAATGGCGACATATTATTCATACACTCACTATGCCTTATTTAAAAAATTTATTGGTTTGATGTTTTTTGGTTATAATTTTCAAAGTAAGGAATGTCCCTCCAGACAAGTTATTGTGCACAGCAATGATGATTGCCTTAGCTGACATTCCTAGAGGTGGGTTCGCTGGCTCAGAGGGCACGCACAGTTTTAAGGCCATTTTTCCATATAGCTAAGTTACCCTCTAGAAAGGCTGTGTAAACTTCAGTCTCCCCAGGCAAGGAATAAATGTACTGATTTCCACACACCCTTGCCAACTCTGACTGTAATTTTTCTAAAAGTCTGTGTCTTGATAGGCTAAAAACAAAATCTCATGTTTTAATTTCTATTTCTTTGATTACCAGCATGAGAGAACATTTGTAATAAGCATATAGATCATATATAATTCTTCTGGAATTTCTCCTGATCCCGTATATTTGTCTCTCTGGATCAGAGCTCCTTCCAGTATACCTCACACCTCTGTAAGACATCTGAGAGAGATTTCATAAGATTTCTTGGGCAGGCCGTCCCTAGGTCGAGGAAGGCCGTCTTCAAGATTCAAAGGCGCTGACAGACAAAAGTGACCATCCTGTGAGCAGGAGACCCAGGCATTTTTTATTTATCACAGAGACTCATACAAAAAAGGACAAAATAAATAAAAAGGTCCGAGAGACAGAGCTCCTTCTTCTGATGTATAAGATAACTGTGTGCTTAAAATATTGAAGTGTTTAGTTGGCACTGTCTAGTGGAAATATAACGTGAGCCATGAGTGGAATTTAAAATTTCCTAGTGCTACAATAAAAAAAATTAAGAGAAACTGGTGACATTAATTTTAATAACATTTTATTTAACCCAGTATATTCAAAATACCACCATATCAACATGTAATCAGTATGAAAATTATGAACGTGCTATTTTATATTCTTTTTTTTTCATACTTAGTCTTTGAAATTCGCTGTGCATGTTGCGTGTGTGGCACATCTCAGGTTGGGCTAGTACATCTCAAGTACCCTAGTCACACGTGGCTGGTCGGTTCCATTATTGGACAGCGTGAGTCTGGATAGTAGCCAGAAGGCCTGGCGCTAAGAATTACAGCCTCGTAGGATTTGAGAGCTGGAGAGGAGTGTCGTGTGCAGTGAGCTAGCAGTCACTAAACGTGCTGGAGGGAGAAGCTCCTTTATCGAGGCCACATGACTGGGAGCGGTGTGGTGAGGAGCTGGACACAGGTCTGTTCAGTACAGCTCCCTCCACTTGTGGGTTATTGCGAGGTCATGCAGCGCAGGCCACTTAAACTCTACTTAGATGGTGAAGGCGGTGTCCTGGATGTGGTGTTCTACCATACACAACACAGTGGCTACATTTTTTTTTTTTTTTTTTAAGTTTTGACCCCAGAAAGCAGAAGGAGGATGAGCATAGAGGAGATTCTCTTGGGAAGAACTTCTTGCGGTGTCCATCTGAGCCTTTGAACGTTGGCCTTAGGGGTATTTCTGCTCTTTCAGGCAAATGAACTCTGGGTCACCTTTAGGGACACCTCCAGGGATGCACTGACTGGCCAGCAGGTGGTGCCAGAGACAGCTGGTAACCACGGAAAGGGCTAGGGATCCAGGGCTTCCTCGGCTGGGACCACGGGCTGCAGCTCAGCCTTTGCGGCTCGGATGCTCATCTGATGGGAAACTGGATGTGGAAATACATTTCATCCTTTAGGTGTGGAAAATGAGTAACTAGAAAGTTTGTTCTTACTGTCTCAAATAGCTGACACATACTTTTCACTTGAATAAATATCAAAAGCCAGTTCCAGACCTGGCCAGGAAAAACAGAGAGAAATCCACAAGGAAATAATTTTGCAGGCTTGATCTAGAAAAAGAATATAACATATCTCTTTAATACATGTTATATTGATTGCATGTCATTATGATAACACCTAGAGTCAAAAATAATAAAAGAGTTAAAACAAAAAGAAGAGAAGCTCTTTGTTGAAGGAAAGACAGAAAATGGCATTAGTGATGTTGTCCCCTGGGGCTAACCCTGGGGCAGGGACAGGACTTTAGTAAGCTTCCCAGATGCTTGGGAAATTGTCAAGTGGTGTAAGAGGGTCAAGGAAACTTAGATCTGAGGTTGGAAGAGATCACAAATATTTTGAAATCTAACCCCTGCCTCCCACGCTTGATAGTAGAAACCCTTTCTCAGAATTCCCACCAAGTGAGGATGTGTGTCGCTGAGGTGTGAGTGGAGACCCTGCGTGGTTCTGCTTAACAGAACCCCGGTTGAGTAGTGATTGTTAACTCCGAGGATACCAGTGTTATCTGTTAACTCAGAGGATTCAGCCATCAGGCTGAATCTAGAACACAGATCTGTGTTGTGTGGCTTGGATCATGTTTTTAGAAATTTCTGAATAGTTGTTAACATGTCGACATCTGGGTTTATTGCTGAAACATCCAGACTTCCTGCTAGTGCTCAGTAGTGGCCTTTCTGTCAGGACATAAGTCCCTCTGCTTGTTTGCTTCCAAATCTCCACTTGCCCTTGTGGGCATTCAAGTGTGGAACCTTTAACTTGAAGGAGAAACAAGATTTTACCCCCATTCTCTTATGGTGTTTTGGCTGCACCTGCGAATGAAACCGACCTAAGACAGATGAACAGGAGAAAACATACAAATGTATTTAACAGAGGTTTTATGTGGCAAGGGAGCCCTTGTAAGGAAATGAAGACCCAAGGAACCGACAAAACTGAAATGTTTTTGTGCTCATTTGAACAAAGAGCAGCAGTTGTGGAAAAGTAAACTATGTGGAGAGGCTGAGGAAGATAAATATTTTAACAAAGTCTGTTTGTACAGAATTTTCTCAGCTATGATTCCCCATTGAAAAATACTTCTTTTCTCTGGGTACCAGGAGGGTATCTTTCACACACAAGTTTTTATCTCCTGTTTTCAGGAAGAAAAGGGGAGATTAGAATGCCCTTCTTGCACTGGCTTTTTAAAGTGCCTTAAGCTCAGAATAATCCTTATTCCAAAATGGCGTATTTTGGGCATGTTCTTCCATCTTTCAGGCTGAACTGATTCCGTCGTGCTAAGGTTTCCATGTTCTCTGTGAGCACAGGATTTAAAAGAGCAAGAGTCTATATGTATGTAAACTGTGCTTGTCCAGATGAGAACTCAGGGAAGATCAAGCTGTAGAGATTGCACAGATACCCATGACCATCCCCCAAATGAAGATCTCAGTAGGGGGAGAACATGCAGCCCGAGGGAAAGAGTGAAGTGGCAGAGACTCGGGAAAGAATAAACCTTCCGATGAACAGAAACAAAATTTGGGAGGTAATTTATCCTGAGTAAATGTCTGGGATGAAAAGCAAGTACGAGGAAATGAACATCACAACTGGGTTGCTGGTGGAAAGCCGGGAAAGTAGAATCTACACTGCAGAAAATTTAATCAGGAACAGGGGATACATTTCAGAAAGTTCTCCAGAGTGCAGGGAAGGGCGATAAGGATGAAAAGGAAGGAGAGATCTCGAAGCCGGAGCTCACAAGTTAACCTACACATTATAGGAATTTTTGAAGAGAGGTGTAGAGGGAACAGATTATATGCAATGATTGAAAGAATAATAGAAGAAAGCTTTCCTAAACTAAAAAATCCTTGGATGGAAAGTGAGTGTGTCACAGGGTTTTTCAGGCAAACCTAAGTAGAATCTATGCCAAGACAAATCCTGGTAAGGAATTTAAATTTCAGGAATGAGTAGAGAGGTCTATAAGCCTTCAGACAGAAAATAAAAGGAAACAAAAGAAGAGAAGTTACTTTAAAAGGACATAAATCAATTTAGTTTCAGTTTTCTCCCTATAAATAACTCATATCAGAAGAACGTGGATTCGACCTGCAGAGTTCCGAGAGCATTTAGCTAAGATTGAAGAATTTTATGCCACGGAGAACATGGTATTCTTTGAGGAAGGGATCCAAAGGACATGCAAACATCTCAGAAAACATATTTCCTAAATAACTCCATTTATGTGAAGTAAATCTAAGTGTTTCATACAACAAATAGACCAGAAACAAACTAACAAAGGAGAAAATTGCAGTGAGAAATAAAATAGTAGCGGTGTAGCAGCAAGCTCCTAAGGAACCAGCTAAGTGAACAAAAATACCAACAGGGAGAGAAAGCTTGGCCAAGCTCGCTACTGTCACCTCCAGACAGAAAGCTATTTGAGTCGCGTGAAAGCCGTTAACACAGAGGGATGATTTGTGTAGTCACAACAATTTGTTCGTAAAGTGACTTTTAATACTGCCACCGCCGGGAACGTGGCTTACATGTAATTTTTCATCTGAGATTTTAAACAAAGCACCCAAACCAAGTTCGCAGTGACAGAAACACACGAAAGGCACTCGTTCCAGGACTTTCTCCCCTTGGTGATCATTTCAGAATTGACTCTTTTCTCTCCTGCCCCACATATTCGTACCCGCAACACCTGTCCATCCCTGATGGACCAATCTAGTTTGCATGAGGATGGTTTTCATCCCTTTGGCAGAAGACTCAAGAACAGCTTGGTGTTACCTTCTTATCTATTTATTTAGAAATCTTTCTTGCCACCATAAAAAGTGATAATTGTGTGGGACAAGAGATGTGCATGGTGTTCGGCTTTTGCTAGGGTAATTATTTCCATTGGGCATTGAACTGCAGGTTCCCACGTCAGGACTTCAGCAGGAATCATGCTGCACTAAATATTTCCACGATGGATGTCACCTGACTCAGTGGGTTTTTTGCTTTCCTTTTGACTCATGATTAATAATGTGCCTGCACCTGGTCTGCGCTGCTCTTGTGCTCATGAGACCTTAATGATTCCTAACACCAGCCAGTGGTTTCCCGTTTCTTTTTTTGCTTCATCCTCCTCCTCCTCCTCCCTTCCTTTCCTTCTCTTCCTCCTCCTCCTCTTCTTCCTTCTGAACACAAATGCATCTGTTTTAAACAGTGTTGATTTTCTTTTTGCTAGTTGCAAAATCACAGCATCCTGAACAGTTAGTTTCGGAAGAGATCTCAGGAGTTGTTCCACCTTGATTCCCCAGTGGGGGCAGAAATCTCTTCTAGAATATCTAGACAGTGGTTTGTAGCCGTTCCTTGTTCATCTGTAGTGCCAGGGAACTCAGTGCCTCAGACTGGGACACGTCACTTGTGAGAATCTTCTGCCAGTCGTTGGAGGTAAATGACCCCGGCTTCCTCAGTGGGGTCTTCTGAATCTGAAAGGGGCAGCTTTGTCTTCTCCAGTAATGAAGATCCCCATGCCCTTGGTAATAAAAGACCTTTTTTTATTCTAGACGTACTCAGGCAACTCTGACAAGTA
Organism: Camelus ferus; assembly: GCF_009834535.1. Lineage (NCBI taxonomy): Eukaryota > Metazoa > Chordata > Mammalia > Artiodactyla > Camelidae > Camelus > Camelus ferus. The sequence continues at coordinate 109,660,296 of NC_045698.1, forward strand.
TGCAGTTTGAATGCATGCAATGAGCTGATACAGAATTTTTTTTTTTTTGGTGATGCTTTCTGCTTGAACTGCAGGCAGGTCTTAGCATATAAGCTGAAAAATACATGGTGAGAGCCAAAGATCCATAGATGAGTCCGTGGGTGAGACCTTTCTGTGGAAGCTTTCCCTCTCCCCAGGAGTACAGTAGGGTCTGTAAGAGTTTGGTTCTCGAGTTGGGCTACCTGGGTTAAATCCCATCCTGGGCCCTCAGTGGTTCTGTGACTTTGGCAAGTACCTACCTCATAGACTTGTTAAGTGGTTAAGTAAGATAATGTATGTAAGATGCTTAGCATAATTGCCGGTACATTTGAGGAACACAATTAAGTGTTAGTTGATTTTAGTACAGCATTTACTATGACTGTACGTCCATGCCTACAGTTCTTCCATTAGCTGTGCTTTGTGTGCAGAGCTTCAGACTGGGGCCAGGGAATCTGCCTCTCTAGCAAGCTCGCTGGGTGATTCTGGTGCTTTCAGGTCACATTTGGACAAATGCTGCATTGAAGAAATCCATTCCCTGTAGGACAGAAAGGTTTTAGGGTCTTAGGAAACTCCCTGGCAAGGTGTAAGCATATTTGTAAGGGGCTATCATTCTTCTCAGTTTGTTAACAAGTATTCATTCAGCAAACAGCTCCGGAGAACCTGCTGTTCTTGTTCCTTGTTCTCTAGCTGGTGAAATTGAAGTGAGACCACAGTTCCTACACTTAAAGAGCTCAGAGCCCAGGGGAAGAGGAAACAAGGTCAATGTGGGCTTCCCTGCGATCCCTGAGAAGATTTTAGCTGGTATGTGAATAAACATTTAAAGATGTTAACTGTTGTGTAGGATCTTCCCTTTTTGATGTGGGATACTGGTTTTTCACTTCGAGTAGTGATTGAAAGTTTATTTGTAAGGTGAATCAATTTCTCTTAAAAGAGCAAGTTGCTCTCAACAGACCTATTAAGTGGTAGAAGTGGTCGAGTGCAGATCTGGAAGCGATACATGAGTGTCTGAAGTTTAGGAGATACTGTATTTCGGGTAGGACGGTCATGCTGTATTCACTGTGGTGCATGAAACAGGCCACTGAACTCAACCTGGGAGGGCACAGAAAGGCGGTGGTCTCTCCCCCTCCGGTCTTCTCATTCATCGTTGTGATTACCGTGGAAAGAACGCTTCTCTATAAGGCGCCCCCACTTCTCTCATTGCTTTCCAGCACTTATCTCATTGAATTCTCCTGACAGCCCTGTAAGGTGGCACCAATGTTACCTTCATTATACGGATGAGGAAATCATGGTCTTAGAGCTCAGAAGAAGAAAGAGGATTTGAATCCAAGCAGCTCACTCTGACCTCTAATTCCCAACCAGTATTGCACCATCTTAACCTAATAGGGATGAGAACAAGCGGTTATGCTGAGGGCCTGGAGGAGACAGATGTCTGTGGTGTGTGTGGTGTGTGCGTGTATGTATGCAGTGAGGCTTGGCAGGATTGGCTATGTAATTTTGGGGGCCCAGTGAAAAATGAAAATGTGGGGTCTTTTGTTAAAAAGCTATGAAGAATTTAAAGACGAACAGAATTTTAAAGCAAACATGAGGCCCTTCAGAGCCCAGAGCTCTGTGCCCAGGTTGCACACGTACCCACAAAGCTGGGCCCAGGACTGCGTGTAGAATGAACAGGGGTTGAGACAGAGGCAGACAAGGATCCCAGGACCCTGCACCTGTTTTCTCCCTTTTCTGATAACTGACCTGAGGAGCTGTGGTTATAAAGCAGTTTCCTCCTGGCCTTCGTGCCCTTTGAGGAGAAGAAAACTTCCACAAACAGTAAACCAGATAAGGAAGGTTCCAATGCTCTGTGATGACTTCAGAGACCTTAACACAGCTCCAAATGTCAATATGCCTTCCATGGGTTCTGCAAATAAGAGTCCTGTGGGTAATTACATTTTTAATAAAATACAGTTTGCAGATTGATAGTCAAATAGATTTCCTGTTCTGGAAGCCGGGCTGTTCTTCCCAGTCCTGTCATCAGGCCCTCCTCCTGCTGTGCCCTTCTTGCAAATCCTTCATAATTAGGAAAAGAGTTGTTCATTGACTTAAACCTTCAGATACTCTCAGTTCCTGCTAATTCATTGTGTGGAAAAACTAAATGTTATGAAAATCACCATTTATCGCCTTACATTCATAATGTGCCCGTGTAATGAAATGAAGTAGAAATGAATTATTTTTGGACTTCGTTGGTGGCTGCAGACCATAATGATAAATAATCAAGTGCATGGAAGGCTTAAATAGAATGTTCATAGAAAAACGTGCATAATACCTTGTTTTATTAAGCAACCTTGAGACAGGAAAGCCTAGATTTATAAGATATATTTCAGGAATCATAACTTACTTTTCAAGATGATTTTTAGTTTTGCAAAAGCATTTGGTATAGTTTTCTTTTGAAGAACTAGCCTCTTTACTTATGTTTGAAGCAGGTTTTCATTTAAGAAGCAAACAATTTGCACAGGATTGTTCAGAATGGCCTCTTTGTGCAGAGCCAGGCACACCTGTAGTCCCCTGGAAAAGAAGGAACACGCTTTTAAATTCTGTGTTGTTTTGTGTTTAGGACTGGTATTGCCTTTGGCATCCAACTTCAATTTCATTAATTCTGTATTTAGGGGTCTTAGTATGAGCAGCTTCTAATCTGAGCAAATATGCAGCTTTGTCAAATTAATGCCTGTTTTTAAAAATTCCTTTTCACAAAACATGCAATCTCTGGAACAATAAGGAGCTTTGACTAATGAATCCTCGCTGAATGGTGATTGTCACAAGCAGATAAACATTTACAGACACTGAAAGAGCATTACTACTTTTAGGAAGGCTCTACACTGGTTTCTTAGTGCCCCCTGCAGGGAACAATATGCATATTTCTGTAAACAGGATAATTGTCAGGTTCATTGGGTGCTTATTCCCTGCCTAAGATGGTGTTGGGCACATAGTGGGTTGGCAATAATGGATAAATAAATGGATCAATTCATGAGTCAAGGAAACACTTCTACATGAACATTCCACAGAGTGAGATGTTAACCACTCAGTTATCTGGAACCTGAGTCAAAGAAAATTCCAAACAGTGTTTTCTGTTACACGTACAAAGATGTAGTTATAAATAGGCTCAAAGACTACTAGACAAGGCAATTCATGGGCTTAAAGCTCATCTTGTCGCACCTGGAGGCAGGAATAAGTGATGATGATGATGATGATGGTGGTGGTGGTGGTGGGGATTCTGATGTCAGTGGCATTCTTTGAGCATCCAGTATGGTGGACCCCTTGTTGCCACAAGATCCGCCCCCGTCCCTGATGAGCCAAATAACCCAGAGACAAGATCTTGGATCTTAGAAGAAAAGAGGCAGTTTTATTCCTTTGCTGGGCAAAGGGGCCTCACAGCAGGCTAATGCCTTCAAAACTGTGAACCCCCCTTGGGGGTGGGGTGGGGTGGTTTTATAGCCATAGCTCAAACAGTAAAGCAGCAGTAACAATCAACAGGATCATTTTCTCATCAGAAGACTTAGAGTGGCATCATTATGCTTCCAGGTGACCAATTCTATTGAGGCTAGTGGTTGTCACTATTTCTATCTCTTTATAAGCATCTCAGGTGTGGTCTCCTTGGTAATTCAGGCTATTTTGTAAGGTTACAGTCCTGTGATCTTCTCCCTGGAGACTCAGAGACTAAGAGTGATTACAGCTTTGGTTACTGGAATAAAGTAGAAACAGTGAGATCAATAGCTTTAGTTTTAACAATGAGCCTGGAACTGTGAGTAGCAACCGGTCAGTCAGGCCAGTTGACTGTTTTAAGGGCAAGCGTAAGAATAAGCAATCTGTTAGCCTAAGTGAGGCCATTTTATTAATCCTCCTTCACCCTTACACGTGTCATCATATTTAATCTTCATGATAAGTTTGCAAGATAGATATTGTTATCCCATTTCATAGATGGGGAAACTAAGAGAGAGGTGAAATCATATCCTCAAGGCTACACAGTTAGTAGCTTGCTTGAAGCTGGGTCTTTTTTGGCTCCAAAGCTCACGTTCTTTTCCCTCAGCACATTCTCTCTCCTTTGAGTCTTAGAGCTTGTGGTTGCCCGAGGCAGGACAAGGAAGCAAGTCTCCAGGCTCTTCTGTCAGTGTTCCTGGCTGCCTGGCAGGCTGCCACAGAGCTTAGACAAAAGGATAAAGGAAATGCTAATCAAAGTGCTTCAAAAGACATATCATATTTTAAATTTAACCATCAAGGCTTATAAAATGGGGGCCAAAGTTCGTGCTCAGTGAGTCTGTTGCAAATTGGGCAAATGGATTCGGGTCACTCCTGGGATATTTAAAGTAATCAGGGTGAGCTGTGCCAATGTAGCAGAAAAAAATCACACAATTTGCAGTCATGAACTTGGTTTTAGGTCCTGATTTGATGTCTTGTTGGTTGTGTGATCTTGAACACTTATCCTCTTTGAACTTGTCTTCTCGTTTACAAAATGGGAGCAGTACGAACACCTACCTGACAGAATGGTCGTGGTATTAAATGAGATCATGTCTAGGAAATGTTTTCTAGACTAAAATATAGTTAATGTATTTTTTATTCCTAGTCCCTTGTATTCCTCTTTTATTATTTTTCAGTTGTTTGGTTTTGTTTTGCTCTACAGACATTGTTTTATAGATATTTTATAAACATTTGAAGTTTTTCTTATGTGCTTTCTTTGATTGCTTTGATAGTAAACCATGATTTCCCTATTATAATGGGGGCAAGTATAATGTACTACAAAGTTGATTAAAATTGGAAAATTACATGTACCATCTGGATTAGAAAAATTATTTGCATACAAGAGATCTGAGGGAATAAGGTTAAGAATAGTAGATGTAGAAAGGTCTCCAGAATATCAGCTGATGGCCGGGTCAGTCAGAACCAGGACAAAGTCCAGCTGGGTTAATGAATGGATGCTGAGGACCCAGAACAGAGGAGGTAATTGTGCCTAGAGCTGGTCAGCCAACACCATTAGTTGAATATGCAATTTGTAGTCTTCCTTTAAAGGGCGTTTTGTTTCACATCCTTGCCAACACTCAGGGTCATCAGTCTTTTAAGTTTTACCTATTTTACTGGGTGTGAAGTTATAGCTATCTGTGGTTTTAATTGCATTTCCCTAAAAATTAAATATATACTTACCATCTGAACCTGGTTATTCCACTCCTGGGTATTTACCCAAGAGAAATAAAAACATACATCTAAATGAAAACTTGTGTAGGAATGTTCATAGAAACTTTATTCATTCCAAAATAGCCTTAAACTGGAAATAATCAAATGTTCATTAATAGGAGAATGGATAAACAGATTTTCATGTATTCCTCTGATGGAATACTACTCAGCAACAAAAATGGAACACATTACCATAAATTACAACATGATGAATCCCCAAAACATCATACTGAGTTAAAGAAGCTAAATGCAAAAGAATACTTAGTGTGTGATTATAGATAAAAACTAATTTATGATGATAGGAATCAGATCAGTGGTTCCCTAGGGTGAGGGTGGGACCAGAATTCCCTAGTAGAGGAGAACAGAGAACTTTCTGAGGAGCTAGTTTATATTTTAATAGGGGTGTGGGTTTCATAGGTGTATACATTTTGTCAAAACCCACCAAATTGTGATATGTAAAGTCTGTGCTTTCTATTGAAAGTTACACCTCATAGGATTGACTGATAAAATAAAAAAACCAAAGAGGTATTGAAATGAGGGCCTTTTGGATGTTGAGGAATCTTAGAGCCTTTACACAGGAAGAGTCAAGGACCTAGCCAAAAGAGGAGAGAGGAGACGTCCAGTTCCCCAGACTGGAAGGACTGTCCTGTGATGAAGGGGAGAGACACCATTGTGTGTGACTCCAGAGGAGAGACATGTGGAAAGAAGAGCTTCTTCTTCTGCTGCTGCTTTTTTTTTTTTTTTTAAAGTAAAGAATTAGATATGTCTTGTGATAGAATGGGATGTCTCAGGAGACTGTGAGCTCCCTGTCACTCAGCTGAGGCGTCTTGTCAAGCATGTAGTGATTAGGGGATTTACGCAGAAGACCTCAAGTCTCTCCTGTGCAAAAATTCTGCATTTATAGCAGGTGCTGGGTGACAGGTGAAGCGTGAGCTTTGGAGTCAGGCTGCCCATGTTTGGATTTGGAGATCTTGTCTCTACCACTAATGAGATTATCTTATACACATTGACTTATTTTAGTCTCAGCTTCCTCATATTAAGAAAAGGTTGTGTGTGTCCTTGTGTGTCCATGTCCCTGTGTGTGTGTGTTTATCTTCCTTCTAATCTGTAACCTGCTCCCAATTGCTGCATGACCTCAAAGAGTTATAACTGAAGCTGAAATGGAAATGACTAATGGAAAGGGCGTAGCAGAGCTCCTAACATATATACTAAGCACATGATAAGTGATCAATAAATTTTAGCCATTATTATTATTATTATTATTATTATTATTGCTACTATTATGATTTGAGGCATTTTAGATATTAACAAATGCCAGAGGTAGATGTTTGGGGGAAAAATTTAGGAGCTTATACAAAATCTCTTATATTAGGCACTGAAAGTGGCTATTAGGTCTGTCAGAAAGTATAATTAACATTCCACAGGTTAATTTAGAAAATGAGAAAATAAACCTTTGTGGAGTACTAAACTTTGGGGGGGAAAATGAGCAACGCATGTGTGTCCTTGACATAAAGTGGTTCTTTTGTACTTGGTTATGTTTGTCCTTGGCTTTGAGTTTGTCCTTGGCAGTGGTCTAGCCAATGTTATGAGAAAGGCGTAGATGGTAGGATTAGGCTGACCTTGGTCCTGCCCTGTGGGGAAGACCACAGTAGCAAAATGAACACTTTCAGTCGTAGAGGATTGATTTCAAATAGTCTACATAATTTCCCAAAAGGTTCTGATGGATTAAAAATTTCATTTATTTAGAATAGGTCATTGACTCACATGGATCCCAATTTAAAAGGAACAAAAAACATACAGTAAAACATTATCCTCTTGCCCCTGCTAATTCTCTAGCCACTCAGGGTCCCTCTTCAGAGGTAAAGAATTTAATTTGTATCTTTCTAAAGACATTTTATGCTATTTCAGCATCTTTTTTCTACATACACAGTAGTTCACCTCAGAGTGTTTTTTATCTTGCATTTTCCCTTTAACAATGTTCACCTAAAAATATGTCATTTTTGAAGTTGAGAGCTTTCTTTCCTTTCAATGGCTGCATGGTATGCCATTCTATGTAGGCGTCATACCTACTTAACCAATCTGGTGTTGATGGACGTTTAGGTTTCCCCCACCTTTTGCTCATCAAAGCAAGGTCTCAAAAGATAATTTGGTTCCTAGGCTATTTGACATTTGTGCAAGTATATCTACAGGATAAATTTCTGGATGTGGAATTGCTGGGTGAACTGGCACATGCACTTTTAAAATATTTGGATAGATCTTGCCGATTTCCCCTCCGTTAAGGTCATACCAGCTTACCTCCCCCACAATGTTGACCTCAAATCCTCACCAACACAGTACGTGCTCAGTCTTTGATCTTTGCCAGTCCAGTGAATGAAAAGTAGGGTCGAGCATATCTTTATAAGTTTAGGAGTAATTTGTGTTTCCTATTCTCTGCATTGTCTGCGTATAACCTTTGGCAATTTTTGGATCGGTTCAGATAGGTAATACTTTTCCTTTATTGAAGTTATTAGAATAAAGATGTTTATAATATTCCCTTAATAATCCCTTTTTCTTTAAGACTTGAAGTTTATTTAAAAAATTAATATACAGTAACAATTTCATTTTGGAATACAGTACTGTGATTTTTAACACACATACAGATTTGTGTGACAACCCTCACAAATCTATGGATAGGGTGTGGAAAGTTTCCATTATCCAGATAATTTCTTTGTGCTGCCCCTTTGTAGTCACACCTTTCCCCACCTCTAAACTCTGGTAACTACTGCTCTGTTCTCTGTAACGATGATTTTGCCTTTTCCCAAATGTATTATAAATGCAACCATGCACTATGAAACTTTTTGAGACTAGTTTCTTTCTCTCAGCATAATGCCTTCGGGAGACATCTTTATTGTTGTAAGTGTCCAATTGTTCATTTCCTTTTATTGCTGAGTGGCATTCCCCTGGATGGATGTGCAAAAATTTGTTTATTCACTCACCCATTGAAAAACATTTGAGTTATTTCCAGTTTTTGGTGATTATAAATAGAGCTGCATTAAGCATTTGTGTACAGGTTTTCATGTAAAAATAAGTTTTCATTTTTATTGGCTGGATACCTGGGTGTCAGTTTATCTGGACTGATTTTTTTCACTATGGTTACAGTTTCCCATTTTAAAAATATTTTCTCGTGTACTATTTATTGATAATATTTTGTCGATTCTGGATTCTGTAATTGTCTCCTGAAGATGGTTTATTTTTGTTCACTAGGCAGTTCAATTACTGGATGATTACCTAATAATTGTGGAGATTTTGGTTTTATATTTTGTTATGCCATGTTTGTGAAAGCTCCAGGGTAGTTCACAAGCCCCTCTAACTTAGTGGGACTCAGATTCTAAACGTTCCTCTGTGGATATAGTCAGGGCTTGGTTTAAGTCTTTGTTAAGGTGGATCTAGAGTAGACATGGTCCACATTCATAGGAGGAAAACTTTCTGGTATGTCAGCTTGCTGTCCAGGGAGTTAATAGGGGTGTTAAATTTTTCTACCCAGCCTGGTCTGGACTTCCAGTGTCCTCCAGCACACTTGATCTCTAATACCTCTTACATTCTCAAGCTCATAGCAGCCAGTCTTTGGTAAGCATGGTCACACCCTGTGCATGTGAACTCAACCTTTAGACTAGGACTTCTGGGGAACCCCAACATAAACTTCTAAGGTGTCCCTCCATTACAGTTTTTTATGCCTCACAGTTTCTAGCTGTACCAACTGCCCCAAACTTTGACCTTGGCCACTTCTGCTCAGCAGGATCACCATGCTCTGCTTGGACGTCAGCTCATTGCACCTTAGCTGGGAAATTGTCCCCAGGCATATTGCTGGGGTAATTTTGCAGTTCAGTTCATACATTTCTTGTCTTTTAGGGGTCTTTTTCCACTGCCTGTTGTCCAGTGTTGGAGAAAAGTGGCTTCTTCAATTTTTTATATGATTGTTTGCAGCATAAGGAAAGTCTGGTATCAGATACTTCCATCGGAAGCTTACTTGAATGACAGATCCAGTTTGATTTATTAAGGGCAACCAGGGGTCTTTTGCTTGCGACCTAACTTTTCATCAAGGACAACTTTGTTTTTTCAATGTCAGAGAACTCTGTGCTGAAGGGTATTAGGGATCTGACATGGTGTGGTAATTTTTGTGTTACTCTGTTTGCTACATTGAGAGGATTGGGAACCTATTCCAAGGAGCTGAAACATAGCTTTTGTAAAGTGCACTAGATAATGAATTTTTAATTTTCAGTCCAGTTTTACCACGGTAGTAAAAACAGGTTCAATTATATGCTTATTGGGACTTCTTCATTCTTATAAATTCTAAAGAGTTTTATTACAGGAGAGATTAAGTTTTTCCCCTAGCACAGTGTGACTTCAGAACTCAAAAGTCCTGAACTTCTCAAAAGGGGCAGTTTTCTTTTTTTCTGTGGAATGGAGACAAGATCAGGGAAGGAAAGAGATTGTATAACAAAATTGGAAAACTTTGTTCCTTTATTTAACCTGGTGTTAAGTAATAACAAGTTATAGCTCATGTCCGCTAGCTTTTCAAATGTGGCGATGACTCTCTTACGTCATCCTCCCAGTTGAAGGAGAAACTGGTATTGGAACAATTCCCTAGTGATGAATGAACGATCTGATTTCTCTCTTGTTTCTCTCGATGGTGTATGAAAATTTTGTAGTCCTAATGCTTGTTCACTTATTCACTAATTGAGACTTTTATTGGTTTTCTGTTGTACAATGTGCTGTGTAACAAATGTCTTCGAAATATCAATGACATATAAAATATACATTTATTTAGCTCATGAAATGGGTTGGTTGGGAGTTGGCTGACATAGACTGGGCTCAGCAGGAGCCATTGAGTTCTGCTCACCGTATTTCTCATACTCCTTCTAGGATCAGTGAGCTAGCCTAGAAATTTTCTTCTTGTAGTTATGGAGGAGGCCCAAGAAAGCAGGTCTGACTGCAGGAGCACATTTTCAGCCTTGGCTCCATTTTATTTGTTAGCATCCTGTTGGCCAAAGCAAGACACATGGCCAAGCCCAACATCAATAAAACATGTTCCTCCTATCTGGGTGAAGAGGAGGAAGTGAATATTATTAAGCAATAATACAATCTCTGGCAGGCAATTATTATGTACCAGTCACTAAGACTTCAAAGATGAATAAGACACATAGTCATTTGCTCTAGGAGCCACATACACAAAAAAATTTGATCCTGAACCATGAATGTAGTGCTCTTACAGCAAGCTGAAGGTGTAGAGAAGGAGTTAAACTTCTAGTTCAAGTGAACAGAAACTCAGGGTTTTAGGATTTTTTCCCTTTTAATTTCACACCCTGGAGGATGTTAAACTTGGATTGTTGGCCGTCTACCAGAGCATTGTGTTGAGCCGGAATCCCCTGCCATTAATAACCAGGTATACTATGATTTTTGAGATTTAAAGCCATGATCTCATGCTAGAAGCTGCAGTGGGCCAGGAAGCTGTTTGCGTTTATAACACTTGCAGAAGCAATTGGGTGAAGATGGTGAGGATTAAAGGGAAAACTTACAAGCAGATCTGTACACAGGGACTCCGAGGTGTATGGCTTTGTTTTAGAAACCCTCAGCAAGCAAAGTGCAATAGTAAACTGAAATATGCAGGCCATGCAACCGCAGGAAGCAACAATTAGGGTTATTGAAATGAATGATTAAAGGGATCAAGGAAGATCTTGATGGACTGCAGAGAGCAGGGCAATGGCCTGGAAATGCTCATGCCTCTTCCCTTTTTCTTTTCAGCTTCTGTGGTGGGAGGCAGACTCTGCCTCCCACTAAGATTCTTAAGAAGGGACATTCAAAATTACAGGAAGGACATTCAGATACTTGGCAGCCAAAACAAAGCATAACAAACAAACCATGAAACCAACAACCAGTGTCCACAGCACATGCCTCTAAGTTATACTGTATATAGTGAGAGCAGAGAATATCTCTAGAGAAACACTTTTTTCTTTTTAGTTAGTTTCAAATATAGATATAGAATGTCCCAAGAATCAAAGCACTTTCAGTCACAGCTAAAAAGGTCAGAAAATTGCCTGATATTTCATAGCTAGGGTTGCTCAAATAGCAGCCTATTACAGGCTGAAACAGAGCACCATTTGACCTTTTCATGTGGCAAGATGTTGTATTATCAGAACTCCCTCTTTCTATGATTTTTTTTTTTTTTTGCCCTTTCACCCTTTCTCACTTATTTGAATTCAGCCCCAAGAAGGGAAAAAATGAAGACAAAGGGCATGGTCTGAAATTTCAGGTTGGGGGTAAACTGATTTTAATTTGGAATTTAGAGAAGAAAGAATTTTCTCTTATTTATCTGAGTAGAACATTGGATTGGGAATCAGGAAGCTCTAATCCTAATCTTGGTCAAGTCCCTACCTCTCTGTAGACCCGAGATTCCTCATTGATGGGATCCCTGGATTTGGACTCAGGAAGAACCAGATTTGATCTCCCACTTACTGACTGGTTTAAACTTGGAAATGTCATGCCGTTAGCCTCATTTTTCTCATGGGAGAAGTGGAGAATAATAGTACCTTCCTCATGGATTTATTGTGGGAATTAAATAAAACAGTGTTTGTAAAACTTGAGGATAGAATAGGATGATTGTATTCTATGTGATCTTTAATGACTTCCCAGTGTGAGGGAATCTGCTGTTTCATGTAATTTGCATAGTGATTCACACTGTGTGTGTATATGTGTGTCTAATAGTTCATATATGCTAAAGTGGGTCTTAGAGAAACAGGTGTTCTCAGGAAGAACAGAAGAGAAAAATTCCTTTCTTCTTTACTCTATCCCATGATATAGGAGTATAGCTTCTTTTCAAATATTGTGAAAGATAATCAGAAATGATATGTGTATTATGTATTTAACACCCCGTAGGCACCTGTGACACAAATGAGGAAACCAGAAAGACAAAGTTCTATACTGATATGGGTTGAAATATAAAATAACCATGAAGGTAGTGTCATGATGAGAGAGAAGGTGCTAGGATCTCAGATGAGGGAAGGGAATGGCTATATTGGGCAGGACGGACAGAGCCAGCTTCTTGGAATTCCAGAGTTGTTCCTCAAAGAATGTAGTTGAATTTATACTTTGTGTCAGAGCAGCCTTTCTTAAACCTGCCATATTTGACTATGGGAGCTGAGAGGCCCATATCCGTCTGAAGGTTGGGAAAAATGGCTGGTGTGGTAGTTTTAAAGTCCGTCAGCAAAATCTTTGACATGTTTCCCATGAAAAGATGGGAGCTCATTCTCCTCCCCTTGAACACGTGTGGGTTGGCTTTAGTGACTTTCTTTTAATGAATAGAGGAAGGTGAATGACTTTGCTGACTTCTAAGTCTATGTTAGGAAGGGCAATACAGCTTCCAGCAAACTCTTTCTCTTTTGGGATGCTCAAAAAACATCCCAAACATCCTTGAAACATTTATACAGTGTAATACTATATGAAATCACTGTATTTGTTTTTAAAACTAATGAATTATTAAATTAATTGTTCATTGTTTTTCTCCACCCACTAAAAAGTAAACTCCATGAGATCAGGTGTCATGTTTACTTCATGCTCCATCTACATCTAGTTCCGGCCTGACACATGTATGCATTGATGGGCATTTGCTGAGTGAATGACTGAGTGGTTGGGTTGGTAGCTGGATCTAGAGGCCGGGATGACAGAGGTTTGAATACTATTAGTATATAGGGGATGGTTGAAGCAACAAGGGTAGAGGAGATCATCTGGGGATAGTGTATAGATGAGGGTCAAGGACAGAACTCATCAGATGTCCTGTGACCTCACTCTCTAACTAGCTTTCTCATAACTAGATTTAACAAAATCTCTGCTTTTCCTTTAGGAGACAGCAGAGTACTGTGCGTAAGAACAGGGCCACTGAAATCATACAGCCTGGGTTTGAATCCAAACTCCGTAACTTATCATGTGATCTTAACCCAGCCCTTTAACCTTACTGAGTCTCAGAGTTTCCTTATGTATTGGGGCTAATGATAGTACTTGGCACATAAGGACTTTTTTTTTTTTCTCACATAGACTTAAGGGTTAATGCAGATTATAGCCCAGAACTCTGTAAGCCTTAAATAAAAATTGGTTATTTTTATTATTGTTGTTGTTGTTCCAGTTATTAAGCACAGGATTTAAATGTATTGACCTGAGTGGGAATGACTGTAGTAAAAATACAAACGTTTGTACAGTACTTTATAATTTCTGAGATGCTTTTACATCTGTCAACTCATTCAATCTTCACAACTCAGCATATAAGGTATCATTATCCCTATTTTAAAATGTTAAATAAATGGCAAAACTCGGGCAAGAGCCTCGATTTTATATTTCTCAAGTCCAGTGGCCTTTTAGACCGAAGAATCAGAAGGAGAATGTGAGGTACAAAGATTTAAAACTGACATTCACCCATCTTAGGTAAAACTGACTTGCTTCTGAAACCGTTTGGTGCCAAGCCTTTAAATTATGTATGTCCTAACGATTTCCAGCATTCTGTGGAGAATGCCACTCTGCCATGGTTTGTTTGGACTGTAACATTGGGGCAGTTGAAATTAATCCTTCATTCAACAGATACTCGCAGAGCTTTGTGCTAGGTACTGTGTGGGATCCAGAGAAGTACAATTTATGGATTTTGCCCTTAAAGTGTTTATTGCTTAATTGGGGGATAGGAAGGCAGAGACACACAGGGTGAAGCTATAACTTGATAGAGCAGAGTCTGAACTTTCAGTCTCTGTGTTTGAAGTTTAGGGAAACTTAAATGAAATATGGACCGTATTTCCCCTTAATCAAGTGAGCATCACTTGGCAGAGAAGCCATTAATCATTGCTTTCTTGTCATGAATTGACTTGTTCAGCACGGGGAGGAGATTGTTCAAGGTACTAGAGACTTTTTCTCATCATATGTTATGACATATAGTGCCTGTGTGTGAGACTGGAAGGTGAGAAGAAACAAGACTGAGTGAGTCCATGCCCAGGTTACTGCTTCCCAAACCTTACTTTGACTTTGAGTGGCTGTAGAAAGGCAATGAATTCCTTCCTTCAACAAACATTGACTGAACGCTGCCTTTGAATGAGGCATTGTGATACACTCTGGAAAGATAAAGATAAGAATAAGGGCCTGTCCCTGTCACCAGGGAGCTCATACAGAAGCAGCAATACAGAATCATAGCACTGTTCTTAAGTCACACTGCCTGGGTTTGTATTCAGTTTCTACCACTCAGTAGCTGTCAGACCTTGGGCAAATAAGTTAACTGCTCTGTGTCTTGGTTCCCCAGCCTAGGAAATGGATGTAGAAGTGATGAGGACTAAATGAGCCATTTCATGTATCTCATAGCACTATGCCAGGCACTTAGTCAGTATGCAATAAATATTAGCTGTTACTACTTTTAGTGTACGAAAATATAGAGGAGTTACGCTTCCACTTAGGAGAGAAAGCTGGAAAGAGCACCCCTGCCACTCTAAGACTGAGAAGAAGGCAGCTAACTGCAAAACCTTAACTTGTTTTGGACCTGTTAGAGAGCTGAGGTCACAGAGCAGGCAAATAGCCTGAATTCTGAGATGGAAGAGGTCCTCCAAGGAAAGACTGGACATATGGACTGTGACATTTTCTGTGACAGAACACAAGAAAAGGGGAGGCTGCTGTGCAAATGGGTAAGAGGAAATCAATTAACAGTCTAATACATTTCTGTAGGCTGAGTGTGGGCTCGCATGAAATAAGGGAAATAGTGGACTCTCTCATACAAGAGGAGTTTGCACCCATTCTCAGGCTCTATTCTGTAAATCTTTACCAGGTGTTCACAAGAAAGTGTAGGGGTAGAGCAAGAGACAAGAGAGAACCATCTTCATTAATGCAGGTCTGGGGGAGGGGACTGGCCACTGTGAGAAAGGTACAAAATGTCACCCTACTGCCCAGAACTGTATGTCCTACAGAACAAAAGACTTAAACTTCTGGGAAAGGGCAGCACCTTGCAACCCTCAGGAGTAACTAAGGATCCATTGTTGTTAGAGGAAAAGGCATAGGCTCAAAAGATCAGGTCTAAGTGCATGAGCACATTTCTAGCTTCTGCTGAATTACATTTGCTATTTTGACTCAATCCCTGACACCAACGATCTTACCGAAGAAGAGGAATGCCCATTTTGAAGCATGAGTACTATTAATCTCACTGCTCTTTGCACAATATCTGGCATTCAACAAGTAATTATGATTAATTTTCATAATTAATTAATTAATCACTCAAAATAGGAATTAAAAAAAACCCATTATTAAGAGACAAAGCAATTAACAGAACTGGACTCACAGATGACCAAGATGTTATCAGTTGGGGGCTTTAAAGTAATAATAGTTAATATGTTAAAGGAGCTAGTGGAAAAGATGAA
Organism: Camelus ferus; assembly: GCF_009834535.1. Taxonomy (NCBI): domain Eukaryota; kingdom Metazoa; phylum Chordata; class Mammalia; order Artiodactyla; family Camelidae; genus Camelus; species Camelus ferus. The sequence continues at coordinate 109,675,925 of NC_045698.1, forward strand.
TAACATATATGAACAGATGGAAAATTTCAGAGAAGGGATGGACACTAAGAGTCTCATAGAAATGCCAGAAACACACACAAACACACACACACACTCACACACGCAAATCAGAGATAAATAATTCTCTTTATGGGCTCATCGGTGTACTTAACACAGCTGAGGAAAAACTCAGTGAACTTGAAGGTAGATCAATAAGAATTACCCAAACTGCAACTCCATGAGAAAAAGGTGACAGACTACCCAAGAGCTATGACACAGTATCAAATGGTTTGATATTTGTGTAATTGGAATACTAGAAAGAAAAGATGGAGAGAGAATGGGGCAGAAGAAATATTTGAAAAAATAATGACTAAGAATATTCTAAAAATAATTAAAGATAACAAAGTACAAATCTTGGAAGCTCAGAAAATTCCTAGGAGGAAAAGATATACCCAGTAAAAATAACAACAAAAACAAACACGTAACTGAGCAGATATTCAAACTGCTGAGAAAGAGTAATAACAATAAAATATTGAAAACCCACAGAAAAAGACGCATAATGTATACTGGAGTAAAATTAAGAACTACAGCTGGCTTCTTTCAGAAGATTTGAAAGTCAATGGGCTATAAAAAACAAATTTCTTCTGTATAGCACAGGGCACTGCATTCAGTATCTTGCAATAACCCTTAATGAAAAAGAATATGAAGAGAAACAAAATCCATTGATCAAAAAAAACCTGAACTCAAAAAAAAAAAAAAAAAAAAAAAGAGAGAGAGAAAAAGAAAGTCAATGGGCAATAGAGTGACATCTTTAAATTACTGAAAGGAAAGAAAATACTCTGACCACCCAGAATTTCATACCCAGTGAAAAAAATCTTTCAAGATTGAAGGTTAAATAAAATTATTTTCCAGGTAATCAAAAGTTGAAAGAATTTATCACCAATGGATCTGAGCTATAAGAAATGTTAAAAAAAAAAAAAGAACTTCAGGCATAATAAATAATATGATACAGACAGAAACTTGAAAAAAAGATGAAGAGCTCTGAAAATGGTGAAAACAAAGGCAAATATAAATAAATTTTTTCTTATTTCTTATTCATTCTAGAAGATAACTGTCTAAAGCAAATATGGTAATGTATTTTGGAGTGCAATGTATATAAAGGTAAAATGTATAAGAGTAACATCACAAAGGATGGGAGGAAGGAACTGGAAATAAACTATGGTTAGAGTCTTAAGCTCTATATGAAGTAATGTAATATTTAAAGGTAGACTGATAAATTAAATCCTAAGGCAGTGGCTAAAAATAGTAGAAAGAGGTATAAGTAAGAAGCCAAGAGTAGAGGTAAAATGGAATTAAAGAAACTAGTCAATCCAAAACATAGAAATGAAAATTAAGATGCTTTGGGGGAAATGGTGAGAAGTCTGGTAAAGATGCTGACTGTATAGAAAGTATGGGGTGAACACAGTGTTAAGAGAAAAGGTTGATAACAAGGCATATAAGAGTTTGATTATGAACAATGTTATAAACTAGTCTAGATCAGTGATTTGAATATTTAGTAAAATAAAGTTTTTTCATCAACTTTAATAAAACAAGTTTCACCAGAGTTGATTTTGTGTTGCTTCTTTGCAGATACAATTTCTTTAAATAATACATGTGGCTTATGATAGGTTTGTGAGTTTTGCAAGGATTCCTGAATGTCATTCTCTTAAGAAGGCAAGTTAATTAATTTCAGGCTTTGGAAGGAAGAGTGGCTTAAACATAATTATGATGGTTGTTTTCAAATAGGAATCCAGTCCTTCATTACATGTAGGGGTTATCTGTTGCTTTACCTTGTGTGTGTTCCTCCGATGCCTCTTTCTTGTTATGCATCACAATATTCAAAGCCAAGTGGTTTGGGTGAGATGGCTATAACTCTGAGCTTCAGGGACAGTTTCTGAAGGGCATAGGCCAGTCAGCGCATCCCACCCCCGTGGTCACAGTGATTGGCTCTGCAATGTGCATATAATCCTAGTCAGACCAATTAAGAGAAGACCACATTCTGGGATTTTGTTTGTTATCCAGTGAGCAGATTCATTTCATGTAAACATGGAAGTTTCTGGCACTAGTAGGGGAAAATGTGTTTGAAAAATGAACATCAGTTCTGAGGTTAAAAGAATTGAAAAATGGTGAGAGGTAGTTTGGGATCGCATTGAGATGTGGGTAGAAACTCTCCTGCAGGTTGATCAGTTAACAACCAAATAGACCCCCTTTTAAAATTTAACCAGATTAGGTGTGGATTTGTAACTGAAAGCATCCTGTGTGTGGAGCTAGCAATTTCAGTTAATTAGATCTTACTTCATTCTGGCTTCTTTCCCTTGTTCAAAATCCTTACAGATTTTTTTCCTCCCTTCACTCTTCTTGGACATCATTTCTCGCCTCCTTTTGGATAAAAGGTCAGTGGTCTCCCCATTTTCTCCCAGGTATCACTTATTCCAATTGACATTTACACTTGAGTAAACTTAAACTTCTCTGACCTTTTTTAAAAGCCGATTTTAAAGAGATATTTCCTCTGTTTTAAAACAGTGCATTATCGTTGCTTTTCTTTGTAAAAAGCCACAATTCACTCTTTCCAGATTTCTTGGATACTTTGTCTACCCATGCAGATATTCTTCTTCTTCTTTAAAATGGGGGGTCTGCTCATTTTTTTCTTCCCTCTGCAGTGTGGGATGCAGGTGTTTTGTAGATACATGGGAACCACTTAACAGTAAGTTTCAAAAATATTTAGTCATTTCCACACACCATTCTTAGTCATGTGAAATAAATATGGGAATAAATCAGCCCTGAAATATACCATCTAGTGTTGAAAATGAAAAACAACAGATGTAGGTATTTGAGTGGGAGAAAATACTGCTAGATACAAGACTGAAGTCTGGCCTTGCTCAAATACTCAATTCAGTTTGAGGAAGATGTGCTTAGCCCTTCTCCTGGCTACATTTTGGTAATCCATCTGCAAAAGATGAATAAGGTGTAGATTCAGGGTTCCCCTGTCAGGGTTGATCCCAAGAACATTTTCAGTCAATCTGTCTGTAAGTGATTCCAAATTCCTCTTTCCATTTGGGGATGGTGCTTCTCACTTGACTTCTTGTTCGTTGTTCAGCTCCATCGAGCCCTTCCTTTGGCCCCCTCTCTTTCAACGGCATCTTGGGTTGTATCTCCTTCAGGTGTAGTGCCTTTATGAATTCTCTGGGAACCTTCAGCTCATGAGTGGTAGAGCTGAGGTCCTCACTGAGGTTTGTCTGAGTCCAGAGCCCACATGCTAACTGTGTCTGAACACTTCCTTCACTCACCCTAAGGGTGCTGGGCTGGTAAGGTGAACACCTCTGAATGAATATACTAAACATTTTATAATGGGATAAATACATAAGACATAGGCCAATCTCACTTGGATTGATTTCGTGCTGCTGTAATAGTTCACTGGGGAACTGTTGGTGGGGTGCCCTGGTACTCCTATAATCACAATCTGCTGGGGCCAACTCCTCCCGGGATGTTTTTGTTCATAAAAACTCATTGCGTACTATAAAGTCTTCCCTTGTGTTTTGTCTAATGTTTTAAAAGTCTTTTCCCTAAAGTTATTTGCCATTATTTATAAGTTCTGTTGGTCCCAGATACTATAAATATATATATATTTCATGTATTCAGAGGTATTACTAACAATATGAAGGTTTAACATCCAGGCTTTTCACACTGAGATTCTTCTAAAGAGTTACAGCCATCAGGACCCGAAGCACAGTAGAACTCTAAGAGCCATCCGTGTTTATTTATTTGGTTATTGAAATTGAAGTATAGTTGATTTACAGTGTTGTGTTAGTTTCTGGTGTACAGCATAGTGCTTCAATTATACACATATAAATTCTTTTTCATCATAGATTATTACAACTTACTGAATATAGTTCCCTTTGCTATATAGTAGGACCTTGTGGTTTATCTTTTCTGTATATAGTAGTTTGTGTCTGCTAATTCCAAAACTTCTAATTCCTCTCTCCCCACCCCTTTCCCCTTTGGTAACTATAGTGGGTTTTCTGTGTCTGTGAGTCTAGGAGCCATCTGTGGAAAGGGGACATCTCATCCAGCAGTTTTTCAGTCTTCTGACTCTTTCTGGGGCATGAACGTTGGGCTAGTGGCAGGCTGCTTGTTGTTCTTGGACCAGAGGAAACTTTGAAACCACGTCAGTTCCCATACCGTGAGTCCTTTGGTGGGCTGGAGGGCTGATTCTCATCAGAAAAGCCCCACTTGGCTGGCTTGGCATGGGACAGTTTTTCCTGTGGATACTTTCCTCCCAGAAAGATGGGGACTCATGCAGACAAGTCAGCTCTTACTTGGGGTATGTGCAGAGATGGGACATCAACCCACAGTTCACCAAAAGTCAATTCACAAAGGCTTAGATTTCAACTTTTGTGATATTGTAAATCTTCGTTTGTCTTAGAAATCCTCCTTCTAGACATTCACTTGATCTGACTTAAAATCCTTGGCTGTCTTTTCAAAGGTGACCTTTGAAAATTGTGGCCTGAGTTAGGGTTTTCAAGGGCATTGCTAAGCAATGTTTTGTTAATATTTCACCAAGTTCTGGTTTGTGCTAAAAGCTAAATTATCTAATTTAAGTTATCTCATGAGTCGAGTGTATAAAAGGACACCAATCAGGGAAACAAGTGATAAAAAGAGTCAGGTTTATCTGGAGGATGTTTTAAAAATTATTTTATCCCACAGCCAGTTAAAGTGAGAGAGAATGTCTTCATAATGTTACCTTCATTAAAACAAACCATAAGAGAGGAGCAGTATTGCTGATGTAATTTCATGACATGCTACTCTGACTTAAGGAGCCAAATGCATTCCTCATAGTAATGATTATTTTGCTTGCTTTCGTGGAAGAAAGATTTTTGGGTATTCTCCAGCTCTCTGGGGACTCACTTATAAAGTGAAGTATTTTACACGTTAGGTAAACCATAAACCTTGCTGAGCTTCTTGCAATTAGAAGCATTTAAATGTGCATCACTCTCGTTTTCTTGGGACTCACATTTGAGAAAAGTCACCCATCAGTTATTAAGTAACTTCTAGATGCCTGGCTCCACCATCAAACAGAGAGCAATAACATGGCTACTTCTGGCTAATGGTGACAGATTGGTTTTAAGGAAACACAGAATTTTAAAGCAGTTGTCCTCATGAGTCCTACTAGATGAATTTGACTCAACAGATAGTTTACAAAAACAATTCAAGCACTAACACATTTGTGCATTTTCTGGATATGAGTTTGAGAAGCAGATACCTTTCATAATCGACATCTGCCAATTTTAATTTCTCCCAGTGGAGAAAGGACGTAAATATGAACCCAGTCGCAAGCTCACGGAGGGCAGGGATCTGTAGGTTGTCACTTGGTACCCTTAGCACCTAACATGCTCTCATCTATTTAACAACTCTGTCTTTACTGAGCACCTAATATGTGCCAGGCACTGTTCTAGGTGCTGAGGATATAGCAGTGAACAAAACAAGAAGATCTCTGCTCAGATGAAGCTAATATTGTTGGGGGGAGTATAAGGTTAAATGCTGAGAATCTGCTATGTCATGTATGAAGAAAAACAAGGGGGAGAGTAAAGGGAGAGTGAGGGGAGGTTGTGAACACGTGTGCTGTTTTTTGTAGAAGGCATCTCTGCCACGGTGGCATTTGAACAGAGACTGAAGGAATCTGTGGAAAGCAGCTGTGTAGTGATCTGGAAGAGCATTCCTGGCAGAGGGAGCAGCTGATGCAAAGCCCTGAGATAGGGATGTGCTTGGTTTGTATAAATGACAGCAGAAAGTCAAGAGGGGCTGAGTGACATGAGGAAAGGGTGGAGTCCTAGGACAGATGTTCACAGGTAGTGAGGGAGCGGGAAAAGCCTCCAAGGTTAGGCCTGTGGACTTGATTCTGAGTGTGATGGCAGTCTTTGGGGTGAGGCACTGAACAGGGGAGGGAGGTGAGCTGCTTCCTGCTGCTTTCTGGTTGCTGTGTGCAGGGCAAGAATGGAAACAGGGAAAGCTGTTAGCAGGCTCTTGCAGTAGTTCTGGAGAGAAATGATGGTGGCTGGCTGGGGAAGGTGGTGTTCACCCCTTACCAGAGAGCCTTACATGCAAGAGGTGCTCCATAAATGTTTATAGTTTTCATCCCCCTGGATCCCCATCTCCCTCCCGCTTTCTAATATCTGTAAAAACTTGCTGTGTTAAAGCAAATGTATTTACTTCCACTCATTTTCTTTTTAGAATAATTTTTAAGTGTATAGTTTTTTTTTCAGACCACAGAAAGGGGGATGTTTTCTTAGAGGCTCTGAATGTTACAACAAGAGTGATACCTTAAGAGGAGTTTTTAAATTAAAAATATTACAGCTTTTTAATTTTTATTTTTTAATTGAGTTTTTGTCTAATATTGAGTTATGGGACCTCTTTATGTTATTTCTCAGTGCGGATTTAATTTGCATTCTTTTTTTTTTTTTTTTTTGGAGGAAGAAGTAATTAGGTTTTCACTTATTTATTTTAATGGAGGTACTGGGGACTGAATCCAGGGCCTCGTGCATGCTAATCATGCACTCTACCACTCAGCTATACCCTCCCTCTAAATATTACACCTTTATATTCTGCTAATATATCTGTCATGTCTGCTGTTTGAAAGAGATCTTCTATGTCCTCTTCTCCAGTGTTTTTAAATAAGAAAGTTTTTAAATCACTGCATTTCCCTAAGCTCTGCTCAAAGCTTTTCAGCAAGTTATCTTTCCTGTTAGACCGGTCTTTCTCCATCTGGCAAAACCTGACCCTTTCCTGCCTCTGTTTTCAGTGGAGCACAAACTGAGATGGTTTTTCACCAAAGGCACTTTTTTTGGTTCCGTCAGCATCATTAATAACATCAGTTCAGCTCTGGAAACAGTTTGGGAAGTTAACCAATGATTTGCTTTCTCCCTCATTTTGTGGTTGTCTGGCTACAGTAAAAGCAAAATGTCTGGAGGGTGACAGAGGTCTTTTTTTTTTTTAAACACCTTTATTGTGGTATGGTTCCTGTACAGTAAATGACACATATTTCAGATGTACACTTTGATGAATTTTGATAGATGTGTACCCCAGTGGAACCACCACCACAATCGAGACAGCTAACATTGCCATCACTCGCCAAGAGGTGCAATTTTCGAATTCCCAATTTATCCCTTCCCACCCCTTTTACTCCTGGTAACTATATATTTGTTCTCCATGTCTGTGAGTCTGTTTCTTTTTTGTAGACAGGTTCATTTGAGACAGAGATCTTTTTAATGGGGCAGCTGACAACTTGGAAGTATGGGTAACAGAGTGACACGAGTATGGGTGGTAGGATTTTGAGGAATGTTTCTGCACTGATCTCAGTTGCAGTGGAGTTGCATCACATAGGCATTTGACTTCGGGAGGTGGTTCTCCAAATTAAGTGTACACAGGCTCACTTGGAGGGCTGGTTAAACCAAGAATTGCTGGGTTCTACCTTTTCAGATTCAGTCAATCTGGGGTAGGGCCTGAGAATTTGCATTTTTAGCAAGTTTCCAGGTGATGCTGATGCAAGGGATCAGGCTTTGAGAAACACTGAGCTAGGAGAATTCAAGACTGAGAGGGAGAGAGAGAGAGCTTAAATGGGGTGGGCAACTCAGCATGCCATCGTGAGTGAGTGTGAGGTGTGAGATGATCTCTTCAGAGCAGAGCCAGAGGACTCTCAAAGAACTAGAAGCCATGGTGGTTGTCTTTGAAAACCTTGTAACCTAATTAATGTTGCACCAAAAAAAAAAAAAAAAAAAAAAAAAAGCCACTTATTCTGAAATAAATGCCTGCCAGATAATAGAGGATGAATTGAGTAAGATCCCAGTGGCAGGAGGGGAGCTGGAGGGAAATGTGTGTGGATCAGAGGACCGGCTAGGGAGTTAGGCTGGCTAGAGGGAAAAGCACAGTTTGGGGAGACAAAAGGAATGAGTTCTGGGCCCTGCCCGAATGGAGAGGAAGTCTAACAAGGGCTTGGACCCTGGCGAATGTAGGTCGGAGGCTCAGTCATATCTAATGGGAGACAAAAAAGCTTCCTTCAGGAAAGAGTGTGAAGATGAAGATGTGCCTCAGCACTTGATCAATGAGATGTGCACGTGCATCTCAGGTGTCTTTTTCTGTTAAAACAGGCATTATCTTATGAACAGGAACCAGGCTGTAAATGCTTAGTAGGTGATGTAGTGAAGCTTTTGAATGCTAAGGAAGAAGCATCTTTTATGAAAGCTAAAGGGAAGGGTGAAAATATTAACTTTCTATAAAAAAGCTACAGCACCCGACGGAAGCGGGTGTGCTGAATGCTTTAATCTTTATTTATTTACTTTTGGTCTCAAGTATCGTGATTTGGAAAGCTGACTTTTACACCAGGCAAAAGAGTGGTTAAGAATTCTACTCAGGCTCTACCAATATATATATTCACTGTTGTAAAGTACATTAAAATCAGGAGGACATTTGTCAAACTTCTGTGTAGCTCCTAGAATTTTTGAAGGTACTAAGAATTTGATAATAGGCATTTTGGCCCAGCAGTTAATACTCTAAACATAAATAGCCTCTCAAATTATTTTAGGGCAATAACTATGTAAAGGATGTGAAATGAGAGGTTTAATAAAAATGATAAACGTTTCAATAATATGTTAACAGATGTGATCAGCATCTTTTAAGCACTTGCTCTGTGCCAGGCACTATGTGTATGTGTGTGTGTGTTTGTATATGTGTGTGCACTAGTGCATTTATATTTCTCTGTGTGTGTGTTAAAACACTCACACACACCAAAAAAAAAACCTTTAAAAAATAACTTTATTCAGGTATAATTACATATAATATTTACTCATGGCGAACATACAATTTAGTGATTTTAGTAAATGTGTAGATTTGTGCCACCATCATCACAAGCCAGTTTTAGAACATGTCCATCATCCCAGATGCTTCCTGTGCACATTTACAGTCAATGTCACTCCCACGCGGAGCCCTAGGCTGCCTTACTCTTTGTCTCTATGGATTTCCCTTTTTTGGACATTGTATATAAATGGAATCAGACAATATGTGGTCTTCTGAGTCTGACTTCTTTCACTTAGCATAATGCTTTTGAGATTCCTCAATGAAGTACCATGTGTCAGTAGTTTATTTTTATCACTGAATAGTATTCTGTGGTGAGAATATGCAACATTTTGTTTGTCCTTCCACCAGCTGAAGGGCATTTGGATTGTTTCCAGTCCTGGATTATTATGAATACTGCTGCTTGTGACTATTTGCTTACAGGTCTTGGCATACACAAAAAATTTTAATCATTCCAGTTACTTTATGGCTTAGAGCCATTGTAATTTTTTTTTCTCCAGATGATGAAACTGAGGCTCAAAAAATTGTGAAACATAATACCTGAAACCGTAAAACTCCTAGAAGAAAACCCAGGCAGTATGCTCTTTGACATCAGTCCTAGCAATATTTTTTTGGCTCTCTCTGTTTAGGCGAGGGAAACAAAAGTAAAAATAAACAAATGGGACTATATCAAACTAAAAATGTTTTGCGCAGGGAAGGAAACCATCAACAAAATGTAAAGGCAACCTACTGAATGAAAGAAGATATTTGCAAATGATATGTCTGATAAGGGGTTAATATCTAGACTATATCAAGAACTCACACAACTTAATAGCAAAAAATCCAAACAATCTGATTTTAAAAATGGGCAGAGAATTTGAATAGACGTTTTTCCAAGGAAGACAAAGAGATGGCCAACAGGCACATGAAAATATGCTCAACATCACTAATCGTCAGGGAAATGCAAATAAAAACCACGATGAGGTATCACCTAACACCTCTCAGAATGGCTATCATCAAAAAGAGAACAAATAACAAGTATTGGTGAGGATGTGGAGAAAAGGGAGTCCTCATGCACTGCTGGTGGGAATGTAAGTTGGTGTAGCCAATATGGAAAACAGTATGGAGATTCTTCAAAAAAATTAAAAATAGAACTACCATATGATCCAGCAGTGTCACTTCTGGGTATTTACCTGAAGGAAACAAAAAAACTAATTTGAAAAGATATGTGCACTCCAGTGTTCACTGCAGCATTATTTACAATAACCAAGATATGGAAGCAACCTAAGTGTCCATCAATAGACAAATGGATAAAGAAGATGTGATAAATATGGAATACTACTCACCCTTAAAAAAAGAATGAAATCTTGTCATTTGCAACACCATGGATGGACCTAGAGGGTATTATGCTTAGTGAAATAAGACAAACAGGGAAAGACAAGTAGCATATGATTTCACTTAAATGTGGAAATTGAAAAACAAAACAAATGGATAAACAAAACAAAACAGAAACAAACTTATAGATGCAGAGAATAAACTGGTAGTCACTGGAGGCGAGGGAGTGGGAGTGGGGAAAATAGGTGAAGGGGATTAAGAGGTACAAACTTTTAGTTATAAAATAAATAAGTCCCAAGAGTGTCATGTACAGCATAGGGAATATAGACAATAATATTGCAGTAGCTTTGTATGGTGACAGATGGTTACTAGACTTACTGTGGTGGTCAATTCATAATGTGTATAAGTATTGAATCCCTATGTTGTACACCAGAAACTAATATCATATTGTCTCTCAACTGTACTTCAGTAAAAATAAAAAAAAGAAAAAAATTATGAAAGTTGCCCAAGATGATAAATGCAACAGGGCTCCTATTTTGAAAAACTGTTGAATGGACTTCTTCTTTCGCTCTTCCATGTAGTGCACTGAGTCCTCAGTTAGCTCCGAGTCATTTGTCTACTTCAGGTGGGAGGGGGAGGTAGCAGGAACATTGTAGCAGAGATGCAAAGATAATGAGTTAATCAGCCTCTGACATTCAATATAAAATTTAGGGTTAAGATAGTAAGATTAAAAGCCAGATTTTTGAAGAGGGAGTGTAAGGAGAGGAAAAGGGAGGAGGGCAGGACATTTATGTACTTTCTGTTATTTTTAGTGTGTCGGGGGGACACTTGGATCATCTTCTCTTCCATCTTGTGAAGGAGAAACCTCTTCCACGTGTTGGCGAGGCTCTTTGGCATCCTGCCCTAGGAGGATACAGCCAGGTCTGATGAGGAAGGTAGGGATCTACTCCTCTGGCCGGGGCTTGTGTGGGGAGAGGTGGCAGGGGTGACAGGGCTGGGCATGTGGGCCCACATCTCCCCTCGTGGACTTTGGGTGAAGTGAGCAGGGGTGGTGTGGTTAGTTGAGGAGTGACGAGGTCATGGGCTTTGGAGGCACGTTTGGGGCTCTGGGTAGAACATACCTCCAGTCCTCCCTGCTCCAAACTGGGGGACGGCTGCATCAAGGGAATAGCTTGGTAACCCAGCATGATTTGGTGGAGAGAATGCCAACGTCTGGCTTTTCTAAGTTGGCTTTGGTGTCCTTGTGGTGCAGAGGGGACCCTGGCATTCTAGCACACTCCTCAGGGTGGACCCTGCTGTAGATGTTCTGAGGGACATCAGCTCTGCTCTACGGCGAATATGCAGGGACATTCTCTGGGTGTTGGATGGAAGATGAGAGTGAGACTCAGCAGGGTTAGTAAGAGCTGGGGTGAGAATCAAGTCAGCTAGAGAACCTCTCTAGGCCATCATCAGAGAGAGAGACCTTATTGTGGGGTGTGACAGGCACAGATTTCAGCAGCAGCAGAACCCTCAGGGAACAGAACAACTACAAGTGTCCAACAGGCTGGCTCACGCTCAAAGGCCAACTTGAAAGCAGGTGTCCTCTTGCCCCAGGGCAGGGACTAGAGTGAGGCCAGCAAGGTGCCTAGGTCCTCAAACACAAGGGGCCACTTACTTCTGCATGTGAAGTTTACATCAGTCCACCTCCCATATTCCCAGTCAGCATCCTGGAGAGGAGCAGAGGAGGAGGGGAAATCTGCGACAGAACATTGATATATAAAGCGAGTGAGCCTTTCCGGAGGAATTTTAAATTCTTGTGTCAGTCTCGGTTTGCTGGGGAGACTCTGCTGAGGTTCTGTTGTTTGTTTGCTTCCTGCTGGGTGAAGGAGCTGGGCTGTCAGGGAGATGGATAAAGAAGTACCACTACCTCGGAATGTGGATTTGTGACCTAGTTACATATCACTACTGAGCTGGGATTTGAAATGAAACTTTGCCAGACACCAGAGCCCACTCTTTGGAGATCGTAATAACAGTAATAGCTAACATGCTCCAAGAGCTCAGTATATACTGGGCACTGTTCTAGATGCTTTATGTGTATAAATCTATTGAATTGTCACAATCCCCTGTGTGGTATTAAGCGCTATCCTCATGTTACCGAGGAAGACATTGAGACACAGAGAGGTACAGTAACTTTCCCAAGGTCACACAGCACATGAGTGGGGGTGAGCCAGGTCCTCTGGGGGTGGAGCCCATGCTCAGAACCACTTCATCAAGAACGCTGTTGACTTGGATGATGATATCATTTTATGTTGTATAGCACTTCACCCCTTTCTAAGAACTTTCACAACATGGTCTTATTTTATCCTCGTGACAGATTTAGTGGTTAAATGGGACAAAAGGCAAAACAGCATTTTCCTGTGAGGGAATCAAGATGCCAGGAGCAGATAAAGAATGGCATGGGGCCTTGAATGCCACGCCTGCTCTGACAAGAGCATAGGGTTGTGGAGGGAGGTAGGGAGGCATCATGGAGGTCACTGAATGTCTTGTCAAGGCGTTTGGTCGAAAGAGTTAAATACAGATCAATTAGGGACTGAACAGAGAAGGTACAGAAGACATGCTTGAAGTTGACAATGTGTTTAATAATTCTTTCTCAATAGGATTCTGTCCAGATCTTTAAAAAGAGAAAATAAAAAGCTACTGAACATGTCAGCCTTCTGTTAAGTCCCATCACCATGTTCTTACCATTAATTCTTGTTAAAAATTGGCTGAACCTAAGGAAAATGCCAGTTTTGCTAATTGCTAAAGATATTTAAGGAATAATTTCCATCTTACAGTGTTAAATGAAGCAAATAAATAGCAACAGAGAGTTGATTAATGACCAAAGCAAACTCAAGGTAATCAATCACAAAGTCATTTATTCCAAAGCATTCAATAGAGAAGTGTTTGCTAAAATGTGGCATGGGAGATGGTTTTAGGGTATATCCCAAATGAACACTTTTGTAACAGTTCTATGTTGTACACCTGAAACTTATGTAATGTTGTATGTCAACTATACCTCAAAAAAAGTCAAGTGGATTTAAAGACACATTTAAAAAATTTTTTTAATTTTAATTTTTTATTTTTTAGTTGAAGTATAGTCAGTTTACAGTGTGTCAGTTTCTGGTGTACAACATCATGTTTCAGTCATATATATATATAAATATTCTTTTTCATTATAGGTTACTATAAGATACTGAATATAGCTCCCCATGCTATACAGTATAAAATTGTTGTTTATCTATTTTGTATATAGTGGTTAGTATTTGCAAATCCTGAATTCCCAGTTTATCCCTCTCCACCCACTTCCTCCCCTGGTAGCTATACATTTGTTTTCTATGTCTCTGAGTCTGTTTCTGTTTTTTAAATAAGTTTACTTGTGTTCTTTTTTTTCAGATTCCACATATAAATGATATAATATAGTATTTTTCTTTCTCTTTCTGGCTTACTTCACTTAGAATGATGTTCTCCAGGTCCATCTATGTTGCTGCAAATGGCATTATTTTATTCTTTTTATGGCTGAGTAGTATTCCATTGTGTAAATATACCACAACTTCTTTATCCAGTCATCTGTTGATGGTAATTTAGGTTTTTTCCATGTCTTGGCTATTGTAAATAGTGCTGCTGTGAACACTGGGGTACGTGTGTCTTTTACAATTATATTTTCCTCCAGATATATGCCCAGGAGTGGGATTGCTGGATCATATGTTAAGTCTATTTTTAGTTTTTTGAGGAATCTCCATCCTGTTTTCCATAATGGCTGCACCAAACTACATTCCCACCAACAGCATAGGAGGGTTCCCTTTTCTTCACACCCTCTCCAGCATTTTTTGTTTGTGGACTTTTGAATGATGGCCATTCTGACTGGTGTGAGGTGATACCTTATATTTTTGATTTGCATTTCTCTGAAAATTAGTGATACTGGGTACTTTTTCAGGTGTCTGTTGGCCATTTGTATATCTTCATTAAAGAATTGCTTGTTTAGGTCTTCTGCCCATTTTTGGATTGGGCTGTTTCTTTTGTTGTTGTTGTTGTTAAGTTGTATGAACTGTTTATACATTCTGCAAATTAAGCCCTTGTCAGTTGCATCATTTGCAGATATTTTCTCCCATTCCATAGGTTGTCTTTCTGTTAAAGAAAATATTAAATAATACCACAGATGGTATATGAATATGGGAAAATCACAAATAGCTAAGGTTTGGAGAACACTATATTAATGGAACAGAGACTAACTAGGTATGTAACAAATCAAAAGTGAAGATAACAAGATATTTTACTCCCTTCCTATCCTACTCTCAACTTTTATTCAGAATTTACTGTATATCATGCACTGTGCCAAACACTCTACTTGTGTTAGCTGCTTTTATCTTACAGTAGTTGTCACCCAAGAATCATTCTCTTATTCCTAAACAGCAGAACTGTGATTTTGTTGGGGTGGCAATAACTCCCAGCTGAAAGACTACACTCCCAGGTTGCTTTGCTTCCAGGAGTGTCATGTGACTGTTCTGACAGATGAGCTGTAAGTGGGAGAGCTGTGAAAAACTTTTAAGACTGGCTTCTTAAATAGAGCTCATTCATATGGAAGAAGCACCCACTTGTCCTTCCCTTTTCCTCCTTCTTGCTCCCTGAATTGCCTTTGTAATGGCCGGCACTCCAGCAGCCATCTAGGAACATGAGATGAGTTTGAGGATGCAAGCCAAATGTTAGGATGATGAAGCAGAAAGAGAAGAAGCAAGAGGCACTGATGACCATAGAGCTATACCTTCTCTTGATTGACTGACTTCAGCTCTCTTTTACCTGAGATAGAAATAAACTTCTATCTTTAAAACTTTCATTGTTTGAGGTCTTTGGTTAAAACAGCCAAACTGTTTTTTTTTTAACTTGACTTACAATTGATTTGCAGTATTACATGAGTTTCAGTGATTCAACACAGTGATTAAATATTTCTATAGATTCTACTCCACTTAATGTTACTATAAAACATTGATTATATTCCCTGAGCTGTACAATATATCCTTGTAGCTTGTTTATTTTGTACATAGTAGTTTGTGCCTCTTAGTCTCATACCTCTGGCTTGCCCCTCTCGCCTTCCCTTTCTCCTCTGGTAACCACTAGTTTGTTCTCTGTATCTGTGAATCTGTTTCTGTTTTGTTATATTCATTTGTTTGTTTTATTTTTTAGATTCCACATGTCAGTGATAACGTACAGTATTTAGCTTTGTCTGACTTATTTCACTAAGCATAATACCTTCCAGATCCATCCATGTTGTTGCAAATAGAGGAATTTCATTCTTTTTTACAGCTGAGGAGTATTCTAGTGTGTGTGTGTGTGTGTGTGTGTGTGTGTGTGTGTGTGTATACATCTTCTTTATCCATTCATCTTTTGATGGTCATTTATGTTTCTTTCCTATCTTGGCTATTGAAAATAAGGCTGCTGTGAACATTGGGGTCCGTGTATCTTTTTGAATCAGTGTTTTCATTTTCTTTGGATATATACCTAGGAGTGAAATTAAAACAACCGAACTTAGAGAAGACCAAATACTTGGAGTGCTTTTGGATATCGGTAACAGTAAACAAAACTCAGGGAAGCTTGAATATAGGGGTTTATTTTTCTCACATAAACTAGCTTCAGGTATTATATCCATAGCATAGCAGGCAAGAAGGAGATGGAATGTCTAAGTTCTGCTCTTCACAAGGTGCTGTTTTTATCTGGGCAGGGAAGTCCTGTGCAGCAGAGTTCCCCTAACATCCCATTATACAGAACTGCATCTCCTAGATCTGGAGTGGGATCTACCCTTATGAGATCAAAGGATCTGTGTTCACTGAAATATATTGGGTTCTGTTACTATGAAAGAAGGAAGTAGGGAGAGGCTGTGGACATGCCGTGGACAGTGAAGAAACCAAGACTTAGAGATGAGGTGATAAGCTAGTATCACAGCCAGCAGGTAGAAAAACTAGGTTTTGAATGAAGCTCGAATGCTCAAACCTGGGGTCTGAACCACTTTGATAAACTGCTCTCTGAAAGGCCTTAAACATCTTGGCTTACACGTCTTCAAGTTTCTTCTTAGACTCTGTTAAGGATTTTATATAGGAAGTCCTAAATGGTAAGTAGAACTGGAGAGTCTTGGAAGATTTTTTCTAAATTAAGCTTCTAGAGCAGCTGTGTCTAAAAGAAGTTTTGAAATGATGGACATGTTCTATGCTACACTGTCTAACATGGTAGCCACTATCCATTGCGCTTGAGGACCTGAGATACAGCAATATAATAGTGAATAAGGAGCTGAATTAAAAATCTTAATTAGGGGGAGAGTATAGATCAATTGGTGGAGTGTGTGCTTAGCATGCATGAGGTCCTGGGTTCAATACCCAGTACCTCCATTAAAAAACAAATAAACATAAAAAAACTTAATTAATTTCAGTTAATTTAAATGAAAACAGCTACCTGTAGCTAGTTGCTACTGTAGAGAACAGCATTGTTACAGACCTCAAAATATTGGTTCTCAGATTACCCCCAAATACTAAGAATCAATAAAATTCCACTCCTGCCCCCCACAGACAGATCAATTTGCTTTTAAGAAGTAGTGGCCCATTGTTGCTTCCCATGAAGTGGTGTTAAAGGCCAGCGCAAGTTCAGTGTAGACATAATCATGTTATAAACACTAGTGCAGAGGATAGACTTGTGAAAAATACTGATTTGTGGAGCTCCCACGTTACTTTATAGCAAGTCAGGCCTTGCTTTTCTGAAGTTACGGAAGGCAGCTCTTTGGCCCAACATAAGAAGAAAGCTAGTGTCAGCAGAGTGGGCCTGCAGGGGGCACAGGTTAGCGGGGGACGCGGTGAACCTCCCACTAGTTCTGCTGCAGGACGGGTGGTACTTCTTTAGTTGCAGAAGCCTGTCATGACTTTCCCCTGAGTCAGCAGTAAGTTCAGATCTTTAGTTTCCAGGACACAGTTCGTTTAAATGCTTTGTCCCAATATGTGTCTGAAGAGATGAAGGTATTTTAGGATGTGTCCATCTTGTAGCAACCGGGGGTGAACTATACCACGAGAAAGTAGGACATTTTGTCTTTCATGTCTGTTGACTTGGTTCCGGAGGAAGAATGCTTCTATCTAGGTAATTTGGTGTCTTCATGTTAGCTGGCTGATTGGCAAACCTCCGTCAGAGAACTGAAACAAAGCTCTTTTAGTTATTGCCCATGTCCCACATCCATTCCCTTGCAGTGACACCACTAAGAAGAGACTGATGATTGCAAAGGCTGTTGGGATATTGTCTCCTTCTTGACACTTTCTGCTGGGGAGAAGAGAAAACTGAGAGTCTGTCTTGGGAACCGCTGCTCTCAGTCTTCAGGAGGGTTTTCTAAGACTTCTGTATAGCTTGACTTCTAAAGTTGGTATTTGGAAAGTCCTAGACAAGTTCTAACTGGCTGAATTGTAATCTTTTGAATATTGTTCCATACCCCTAGGGTTCGTGGCATGGATATTCTGATAGCATCTTTGTTTCTTGGTTTTGCTGTACCAGTTCTTCCCCATGTAAATGTGTAAATGTCTCACTGAGGACATGATTGGCTGAAGGTACTTGGAGATTCTCGGTGTGCCATGATGAATTCGAGAAGAAATCAGGAGTGGGACCTACCAGATGAGGCTTGGCTTGCGGTCTTGCCTTCTGAGTACAGTCACATCTTATCTCTTTGGTCAGCACTTTGGCACTATGACCATCTGCTCCAGTTCTGCGTCCTTCCCGTGCGTTCCTCCCAGCCCAACAGGTGCCAGGCACCATCTGCACAGCTCCTCAGGAGCCATGTGGAAAGATCAGGGGCTCGATTTCTGCAGGGTCTCAACATAAAAGCTCTCAATTAATCACAAGGTGCACGTCTCTCTTTGGAGTCAGGTCCTAACGCTCTATTCTTAATCACTTTGGAAGTGATTTGGAAGTCTCAGATAACGACAATAAATTCCATCAGCTTTTCGTCTCCCATAATCCCAGAAACTCCTCCATTTGGGTGCGAACGTATCGCTCAGAGCAAAGAAGGCAAAGGCATGAATGCAAATTGAGCTCAGCTCTCACTGGCAAATGTAGTCATTTTTTTTTTTAAAGGGCTATTGAGTTATGTATGCTGACACCTGGTTTTATCATTTTGACAAAACCCCTCATACAATATATGAGACCTTAGATGACAAACAGTGTAGTGCGGGAGTTATCCATGATGTCTGTGCTTGAAAATAATGATTATTCAGTAAAATCCAAAAACTAAAGTTGTAAAACTTTCTTTGCCCTCTACCTTAAAATTAAAAAACAGATGGCCGCCTGTAGCCATATATTTCTTGTTGTTGCAAGTACATGCAGCCACATGAGCTTATTTTATGCTAAAAGGCCTCCATCTGCTAGATGTCATCTTTTCGCACCTGTGGAAAAAATGAATAACATAAGAAGGACTGCTCGCTTCTGACCTTGACTCTCAGACAGATTACGTAGCTAAGATAGTTTCCTTTTTCCCTTGACAGGCTTTAATTCCAAAATGATAGCACTGTAGTCTTTTGAAAGTTTCATCCTTTTACTTAAATGGGGACAAATTTGGCTTCATAATATTCCTGGCTGACATATGTTTTGCTGTGACACAGGGAGAGGATTTTCCTTTAATGAGCAATACACTGTGTCCCTTCACAGCGTCTTTTCTTGTAAAAATGCTCAAGCATCCTTGGCCTCTCTGGTCTTTTTGCCAAGTGCAAATGAGAAATCATTATAAGTGAAAGTGGTCTGAAAAAAACCCTCACTGTGTCATGGGTCTATTTATACATTGGAAGGGAAGTAAGCTGAACCGAATGAGTTGCCATGAATGTGCTAATTCATTTGTGCCCAGTTTTCCTGACCCAGCCCCAAGTGGCTCCCTGCCTCTCTTCCCACCTTCTGTTCACCACCGTCGCCACGTTATTCCCCAGTGGTTGTAGGGGAGTGCTGTTTAAACAGAATTCATTGTCATTCAGGCTTCCTATCATTTCAGGCATGTAGGTTTCACTTTTGCTCAGTTCTTTAGAAAGTCGGAGCTGAAAGAGGGACCTTAGAGGTCCCGCTCCTCATTTGATAAGTTAACAAAAAATAACCTGAGGCCAGAAGAGGGGACTGATAGCCCAAGGCACAGCTAGAACTGGACATGGCTTTTGTTTCTCTGACACACAGACCGGGAGAGTCACTGGAGAAGCAACGCGGGTCTTAAGGTTTGCTCGGAAAACTAGGATGCCTGACTCCAAACAAGAGGAGTTCCATTCACTTCTTTGGTGTTGACCTTGGGCAAAGTAGAATGCTTGACAGTGCTTGTTAGATAGAAGAGTGAAAAACTGAGGAGCATTTAAATATAACTTCAAGATTCATTTATTTTATTTATTTATTTATTGTAGAAGCATGGTCCTAGTCTACTTTTCAGTGTAATCACTTCCTCACGCCACACGTGTATTCTGATGTGATGGACAAGATTTCATCTGTTATAAAGAAAAAACAATATATAGAAAAAGTTAGATGGGAAAGAGAGGAAGAGGAGAAATAATTGTGACCACATATTTGACTTCTGGTTATGCCAGAAGCATGCAGTGTGGTACTGGGAAATTCACTTCGTCTTGCTAGTCCTCACTGTCTCCATCTTTAAACGAGGGGCTTGGTCTGTCTAGATCTGAAAGTGTGGCCCTGGACCAGGATTATTATCATCACCTGGGAACTCATTAGAAGTGCAGATTCTCAGACCTCGCTCAGAGCTACGAATCAGAAGGTCTAGGGGTGGGACCCAGCAATCTGTGGTTTAACAAGCCCTCCAGGTGATTCTTTTCACACTCAAGTTTAAGAACAGCTGTGAACAATCCCATTATAAAAGCGCAGATCTCAGCTGTCAGCGCTAACGCTGCAGAAGCGTCAAAACAGTGATATCTTGTTCCCGAGAGGTCCCTTCTGAATGGTGAGTCTGTGGTTCCAAGTTCTCCTTGGCTTTGTACATTGCTCCTTCCTTTTCTGTATCAATTTCTTGTACTTTTTGCCCATAGAAATGAAATATCAGTTTACCTTTCTGAACGCAAGGGTGCTATGGTAAAAACCTTCCAGCAGTATTATGGACACGGAGCTCTGGTTTTAGACCCAGAAAAGCAAGTGTTTGTGGTTGTGAGTAATCAGCGAGTGAGTATCATTGCTGGAAAATGAATGCTTGTGTTGGCTATCAACTCTTCCTTGTAGTTTTGGGGTGTTTTAATTCTCACTATGATGGGGTAGAATTTCCTGATGGTACAAGCAGGGGCTCTGGCTTCATGCTGCCTGCTTTCAGGTTGAGCTCTTGCAATCTCGGGTGAGTTACTTTCTGCCTCAGTCTTGGTTTCCCTGTCTGTAAATAGGCAAACACAAGTATTTAGTTTACAGAGTGTTGCCAGGATTCAAAATATACAGTTCATGTAAATACGCTTAGCACACTGGATTGTATCCATTAAGCACTCAATAAATATTATATAATAGGAAAACTCGTTAGTCCACTTCTCAGTATTCCATAACTTGCAAATGAGGGTGGTGATGCTAATGTGTAAATGATATGTAAACGTGAAATAAAATGTAAAGTATTTGAAAAATTATCTTGTGCTTGGGAAATATCTTATAATGCAGCAGTGGTCCAGTGGCTAATGATCTCAGGGTAAAGAGTCAGATATGATAATTTTAAAAAGAGAGGGTGAAGAGATTAGCACAGCTAATCCTTTCCGGAGGGTCACCTCTCATTTAACCTCTCATCATCTCACGGTGCCCAATCCTGACCCAGTTGTTTTGGGTCACTACCAGAGTTCACGGAGCCCTAACTAACTGACCTCCCAGATTAGATGGGTCTTCTGTTACGTGCTTAAGCCACCCATTTGTAGCACTTGTTACTCTTGGAATAATTTGTTCACAGTTTGTCTATACGTGGCTGCAAATTCCATGAGGGCAGAAACCATGCTTGTTAAATCTATGTCCTCGTGGTTTAGCCTGGTTCTTGGTTCAAATGCAGTAGTTCAGAGCTTCTCCTCCCTTCCCCCAGTGCCCAACCAGATGCCTTGGCACATACGTGTGTCCTGGTGTGTTACAGTGCCAAGTTACTGATTGCTCAGCCCGTGAGGGAACCCAGGCAGGAACAGAGATTGCCAGGTTTCCAGGGCCAATCTCTTCCCACCTCAGTTTCATCCGTTGACTGCAGTGTGAAAAAAAGATTGACTAGGCGTGTAGTTTTGTTAAAAATGTTGCAAAGTATTGAAGTATTTGTTGGATGGATGGAAGAATAACTATGTAGATGGATGGATAGATGAATGTGCCAGCCCGTGAAAAGTTGTGATCATCTACTGAACAGTGTTAACAGAATCAAAGAAGTGGGTGGCGTCTATCACAGAACAGACCCAAGGGCCACTTACGCAGTCCAGAACAAAGCTGCGTTGTTTGCTTGCTAGGCAAGGAGACACATCCCCCAGGAAAGAAACCTTAGTTTCCCCAAATAGAAAGCAGGAGAGTCAGATCTATCCTGAGAACGAGTTTTGTCTAAGGTAGAAAGTCTGTGCATGTCAATCTCTGTATCAAAAGTGGACCGCAGATTCTCTATTGAGATCATGCTCTTCCTCAGTTTTCACGGACACTGAGAACAGTCCTCAACGGGGTCCAGGAGGTTTAGTGGAGACTGTGGGTCATTAGTGGGCAACACGATACAAGCCATTCCAGGGAAGGGCAGAGTTTTCCTATTATATAATATCAATGTGATATTTACCAGTGTTACTGTGATTTAGCCACCCATTTCAGCAAAGTGGCCAAGTGGTGTTGGTTGAGGGAGGTGATTCTTATTCGTAAATTATTTCTAGTGGAAACAGTGACAACAAATCATTGTTTATTGCTCCATTTGTTGTGTTAAGGAGTCCAAGTTAGGAAGATGAGTTGCAAAGTAATAAGTTGCAGAATAATAAGTAAGTCAAAATTTCAGAAATTGAATAATCAAAACAAAATTGGAATGAAATAAAAGGAAAACAATTTTAAAACTTCTCCTATCCCAGCCTTTTCTACTTTGTATTTGACATTATTTCCTCAAGGCAGAATAGCCTTGAAGGGCCACATATTTCCAGAATGGCTTGCCCCTTGTTTCTGACTATCTTAAGATGTCTCTGCTGTAGTCTGGAGGCTTGAGGGTAGCATGTCTTCTAAGATATATTTTATTATTTAAGGTTTAAAATATGTGTTTCAGGTACCTGTTTGGTGTCGGTATAAATCATACGTCTGACTGAGGCTTATATGGTGGTGATGTAAATTATGAATTAACAAGTGATGAACAGGACCCCAAATATATTACATATGAGATAATGCCTTCCCCTGAGTGAGTTGCCATGGTGATTGGCGGTGGGGGTGGCAGCAATGAGATTTAGAGGACATAGGGATATTATAATATTGAGACTTAGGAAAATTTGTGAAATTGTTCTGACAGTCTTGGTCTACCATGTACCCAGTTAAAAGTCTTAGGATTTCTTGAGTTCAAAGAGTTTCCGTCTCCTCTGTGTTGGCTTAAGGGTTCACAGCTATTGCAGAAAACGGATTCTGGACAGGTTAACAAAAACAACAAAATGTAGTGGATTTAGAATGGAATTGTCAAGCCGGGCATGATCTCTTGTTGCTCGTAAGAGCCAAGTACTGAACTTAAGCATTCATAGTCATTATTCCCCCGTCTCCCATTCTGTGGAAACGTGGTTCTTGCTGGTGGAGCATAACTGAAAAATAATGAAGACAGCTGTCCATCATGTCCTAGTGGCAGGTCAGGAGAGAGGTGAATCTGCAGCATCCAGGTAAAACACTTCTAGGGAGGAACTTAATGGGGGGTGAAGTAGAGTAAATAAAACACGAGTCAGTGAAGGAGCAGCAAGAAAGCACTACTTCTGGGGGAAAAAAATCCCCAAACTCAAATGTGAGAATAAAATGAAAAAGTCTTTCCAGAATGAGAGAAAGCAAAGCAATTCAGAGAAAAAGTGGCAAAGGTGGAATGGAGCCTAAGCTTAATAACTTCTTGTTACTCTCTGACTTGATTCCTCTTGGAGCTCGAAATGCTGTAGAGGATGTGTCCGAAATTGTTAAAATAAAGAAAACGTAGAGGCACGTTGCCTCCTTGGAGTTCTAAGCCACATGTTGAAGGGGGACGAGGGTAAGAATTATTTATAATATTCTGTAAGCCAGTTTGCAAAAGTTGTTCACTTATCCTTGTGCTGTTTTGTTGTCAGTGGCTCCAGGTGAGTGTGGAAGAGAGGGGGGAGGACTGGATAGACAGTGTCTGGACTCCTGTCTGTTTGTGCCATTGTCCCTCCTTTTCTCGATTCCTCATCCTGTCTCCGCGTCTACTGTGAAGGACTGAAATAATATTAGCGCTGACTTGACGCGTCTGTTTTGGTGAACAGTGAGCATGATGGTGAGAATGTATTCCCAAGGAAATGGTGTGTTCTGGACTCTCCCTAGATATCCCCCACCACCTGATTAAAGTGCGGTTTCATCCCCACACCGAGTTTCTGACTGAGTCAACAAGGGTCAGCTGTGTCATCTGCACTTGAAATAAACATGCTGAGCAGTCCTAATGCAGGCAGTCCAGGAACCATACTTGAAGACATACTGGCTTTGGTGTGTGTCTGTGGTGGGTTTGAATCTCAGATCAGCCACCTTCTTGAGATTGGGCAGATGGTTTGGTATCTCTTTGCCTGTTTCCCCTGTGTAAAACAGGGATAATAGTAGTGTCTGCCTCATAGAATTATATTTAATGAGATGATGCAGAAAAGCGTATTTAATCCAGCGTGTGACACAGAGGAAGCCCTCAACAAGTGATAGTTATGCTGTCATTTTTATTGCTCTAGGCAGTCCCTTACTGGAGCACTTTCGACTCTTGGACATAAGGAATAAAGGGAACTTGAATAGCTTAAGCAAAAGGGGAATGCATTGTTCTAGGTAAATGACTAAGATTCTTGACTTGACCAAACTTTAGTTAAGCTCCTTGTCCCTTCTCCTACGTCCATCTGTGCAGTTCCTTGTAAAATCCGGTTTTAGCAAGAACCCTGCCAAGTCAGTTTAGCAAGAATCCCCCAACCTCCATATCTGATTACCTT
Source organism: Camelus ferus (assembly GCF_009834535.1). Classification (NCBI taxonomy): domain Eukaryota; kingdom Metazoa; phylum Chordata; class Mammalia; order Artiodactyla; family Camelidae; genus Camelus; species Camelus ferus. Next base: position 109,700,224 of record NC_045698.1, read on the forward strand.
TGACACCTAATTGGGTTCCTCGTTCTCCATCATCCCCCAGGTGACGTGTGATCACCATGGCCTGTCTTCAGCGAAGATCCTGTTAGATTGATTTCCATATATCCTCTTTACCTCTGATATTTTCTCTTAGTAATTTTCTATCCAGTGACTCCACCCTGTTCCTTGGCCACAAATTCCCACTTGTCCATGATGTTTTCAGAAATGAGGCTGGTTCTATACTGAGGTTTCTTTTCCCTTACTGCAATAGTCCTGAATAAGCTCAGTCTTTACCATTTTAACTACTCTCCAGCTGTTGTTTCTTTGGCATACATAAATCGTGGAAATGGCATGTGTAGAGGTGGCCTTGGTGACAAAATATGGGGACTTGAGTACTGTCAAAACCTCTCATTTCTCCTCTCAGCATCTTCTGTGTATTGTCATCTTCTGTTTCAGATAAGGTTTTTCCCATGCAGGGGGAACCTGCCCTCAGGCTTTTGTTCTCATAGCTTGTAGCCAGAGAAGAATGCAAACTCTCCTATCAATCTAGCCAGAAAAATTGGAGAAAGGGCTGACTGGTTCATCTGAAATCATGTGCCCGTTCCTGTACCGTGATTTGTTGTGCCTGGGTCATGGGTACAACCCCTTACCAGAAGGTGGGAGAGTCATGCTGGGCAGAGACCCTTAGCCATACCAGCTGTTTCTTCTGCTTCTCTGTATCCCTGTTATTGTGCACCTGTGATAAACACACAGCCCAAACCCCAAATGTATCTCATCAGCACTGGGGACACAGTGAGATCCAAAAGGGCATGGCCCGTACCGGCACGCGACTTACAGTCTAGTGCAGAAAGAGACTTTGGGCAGGAAGAGATGAGAGACCATCTTGATTGCTCTAATCCCAGCCCTCCTCCAGTAGCAGTAACTAAGGAAACAGCATAGTAATTCAAAGAGGAACGCGATCTGGAAATGAAGGTAAGTGGAATAAATTACAGATCTCAGAGGCGGTGATAATGCACACAGACCTTGAGATGCTTAGAGTAATGCTGGCTTCTCCCCCTCCCCCCATCACAAGTGGTGAATAAATTATTTCAGGGGAATCAGTGGTCCAGGTGGGTCTGACTCAGCTAATGAGATTCCTTTGCAGATTTTGCTCAGACATCCAAGACTTACATTTCTTATTTCTGATTTTTAAAAAAAATTTTTTTTGTATGTGGGGGTAATTAGATTTATTTATTTATTTATTTTTCCAGTGGAGATACTGGGGATTGAACCCAGGACCTTGTGCATGCTAAGCATGTGCTCTACCACTCAGCTGTACCCTCCCCCCACCTCTTATTTTTGATTTTAAAATGGTACAGATTTACTTGCACTGTTACCAGTGAGTAAATCAGATAAATAGTAATGCCAGCTAACACTCACTGAGCACTTACTGTCATAGGTGCGTTATGTGGATTAATTCATTTAATCCTCTCAACACCTATGTGAGGTAGGTCTCCTTATCTTCTTAACACAGATAAGGAAACAGGCACACAAGGCAAAGGGACTAAAGCATTTATTTGAAGGCAGACCACTTGCAGGGCTCATTGCTAAGTGTGTTCATAATATTAACTTACCGAACCCTCCTAATAACCCTAAGAAGTAGGGAATGTTTTTATTCCCAGTTTAAAGGTGAGGCACAGAGGCTTGGACAAATTAAGAACTTGCTTGAAGTCGTGATGGGTGAGTGTCAGAATCCGATCTTGAACCCATGGTGTCTGATGTGAGGTCTTACTCTCCTAACCACTGAGATCAGTTCTGGTTTCCAGGTTAGTTTGTTAAAAACAGATCTTGATGAAGTACATGCTTTGTCATTGCAAATTCTTTTGAAGGATAATTTGTTGTCCATCCTAATGTACTTGGAGGCAAGGAATGTCTTATAGGTCTGTCTTGTCTTCATTTTAGTACTGTTCTTCACATTGATGTTGCCTTGAGCTGGCCACATAAGCAATGAAAGCAGATAAAGCATTTTAAATATTTGGTTTTGCACTTAATCATTAAAAAAATGTACATACTATGTACCAGGTTCTGTGCTAGGCAATGAGAATTCCAAGTAGGTTCCCTATTACCCTCAATAATTTGACCTTGGGGTATTCCCTCCTAGCAGTGATCACAGTTTGCAGTTTTTACTCATTTGTTTGTTTGTCCTCATATTAGAACATAAGCCCTGGGAGGTAGAGTTGTTGTCTGTTATCTTCTGGATCCCCAGAATTTAGATCAATGCTTGACATGTTTTAGGTGCTTATTAAATATCTGTTGAATGAATAAATGAACAAATGAGTCAAAGAACTCACCACAAGTTTATTGCGTGATAAGTAGGTTTTTCCATTTTCTGATGTTGATAAATTTTGATTTTTTTTTAAACTCCTCTTCCCCTGTTACCCCTTGTGTATTGTGTCTGCATGTGACTTCTGGCAATGAGGAGTAGTTGAGCAGAGACCAGAATATCAGCCTTCAGCCTGGGATTATAGAACTGATGTAGTGACATAGGGAGGAAGCACTAACTGAAAGTTATGGTCTGAAAAGTGACCAAGTGGTTTCAGTATTCTTTCCTTTTAGCCAGGGCTACGAAGTCCTGCCAGTGGAGGGAAAAGTGTGGTCTCTTTATTTTGTGGTAAATAACTGGGCTTTGAGAGTGGGGTATGGATCTCTGTTAGTCTGCAGAAGCAATAGCCCAACTCTGGTTGTATGCAGTGGGAGCTAAAGAATTTAGAAGATCCCCTCTTTGTACACAGCTGGCTTCCAAGCCTCTTGTTTTGCTGAAGACTGGCAAAGATTTCTCCTGCCTTGGGGCAGAAAGCTCAGAGGCTGCAGTAGACAGTAAGGGGGAAAATCATATGTGGAATCTGAAAAAAGAAAAAAACAGAACACTAATGAACTCATCTACAAAACAGAAACAGACTTGAAGACATAGTAAACAATCTCATGGTTACCGGGGGAAAGGGAGTGGGAAGGGATAAATTTGGGAGTTTGAGATTTGCAAATGTTAGCTGCTATATATAAAAATAGATTAAAAAAAAAACAAATTTCTTCTGTATAGCACAGGGAATTATATTCAATATCTTGTACTAACCTTTAATGAAAAAGAATATGAAAATGAATATATGTATGTATATGCATGACTGGGACATTGTGCTGTACACCAGAAATTGACACACTGTAACTGACTATACTTAAAAGAAATGCATTGGCAAAGTGGCTACAAAATGATCACTGTTAAACTTTTGATGCTGCTTTCCCACCTTATCATAGGCAGAGAAGTTTTGTTCAAGTTTCTACAGTTGTGTGCCAAGGAAATTTCCTTTGTTGTACACCTGGAAAGAATGCTAGATGTGTTGCAAGCCCCGATCTGGGGTCGGCACCACTTTTCTGTCAGGCTCAGGTGGTGAATAATTCAGGTTTTGCGGATCACGCGGTCTCTGTCACACTGCTCGGTCTTGCTGCTGCTGTGTAGAAGCAGTTGTCAATGACACGTATGGGAAGAAGTGTGGCTCAGTTCCCTCAGAACTTCATTACAGAAACAGGTGTTCACCTCTGGCCTAGAAGGTGTTTTCAGCATTTAATTTACATAAAATTCTGGAACCTGGAAACACAAAGCCACAGTGTTGATACACCATTTCAAAGTGGTAAATAAACTATTTTGAAATAGCAACAACCAGTTGGGCTTTAGAAATCTCAGCACGCTTTTGCTGCTTCCATCAGTGTTGCATGAGCATACCTGGAGAGTTAGATGTATCTAGCTTCAACCTCAAGTATTAAAAAAAAAACAAAAACCCTCAAAATTCTATCCTGCCTCCTGTTAGACCAACTTGGAGTTCTCACTATGGAAAGACGCAGACCTCAGCTATAGAGACCCAAGATCAAAGCTTTAGAAGTAAATTCCCTTTGGAAAGGGCTCACTGCTGCATTAAAAGTGGCCATGCTTCTTGCTTTGTGTGCATCGCCCTCCCAGAAGAGCTCGCTGGCCAAGTGCCACCTTACTCACCCGGGGGCCAGCCTGACCTTGGCCATCCATCTCTGCTTCGTAAAGCCAGGCTCCACAAATCACATGGCTTCCCATTGACTTTCTGTCATGGCAAGGTAGCCAGACCTCTTCTTTAAGCTGAGAGGCATGACACACAACTCCTTGCTGCCCAGGTGCTATAAAGGGACCTTCTAGGTTGAGAGAGCCCCCATCTGGCACAGAGGGCGCTGGACTGGAGAGGACATGCAAGTATGGCGCCCCTCCTGTGCTCCAGCCTCTGTGTAACGCTCCTGGGATGCCCAGGTGGACAAGACACATAGGAAATCCTCTGGCCTCGAGATGTGTACAGAATTGCACGTTAAGTTCTGGGGGAGTAGGAGGGGCCTCCAGCCTTGGTGTCAGCTGGGTGTAGAAAGTGGTGGCACAGTAGGCTAGCTTCTGAGCATCGCTGGCTCCTTGCCGTCGGCCCATGCTCCATTAGCCAAAGGCCATAAAGGCCTGTACAAACAGAGAGCAAGTTTAATTGGATAAAATATGTCATTGGCCTCTTCCCCGCCAGGCTCACTGTCTCTGTGACTGCCATGGTTGGGTTCCCCTTCTCTTCTTTATAGCTGGCAAGGTTCCCCCCTCTCAGGAGGTGATAGGAGTCAGATGAGGACCGTGAGTCATGGTTCTTCCATCTTTTGCTTGAGTAGTCAACACTTCTGTTGCCACCTTACACTTCCGTTTGCTTCAGGGTGGTTTCAAATGTCTTTTTTTTAACCTAACATTTTATTGGTTGTATCTAATGTGATCTTTGGGTTTTGGGAAAGAGTCATAGTTAATTCATCCATTCAGATGGATGAATTTGTCAGAGGGTTTTTGAACGTCCACCAGGGCACGTCACTGTTGGGTATCTTGAGAAAGAGGGACAGGTCCACTAGACTGATGGGCCTGCCACCCCCTCTCCAGTCTTCCTTGTGGGTGCAGTATGTTCCTAAATACATTTATAAGGTCTGTAACCCATAGATCTTCGGCTGTTAGGAACCATGTCTTTCCATCTCAGGCCAGTCACAGATAACCAAGCGTCATTCTCCAGTGGCCCTGATCCCTGGGCCACAGGAAGCCCAGCTGTTGTGGTCCTCCACGGCAGCCTGTGCTCTCCACTCACAACGGGCATCATGTTTTGTTGTCAGTCCTTGTTCACTTTTGTTTGCCCATTTGACTGTAAGCTCTTTGAGGGCAGAGCCATGCCCCTTATGTTTAATTACTAGTCAGAAGCTTCTGGGTAGCTCTGCTGAATACTCGAGTTGTTAGTTTATGACCAAGCTTGGTGTCTGGCACATAGTGGCACTTAATGGCACATGATCTTGGTGATGGCTCTCTTTAGTCCTACCTGTAGGTTCAAGAAACAAAACTGACAAGCACTTGTTGTCTGTCTGACCCTGAGCTGATGATCAGATACAACCCCAGCTGTCATACAGAACGTTACTTTATCTTAGTAAGACGGAATGGCATATTAGTTAAGGATGGAAGCGTGTCTATCAGCCTGTGCCTAAATCTCTGCTATACCATATACTAACCTTTTGACCTTGGGCAACTCACTTAACCCATTTGTTACTCACTTTTCTAATCTGTAAAAATGAGATACTTAAAGTAACCATCTTACAGGTCTCTGGTTATGATCACACGAATACAGGCAAAGTGCTAACATGCTGCCTACCAAAATGTAAATGAATTGACTAAGTGTTTTAAAAAATTGTTCTAACTGGACAAAGGTTGACTGCATGTCCCTTCAGTGCTGGAGCATGGTTGGAACATGGTCTAACTGGACCCTCCAAGGATTATTTAATTCTAGGGCTATTAGGAACCACCTTTTGTGAAGTTACATGTTAATTGGCGGATCTTTGTCCAGTAGAGACTAAAACAATTTCCTGGAGATTACCTCAAAGATCACAATTTTATTGCCTCTAGGACTCAAACCTCACACATGTAGCGAACTTGTATATGGCTTGCCTTTCCTGTCCATATCAAACTCTTTCCCTCAAATTCTGTTTGCACCACTGTTAGTATCCTGCTGGTTTCCTCATTAATGAGTTAAATAAAACCTTGACTTATGCTCATTGTATATGTGTTTGGGGGTGGTCATATTTTTAACTCTTAGAAAATGACAATTTGAGAAATAATCGTCTATTATTGTTATGTATGGGTAGGTTACAATCACTAGTTTCATCTTTTTTTTTCCCAAAGGCAGATAATATAATGGAAAGAATCCTGGGCTGGTTGTCTGGAAGACCGAGACCTGCAGTCCAGCTCTACCAGTGTTTAGTTTTCCTGGTCAAGTTGTCTCGTCAAATGGGGAAAACGACGCCTGGGCTACTGGGCTGCTGTGTAATCTTCCAAGGTAGTCGGCTAGGGGCTGTTCTCCTAGACGGTTTCTTAGCCAAGGGACACAGTTACTCAGGCAACTCATTCCTCACCCCTGGGGCTGATCACAGCCCCTCCAAGCCGGGCTGCCTCCGGCTTGCCTTTCCTATAAGTTTGAGTTCCCAGCGGAATGTACCGCATTGTTGTGCACGCTGCCTCTCTGCTCCTGAGGGAAACAAATGATAATGGCATAAGCTGTGTTCAGACCTCAAAGCCACTGGATGCAAAGGATTTTCTATTTTATTATAAATGACAAGTGCTACCATTTAGTTGGCACGAGGATCTCCGTAGTTCAAATGTATCATCTCACTTAATCTTTACCCTGGCTACATGAGATAAACATTAGCATACCCATTTTACAGATGAGAAACTGAGAATCGGAGGTGAAGTAACTCGCCCAGGAACACTCAGTTAAACCGTCCAGCCTGCTTGAATTGCTTGAATTACAGCCCACGTCTGATAGTACTCAAACTGTAGGCTTGCTCGTGTTTGTTGAACATTCAGTAAGTACAAGATAGCAGAGTGAGGTGAGAGTGTGTAGGGTACCTGCTCTTGGGGGCTCACCTTTTCCATGGGGAGAGTAAGGAGAGAGAAACAGTTACACCAGCTTAGCTTGCAAGTGATGCTGCATGCCGTAGTCTCATTTCCTCCTCACCTCTGTCTGGCAAGGTAGGTGATAGCATCTAAACAAAACTGGTTCCAGGAGATGAAGTAACTTGCCTCAGGTCCCACGCTGTAATGGTTCAAAATTCCGCCTCTGCCTTCTATCACTTACAGCCCCCCGTATCAGACAGAAAGATACACAACAGTAAAAGGTAGCAACATTTGAGTATCGCACAAAGGTTACAGGCACCCAGAGTGAGCTTGATGAACGCTGCATGTGCTGCTGGGAACCTGCTGCAGTCAGTTTAGTAAACGTGTATTAAGCATCTTCTTTTGGCCACGTACCAAGTGAGTGGCTGGGGAAACGGCGATGACATAGCCCCTGAACTCGAGCAGCTCCCGGTCTCGGGTGAGGGGCAGGTATGTTAGCAGGCAGCTGGAACACAGCGTGCTAAGTGGTGTGCTGGAGGGCACTGCGGGAGCACAGAAGTGGGGCCTTAATCAGGTGGGCTAGGGGTTCCAGAGAAGGTTTCCTACCCATAGCTGCATCCCAGACTACCGACAGCTCCCATTTACCTGTCAGCGATAAAGTGTGTTCTCAGTTTGCCTTCTCTCCGGTTTTCAAAGTACACCATGAGCTACAATAAACCATTTGTATTTGACTTGCACATGTTGTCCCTCGGTGCGTTGCCCTACCTTTCTAAATCCTATTTTCGTAGGCTGATTTGAAAATTAGCTTTGACTGCAAACCAATGGTGTGATGAAGTGGCTTAAGAGAGTTTTGAGGTGTCAGGGTTATTACGCCTTTGAAGGGAAAAAAAATTTGCAGTGAGTAATGTGAAAAATTGCCTTCTCTATACACAGATGATCGCAATTTAATAAAATTTATTTGCAGGCTTCTTCCGTGAATTCTGTTATACCCCCCGGCTGGGTTAGAGATTGTTTGGATGTGTATGTGGATTTTGAGGGGTCTTTGCAGGCCACCATGTACGAAATCTACAAGCTAATCTACATTAAAATTCCTCTCTCTCATAGATCGTGATACCTGCAAAGATTAAAATATTCAAACAGCCTAAAAGAAGTTGCTGCTTCCATTCTTGGACGGCAGCTGCAGTTACACTGTGTATCCTTGTATACCTTCATGTACCCTCCCGGAGATACATGCATGTACACAGATAAAAGTGTGTGTGTGTATGTGTATGTGTATGTGTATGTGTATGTGTATGTGTATGTGTATGAACACACACGGCCCATTTCTGGTTGTGTTTGACACAAACATTTTTAGCATGCTATGAAGCCATCTTGAATCTTGCTCTTTTTTTTTTTTTTTTCATTTAACAATACATTTTGGAGGTAATCTCATCTGTTAGACTACCTGTACACTTGTTTCATCCTTCTTGCTGGCTCTTTCATATTTCATTGGCGCCCTTGAACCAGATTCCTTTTGATGTGCATTTTGCCTTTTCCTGGTTTTTGGATACCACAAAAAAATAGTGCAGCGAGGAAACTTGTACACAACCAACGGCCCGTGTGTGTATGCGTCTTTTGGATGAATTTCTAAAAGCGGAATTTCCGAATGAAATGCCACGTTCATCTGAAACTTTGTTGGTCATTGCCCAGTTCTTTGCCAAAAAAGGTGGTAGCACTTTATTCTCGTTTCAACCATGTGGGAGGATGTTGTTACCTCATATATTTGTGTGGTTTTGGTCAGCTTCCAGGACGTGTTGCACTGATGAAAAGATGGGTATTTTATCTGATAATTTGGGTGCAAGTTAGATTGAAGAGGCTGTGAGTTGACATGGAAAAATCACCTGATCAGGTCTGAGCAGTTCAAGTTCAACATTTTGGGGCTGCCTCTCTGGGGATTCCAGACATGAGAATGCCCCTTTTTATGTCCCTGCTGTATCAGGCTGCATTTTGACTCTTAACGTTTTGCATTTCTTAATGACAGCTTTGTTTCCTAGATGGCTCTGGCTTGATTTTTCCCAATTACTCTTTGTTTCTGCAAAGGTTGTCTCCGCTCTCTGTGCAAGGCCTGGCCACCTCACGTTGTGGCTCTCCGTGCTTTCCTCCCCTTTCCTAGCAGGTCTTGAATGGGTGACCTTATCACACCAGGAGGCAAACATACACTGTACTGATCTGCCAAGCTCAATATCCTTTTGCTTAAATGTTAGATGGATTTACATTATTGCTCTGGGAAGCAGTGATCCAGGGAGGAATGAGTGCTCAGTGAAGACTCTGGTCTTGTTAAAATGGCAACAGGAGGACGCATGTACTTGCCCAAAGCCATGGGCCAAGGGCTAATCCAGTCCTCCTTTCTTCCTCTCCTCAGCCCATTTGGTGGTTTGAATCCTATTTGCATCTGAGCTCCTGAGATCTAGGATTCGATAAGGTCAGCTTGGACATGTGGGGGGCCCCAGCTTTGTGGGGCAAAGAGGCCACTCAGACATTTTTGTTTGTCACACCTGGGAGAATGGGTGTGTTAATGGCCCCTAGTGAGTAAAGGTCAGATGCGCTGCTAAACACCCTACAATGCGCAGGACAGCCCTCACAGCGAAGGATTATCCAGCCCCAAATGTCAGCAGTGCCCAGGTTAAGAAACCCTGCGCTAACCCGTGTACTTCCAGCATTTTCCTACAGAGAAGATAAGCTTTTCTCTGACCTGTTTTTCTCCGCAGTACTTGCCATCCTCTAACATTCCATATAACTGATTTATTATGTTTTTTATTATGTCTTCACTCACTGCAATGTAACGTCCCAAGGGCAGAGATCTATGTGTTTTCGCTAATGTTTTCCAAGTGCTTAGAAGACAGTCTGTGCATGATAGGTACGCAACAAATACATGTGGAGTAAGTGAATGACTACAAGGTGACAGTCATGGGAACAACTCTGAGACCACCTAACATGGGGGAAGGTGGCAGTAGACTTGGCTTCCAGGATGAGATGGTGGGCAGGCTAGATTCCTGCCAGGGGTTCTGCCTAGAGGGCTGGACCAGGGACGTGGTTCCGGTGCTCAGTGTCTCTGCCTAGCTTTCTGAAGTGAGAGGTGCTGTGTCTCAGGGCAGCCTGTTGCCACCCTGCTGTGAATGGCCGTGGCACCCCTGTGTCTCACATCTTGGGCTTTCAAGGCATGTGGTGATGATGCAGTGATGCTGGCTTTTCTGTGGAGATGTCAGAAGAATAACTTACCTGACTCCAGAGCTCAGATTGGGTCAGAGAGATGATTTAGTCTTAGTAAAAGGGGGAAATGTCTTTGTTGTAGGCACCATATGGTGCGCCGGTAATGTGGGTTGGTAAAGAATTACCAGAAATGGAGAAGAGTTTAAGGAAGTTTAATTAGGGATGCTGCTATTGGCAATAGCGGGGCCACACAGACGAGGGGTGCCTGCGTGAGTGCTGAGGGTGGGCGTGCAGGGTCTTTTATTGGGGGGAGGGGCTGTGCACAGAGGAGTTGGGGCTTCATGATCAGTCCATGCACAGGTACCTGAATGGCTGTAAGAGCTGTCAGGGACTTCTCTGAACAATAGGTTTTACCACTTTGATAAGGGCAGGATATGAGACCTGTCCCCTAGGGTATTGTGAGCCTAGCTATCTCCTGGGGTGATGAGTTTTGTCAGGGTAAACACACATCAAGAGAAGGTGTTTTATATCTTGCAGAAATGCAAGTATGCAGAGGGTCCTGCAGTGGGGAGTAGGGGTTAAGGTGTCAGTAGGCTCCAGGCACACCAAGAGCCAGGGGTGGGGGTTTTATGACTCTAGAGAGTGCCAGCCAGCTCCACAGTCTTCTTCAAGGCAAATGGGGTGGGGGGAAAGCTCTTCTAGAACTCTCCAGTATTTGAGTCTACAGGACTGGCTCCTTACTTTTCTGCTATGGTGCTTGCAAGAAGAATGAATTCCATCCCCCACCCCCACCCCCCCGGAAGTTCTATAGGCTCATGACTGACCAGGTTAGGGCTGGGGATGTGGTTAATATCAAGAAAATAAATTCTCTTCTGTAATACTAATTTCAAATTCTCACTTGCAAAATTAGAGTGGTAATCTACCTCCAAAGATTATTGTGAGTATAATGGAGTGAGGATTTTTATTTTAACAACTGGTCTTAGAGTTCCTCTTAGGGATGGGACTTTGTTTAGAAAAAGATCAGATGACAACTGTTGGAGTGTGGACTCCATTTTCCTAGGTGGCTATGTATCTGTCAGTAGCTGGCACCAGCTTTTTCTGTGTCATTTTACTTGGAGACAGAAGCTGATAGAGCAATCCTTGAATAAAACAGCAACACAAATGTAAGAAATGCATAGATGTAGGGGTGGTGGAGAAAAGGGAGGAGTGGGAGATGGGGGAGATGAGACTGGACAGCATGGCTGGAGGCTGGGGGTAGGAGGTAGTGACAGCGCGATCAGATGGCACTTGGGGACGAGAGAGAGTCTGATGTCTGTTTGCTGAGATGGTGTCCTCCTCTTCCATCAGTCTAAACCTTCCATCCAATGTTACGTGAGCAGTTGTGGGGAAGGTCAAGGGAAGGGCACTGGATTCCGTGTCTGTGACATCTTTGGCAGAGAGAGCAATCCCTGGAAATGAGATGCTAATGAGATTGAGAGTTCAGCGCGAGCACCTCAGAGGCAGAAGTGAGGACGAGACCGTAAACCACAAGGATTCACAGAACTCTGGAGGAGGTTGTTGGCTTTCAGAGGGGGTATGGGTTAGAGGTCTTGGGTCCGTTAAACATCAAAAGACGGGCAACTGCATTGCATGAAGTTTCAAGTTACTACTTGTGAAGTGGTTAGCCTAGTGCCTAAAATATAATAGACATGCAGTAAGTTCTTTGTCATCAAATTACATATGTTTTTATCCATCATCGAATTATGTATACCTTTTCCTCAGAATCAGATTGGATTTAAATCAGGAGTCATAAACTTCTCTGCAAGTGTTGTTTGTCGGGCTATTTAATAAATGTTCGAATGCTCTTAGGCCAGGGAATGTTCCTGTTTGCCTCAGGCTTATCTACTCCCTGTTGTCCCTCCTCCTTTACATATTTTGTGCCCTGCCTGACTGGTACAGGCATTGAAGTTTGTGGCTACTGATTTAAATGGATCCACTTAAACTATGCAGAGATAAGAGGACACACTCTGGGGTATGGTATTTGCCCTTGCAGGTAGAATGTATTACTGATCTAATATTTATTGTCCCTCCTGTGAAAGGATTATAGGTCCCTGTCTCATTGATATGTGATTTGCTTTTGGTTAGTGAACAGAAGTGAATGGTGTCATCTGTAAGCACAAGTGACATGGGATACTTCTGCATAGAAATTTTAAGAGCCTTTGTGTGATTCACACTTTCTCTCCTGTGCCATGAAACCAGCCGTGTCTCTGAATGGAGTCTCTCTGTTACCCTCGGTTTCCAAATAAAATAAAAACCAAAGCTGATGCCAACCTTTGATTGGCAGCATGAGTGAGAAGTATTTGTTGTGAGTCTCTGAGATTTTGACGGTAATTTGTCACTTCAGCATAATCTTACCTATTATGAGGGATGTGACCCCTGCATATGTTTTACAGATGAAAAACTTTAGGAACCTTTCCTAGCTTGGGTAAGTGTTGATGAAGGTCATCTAGCTCTTTACTTATTTCCGTTGAGAGGACAGCAATTTGAGGAGGAGGAAAAGTTCAGAGTTAAGAAACTATTAAGAAAAAAGTTAAGTACTATTTTACAACATTGGGTGGATGAAGAATGTTGCCGGCCACATCAGTAAACAAAGGATGTTGCTGCCATCAAGCCATCAGCTGCTGCAGCTGGCCCCACTGTGCACCCAGAGGGGATTCAGAATGGAGCAAAGTAGGATTGTGACCCGAGACAGCTAAGGTGCATATCAAAGGAATGATTTCCCTGAGCCCAGACTCTTGCATCCTCCTATATGTAGAAAAGCACTAAATTCGTTAACTTAAGATGACTCATTTTCTATAACAGTAATCTTTCGATGTTCTGACTACTTGGTTTTTGTTGCAAAAACTCCTGTATATCCTGACTCTTCCCTTCCCTCTCCAGAGCAGTCCCTCAGAGTGATCTGAGAGGCTGTCTTCCAGGCTTAAGTCCTCAGACAGTCCGCCGAGTAAAACGTAATGCTCAACCTTGAGGTTGTGCATTTTTTGTTCAGTCGACAGCTTGTATGACTGTTTGCAATGAGAGTGAAGGTTGTGTATGTTCTGGGGAACAGACACAAAGCAAAATGTAATTTACTGCAAGCGTGGCTCTGTATGATGCCCTAACAAGGGCCGCCGAAGGGGAAGTCCATCTGGGGAACGAGTGTTGGCATAACTCATGAAATGTTCCACCGCTGTGGCGGCTCCTCTCACTCCTGTTTCAGTACCTGAAAAATTACACAGGTTCTTTCGAGGTCCAAATTACCCTGATTAAACTGAGAAGAAAAACATGTGAAACGAGAGTTTTACTTATTTAAAAAAAAAATCAGAGTTGAGAGAGGTGACCCATCTCAAAAGAACCTATATTCTCTTACTGAACGTAATAAAATAATTGACGGTTTAACTGCTGAATGTCTTCTAGATGATGACTCCTGAGTCTCTTCCATTGGCTTTGACTCTCCTGCTGGGACCTTGGATCTGTTCAATATTTCCCCAGTCTTTTGAGCTGCTGCTGCTGCTGCTGCTTCTTTTTTTTTTTTTTTTGAAGCCCCAAGGCCACCTTTAAACTTGACATTTTCTGATTCTGAACTTGTTACTTTCCTTTCCAAGCGTCCTATTTATGTCATGACGCCGTTACTCTTCAGTCTCCTAGGGCTTGAAATTTAGAGTCCTGGAGGCTGGAAAAGACCCTCCTGGGAAAATAAACAGCGAGAACAAGGGCAGAGAGGATGGGACCCCCAGGGAGGGTGAGCTTCTGAGCAGAGCTGGATGGTGTGAGCATAATGGATGGTGTGAGCATAATGGAAGATGTGACGATGGATCGATCGGTTGCTTGAATTCACATGATGGTGAGCAGGGCTGAGAGGTTTAGACTTAATTCTGGGGCCCAAAGGAAGCCATGAAGTTGTTGAACATTGGCCAGATAGGATCGATTTCGTTTCCGATGTTTCTGGCACCATTGTGGAGGACGGTGGGAGGAAGGAGACACTGGAGGTGGAGAGACCAGTCAGGTAGCCACCAGTAAGGTGCTCAGAACCTGCACTAGGGCAGAGGGAGGGGACAGAGAGGGATTGCCAGATCTTCACCTACCCCAGAGAAGCTGGGGGGCAGGGGGCAGGTGGGCTAGATGTATCTTTTCTTGCCTTCTGCATTCAGGAAAAAAAAAAAGCTTTTGCCACACTAGCCATTGGGAATTGAGGCTGAGAGGGCACTCTGAAATCCCCTGAGACTCTGAAATGAGGGCACCCAAGTAGGAATTTGTGACCTGAGCCAGCATTCCCCCCAGAGGTGCAGAGCAATAGTCTACTCAGCAGAGCTCTCTGTCCAAAGTGAGCCAGAGCTACCCTGTGAGCTCTCCCGGCCTCCTGCCGATGTCTTAATTCTCCCCAGGTCTGTTCCCCAGTGCCAGCCTGCAGAAACAGAGCTGCCCCTCCCACCCCCTCCTTTGTTAAAGGCCAGAAAATTGTTTTAATACTGTTTGCAACCCATGCAGAAAAAATATTTCCCAGCAGGTGTTTCTGAGCATTAAGCAGGTTTTCCCACTGCCCCTTCCACACATCACTTTAATAGCCGCTCTGGCAAATTGCTTAGTCCACGAATTCTCATCTCCCTCGCTGCCTGCATTAAACTAAGAGGAGAAAATAAAGATCATTAAAGTCCTCTCCTCTTGATTATTTTTTTAAAGGGCATGATGCATTTTGGAGAAAAGGGAATGAGTTTAAGCTCTGGTCTAACTGTTATGTAAATCAGTACCTTCCGTCGTGGAAGTGTTCACGTCCAACCTCCTCACGCAAGTCCAACCTGCAGCCTAGAGGAAGTTGAAGGGTGAGGATAGAATAGATAATTCTTTATCTTGCTTGAAGTTGTGAAGACTGCTAGCAAAATGGCTAGGATTTGAAGGCTTGCCTGAACTTATTACTGGGGATAGACCTCTCTTCATTCCTGGCACCTTCATATCTGACCAGAATCTCACATACTAGAAGTTTCATGTTGAGTGAGTTAAATTCTCCTGGCTGCAAGAGGCAGAGACCTAGAGAATCCTGGCTCAGGAAGGGAGATGGGTGACAGTAAAGGAAACAGGGATTTCACAGGAAAGCAAGGAGGGAAACCTTGGTATAATCCAGCTTCTTGGAGGCAGGAACATGATTAAGGAGATTTGTAGAGGTGTCAGCAGTAGGTGTTGGTGGATCTGTACTCTTGTGGCTCATCACTGACCTAAATTAGGTCGTCTCTCCATCTCTGCTTCTTTGAGTGTATCTCCTGCCATTACTATTTGGGTTCCAGACCCGACACACTTTTTTTTCCTCTACCTCAGTTCTTCTGTTCATGGTTTCTGCTTTTTTATGCCTTTTCTCCTAATGGCTTGATCACCTTCTCTTTGTTCACTATTTCAAATTCCTAAGATGGGCCAGAAGGTCTTCATGAGAATTCAGGGCCATCAACTAGCTCACGGATTGGTTATCTTGGGACATGTGTGTCACCCTAGTCCAACCAGAGTCACTGGGAGACAGTGATGTAGGTAGTAACTGGGGAACATGACTGCCCTGTCACGAAGGGCTACAGGTAGGGACGTTTTCTTCAGATGGGGTTGTGGGCATGGATAACACCATGACCAATAAGGAAAGTCTCCTGTGATGGTTACTTTTATGTGTTAACTTGACTGAACCCAGATAACTCTGGGATGCCCAGATAGCTGTGAAAATGTTATTTCTGGGTGTGCCTGTAAGGGTGTTTCTTGAAGAGATTAGCGTTTGATTCAGTAGACTTAGCTGATTTCTTGACTTGGTGATTGACAAGTGCACAATAGTGAAGAAAAGCCTGTTGTCATCCAGTGACATGGTGCTTCGTTCTGAGACTCTGGGCATCCCAAGCAAGATGGGCATGGAGGCCCCATACAGCTTCTCCGACAGCCCGGGCTCGGTTTCTCTGGTGGGTACATCCCAGCTGCCCCCTGATTGCCTCGGCCTCCTGACAGGTGTTGCTTGGAGAGCTCCTTCCTCCTGCCTGGAAGGAGCAATCTGCCAGGGAAAAGAGAAGGCACAGCCCGGGCCCTTGGGCTGGGGGATTTTAAGGGAATCCATGGCAAAGGACTTGATCTGCCAAGCAAATAGAACTCTTACCACCATTAAGGGAAAATGATAGTCAGTGCATTCTTTAGTCCCTTTTCAGTGCTAGAAAACTGGTTAGCTATGCAGTTCCTCAATTCCCGACTCACTCTCAGGCTCATAGGAAGTGAAGCCAAATAGTTAAACCAAAATGCTCAGCTCTGCTTGAGCTGAGACATCCATCTTTCGCCCTTGGACTTTGGTGCTCCTGGTTCTTGGGCTTTCAGACTCGCCCTGAGACTTAGACCATCAGCGCCTGGTTCTCGGGCCTTCGGACTCAGGGTGAATGACACCGCCTGCTTTCCTGGTTTTCCAGCCTGCAGATGGCAGATTGTGGGACTTCTCAGCCTCCGTAACTGTGTGAGCCAATTCTTAGGATAAATCTCCTCTTATCGGTTCTGTTTCTCTGGAGAACATGACTATACCCCTTATGGGTTAATTAGGAAATACATCAAAATCTAAGTGGCATTCACTGTTGACATTCAATACCTTACATTTGCCCATAGTGGTAAGAAGCTTTGAGATTTGTGGAACAGAGGTTATCATCTCTCCTATAGAAACCCGGAGGCATGGATCAGGGGAAAGTAATGACTTGCCCCAGGATATAGGTAGGTCTTGAGTATGAACTCATCTTTGCAGTACACCAGCCCTAAGCGGTTCTTCAACATGATTGGGAAGTACCTATCCTTAGCTTAGCTGAGACTCTATAAAGTAACTCTCCAGGTTAAAGTCTTAAACTGCCTAAGACTTCACCGCTGTTCCTAGCGAAGCTGCTCTGCAGCTACTGGACATATACTGAGTTCATGGGGAAATCCTTGCATGTAATGGACATTTTCCCTCCCATATGAAACATTAACATATGCTTCTTGGAAGAACGAATTGTATACTTTCACACATGCTGCATACTTTCTATGTAACATGTCTCTGGTCCATAGCTCCTAGGGTTTCTCAGAAAAAAAGGAATTCTTGGAAGCTCTGAGAGCGCCACTTGGTACCCAAGAGGACTTGAACTCTGGGGCGGTGATTGCTAGAATTGTTGCTAAGTGCATCTGAGTCTGGCCTCTTACCACCCTGAGTAAGCTGGATGAGTTCGTAACCATTAACTGATGCTTAAAGGAATCTGAGAAGCGAGAGATGAAAGCTGAGGGATGCTCTGCTCAGCGTTGCCTTGACTTCTTGGCACAGACGCTGGTGGAAGGCTCTTCTGCCAAATGTCTCTGTGCGCCGCCTCGTATGGGCCAGGCGAGCTGTCTGGGAGGATTTAGCCCCTGGACTCCTGTTGTTACTGAGGCTGCCCTCTCTGGGGCCAAGTAAGTGTACCACCTGTGGACGGGCCCCTGCTGGGAGGCCAAGGATTCTGTAGGTTAGCAGGAAGCGGGTTTCTGGGGCAGGCTGCTAGGGAAGGGACTATGGTTTGGGAAGGATAAGAGTGTCAGACAAGATCCAATCGGTGCCTCAGGGATCTCCAACCATTGGTTTTCACTTGTCACTGATATGGGGCCCCACCTTGGTCCCTGACCCAGGCACTCACACGCAACCTGGGGTACCGTGAGCGCTCTCTGTCTCGTGCATGTGTGCTTGAAATACCCTTGGGGTCTAAGCTCTGGGCTCCTGCTGTCAGCCATAGCAGTGAACTCCAGACCAAGGCTGGTGGAGAACGGGAGAAGACAGACAAAACAAAGTGACACCGAGGGCAGGACAGAGAAGACTTGAAAGGAAAGAAGAGGAGGGGGAACGAAAGCATAGGCTACACACGGGGTCAAGAGCTTTAGGATCAGGGGTGAGTGCTGCTGGTCATTAGCCGTGTGACCCTGTGCAGGGTGATATTTACCCTTATTTGTAAAGTAAGGCTGAACTCCGAGGAGATGGTGGAGACTAAATGAGATGAGGTCTGTAACGGTCTTAGCATGGTGCCAGCTATTGAAATAGAGACTGCATGAACAGGAGCTGTTGTCATTAACAGAGGATAAAAAGAAGAGGGAAGGGAACTGAAGAGGAGAGAAAAGTGTGAAAATATTAGGTAAAAGGTGAGATAAAATGAGTGTGATTTCTATCACTCTGCAAGACTGGTGGGTCTGCTGGCTCTTAGCCAGCGGTGCAGCAGGAGGGGGCCTGACCTTCCCTGGTTGTGGGAGACCTTCTGTGTGTATAAACCTCAGTGGTCAGCCTGATACCCAGGTGGCCTGGGACCAGCAGGGGCCCTGGCTGGCAGAATAGAGGGTTTAGTAAAATATTCTGTATTCAGACAGGAAGTTCTTAGGATGTTCTAGCTTTTGTGTAAAAAATTACTCCGACAGTGCTTCACAGGATACTGAACTTGAGAGCAAGTTCCTAGGGTCGTCAGTCTCAGTATGTGGCCTAGTGCATCAGAAGCCCTCCTGGTACTTATAAAAACACAGATACCTGGGGCACATAAAGACTGCAATCAGAAGCTCTGAGGTGGCGGCCCAAGTGTCTGCTTTCTTACCAGGTTCCCGTGTCCTTGGACGTTTGAGCACCACGGTCCTAATGGGTCTAAGCGATTTAAGAAACTGACAAGACACTCAAATAGCATACTTGTACTGGGGAAGCCTCAGCTTGGTAATGGTCATGGTTGAATTCCTTCAATGCAGAGAAAAATGAAGTCAGAAAATAGTAAAAGCTGTAATAAATAGGAACAACTGAAGGTGACAGAGGGCTTGATTTTGGCTCTTGATGTGAGAATTTCTTAATAATTAGATTTATCCCCAGATAGGCTGTTTTGGAATGGTAATGACTTCCCCATCATAAGAGGGGTTTGAAGATAACTGTAGGTTTTTTTTTAAATAAACATTTTTTATTGAGTTATAGTCAGTTTACAATGTTGTGTCAAATTCCAGCGTAGAGCACAATTTTTCAGTTATACGTGAACATACATATATTTTTTTTTGTTCGCTGTGAGCTACCACAATATAGTTCCCTGTGCTACACAGTATAGTCTTAATTGTCCACTCTACATACGCCTGTCTGTATCTACAAATTTTGAACTCCCAGTCTGTCCCTTCCCACCTCTCCCCCCCAATACCTGTAGATTCTAATTTCTTGCTGTGGGGTCTTCTCCCCACAGGTTGAGCTGCTCGGCTCCCAGACTTCAGCCACTTGACAAGTGGTTCTCAAAGAGTGGTTCCCAGGCCACCCAGAAACTAGTTAGATATGCAGATTCATGGGTCACACTCAGCCCTACTGAGTCAGAGGTTGATTTGATTGTTCTGTAGTTAGAGCCTTCGACATCAGAACTTTCTAGACTGACCAGATGGTTCTGGCATTAGTCCAGGGTTGAATGCCACTGTCCAAGGCAGTGGTTCTCAGAGCTGAGTGTGTGTCGGAGTATTGCCTGGAGAGTCTGTTAAAATACAGATCTCTGTGTTTTAGATTTTCAGATTTGCAGGTCTGGGCAGGTCAGGTGACGGTCACAGGGAACTGTTCTCTCATCTGTGGGGTGGGTTGTCTTCCCCTGTGTATTTCTCCTGCATGCTCACTGCTCAGTACTCTGCTGAGTGCTCAAAGCAGACTTTGTGCATCAATCCAAGGAGACACAAACAGATGGAAAGATATACCACGTTCTTGGGTCGGAAGAATCAATATTATTAAAATGGTCATACTACCCAAGGCAATCTACAGAGTCAGGGCAATCCCTGTCAAATTACAGTGGCATTTTTCACAGAACTGGAACAGACAATTTAAAAATTTGTATGGAAACACAGAAGACCCTGGATAGCAATTTTGCTTTGTTTAGAGAACACAGCTTACAGCATCCATCCGTACCTCGCACAAACGGGGAACCTGCAAGTGTCTATTACAGGTGCAAATAGACGCTTCCTTGTAGATGCTTCCTTGGGATTGTTGCTCAGCCTGATTCGAGGAAAGGTGTCTGCTGCTTCTCATGTTGCTTGTTCAGTTTGTCCATTTTATTAGCCACTCGTGTCTATAGCTTGCTTAGAACCTGGCAGCACAGGCATGACCTGGGGGTTTGTTTACAAATTCAGAATCTAGACCTACTGAATTAGACTTTGCATTGTAAAAGGATACTGGTCTATTTGTTGTCCCTTTGCAGTTCATAATGCATTTGTCTTCCATTCCATGCAGCCAGGAGCAAAGGGTGAGGAGAAAGATTTCTGAGGCCATTTTCATACACATACAAGTTGGACCTAGACCACTTCAGAGGCCTCCTGATGACAAATCCTACCCATAGGATAGAACTGGATCCTACTAACTGCCCTGCTCCTTCTCTGAATATTCTCTGTGCCCTCCCTGCCCAGCGAGTGTTTCCAAATTTAGGTCAGTATCTTTGCAGATGGGTCTGTCCTTCTGTCTGCATGTCTTTCTCTCCTACCGGCTGATGTTTTAAGATCTCTCTTATTGTATGAAGTCCACAAGGATTCCCCAAGCCCCAGAATTAAAAAAAATTTTAAAAAGTCTAGAAAGCCAGGAAGAAAAAAGCAGGGGAGAATATTCCCTGGCAGATGGAGAAGGGGGACGTCACAACCAATTAGAAGCAACAAGGTTCAAAAAATAAGAGGGCCCCAACCTGAAAGGGCTCTGTGCTCAGGGATTTGAGGATAAATGACTTTTTCACGAAGAGTAGCTAACTCACAGAGTGGGTTCCCAGAGGCGGCCGGGGGATCTGATCGACAGTGACACAGTCTGGGCGTTGCTTTCACAGTGCTTTCCCTGCTTGGCTGGGGAATGAAGAGGGACACTGCAGAGGACGTCATCCAGGAGAGTCCCAGGTGGCAGGTAGCTGGAGGAACTTGCGAATGGGTGACCCTGGACCAGAGCGGGCACGCATGCCCCGTGAGCTCTCTGAAGCCTCACGTGGAGGGGTCCTCCTGGAACAGCTACATTTGTATCATGTTCGATGGCTAATAAAAAAAAAAAATGCTTTCACAGACGTGGTTTTGTTTGATGCAGTGACGGTGGCAGATGCGGCCAAGGTAATACTCTTATTGAAGCATTAACCTTCTGTTTTATTTTCTTAAGTTTAAAAGATGAGGACATTGTGGCTCAGGGAATTAAAGCAATTGGCCCTCCGCCCCCTTTTTCTGTACAAGTCAGAACTAGAACCTGGCAACTCTGGCCTTTAGTTCAGCCATCATTTCTCTGTACCCCATTGTCTATTTGTTCTCCGCAGCAAGGAGTAGAAGTCATGAGGAGAAAGAATTCATTCTGAGTTGGATATAGTACTGTTACCTCTGAGTTTCTTTATAAACTTCTACTATGTAGAGAAGAGGAATATTAAGGACCTGGATTGTAAGGCTAAGAAACCATCCCCTGTTGTTCATCATATGCCACATTTCATGTTAAATGTTTCAGATGCTTTCTCGTGTCGTCCTCACAGTGACTCAACACAGTGGATGGTATTATCCCTGTTTGAGAAATGAGTAGACTGAGGCAAAGAGAACTATTTGCCCAGAGTTACGTATTCATTGGTGATGATCTCGTGATTTAAGTCTCGGTGCTCCGAACTCCAGAGTCTGAGCTCTTACTTCTTAAAACAGCTCTACTCCAAGTGTGGTGTTAGGACCGGCCGAGGTCTCTAAACTGTTCCCCGTCCTTGATGACATAAGGAGCTTGTGCTAGCATGCAGATCAACTATTTCATGAGGTTAGATGGCAATTTTGGGGGGACGGGGACAAAACTCTCTTGATGGAGGAAGCTGTGTGTTGATGTACATCCTGACCTAAATGCATCTCCTTACAGACAGGTGACAAGTATCTTGGAGACTGGAACTTTGAATAGCATTTCCCTAAGTTTCACTGCCCATTGGGGTGCCAGAAGCAATTACATTGTACATTCCACCTTCATTCACTCTGGTTTTATTTTTTCCTTGTTTGTTTGTTTTGTTTTTTTGGAGGGGGTAGGTAATTAGCTTTATTTGTTCATTTTTAGTGGAGGCACTGGGGATTGGACCCAGGACCTCATGCATGCTAGGCATGCAGTCTGCCCCTGAGCTACATCCTCCCCCCGTTCACTCTGTTTTGCACTGGCTATTTCCCACCTTCATATGGAAGGAGAACACTAAGCTATGGGGCTCAAGCTAACCGAAGCTTGATTAGACTGATCCATGTTTTTCATTCAATAAGCCTTTTATGTGCCAGCTGTGCAACCCCACCTGAATCTATTTAATTCATTTGCACTGTTTTCATGTCTAGATATTAAGGACCATTGTATCTGAGGAGCTAGAGACCGTGAATGAATGAAGGAACTACGTCCCTTATTCGTTTTGAACACTTTCAAAGTGAGTTTGGTGGGTGCCCAGTAAATTTCATGGACTCACTGACTGACTGGAGGATATAAGAATAAAGTTGCGCTATATATGCACTGGGTTAAATACCTTGGGGACAGGAATTAGCCTCTCTGTTGCACTGGCTATTTTATGGGTCCTTATTGTGAATGATGGTGACTAGGACATGTCTGTGGTCCTGTTGGTCCTATGTCCTGTCTGCAAAGTGGCTTTAAATATTCCACAGGAGTTAGATGGGATCTCTGAGGTAAAAAGAAACATTTCTACAGAAGATTGTTTTTATTGTAGAGTCAATTTCAACCCAGATATGAAGGAGGTTAATAAAGCAAAGTTACTGCTTGGAAAGCCAAGGCAGAGTGAAAACTGTATCACGTGGTGACGTTATAATCTATATTAAATCTAAGCCTTATTCTGTCAATTTTTTTTGAACTGAACAGTATTCTCCTTTAGATGAAGCATGTTACAGCTGGAACTTGGACTCCATCTATTTCTTGCAGTCTTCTCCTTTTCTGGTTTTGGCTTTAAGTTCCATGCTCTAGGCATTTCCTAAAACCATGTCTAAGTCCTGGAGAAACCCCAGGGCTCATTTAAAAGAAAGGCTTACCCTTACCTTGCAAGTTGTGAAAGATCCTAACAATCTATAAAGTTGCTCAACTAGAAAACAAAGGAAGTGAACCAGTGGAAACCACTGGCTAATTAAATTCATGGAGACATAAATAACACCCCATGTCGATACAGAGTATCTATCAGCAGTGTAACTTGGGTCTTGGGGAGAGTTTTCAGCAGTTTTCTCTCTGGCTGGGAGAGTGTGTCAGACTTACCTTAACATTCTTCCTGTCTTCCTCTTCAGCATATGTTATCAAGGCCATTAATTACTGTAAAAGTTGTGTTCATCTTCTCTACCTGCCTTCATGAGAGAAGAGGCCACCTGTGTCCTGTCCCTGATGATGCTCCAGCACTTGGCTCTGTGGGTGCTATCTCACTGTCTGCTGTTCCTATTTTGTGAGCATAAAGGAAGGAACGAGGTAGTCGGGTCAGGATGAGTATCAGAAAGGAATTAGGATGCGTGTTGAGGTTTGTGAAAACATGCTTTCTCTTCTTAGCGCTAACTTTCAAGGAAAAGCTGAACAAAGCAGGCCCCTGGTCTCATTCCTTCACACCTGCTGTGGAGTTCTCCTTTGTGCCTTTTTGAGTAGTGGTCCCTTGGTAGGTGTGGGGGAGTTGGTTCCAGGGCCCCGTGGATAACAAAATCTGAGGATGCCAACTGTCCATATCTGTAGGTTCTGTGTCTGTGGGTTCTGCATCCATGAATACAGGGGGCCCACTGTATCATCTTCCTACTTCTGTGGGCAGCAGTTGGCTTTGAAGATGAATATGCACTTCAATTCAGAGGATTATCCATGTCCTCATTTTGTGCTACATGTTGCCTTTGAGATGTTGGTCAGTACTGGCTTCTATCATAATCAACGTCCACTGCGATGGCTCTGTGACATGGTTCCTTGCAACATGAATCTTGCTACTCTTTGAGTGACACTTGATGAGAAAGCGACAGAAAGGTATCCATTTGCTCTGAGCTGTTTCCCAGCCAGCAGACCATTCTCTTTGTGGGTAGGGAAAGAATACAATGCAGTTTTGAGAAAGACTTTCCTACTTCACTGACACTGGAAGCTTGGACATGAGACTGAGAGGTGAGCCTGGCTATAGTCAAATGTCACGGTTATGAGTAGGAGCCTTTTCTCTTTCTCATCTCTTACTCTCCTTTTGCTTTTTGGTTTTTGCTTTCTGCCAGCATACTCTTTGTCCATAATGGGATCTGGGACCCTTCCTCTGGCGTTTTTTGGACGCTGCTTCTTATTTCTTTTCCAGTTGGACTGAATATTGGCCTCTTCATAACAAGGCTTAGAGAACATGGTTGGCCACATTGGATGAACTGTTGAAAGGGCTGGGACTCGGGAACCAGAGGGGTCCAGGAATCAGGAGTCTGTGCCATAGGTAGTTGGCCTCAAGGAGGTTTCTAGTCAGTAGGAGGCAGAGAATGGGTGAGTTGGACATTGAGCTTCTGGGAGGTAGTGATGACTCAGCTCCAGGGAATGGAACAAGATAGTGGGAAACAGACCTGGAAAGAACTAGATATGGGGGGAGAAACCAAAGCAGAGACTCTAATGAAGCAGGGCGCCGAGAATAATCAGGAGCTGAGATTCTGAAACTGGAATATAAAGAAAGGTTTTGTCTTGAAGGAACTAGGAAAGAGCTGGGTAACTGGACCAAAGGAGAAGGGCAGAGTGTGACCAACAGCTGACATGATGCTTTACTGGGGAATATGTCTGAGAATTCTCACCATCCACCTGTATACCACTGGGCTTTCCTCCTTGAGACTGGCATTGCTCTCAACTGAGAGGGCTAAGGAATAGCCAGCCTAGCAATTTAATTATTTGAATTCTCTTCACTGTCTCTGGCTTGGAGGTGAATCTGATATTCACTTAAACCCATGTTAACTCTAACCCTCTTTCTCTCTAAGGCTCACCTGCGTAGGAACCTTGCTGGCATTTTTCACCTGTGCATTGCCCAAATTTAGCACACTGCTGTTGAATTGAAATTCTGTCTGTGCCACCCATCTCTCTGCGAGCTCTAAACTTTGTGTTATTTGTTCTACTCTTGAACTTTTACCTTCCACCCCTTAATCAAAGTAACTGACCTCCTGGGAGGAGAGGTTCAGTATTTGCTGTCTTGGTGTCAAGCATGTCCTGACTTAGCCATGATGTTTTCGTCAAACTTAGAGTTCTTCTCAGTATTATAAGTGGAGTGACTGGGGTATACTATAGCTGCAAGCAACCTTCTGAAAGTGTCAGTGCCTTGCCAGTCTGGAGTCAGTGCAGGTGCGCAGGTGGTTTATGTGTAATGTTACCCATGAGCAGCAGTTCCTCCAGCTACATCATGTGTGCAGAGTTCATAACCTCTTGATTTAGACTTCTGACAAGTTCCGGGTTTCAGCTTTGGCATATCCGTTGCTTCAGATGATTCTGTCTAGGTGTGGGGAACGTACATTAGTAAACAACATTAAAAAATAATAGTACTTCACATCTGCTGTACGCATTCTAGAGGCCAGGCAACATCATAGGCATTTTACGTGAGTTATCTATTCATTCTTCACAAAAATTCCTTTTAAATACCACCGTCCAATTTTAGAAAAAGGAAATGATGTTTAAGTGCATAAAGTTGGTGCTTTCAACTCATAGGCTTGGACTATTCAATTTATCAGTATTCCAGCCACCATTATGCCCTGTGGATAAAGGAACGTAGGTTAAAGCATGGATTTTGTCGCACTCACGGGATCACGGGGAGGGCAGACCTTGTATTGTGAACCGATGATAAACATGATGTAAGACATGATGTAATGAAGTTCTAAACTGAATGCAATCAAGTGCTAAGGTGCCTGGTATGGACCAGTGGTTCTCAGTGTGCTCGGTCCCCAGACCGGCAACATGAGCATCACCTGGCAACTCGTTAGATGTACAGTCTCAGACCTCCCTCGCCTCGGATCTACTAAATCATAAACTCAGGCTGGGGGCCCCTAATCTGGCTTAATAAGCTTTCCAGGTGATTCTAACACACCCTAAAATGTGGGAACTCCTGGTAGACCATAGGTGTTAAGGGCCATGTATGTTCCCTAGGGCTGTAAAAAAATTTCCACAAACCGGGTGGCTTAAAACAACAGATTTATTCTTTCACAGTTCAGGAGGCCAGAAGTCTAAAATCAAGGTCTTGGTACAGTTGGTTCCATGTGGAGTTTCTGAGGGAGAAACTGGTGTCCTGCTGGCCTTTCTTACCTTGAAATCCTTGTTGTTCCTTGACTTGTAGTTGCATCACTTCAATCTCTGCCTCTGTCATCACATGGCTGCTTCTGGGTCTCTCTGTATGTCCTTCCCTCTTCTTATAAGGACACCAGTCATTGGCTTTAAGGCCCACTCTTCTCCGGTATGACCTTATTTTAACTAATTCCATCTGCAAAGATCCTATTTCCAAATGAGGTTGCTTTCTGAGGTTCCAGGTAGACATGAATTCTGAGGGACACTGTTCAACCTACTACAGGCAGTTAGGATGAAAAGTCAGGTTAAGTGGAACTTGAGGGAAAAGCTTTAAGAATGATCTGAATGGTTGAATTGAGTGAGATAATGGGACTGGCGAAGGTCATTGTAGGAGTTAAAGCTAACAAACAAGCTTGGAGGGGAGTTTGGAGGGGATCATGATACTGGGGCATGGACTAGGTTGAAATTAAAACATGAGTAATGACCAGCGTATATAAATACCTCATACAACTCGACATCAAACAAACACAAACTTCAGTTGAAAAATGGGCAGAAGCACTGAACAGACATTTTTCCAAAGAGGAAATGCAGATGGTCAACAGGCATGTGAAAAGATGCTCAACATTGCCAATCATCAGGGAAATGCAAATCAAAACCACAGTGAGATAACACCTCACATTGGTCAGAATGGCTATCATCAAAAAGAACAGAAATAACAAATGTTGGCAAGGGTGTCAAGAGAAATGGACCCTCCTACACTGCTGGTGGGAATGTAAATTGGTGCAGCCACTGTGGAAAACAGTACGGGGGTTTCTCAAAAATCTAAAAGTAGAACTACCATATGACCCAGCAATTTCACTCCTGGGCATATAGCTGAAAAAACCACTAATTTGAAAAGATACATGCACCCCAGTGTTCATAGCTGCCTTATTTACATTTGCCAAGGTATGGCAGCAATCTCAGTGTCCATTGACAAATGAAGAGATAAAGATGTGGTACATATATATACACAATGGAATACTACTCAGCCATTAAACAGATGGAACTTTGCCTTGGAACGTGGATGGACTTAGAGGGTGTTATGCTAAGTGAAATAAATCAGACAGAGAAAGACAAACACTGCATGATAATCACTTATATGTGGAATCTAAAAAAATATATAACAAACTAATGAATAAAACAAAAAAGAAACAGACTGACAGATTACAGAGAACAAACTAGTGGTTACCTGTGGGGAGAGGGAATGGGGACGGGGCAATGCAGGGATAGAAGGAGAAAGGGTTATTATGGGGTTATATGAAATCATGTATGCAAAACTTGAAAATTGTAAAGCAGTATAGAATTTAAAGAACCTTTCATTTGATATAAAAGTGTAAAAAAACCCTGTGGGTATTGTTGTGGTAATACATAAATAAAATTAGTAACCTATATCCCCTTTATTCTGTAAGATAACGAAATGATTTGTTTACAAGTGCTGGCCATAGATAGTGTATAGTAAAACTTATTCATGATATTCTAATCATTTCTATACTATGTTTTAGTGTTAGAAATTGTTGGGCTCTTTAATTTGATCTGTTGCTAGCTAAACAGTGCCCTGTGTGAGCTGTGAATTGACATAGGGAACTGCATCAAATCCTTCCAGTGACTTTCCCATTAGTGTTCATGGCGTTGAATCATTTCAGCTTCTGCTGAACTTACACTAGTCACAACCGAGTTCTCAGCTCTTATAGTACCGTCTGAAGCTTTAAAATATTCAATGTCTCTGCCAAACATGTCACACAAAGTGTATTGGAATGCCATATTTGATTAGGTCAAGCTTAATCCTTCAGGCTGGAAGAGGGGAGACACAGCTCTGTTGATGGAATGCCTGGTTTAAATCTTAAATTTAAAACACCTTCCTGTGCCTGAGTTTCTTTCTCTGTAAAATGGGGATATGACCATGATGTTTACAGCATTCAAATACGTTAATATGCAGTTAGTATAGTTCATGCTGTGCATGTGACAGTTCTCATTTTTATGGGTAAAATGTTAATGCTCACTTTGGGTGAGAATTGAGGTTTTAATAACTTATCCCATTAAAGGGAGGTGGAATTCAATGGGGATAGCTTAAAGGAGGCCCACATCCAGCATGCTCCCCACCTGACCTAAACCTACTCCCTTGTGTTGTGTCTTTATATGTTGCCTCCTTCCTATTGTTGGAGTGCCCAGTAGAACCCACTTTAGTGATAGAAGCCACAGTGCTTGGCCAGTATCTGCAATGGACCCTATTACTGCCAGCCTGCCTGCGCTTCCATTTCTCCCTGTTGAACCCAGAATCTCCTACAGCTGGAGTCACCCAGAGGCCACAGTTACTACCAGCAGCCCATATTTCCACCCCCGGGGATAGATGCTCGTAGTTATTGGTCCACCAGGATGTTGGTAACAGGTACCACTGTCAGAAATGCCCTTTTTTCTTAACTTCTTTGGCCAAGGCCACACAAAATCCAGGAGTTTGGGGGGTGGATTGGCAGGAACACTGATAAACCAAAATTTATTCTGGCAGAGGCCTGAGATAGGTCCTGGAGGTCTCCTGGTTGTGCTGAGCGCTTAACTTCTTAAATGGTGGCTTGTGGGAGAGCAGGGGATGAGACCCTGGGGAAGGGGCTGTTTACCTGGCACAGAAGTGTTTCAGTGTTCTAACAACCGGGGGAGTTATTCTGATGAGTCCTGGCTGAACCTGAGCCCTGGGCGTGGAGAAGATGACGCTGTGCCAACAAGGCAAAGCCATTCTCCAAAGGCCTTGAGTTCGACGAGCTTGTGGGGCTGGACTTCCTCCAGCGGGCACCAGGGAGTCCTTGTTGGCAGCCCACCTCAGTCTTTGATTCCAGCAAAACAGAGTTCTAAGCCAGGACTTAACTGAAATAAAAAAAGATGTAGCTATTTTTCCAAGGCAGGATTGTGCTTCAAAGCATCCTTGTTTGTTAGATTTCCTCGTAGTTATCTGTTGGTACCACTCTCTTGGAGATTAATGTGAGTTCTCGAGAGGAGAATGGATCACAATATTTATGCCTCTGCAGATGCATGTATTTTGTTAATAATGACTTGGGATTTAACAGGTTATTAAAAATTCCTCAACAAATGCTTTGCAGGTGTCTCTTTGGCTTTTTTAAAGACAAGGCTAGGAAAAAAAGAATGATCCTTAATGTTAGGTAAATGTCTTCCCAGTTTTGGAGAGACACAGTCAATCTCAATGCTACTAATTGTCCCCTGTATTAAAAGTGCTGGCTTCTCTTTTGGACACTGGATGCCAACATAAACAAGCTGCTTGACTGACATCAGTTTTTCTTCCGTCACCAGTCTCTGACTGTTCCCATTTCATGATAGCTCTCTGGAAGTGAAAGTGGAAGGAAGACTTTCATGAAGTGCTTGCTTCCCGGAAATCCAGGGCAAGCCGGAGGTCTCTGTTGAAAGTGACTTTTACCCCAGTGCGCTCCCCTAAACAGCCGATGAAATGTCAGCGCTTGGAGGTTGTGCGTATATTATAGCAATTAAGTGCATACGTTTCTGAATCAAAAGACTCGGTTTGAATCCTGCCTTTTATGAGGGAAGCTAAGAAAAAAGTCAGACTAATCCTTAATCTTAGGTAAATGACATATCCAGTTTTGGCTCAGCTGTCAGTCTTGATGCTACTACCTACAGCATCCTGTATGGCTTTGGAACCTTGAGTCAATAATTTTACCATTCTACTTGTCACTTCCCATCTGTAAAACTTGTCTTATAGGGCTACTATGAGAATTAAAAAAAAAAGTAATTACCCCTAGCCTAGCAAAAGATTTTTGTTGTTGTTAATGATGATTTTTCTTTCTTTCTTATTTTCTGGAAAGCCTTCAAACAGCTTATACCCACTTAGGAACCATTGTGTGCGTGTACATGATTGCACAATGCTGTATCAGTCTGATACCAGTCAGGAGACAGTATTCACACAGTAATTTGAACAAGGAGAGTTTAATTTATGGAATTTTAAACTATTGCAGGAGGCTAGCGTAATGCGAGATTGCCTACTAGGAGCAGAGAGAGCTCTGAAGAAGATAGGAGTATTAGACATGAGGAACGGCCACTACCTCTGAGGCTGAGATGGTGTCTGAGTAGGAGCCCCACTGCACCTCCAGGCTGATACCCAGACCCGGCTAATGAGGGCATGGCTGTGACTCGTTGAATGGCAGAGAAGTTGCTGTGGTGCTGTGCTGGCAAAACTTGATGGAAATCCACTTTCTAGAACCGATAGGCAATGTATCCTTTCTGGTGCTGGAGAAAGCTGTCACAGAGAGGTGTCCCCGGGAGGCATTCTGCTGTAAAACCTCCTAAGTGCTACTGACTGCTGTGTACTCCAGAAGGTTAGTGCGCCGCAGGAGCTGGGGAAGCTGGTGTGTCCAGCTCCCCCAGTGCAGATTAGAGAACCTGCGCATACTCTGGAAGTCTGGTGCTGGAGAAGCAGCCTGCACAGCAGGACCTGTGCTTGGGGAAGGTGCCTGAGCTGCAGAAGCCTGCCCAGTGAGCATGCTGGAACCACGGAAAACCCTCTTCCTGCTCAAGTGTCTCCTCAGCACCCTCTACTGACAAATGTAACATTATGCCAGCTGGGAAATGAAAATTACTTAAAGGATGCAACTGAATTTTCACCATATAGGTAACGAGGAGTGATTTTGGAGCTGAAAGGCAGTAAAAAGACGCTGGCATGAGGTCTCTTGGAGTAGCCCACAATGGTAACGAATGCTCAGCATTCTTTACTAAATATTTGCTTTCCCTTTTTGTGTTTAAGCTTAAAATTAGTCTTCTCTTTATGAGGTAATGTGTATTGTAAACTGTGTAATCGCTCATGACAAAATGAGCCCTAATAGTGACAAAATATGGTTAGTAGCACAATAGTAAGTTTATTAAACCAGGAGAAGAGAATTTTTTGGGCTGCCTTATTTAATTAGAGAGGACATCTTTTTAGAACGGTCTTTGTCAGAGTTACAAACAATTGGGTACTCTGAGCTCACATGTATTTTTGTAATCTGATAATAGCCTTTTGGCTAATGCATCCTTTTGTGTTTGTTTTTGTTTTGCATTGTTTTGGATGGATTAAAGGCATTAAATAAGAAATAGAAGCAAATTACATTTTTCCTTTGGACAGTGTGGAGCCAGTGTGAGGATTTGGGGTAGAACTGTGGTAAGACTGAAGTTCTGTCAGGAGGTCAGCACAGTACCTGACTCGTAGTAAGTGTTTAATAAATGATGGCTACCTGGCCTCTTGCTGATGGAGCTGTCCTCGGAGTGATGGGTGGTCACCTTCTGACAGGGGTTGCGAAAGAGCCCAGGCAGGAGTAATCAGAAGCAAAATCAGCCTAGTTTTTTTTTTTTTTTTTTTCTTTTCTTGCCAGTATCCACTAAATACAACTAGATAGAAGAGAGGAGGGCACAGTGGATACTTTGGTCCACACTCTGCCTTAAGCCTCCAGAGCTCATTTAGGAGTCTAATTAGATCAGAAATACCTTGCTCGTTGACCCAGGAGTAGAGGTGGGAAGAAAGGGCATGATTAATTTGGTGCCTGGAAATGAGGGGAAGACAGACCAATGCCACCCAAGGTCAGTGAGCATCTGTGAGCAACTCCTCCTCTCTTATTTCTAAAGTAACTTTTACCATGCCTCCAAGTGAAGTTTTTAAAAGTGGGAACGCCAGTGTGCATTATTTGTAAGTTCTTACTGAATGCCTGCTGCATATGAGGTGCTGTGTAAGATGCCCAGGTGGAAATGGTGGTCTTGAATGAATGCCAGGTGGAGGCATGCAGACTGACTCATGGCAGGATGTATAGGATAGGTGTCATTATGGTGTAACTGGCATCTGATCCCACCAATCCACGGAAAACACTTTCTCTCTCAGTGGCCATCTGTGAGCTCTTTTTGCTTTAATGCAAAGGATGACTGCCTGCCCTTGTTCTAGTTGATTTCTCGACAGTCTCTCCCTGAAATTCTCTCTGGATGTTCCTTCTGTACCTTAGGCTTCCTCATCCCTGTCTTCTTTCTGAAACTTTGCCGCTCTGTATCCTTTAACTATTTATATTCATCATGGCCCTCATCTGTCTTATGCTGAACACTTTTTCTGGCTTGATTTAATCTGTGTACAGTGTCTTGATGACCATTTACCTGTGGATGATATTACTCAAATTGAAAACTTAAGTCTAGTTCATTTTCTTTAACTCCAGACCTATTTACCTATAACTGTTGGCAAATTGAAATGCCTTGAAAAATCTCACAGGCATGTATGTCATACTCAGCTCATTCCAAACTGCTTCTACTCCAGTTTCCCCCATTTTGGTAAATGGTACTCCCATCCAAATAGTAGTCCAAGCTGGAAACCAGCCGGACTGTCATTCTTCACTCTCATTCCCTATCTTCACAGAATCAGAGGCAAACCACGTTGATTCTGTCCCCTTAATATCTCTCAAATGAGTCTACTCTTTCTGTCATCACGGAACTGTGTCAGTGGGGGCCACCTCTGTCTTTCATCTACGTTATTACAACAGCTTGGCTTCTCAATTCACACCCTTTGCAGAAAGGTTTCACCATATGCAAATAGTGTTGTGTATACCTCTACAATTCTTCAGCAGCTCTCAAGTGTCCTAGGATCAAGTCCTGGTGCTTCTATACGGTCCATAAGCCTCCTGATGAGCTGATCTAGTTCCACGTCCAGTCTTTTCTCTCGTCACCCCAACACCTCTGTGAACCCTCTACTCCAGCTGTATTGAACCACATGCAGTTCCTGGAACACGCCATTCTCTGTACAAAAATCTGGTCCTCTGTTTCTTTACTTTGTTTGGATAACTCTCCCTTCTCCTGAAGGACTCAGCTTAGATACATGGATATCATTTTGTCCAGGAAATCTCGTCCCCCACCAAGACCTGATGAGATCACATACCCCTGTGATTGATCCCATAGCACCCTGTGCTTGCCTTTGTCGTGTTAATCCTGGGCTCTCTTAGTAACTGTGACCTCCCTCAGGACCACAGGGTTTGTAGAATCTTTAAGAAACTGAATTGTTTTCATTATGCCCACTTGGATCAAGGGACTGGGTGATGTTCCATCTCCTAGTTCATCTCAAAGGAATAAGGACTGAGTTTTAGGTAGTCTGTCATCCTCCAGACGGCCATACCTTTCACAGTCCTGAAGTGCTTTACTGTATCACCAAAGACACTATTGTAAGCAGAGGGGCAATTACTAGGAGATATAAAAAAACCATTCTTTTCATGTAACCCTTTCCTCTAAGTCAGAGGTGTTTGTCTTCAGGGTTCTTATCTGGTAGCTGCTCTTTTTCTTGTGGGTTCTTGACATCCCATGTGGTACAGACCATCTATCAGTGTTAGAAC
Source organism: Camelus ferus (assembly GCF_009834535.1). Lineage (NCBI taxonomy): Eukaryota > Metazoa > Chordata > Mammalia > Artiodactyla > Camelidae > Camelus > Camelus ferus. The sequence goes on from NC_045698.1 coordinate 109,733,900, forward strand.
ACAGGGCGGGAGGAGAGGTGGCTTCAGGATGAACTGGAGTTTGATATATTATCAGGATGGATCTTTCTTTTTCTTTAAATTTTATTCTCTATCTCTGCTTCTCTTGGTTCATTTGCTTCTGTCCTATGGCTTTTCTTCATGTGACAAAGGGAAGTTGACTGAAATTATCCAAGGTTAGTTACTGTAGAGGAAAGAGAGACGCCCTTGGGCCCCCCATCTTCCCTTCAGTATATAAACGTATCAGGGGAAAACTTGCTTGAGTGATACGGCTCCAGCCCTGGGCCAATGAGGGATCGTGTGCCTGATCTCTTTGGTCAGGGAGACGGGTACTTCACAAGGGAGAGGAGTCCGAGGAATTACAATAGGAAGACAGGCATCAGCCCTTACTTGGTGGAAAACATAACAATAGAAGGAACATCCACTGTTAAGATTTTACTGCTCCCCCTCAGATTCATTTCTCTGCTATGGGTGTAGGTAAAAGATGCAGGATTCTGCCTGATTAAAACGGGGAAAGATAACAGTTCCACAAGTGGAATTGCCGTCTAAAACTGCCTTTCTCTCAATACCGTTCTCTCTGTCACCCACTCTGACTTCTCAACAAAATTGTCTAACTTCTCCTTATGAAAAGACAGAGAAATGATTTTTTCCCCATTACATTTAAGTGCCATGTTCTTCTTTCTTAAGGGAACACTGTAATGAAACATGTGTTGTCTTCAGGGCGAAAGAATCACCCCAGGTGTCTAAACAGGGAGTTTTGGGGTTATAATCTTGCTGCCATGTGTAACTGGGTGGGATTACTAACCTTGAAACTGCTTCCTGGTTTGCTTTTGATGTGGGAAAGTCCACACTGAACGCTTTCTTGCCTGGTGAGCTGGCTTGTAGGTGGTGAAGTGGTTTAGGCAGGTGATAGATGAGTAATGTGACAGTCCCCATGCCAGTGGAAGGCAGTACTGTCCTTACGAAGTGATTGAAGATGGCAGGATTTGAAGGCTCTGCGTAAACGCCATTGACAGTTCTTGATGTGGGTTATTTCTGAGTCCACCTTATTGTCCTCCTGCACCTGTAAGACACAAAGAGGTTTAACAATTCTAATGTTTGTAGTGCAGTTGAAGATGCCCAGATGAGTATCACAGTCAATAAGACTTACTACATCCAGCTCGACGTGTTGGGAATGAGTTTTTGAATTGGTTGTATGGTACTTTGAACAAACTTACTGAGATGAAGATCATGGTGATGACATTTGACAATGATATTGATAGTTGGTATGGAAATTCCTGCTACTTTTACCCTGGGTTATCTTTTCCTGGTAAGTCCCTTAATTTGTGGGTTCCCTGTGGCAGCCCAGCTCTGAGAACATGCCTCTCAGATCTGTGGCTGCAGAGGGCACAGCTGACTAATGGCCCCAGCTCCTGCGCTCTGAAATCCGTCAGCGACTTCTTGCCAACCTCATGCTTCCTGTGGGCTGTTCCCACCCAGCTGAGGAGTTGCAGGGGTACTTAGGAGGCCCATAATTGGGAGACAGTGGACTCCCTGATTGCCCTGTTGGCCTTTCTTAGAAGTTCACGATGGTCCATGACCCTTGCACCTTTCCTTTCTTTTCTTTACTTGAGGTCATACATGCATCATAGTCTGATGGTTCTCCCAGCTTCTCCTAAGTCCCTCCCCCCATGTGGTCTCACAGATGTTTCCCCGTAGTAAGCTCATTTCTTACAAATTGTGATAATATATAGTATAACATAAAAGTTGCCATTTAGGTATTTTAAAGTGCACAATTCATTATGGTGTTAATTACATTCACAATGTTAAACAACCCAGCCTCTGCAGCCACTCACAATGGTGCCCTCTGAGCGGACTCAGAATAAGAAAGGACAAAATAATGGCCCTAGATAGCCAGGTGCTTGTCAAAGGAATGAATTCAATGAGCCCAAATGTTTGCTTCCTCCCATACATAAAAAAGCACTAAATTCTTTAACTTGAGGTGCCTGGTTTTCTTTAGATAACAAGCAGTCTTATTGTTCCAACTACCTGGTCTTTGCCGGAAAGCACCTATATATCCTGGCTCCTCCCCTGCCTCTTTGGAGCCGTCCCTCAGAGCCATCTGAGAGGCTGTCATCCCGGCTTGAGTCCTCCTGCCAAATAAAACATAACTCTCAACTTTCAGGCTGCGCATTTATTTCAGTCGACAGGATAATAGAAGTTGCTACCCCATGGCTTGGTTTTAAGGATTAGATATAAGTGTTTATATTGGGTTTAGCTTGATGCCTCAAAATGTATTAAGTGCTCAGTAAATATCAGTTATTAATTTTCTTATTTCTTTGGATTGATCAAATACATGGAACGTTAAACATAGAGGAGTCCAGCCTTAGATTCAGGGCCTAGCGAATAACTTGGAGAAGAAAGAGTGTGTATAGATTGAGACATTTGGGAAAGGTTTCTTGAGGAAGGAAGAGCTGAATACAGTTTTGAGGGATAGCTGAGGTTTTCCTGGATTGGAGAGAGGAGTCCAGGGGGTGCGAGTGGCCTGAATAGAGGCATGATGGCAAGACTGCAGCTGGCGTGCTTGGGAGATAAGGAAGGGGATGTCTTGCCCATTATGAGAACAATGAGGGGCATTTGCCCGGCCCGGGGCGGTGGGGTAGGGATGCTGTTAGGCAGAGACTCAAAGGCTGTTCATGGTGTGGAGGACGGAGACCTACTCCTGGAGGAAACTTCTGAGTGATTTAAGCAGCACTGGGAAAACTCGTAAGTCATTTCCTTTGACCTAAAAGTACAATGTGATTTTTATCTCCTCAAAACTGGAAGAGGGTCTTCTCTTAAAATGCACCTTTTGGAAGTTACTGTCTGGATACGGAGTGACCGGCGTATTTCAAAAGGATGATTCAGCTGTCTTAAGGATTTTCTTTTTTCCCTTCCCTCCCCTGAAACACTGTAGTTTTACTCTGCAGGCTCAGGAGGAGGTGCAGAAATAGACTCATAGTGGGAATCATGTATACTCAAAGCCAACCAGCCGCTCTTCCCTGTGAAGGCACTCTGATGTGCAAGGCTGTGTTTGGGAGATGGATGTATTCCTGCACCTCTAAGAGTTTGTCCACAGACTCTACCTCTGGTTCCTGGGATTCACGGCCTTATCACTACCATCGCTGTATGCGTGCTTAACAGCCTCCTTGATAGGAATTCTCCCACAGTCTTGGGCGGATTGCAGTGCCCCAGGACGTGGTATCATTGAAATGGGGAAATCTATCATGTTGCAGGGATGTGCAGTTTCTTTGTGTACTTTACATAAGGATCCTTTTTCATGGTGGCTCATGCTACCCATCACATCTCTGACATGGTCATCCATCTCTACAAAAGGCCAGTGTGCACACAGCACTTTTTTTTATTAATTAAAAAAAATTTTTTAGAGGTTTGTTTCTTTGAGGTCAATGAAAGGGAGTACAAGTCTGAGCAGTGAGTGCCTCCTGTACATCACTACGTCCTTTCCCCCAGGTCTGCAGAATGGTAAGCCTTAAAAGGACATGAAGCGCCCCTTTAGTTTATCTCTCTGCCTCTGCTGGCACTAGCCAGAGGGAACCCAGAAACCAATGCTGGGTGGAGTATCTGCTCAGCACCACGCCAGGCTCTCTGCTTGCTGCTGGGATTGCGGAGGAGCACAAGACGTATAAATTGAGCCCTCACTCACAGATGAGTGGTGGAAAACTGTAAACCATCTAAATAAAAACAGTAGTGGACAGCAAGCTTTAATAGAGTGGAGCATCGTGGAGGTGGCAGCCCTAGCCCCATTCCATCCATGTGTTAATTATTTATTTTTTTTAACCATCATGGTGTTACACAAACAACTTTCATTTTTTTCTTTTTATTAGCACACATTTTAATTCACAATGATTACAGCATACAGGATACCTTGTGAAACCTTTTTTTTTTTTCAGTAAATTTAGCTGAACATGCCTCCATTTCTTCCTCTCTAACCATCATAAGCTGGAAAACAGATCTGCTTTCTTGACTCTGTTCTTTTAGCGTTGAGCAGTATGAATGAAATTTAGGTCACTCTAGAATTTTCCTCACTAATAATAGTTCTGTGAATCTGGACAGAACTTTATCTCCTGCCACCCCAGGTCCCTTTCCTGGTGATGACTCAGTACGATGACTTGACAAATGTTATCCTTGTTTACGCCAAGGGGAAAGCAAAGTACAGATGGATCAGTTGCCCAGGGTGGGGGTTGAGGATTTGAAACTCTCACCGCCTCTCACAAAGAGAGTGGTCATAGGGATCCCAGCCTGGGGAGCAGAGAAGCCTGGTTTGGAATTTCTTCTCTGACTCTTACCATCTCCTTGCCATATGGACAGTTGCCCACTTTTCTAAGATTCTGTTTTCTCATCTGTAAAATAGAATGGAACTTCCTTTGAGCCTTTACTTTGAAGGTTAAATATCAAAAGTAACCAAAGCGTTTAATGTAGTGTCAGGGCATCCATAGTAAAAACTCCATTGAAAAGAGTTCGTAGTTTTGTTGAGAAACATAGGCCTTCTGATGCCCAGTGACCGGTCCTCTAGACTCTGCTGCCTCCCTGCCTTCTTTGTCGTCATTGTGACGGGGAGAATGCTTTCGTAGATTCAGGAAAGGAGACTGAAGAGCTCTGGTTTCGGGTTCCCTTTTGCAACAGGCAGTAGAAGCTGGCGATTATGAGAATCAGCCCTGGAATTCAGATGATCTGTTTTTCTTGTGATATGACGTGGGCCAAGTCACAGCACCCTTGAGCTGCTGTTTACTTGGTAGGGATGTAGTGCTGACCTCGCAGGGTTTTGTAAGGATTAAACCAAATGAAGACTAACTGCTGGGCACGTCTCTGTGGTTCTTACTTCTACCAATATCATTTCTTAACCTCTATTCACCTCTCCTTGACTGCCACAGGAAGGCAATGCTAATTTCCTTTGATGCTTATGCAAAACAGGGAGCAAGCTTTGGACCAGCTCTCATGAGTGGCAGTAAGACGATGCCATCCAGAATTTCCAGTTTACACGCTTGGGCTGTCTTGTCATGGATCCTGCCTCTTCTCGCCAGAGGCCTGTTAGTGCCTTCTCTGCACCTCCTCGTCCCCTGGACCCCGTAGGACCCTCCTTCCCAGGGAGGAACGTTTTGTTACTTCCCCCTCTCCCCCTAAAAATCCTACAACATCAAATTCTCTGTCCTGTGGCATTTTCACCCGCTGCCAGGTTCTACCTGGCATGCGGCAATGATTGACAAGATTACTAATCCACAGTAATCATATTTTCATAATTAGTCCCTGCGAGGCCCGGCTGGCTGCCCCTGCCCAGGTAACGTCCTGCCGGCTGCTGAATGTTCTCACCAACTGTCGCCTCCCCAGGAGGGAGCTGTCGGTCTAGCACCCACAGCTGTTACTGAGAATTGCTTTGTATTCTCCCCCGTCCTCCCCTTTCGGTGCTGGGCTGCTACGAATCTTCTCTTGATTAAAACTTACAATTAATGACCCCAGACTCCACCAGATACCAAAAATGGCTTTAGTTTTTCCATCTTCCTGATCACATGCTTCCCATTTCTCTTCTGTGGTTCCTTCCCTTACATCTTCCTGGCCAGCCTCCCCCAAAATCCCTGCGGCAAGGGCGAGGGCAAACTTCAAAGGCGTTTCTGAATAAAAGAACACACGGCTGGACATCAATTATTTACCAGGCAAAGTTTTGGCAGGTACGGGGGCCTTTCCCTGTTTGTCTGGCTGAAGACGGTCAGCAGAGCACTTTTGAAGGTTGTGTTTTTTCCACCTACACTGACCCCTTTGCCTGTAAAGGGCTGGTGAACCCTGGCCCCTTCCTCGGCACTGTGGCCTGGACCAGATTCAGCAAGCCGTAACCAAGGTGACTGTTGCTCATTTCAGTAGAAAGCTGAAGGCTTTCTATTCTTAGTCTTGTTTAGTCCTTGCAGCACCTTAGGAAGTAAATGCTAGCCATTCTTTCCTTGTTACAGACAGATGAAGACCCAAAGTACAGGAAAGTCAGGTGACTTGCCCAGGGTCCCTCAGCTAGAAGGCAGCACATCTGGGACTTGAATTGGTGACCGCCGTAACCTCCGCGCTCCCCTCTTGACTGTAAACCAGAGCTATCAGGAACCGGGGTGACCAGGAGGAAGTGGCAGTGTCTTTGAGGAGACAGAACTCAAAAATCTTCATGGAGGAGGCCTTGGGCACAGGGCAGGTCCTTAGTCCTTTTTTCGTAGCTGAAAGAGTGGAGCTGTGTTCCCTCTGAGCCCTGGACAGGGTCAGAGGAAGAAACTGCTGCAGGACTAACCTGAGGATTTGTGGTTTCTATCACTGGGCTGAGAGTCACTGGGACCTGCTAGGTGTGCTTATGTCCCCAGACTCCTCAGCCTGTGGCTCTCGTGAGGTCATCTCCATAGTGAGAACCAGAGCATCCCTGCCTCCGACTCTCGCCCACAGTCCCCTGCTCAACTAGTGCGTGGAATCACCAGGTGTTACATACTTGGCATATCACCAGCTGCCCAAGTCATCGGTACTCAGGCTATAGTAAAAAATTTTGTGGGGTTCTCTTAGGTCCCTCTTCATTGCTAACATGGAATCGTTACTGAATGTCGGACACTGCTAAGGCTTTTACATTATCTCATGTCATCATCCTCCCCCACTCTGGTAGTCAGGCATTCTTAGGTTCATTTTTCAGGCGAGGAAGCTGAGACTTGGCAAAATCAAGAAACTTGGCCAAGTAAATCATCAGTGGTGGAGCCAGAATTTGAACATGGATAGACGATCATACTGTTAGCACCACTTTATTACAATGAATGAATTGTGTAAGTGTGCATGAGACGGAGAGAGAGCACAAGTGGGCACTGGCTCCATTGGCGGATCGAGGAATCTCATCATCGATGGAAGTACTGAACATTTGCATCTTCCTTTCTCAGCCAGGGCCTCTGTAGGGCCCCTCCGCTATGCCTAAAGCTTGCATTATTAATATAACAATGGCTTCTAAAAGTTAATAACTTAGAAGTCCTTGGGAGTATTCCCTGTTGAAGTGTGCATACATGGGGTCTTCCAGTGCATGTGAATTGGTGCAGACCTCAGGAAGGGCTCATCTTTGTCTGGTTAAGCACTCAAGAGGATTGAAAGCATATTAAGAAGACAATCAAACTGGAGATGGAAGGAAGATTGTTGGCTCGTCACAGTGACCAAGGTCAAAATTCCCCTGGAAGATCTCCTAAGTACATCCTACTGGACCGCCTATGCAAAGCCATATGCAATAGTGAATTTGCTTTGTCCAAAAAACAAAAAACAAACAAAAAAAGTTGTCTTCTCAGCATGGACCACAGAGCTACAGCTCAAGGCATCAGAGTTGTTGAGTAGAACAAGGATGTTGCTATCACCTGAATTACCCTGTAGAGTGGTCAGAACGGCAGCAACTATCGAGGAAATTGGGGCAGACAAGTGGAGTCAGGTGCTTAGTCCTGTTCTGGTTTTGCATACAGCATCTACTTGGGACCAAGTTCAGAGTGTATACTCCAACAGAGTGATTTCCTTACAGTTTCAAATGATGTAATAACTCAGCCATGGACATCTAGATGGCCTTCCCAAGCACCTAAATGCCATATTAACTTGGATCATTTGCATCTGTAGGCTGTTCATCTCTGGTACAAGGGGAGCCAGTCGATGGTAATTATCTGCCTTATGTTGCCTCTTGCCACCCTCCTAACGTACATAATTTGCCCCTGTATATTTATGGGTGTACGTAGTGCCTGATGTGCTTGCAGATAATCCCCTCGTGTGTGCTCTGGTCTGCTCAGTCCTCAGTGATGTCCCTCTTTGGCCATTATTGCCTGTGACCTCTGTAAGAATGGAGCCAATTCAACAAAAGTTCATTGTGAATCCGTTATATTCCAGGCAATATGCTGACATCCCCGAGGTCCTAGCCTTAGGAACATTTCACTGAGGGGAGGTACACATTAAACAGACATATCCCTGAAGAAGAGGCTTTCTATTGAGATATTCACCGGTACAAATCCTTACCTGTGTGTGAGCAGGACTGTGTTCTCTGTCCACAAGGTCCTGTTCTCTTGCTAAGCTGCCTGTGGTTGCCTGATCCCCACATCAGCTCCATGTATCTCTTAAAACCTTTCTTCCAGCTTCTGCCTCCTCTAATTGGCTTAGACACAAACCCCTGTCCAGGCCTGGGGTGGGTGTGAGGTAGTGGGTGGAGGTCAAGGACACCAAGCTCATCAGTAGACATAATACTCCTCTGTTTGCCCAAGGTTTTTCCTCTAGGTTCCTTCACATGAAATTTCTAAGGGCCATCCCAAACTCTTTTACAGACATGCCTGGAAGCTCGGTCTAAATTATTGTGTTTAGGTATATGCACGTATGTATACATATACGCTTGGATGTATGTGTAAAACACACACACACACATATACACACACCCACATACCATATCCTCTCTCTCTCACTCTTCTAAGATGCTTTTCCTGTGAAAAGAGACTGAAAGGTTATGGCACAGCCCATGTCGCAGAGGTAGAATGGGGCTGCAGATCGTTTGCTGATCCGCCTTTGACGTGCTTCTGGGCTGCAGAGGCTTAGAGACGTACGTTCCGTGGGTACCATGACTCTTGAAGTGCATTAAGGAGCTGTGAATGGGAAACTCCATTGTGGGAGCACTGCAAGTCAAACATGCACTTCAGATAGAAGGGGTGGGGTTTCTCATAGGGACACGTCCCCCATTCTGTGCAGAATACTCTTCCCCTAGAACTTAGCACAGTTGAATCCTTCTGACTCTTAGCTCAGATGTCCCCTCTTGAGACAGGCTTTCCTTTACCCGGAAACTAAAACTGCTCCCCCATCTACTCTGCGATCTCTGACCTATTACCCTGTATCATTTTTAATGACCCCTTTCTTTGTCTGGAATTACCTCGTTTTATTCCTTCATTCATTCGTCTCCCTTCCATCTCCCAGTACACTCCCCATCCCATACCACACACTAGAAAGGAAACTCTACAATAAGAGTTCTTCTCAGTTTTGTTTCCACTCCCTGAAATAACACTGAGCACATAGGAAGGGCTTCACAAATATTTGTTGAATGAATAAGTGAACGAATGGCTCCTGCCTTCCCACCCACATCTGATTTGCTAGATGACTGGAGAGTATCAGGCATGCAGTGTCTGTCACCTGAGACCAGACTTTTCCTCTTAGGGAGAAAATAATCAGCTCATGCAGGACTGCATCTCCACTGGCATCACAGTCTGCAGCGCGGAGCCAGCCCACCAAGCCTGAAGTCCTGAGAGCCTGGGGAACTGGCTCTTCCCATTTTGCAGTGGCTTTAGCTGCGCGGAGTCTTGAGGTGGGAAATGTTGGCCATTTCACTCCTCATCTGCTCCTTGGTGAGGAGGAGCAGCGATGCTGGCCGAAGTGCCTTTGGAGTTCTTTGACTGCTTTCCAGGAGACAGAGGTTGAATTCCCCGAAAACGGAAGCTTATGTAAGGTGGCTGTGAATTCAGCGGGGACTCTGCTCTTAGCTGGAGCCTTGGCACCCCCTGTGCATGTGACAGGTGAACGAGTAACTGGGGCAGCTCTACCTGGACTGTCGGAACCAGAAAAGGGTCCTCGTAGACGCGAAGGTGTCATTTCTCAGTGTTTGACAATATCAAGAAATCTTGTTTTTCTTTTTTCTTTTTTTTCCTTTCCCTGCCTGTGTTTTTCTTCTAATCAAGTGCATAGTCCAGACTCTTCAGCCAGGATATCTTACAGAAGGTCTGAGGTCACATTACAAACTAAAACTAGACAATATTCTTCACTTGTGTGAAAATCAGATAAAATCCCTGGAGTTTAGAATAACTTCTGTCTCTTCTTTTCGTGGAAGTACTGCGGATTGAACCCAGGACCTCATGCATGCTAAGCATGTATTGTACCACTGAGCTATACCCATCCCGCCAACCCCCGAGGTTAGCTCCTCTTAAGTAATAGAGCAGAAATAATGCCTGAGCACCTGATCGCTTACATAGATATTCCAGATTCATCATTGCATTGAATTCTTAGAAAAACCTTCTGAAGCATATAGGGATTTGTTTGTATGCCCACCTTAAGGACGAGGACACTGAGATTCAGAGAGGATGACTTTTCCAATGAGAGGCAGCTGGAAAGGGTCAGGGCTGGAACCTGAAATCCTGCTAATGACATTCCATGGCCGGTTTCTTTTGATTACGCCCCAGCCGCCTTCTAGGACTTGGAATATAGTTTTAGACGGTGGCCCATTAGGAAAGTGTAATTTTTGCATTTTAATTCTGTAAGATGTTTTAAAGGCACAAGCAAATGATGAGGAAAACATTTAGGGAGTTTCCTAAAGTGGCCATGCGGCAACTCGTGTGCGTGTGTGTGTATAGGAGAAAAGCATGGCAGAGGGGTTGCTTCTGGGAAGGTGTAGAGGATCAGTTGTGGAGAGGAGTTTTCAGATTCAGGAAAAGGAAGTAGAAGTTTTGGTGGTACTGTAATTCTCAGCAGGCCCCAGGCTCAGCCGTCTCTGCCATTTCCTTCCTAAAATGCTTCATCCAGTCTACTGCTAATTTTGTAATGAAATTATATATGTGATAACTACCTTTGGGAATTGAAAAGTTCCACAGTTCCATTTATGTTAGCCAGAGTTCTTCAGCTATATAATAAACTATTTTATAACCCCAAGGAAAACACAAACGTAGATAATATCTTTGTGGCTCGTGCCATGTGTGTATGTGTGTGAAAATACGGGGTGATCGTTATGTGTAAGGCACTGTACCAGCTGCTTATAGATGCAGGTAGTTTAAGCACAATACTTATCTTCAAGGAGAGGCATTACTAGAAGGGGATTAATAATGATAATGTGTGATGGAGTGAGTTGTTTAATAGGAGATTTGCAAGGACCACCTGCGATTTAAGAGCGACTTTAGCTTCATGTTGATGGGGTAGGGAGTTTTTGAGATGGGGCAGGGGGCGATGTATTTACACAGTTAGATGTGGGAAGGGTACCCTAAGCAGAGAGAAGTGAACCCTAAGCAGAGAGAAGTGAACTAACAAAGGCAGAGAGTCGGGAAAGCAAACAGACTTTTTAAGAGAACAGTACGTTAGTCTGGTTGGAATTTAGGTAATTCCTAGAATAGTGTTTCTAATACTTTTTTTTTTTGTATTGGGGACCATTTAGCACCATACCTCACAGTCTACCCATCCCACCCACACCTATTCATCAGGATTCCATTTATCCACATGTACACATGTGTAGTTGCTTCTCAGTGTTGTGTGGCAGCCAAGAAATTTATGAAATGCTTAATTAGAGTCTTTGAGAAACTCTCCAGTGGCATTAATTACAGCTTATCTTGGTCTCCTCACCTACTTAGTAGATTCCAGCAAAAACGTTAAGTCATAGGTAAAAACAGTCATCTATGGAATTGATCAAAATTAGCTCTTAGGATTTTTAGATCAGTTCATAGTCCACTGGGGAACCTGGGGACCCCTGGGACTCGTCAGCAGGACAAGGCCATATTTTGAAAAACAGTGGAAGAACGGGATGATGGATGGTGAAGCAGCTGATGGCCGTGTTACAAACACTCTTTTGTGCCAGAACAGAGTTGTACTTAATTGCCATTGAGGGCATTTGAACAGAGCAGTAGAATTTTTTGAGGTTTCACCTAAAGGAGGAAACAGTGTTGGGGAAGGATTAACGAAGGGAGTTTTCAGTCTAGGTAACTAGGTTAGAAAGAGGTGGTACCTGGAGGTGTGGAAATGGAGACCGGTGATTAAGTAAACTTGCAGGGGCAGAATCAGCAGATTTGACAAGCTGATTGGGAAAGACAGAGCAGATGGCTTGGCTAGTCTGGCTGGGTACATTGTGAAAACGGTGCCATGAACACAAACTGGAAAGTTAGGAGGGAAAACTCTTTTACTAGGGGAAACACTAAATTTAAAATGATTGCTGAGAAATTTGGAATGTAAAAAAGAATTCTAGAAACTTCTAGGCAATACGTGGTGAACCATATGGAGAGAGTTTTAAGTTCTCCAACCAAAACCTTAATCACAGCATATTCATCAACCATAAGGGACAGATATCATAGAGCCAAACAGTACTTTTGCTAAGATGGGTATGATTTATATTTGGTTCTAAGGGTATCAAAAGTTGGGATATGTTGGGGAGTCTTCCCCTTCTTCTTGACTAGGTCCTGTGTGGAAGCTTCATGCCCGCTTGGTACTCTTGGTTAGTTTTTCACTCATAGAAATCTATTAAAGCTTTTGAAGTCCAAAAGGATCTCCATTAACTTCACAGAACAGGTAAACCTGCAAAGTCATGGAAGAGCCTACGGTTAACTGTGCTGTACCCTCCTGACAGCATTGCTCTGTTGCACAGCTCCAGGGGGTAACTTTCACTTGGATAATTGTAAAATGATGGGCCTTGGATTTGTGCAGTATGGCAGCCTGGGTTCTTGTTGAGCTATTTCTTTTTGAATGGTAGTAATTTTGCTTTGGACTTTATTACGTGTAGATACTAATTACTATCTATAAAACAGATAAACAAGATCCTACTGTACAGCACAGGGAACTGTATTCAATACTTTGTAATAGCCCATAATGAAAAAGAATATATATATATGTGTGTATAAATGAGTTACTATGCCAAACACCAGGAATTAACACAACGTTGTAAATTGACTACACTTCAATAAAAAAAATAATGCAAGAGTTTTAAGGGGGCAGTGCCATCTGGGCAGAGTTGGTGCTTCTGCCTCTGTTTCCAGTGCTCCGTTCCCATCACTTTTACCATCCTCCCCATGAGGTATGGCAGTTTCTCTGTTTACAGGCTTAGTCTGCTCCTCAAGGGTAGGGAAAGACAGATGACAAGGCGGAGGATGTCCCATGGTTTTATAGCATGAAGACACAGGCTGCGTGGAAGAATAGGGGGAAAGGTCAGTCAGGTTCTCTCAAGTGGTAATTGTCTAAAAGCACAAACCCGTATTCATGTATCTGTGTTAGATGATTAAGTTTTGGCCTGGAAAAGCATGGAGTATCGAGGGCTTTGTTAATAGCGACAGGGTAACTGTTCAGAGGGAGATGAAAAGCACATCACAATTTTATAAGTTTGATAAGAATTGATACCTGAAAGAACTCTCTTTTAACTTGCGAAGGCCTTTGAGAAAGTTGACAGTCGAGCTCTTTTTTCCCCTTGAGCAGTATTTTTATTTATTTTTATACTTGAAGTATAGTCACTGTAGAATATTATATAAGTGACAGGTGTACAGTATAGTGACTCACAATTTTTAAAGTTTATATTCCATTTATGGTTATTATAAAATGTTGGCTGTATTCCCATGTTGTAGGATAGATGCTTGTAGCTTATTTTATACTAGTTTGTTCTCTGTATCTGTGAGTCTGCTTCTTTTTTGTTAGATTCTAGTTTGTTGTATTTTTTAGATTCCACATGTAAGTGATATCATATGGTATTTGTCTTTGTACAGTCAAGCTCTCATCGCTAATTAATACTGTGGTGTGAAATACATTGGTCAGACCACACTCTGCTAGCCACATGGAAGAAAGGCACTGAGGTGATGAGTGGGTGCTTTTAAAGACAGCAAGAGGGTTACCCATGTGGGGTTTTTGATTTGTCAGAGAGCATCAGAAGTGAGGGAGATTGTGCCAGTAAAGAAGGGAGGAGCTCGGGAAGCTGAGGCTTTGGGTGAGCAAAGGTTACGTTGCCCATCTTACGATGTTGGTAGAGGTTTTCCCTGCTGGGCGGGAAGGGCTGACTCCCTTGCTGCCTACCTATCTGTACCTCATGTGCCTGACCCATTTCTAATACCAGTTCACTTTTACAAACACCTTGAGGCTACCTCCTGGGTAAAGCCACAGAAGTTCTGCAAATTTGCCTCCATTAGATTATGAAAAGGGATTAAAAGATGATTCACTGGCTCATGAGGAGCTCTGAAGATCCAAACCTGCCAATGACTCATAGTTTAAAGGAGACTTTGTCAAATATGATCAGGATAACCAGCTCCTGGGGATTTGCACAAATCTATCCAAACCTGCAGTTTAAGCCACTCTTTCTTACCCTGCATTTTGTGGTAGGCCATGTGGTACTGATGCCTGGGTCTGTGGAAGAAAACGTGTTGAAGGAGAGCAGGGAGTTTTGAGGAGACATGGCTTGAAGGAGGCACAGAGACCTGGACCAGAATGGGACAAACAGAATCTGATGCCTTAGCTACTGAGCAAACCAACACTGAAAGTAAGGTTAATAAGCTTTTTCTCTAGACTCAAGAAAATCATGGGGATGACCTGAGAGAGGGGAGGTGAAGCTTTTATTTAAGGCTTATATCATGAGTTCAGTTACAGTTTCCCTCAGAAGGGAATTCTGACCAAGTCCCTGCAAAGAGCCTTAACAGTGCTGGCTCACTCCAACATGGTAGGTTGGATCCTGTGATGGCTAACTTGATACGTTACCCTGGCTGGGCCATGATACCCAGATAATTGGTCAAACATTATTCTGGATATTTCTGTAAGGGTGTTTTGGATAAGATGAACGTTTTAATCAGTGGACTTGGTGTAAAGTCCTCCACAGTGTGGGTGGGCCTCACCCAATCAGTCGAGGGCCATAAAAAACCAAAATTGATCTCTTCTGAGCAAGAAGGAATTCTGTTGGCAGATTATCCTTTGGACTCCATTGGCTCTCCTGGGTTACCAGGCTGCTGGCCCACCCTGAAGATGTTGGACTTGCCAGTCTCCATAATTGTGTGAACCAATTCCTTAAAATCTGTCTCTGTCTCTACACACACACACACCCATGTCATATTGGTTCTGTTTCTCTAGAGAACCCCAAGACAGATCCCACTAGAGAGTCTTTCTTTCTGTATCAGTTAGGATAGGCAAGGTTATGCTGTGGTAACAAAAAGTTTCAAAATTCAGTGACTTAATACAACAAAAACATGTTTCTCACTTATGCTGCATGTTCAAAGGTCAGCTTAGGAGTTCTGCTCATTAGTGACCCACGCTGACAGAGTCCTCTTTTGACTAAGAGGACCATAATCACCATGGCAACAGAAGAGGATGTGGCTGCCTATTGAAGCTCCCACCTGAATGTGGAGAAGCTCACATCCACTCATATTTCTTTGGCTACTGCCAGTCTCTTGGGCCCCTTTTACTGCACAGGGGGCTGAGGAAGTGCCATCCTACTTTGTCCAAAGGAGAACAGAAGTATTCTCTAAAATACTCCCCAGTTCCTCATTTACCTCTTAAGAGATGATGCTATGGGCATTTCCACTGGCCTGAGGTGGGGTAGATGAAACCTGGAACTTCTGGGTAGTTTTCCTGCCTGAGAAGGAATTCAGCGTGGAGGAGAGGAGAGCTGAGAGGAGAGAAACTGAACTCTGGCAATGGATGGTTGGAAGTCCTGGATCCAGTTGTGTCTGGAGCCCCTGAGCTTCTGAGTGTTAGGTGCTCATACAACCCACCTCTTTGGTTTTCTTCAGTCAGTTTGCACTGGGTTTCTGTCACGTGCGATCACACGTTTCCTGGCTAGTACAGAGATGGTAGAAAACTACTTCATCTCTGGATTCTCTAAGACCTACTGTTCCTCGAGCACCTGCTGTACTTTCCTATTTTAACACTCACACCGTTCCTTCTGCTTAAACTCTTCCCTTTTTTTCCATCTACTAGCCATGATCTTTCTTCCACTTCATTTGGTTACTGCCACTGTGACAAAGTGATCCCCAATCTGTGTCCCTCCCCTGTCCTCAGCTCAAATCCATCTTTTCCTTCTTTGTTATTATAGTCATGAACTTGAACTTCTGTTCCAACATTTGTCATATTCTCTCTTGCACGAGCCAACACTTGTGGGGCACTTACTATATAATGGGTGCTTTACATTCCTACATACATGAATTCTTTTATTTCTCACATAACCCTGTGGAGAAGATGCTATTAATCTGAGCTTACATATAAACTGCAATTTAGAAAAATGGAGTGATTTCCCTTAGATCACATGCCTGGGAGCTGGGATTTAAAAATCCAGGTGATCTGGCCCCAGAGCTCACACCTTTTGTCTTCATTGTGACCTGGACACCTGACTTGTCTCCTGGACTAGACGATATATCCAGTCTGCTACAGATCTTACGGTCCAGTTGGGGCTCACACCTGGCAAGTGTGGAGGATTTTCCAGCCTGCAGGTTGGGGTGCTAACTTCATAACTTCAGTCCTCTCGTCACCTTATGCTGCTTGTCCTCATTTCTTCCCTGATTTCTTCACCACCTTGTTCTAAGTTTGATTTTCCCTCATTGCAGCATTTGCATTTTTGTAAGCTACCTTGATCCTTTTTCGGTGGAAAAATAAACAAATAAATGAAGATGCCAAGCTAGGTTGTCAGTTCCTTAAGAGTAAGAACTGCCAGGAAAGGAGAAAATTTGCCCCTCTGCCCCTCTTGAATTCTTGTGGTTGGGCTAATGACAAAATTGATGGAAAACTGATGAACAGGAGAAAAAGAAACACATTTTAATTTATGCACACGGAGGTCTCATAGAAATGGGACCTAAGGAGTGGCCAAAGCAGACAGCTTTTATACTTTTTACACACACAAATAAAAACAAACAGAAAAACCCGAAAAACAAAACTAATAAATTTTGTGAGGAATTGACGGGACAAAGAAACTTAGGTTTTGGGTGCTCAATTAGTGAAGAGTCTAAGCAGAATATGGGCTTGGGGGAGTAAATTAAAGAAGGAACAAGGTTTGTTTACACAGGCTTCAAGGCCTGAATTCTGTATCTCTCGTGTTAAGCGTTTCCTTTCACCTCCAGATGCAGGAAATCTTTCACAGGAAAGATTTATTTGATGCTTTCGGGGAGACAGGAAGGAGGGTCAGAGTGTCCTCTTGCCGTTGGCTGTTTCTCAAGTAACTTTAATTCAAAATAACCAATATGCTGTTGAGGCATATTTTGGGGAAGCCCTCTCTGAGCCCCAACAGGGCCAGCCTGGCTTATCTTCACATATTCTGCAGGTCTTAGCTCTTGGACTCAGAAAATGTGTTTTGAATTTACTTGAGGTGGAATCTCCTGATTTGGAGGATTAAGAAGTGTCAGGCGTCAGGAAGGATTTTGTGGTATGACTCTCCCTAAGATTTCTCTAGGGGTGGAGGTGGTGCTGGCAGGGTGTGACGGGGGCGGCACTTCGCCTTTGCTGTACCAAAGAGAAGAAAATAAGACATTGTGCTGCAGCAGGAAAGAATTCACCTTGCCGCCTTGCTTTCTGCAGAGACGAATATTTCACCCTCAGCGACATTCTGGGTTCCTTGTGGAGGCTCAAAACAGGGACTAGAAACTATTTCTGAGTCTCTCAGGCACCCAGCAAGAACTAAGGTGCCACCTGGCAGGAAGAGATAGCGGTGTCTTTTATCCCATCCTTGCAGGTTTGTGACCTGTGGGTGGGAAGGGATGGAGTCCTGCGGGAGCCACCCCCTCGGCCTGTGCCCTCCCCGGAGAAGACTGGGAAACATACTTACTCTCATTGCTAAGCATGTCTTGGCACGGGCAGACACACCTGGAGTTGAAATGCCTGTGTTAGTGCTCATTTACAGCTCGAATTAGCAACGCGGCCGTGTTAGGCCAGCTCCGGGAGGAAGGAGCAGCTCCTAAGACAGCAGCTCTCCCCAGAGTGTCAGGATCCAAGAAGCAGTCCGGTGGTGCGACTGGAGTCGCACCTCTCGGTGCGACTGGCCTTCCTCTCGGAGCTGCCGCCATCTTTCCCTCTTCTCTCTCTGACACAGTTACACTGTTCTAGCACTTTCTAAAATCCTGCAGTCATTCAGTTTTATCTGAAGACATTTCCGTGAATGCCTGCTGTGTGCCAGGCCCTGTGCTAGATCCTGGGGCATCAGGAGACACAGAAAACCTGCTCTGATGGAGCCCGTTTGTCATTTGGGGAATGACTGTTGCTAGTGTTTTGAGCACAGTTGGCTGACAGGGATCAGTAAACACCGAAACAGCAATATAGAGTCATTTGCATGGGGAATGTTGACTTATTATGTATGTATATCTGGGTGAGGAAAGAGGAACATGGTGACCCATTTAAAAGTTCTTTACATGGGGGTTTGAAAACACTCAACTTTTAAATAGGCCACTCTCTACATTTAGCCTTCTGCAGAGTGAAATAGGTGGGGAAGTAAACAGCTGATGGAAGTTCAGGTACAATTCCTGCCTGTCCACAGACTGTGTGGACAGGGCCATCCGTCTTGCGGTTGTGCAGTTTTGTGGTTCTATGTACAGTGACAGTTCATTAAGCTCTCTTCCTTTCTGTTTCTTCATTACGTTTCTCTCAATCCCCGTCTTTTCCCCACATGTCTCCCAAGATAGGCAAGTCCTTTCAATACTGACTCTTCTTTTGAGCTGCTTGTGGGCAGGCATGGAGATAATCCCACGTGAGGAAGACAGGAACCGTGGCAGTGGGTTCCAGCCACCCAGGCTGCCTACTTAAGACTCAGACAAGCAAAGGAATTTGCCTTTAGTATGGGTGGTGAGAGGCCAGCACACAGTATGGAAACACACTCATACTCTTGGACTAAAATCAAAAGCATATTTGTGGGTGGTGAGTTGCAAGTGGCAGACAGTAAAGTCTGTCCTTCTCAAAGGTTATTACTTAGACAACAAAACAATATCTACATAAGCCTCAGTCACACAGTAATTGGAGATGAAGGCACACTATTAGTTTGCTGATCATAGTTCTGGCAGGAAAAGAACGGGACCCACAAATGGGTGGGGTAATTCAGGGGAGTTTAACAGCAGAAAGGGCTAAGGGAAACCAATAAAGAAGTCTAGGTCATCATACCACCCTTAGCCCAGAAAGGTCAAGGGGAGGAGGCAGGGGCTGTCCAAAAGATGCCGTGGCCTTTGATAGGGAGATTCTGCAGGATGGAATCCAGGTAGTACACTCCGACCTCATGCTCTGATTTCTTGCTGGCGTCTCTCATCAACCTAATTCACTAGAAGCTAGAGGCCACGGGATTCTGTTAATTCAGTCGAACAAGTCATCCTTCCAGGGCATCAAGCAGGATGGAGAGTGGTGGAGGGGAGCTCTGGAGAGGCAAAAGGAGAAATAACAAATAGTTTTCCTGTAGGGAAGCAAAGCAATACAGGAAAAAGGCAATGGGATTATCAACGAGCAGATGTGAATTTTGTTCGCGGCTCTGTCATTTATTAGTCAGTTGACTTTGGGAGACCACGCCATCCTTCTGAGGCTCAATTTTTCCAGCTATAGCATGAAGAGAAATAGCCTTTGGCTTGTGAGGCCAAATGAGTTATGAGATGATACTTTGAAAACAATGTTCTGGGAAGGAAGGGGTCATTATAAAAATCCATCAGCAACACATTTGGCATTTAACTCAATTTATCTGGTATTGTGTGGCTATCAGTTAAGTCATGGTAAGATCCTCAGATTCCATCTCTGGCTTTGGAACAAAGCAGAAATAAGAAGCCCAAACTGACATGAAATGAGTGTTTCCACCTCCACTTTCATATGTGCTCTGCAAGTTACTCCTCTTCAAACTAAGCCATTAGCAGAGGCAGATTTAAGGGTCAGTTCCACCTTTACCTCCTTGTCTGCTCTGAGCACACATGGAAATGGTCTTTGGACTGGGAGTAACATATGTCTCTTAAGACCATGAAGGCTGAGGAAGAAGGAAGCCATGGGTAGCTGTTCTCTACATTTGTTAACATACTTAGCCCAAAGTTGGTCCTCATCTCTAGGAATTAAAAGTGTCGTGATTTTGTACCTCAGTGCAGAAGATACCTACTAGGAGATGTGCTCAGCCTGTGACTCTTCTCTGACAACTGCCTCAGGAGGCCCTGGCAGCCCTGTTGTTACCATGGGTCCCAGCAGACAAAGGTGATGTGCACCTGACCCTACTGTGTCTCACCCACGTGGTCAGTTCTCTGCTAGTTGTTTGAACTTAAGTCAAACTTCAGAGCCAGATACAGTGATTCTCTGCCACCTTTGTGAAGGAGCGGAGGAGCCAGCCTGAGAGACTGGAGCAGCTGTACAAGGAGACGAAGTAGAGCAGAGACCGGGAAATCCATGGGAGAGGGTGAAGGAGCCTCAGTGTGAAGCTTGTGCATGAGAAGGGGGCCAACACCTGGTTCTTGAAGGGGTTCTGGTTTGGGTCCTGTCTGTTCCGGAGGACTCACCACTGTAAGATCATCTCTTCCCCAGCATGGCTGGCTAGGGGATCTCTGATGCCAATAGCCCAAAGAACCCTAAGAAACAGAGGCTTACAGTAACAGGCACCCCTGGGAATGTGAGAATGAGCCTGGGAAAACAACCAATGGGCCCTGTTTCCTTCTGAAGGTCTTTCTTTGTTTCCTTCTCTTGGCCCCTTGAGAGAAAACTCTTCACCCAGAAAATGGCAGGTCACAGCCAGTGGCTCCCAGGGGGCCTCCCCAAGGTTGGGAAGCAGGAAAGGCTCCCTGCCGAATTCACAGAAAACCTCCAGCCCAGTGATCCAGTTTCACAACTGCATGAAATTACCAGTAAAAAACCTTCCTCCCATAAAACAGTGTGAACTTACCTACCTCCTGAGCGTGTTTGCCGGCAACGGCTTCAGAGCATCAGTTAAGCTCCCCACACGTTACTTCAGCCTCTCTTTTCCGCAGCCACGCTCTGAGTCTGCAGGCTCAGAGCAGCGACAGAAAGGAGCCTCTAGTGAAGCCAGTCCTATCCCTCTCTCAAGCATTTGTGCTCGTCCAGGCACGTCAACTGAAGAAGGGCCTCACGAAGTTGGTGCTTGTTCCAATAAAAGTCATCTATTCCGTCCATTATTCTTCCAAATAATAGAAGTGATAAAAAAAAATCCCTTCGTGTTCACACACGTCAGGTTACAAAGCATCTTCTCAGTCAGGCTTTACAGTTGCACCACAAGCTAGATACAAGTGAGAGCTTCCGTTCTGTGTTACTTCTGTTTACCTTAACAGTGATGCCTTCTGTGTAGAAAGGGCTTATTCTCCGTAGGGCGCTGAGCCAAGTGATTTCCAGGCACTTTCTCATTTAGACCTCCACCAGCATGATGGACCATTATTTGTTACGTTTACAGACAGGAAACTTGGAGGTTAAGCAACTTGTCTAATGTGAGTGTAGCGGGTTAGTGGTGGGGTCGGGGTCCGAAGGTGGGTCTGAAAGAACTGTGCTCTTAACCACTATTCAATATGGCAGGTGATCTTTCTTCAACCTGGCCTTTCCGGTCATCTTGACCAAACACCTTTTTCATTACAAATGATTTGTCTGAAGGGTAGGAGGTATAGCTCAGTGGTAGAGTGCATGCTTATCGTGCACGAGGTCCTAGGTTCAATCCCCAGTACCTCCTCTAAAAATCAATAAATAAACTGAATACCTCTCCCCCTTAAAAAAATGATTTTTCTGATAATAGACATTGATTTATTTTTTTAATTCTTATTTTTTTTATTGACGTGTAATTGATTTACATTGTTACTTTCAGGTGTACAGCAAAGCAAATGTTATATATACAATAGTCATTTATTGATCATCCACTCATCCATGGTTCTTTTAACAAACTTTTATTAACTGCCTCCTATTGAGTTTTCATTCTATGGGATTTTTTTTTTCTCTATTTTAACTTGTCAACGCTTAAAATAATCCCAAGTAAGATAGGACTATCTTCACTGCTCGAACCTGGGTCTGTCAGACTTCAAAGCCTGTATTCTTTCACTGAGAAAATGGGAAGCAAGTGTGGATTACCAACTAGACTGGATTGTACTGGACTCAAACTAGCTTCCCTCTAGTCTTCTTTCCGCTGACTACAGGGACTCTCCATTCTTACTTGCTGAGTGGGTGATGAGTCAGAGCCTGGGAAAAGCCATGTGGACCATCTTTGTAGGTACTACCTCTTTGGAATGGAATGGACCAGTGATGAGAGAGCGTAGAGCTCTGTGTCTAGTGAGAGGGCCCAAGAGTGGGTTGTTCTTTGGTTGGAAAGTGGGGTGATAGGGTGAGAAGAGGAAGTGGGGGGTGGGGGGACATGGCCAGATAAAGAGGGGAGAGACAAATAGAAAAGTAACAAGAGGCCAAGGATGGGAAGATAGTGTCTTAAAACATGCAGGCTGGTTACTGAGAATGAGTCAGCATGAATCAAGGCACAAGACTGAGGGTGAGAGAGGCTGGGTCAAACCAGCAGTTTCTTTCATGGTTTCATTGGGGGCTAGAAATAAAAACCTCACCATTAACTAAACACAACACTAACATGAAGGGGTGAAATAATTTATCCTTAAATAACAGGCTGACCTATTCAGAATTGTAATTTTAATGTAAGACTAACCTTTGAAAATAGATCAAGTGATATAAATTATTAAGGAGAAGGCATTCATCAGATAGATGGTGTCTGTTAGTAATTTTATGCATGAAGAGTTATCTCCCGAAGTACAGTTGGGGCTGCCTCTGTGCAGGAAAAAAAAATGAAGAACCCGGATACCCTTCCGTGACATGTGCAGCTGATTTTAATCAGTATTCCTCCTGTCAAATGAAATGAAAAGACTGAAATATGATCTCTTCCGTGGCTGTACCTTCACAGCCTCCCACCTCCTTCCAGGCAGCTGCACCAGGAGTTCTACTGGTAGGGAGAAAATGGAGATACATTTTAAGCAGGTTTTTTTTTTTTTTCCCTACTCTGAGGGGAAAGTATCTCAATTGGTTGGTCAAAGCCCAAAATATTTGAGCATCTTCTAGCTGTCTAAAACTAGGCTGAGTGTGATGTGGGAGGGGGAAGAGATGGAGCCTAAGATATCTTGTCCTCAAGGAGGGTAGTGTTGTAGATTTGAAGGGACCTAAATTAAGTGCAAGCCTGCTCTTTGCCTTATAGCCAAGTGAGTTTGGGCAAGTTGCTGAGCCTCAGTTACCTTGTCAGTAAAATGGGTGAAGTGACCTACCTCGGAGTTGTTGTGGGGACTCATGGAGATATGTCTGGAAAGAATAGCTCACAGAGCCAGGTATATATTCAATATATTCAGGTATATATTGAGCTATATAAAATAATTATTACTATCTCCATTTCACCACCGTTGTAAGTTGGGATAGGGACTGCTTCTCTTCCCACACCACCATGCAGCACCGCTCCTTGAGGAATGTGAAGTTTACGCTTTCCCAAGCTGTTGAGAAAGAGGTTATCCATGTGGAGGAAGTTGAAAGGAGATGGAGTAACATACAGGCCCCAGAGAGGTGACGCTTCTCCTGGCTGGGATCAGGGGGAGGTCCCCCAGAGCAAGGACAGCTTATGGAGATCCCACGGCATCGGCCAGGCAGGGGCTCATCCAGAGGGAGACTGGGAAGTCAGCGGGTTAGGGCCCCAAGGGCAGCTCTGGGATCCATTGCAATGACAGTGACGACGGTGGTCACCTTCCCATGGCTCTCTGAGGGTCAGTTACTTCAGTGCCAAGGTCCACTGACCTCCCCCTCCCCAAACCTTCCTCCTCTTTCTACTTTCCTCTGTCTACTCAGTATCTATTTAGAGGATCACGAGGCATAGCATTTTCTCTTTCAAATCTATTCTTTTTTTTAGGCCACAAGCTTTGTCCCTAGTGCTTCAGGTCTTAGATGTGTTAACGTCAAAAAGGCTGAGTGTTATGACTTCAAGGTGTGCCTTAGAAACTCAAAGTCTCTCTGTTTCTCTGTCCTATCAGCCATCCCTGATGCAAAGAATTCCTTGGAGAAAACAATGGTGGTGGCGGGATGCTGAGAGGGTGTGGAGAAGTCAGAGGGAGGGGGCTCTCTGTTTGTACCTTGAGATACTATCCTGCAAAATTTTCTCCTTTTCCCCCTCCTCCCCCTTTCTCCCGCCTCTTTATTATAATTATTTACACCTGCTTTAAAAGAAAAGTCAACCCATATTTAGAAAAGTTAATTCTGTGACAGTTGGGCATTCCAGGACGGAGTTGTTGAGACTGAGTTCAGAGCACAAGCCATTGGTAACCCTCATGAAAGATACGAGTGGGGGGAGGCAGATGGATCAGGAAAAGCTTCAGACCTCGGTGTCCATCTGATGCCTATGTAAGGAAAAGGGGAGGAAGCAGGACTTTGGGGAGCAAAAGCCTCAGACCACAGTGCGCATCTGACAGAGGTGGGGGGCTCCAGAGCACAGACTGCCCATTAGAGGAGTTCCAGGTGGAACAGAGATGGCCAGGCCTTCTTATCCTCACCATGTTGAGTAACTGGCTGGGGAGTGTCTGGGAAAAGCATCCAAAGCTTGAGGCAGATCCTGAAGGTGCTGCAGCTCCAGGCTGTCAGACAGCTCGACTCCTTGTAGCTGAGTGGCAGGTCCCCTCTTGAAGAGGGATCCATGTGTCACCTCCGTGGCTGCTGTGCCTGCCCGTGGCCACGTGAGCATCAGTGACAGAACTGGGGCTGGGGCCTGGTGTCGCGACGGCTAGTCTGCTGTTCTTTCCACTCTGCCTGGAAACTCGCAAGATAATCAGACTACCAGCAGATGGGGCATAATTAGGCATTTAATTGCATGGTGTAGACACTGAGAGAGCTGAGCTACAGAGATTGGAATGATCCACGTGGCTTTCTGTGACCAAGTACAGACTCCTTAAGCAGAGGCTGCCTTGGGGCAAACAAACCAAGTCAAAAAGGAGCCACTGTACCTGCAGCTACTGTAACTCAGTTTGCCTGACTTCCCCGACAGCAGCACTTCCCATGCCAGGCTCCCGACCTTGGGAGTTGTGCACGGACTGGTCAAAAATACAGATTTTGGGCCAGGCAGATACTGTTAAGTCCCGAGGTTCACCAGAATTACTCTTAAGCTGCAGACGTATGGATGATAAAGGATGTTTTCTCTTAATCACTCGGACAGAATCCAAATGACAGCGGGTGGTCCTTGAGAGGGAATGGTCAGACTTAATGTGTGACTAAGTGTGCGTTTCTCAAAAGGTCACCTTAAAGGCAGTGAAGCAGGGTTATGCTGGAGGGTGGCCAGGCTCGGGGACGTGCTGGTGTTTCAGTCTAACCTGCCCGGCTATTGGCTCCCAGAGTTTCATGCTAGTCAGATTGAGGCCAAGTCCTTGTACTGTCAACATATGCTTGGGACTATTCAGATACAGTCTCATCTCTGTGTTTTGGTAAGAATAGTGATAATATAAAATAGTAAACCAAAACCAAAACCCTATTTGTGCTCAAGACCAAATCTTTATATTGCCAGCATTTGCCAGGAAGCCTTCAGGTATGGTTTTTGGGAGAAAGGGCATGACTGCTCTGGCAACTAGATAGAATTTTAAACTTTATTAACAGTGCCCGTAAGATAGTGATGGTTAATCTTTTATTTTTCATTTATTCTTGATGCAGAGCAAGGAACTGTGCTCAGAGTATTCTCTCATTTAACTCTTGCAAAAGCTGCAAGAGGTAGGCAGTATTTCTCTCATTTTACAGACGGAGAAGTGAGGCTTGTGAGGTGACGTAGCTTGCTCAGGGTCACATGGGGAGAAGCTCATAGTTGAGATGGGGATTGAGCTCTGATTCCGAAGCCCAGTGCTTTCATGCCCCATGCTATACAACGCTCTACTATTTAATGGAATCCAGCAAAAACATACAGTCTTAATGCGTCATTTTGTAATTGGTAACATGAGGCTCGAAGCTAGTGGCAGTCTGAACTGCAGCTGCGCTCTCCTGTCCCCAGCTCCAGGCCCTTTCCCTCCATGACCCTGATGAAGCCCAGGGGCACTCATGGCTGGAGTTGCCTCTGATGCTTCCTGGGAATCCCAATAGGTCTTTGAGTTGTTTGAGGCCACGGTTACAGCCTGGTGCAGCCTCCTTGCTTTCCCTTCATGTCAGGATTGCTACTTCTTCCTCCACCAAGGAGTTCCCAAGCCTCTGGCACATCGCTAGGAAACTGAGCAACGAGAGAGACTTGTCCCTGTAAGGTCTGAACGTCGGAACTGTCCTCTTAGCCGGCATGTATTTAACTTTATGCTTTTGAATTTCCATAGCATGTAGGAAGTAGCAGCTGTGGCTCCTCGTGCCACCCATCCCAGACTTCTTGTGATGGACAGAAGCACCCTTTCATTAAGGGATAGACTTCTAAATGACCAAACGTTGATCCAAACTTTCTGCGTGCTGGCACATACAGCATTTGGTCAGGACCTTCTTTTTCCTTCCTCCTGTCCATGTTAGCTGCCATGTAGTCTTCACTTCTGTGCACTGTTATTTTTAATCTGTAATTTCTGGGAAACTGAAGTATCAGCAGTTGAGGGATGACTTGGGGAGAGACATTTTTATTGCTTAAATAATTCTTTTCAGGGAGACAACTGAAGCCAAAAAGGGATCATTGCAAACCTAAAGGAGCTTGAGAAAATTTACACCCTCTAAGTTATTTTAAGCTTTCGGAACTATTTTGAGTGAAAAGACTTATTTCAGGCTTGTGGAGAGTCTTGTTTCATAAGAGCGGTGCTAGACACCAGCCAGCTGGTACGGTGGTGGGGAGGCAGGGCTCTCGAACCACGCTGTCTGGGTTCAGATCCTGCCCCGCTCACCCTGCATGGGACTTGATCTCTCTGTGCTTCAATTCCTTATCCCAGAAAGGAAGGAACAAGACCCGTTAATAATGCCCACCTGGTGGTATTGCTGTGAGGCTCACATGAGGTGCATTTATGTGCTTCTGTTGATTAGGGCTTCTTCCATTGAAAGTGACCAAAAACTGATCTCAAACCAAAAGCCAAAAGGCAATTGATTGCTCACCAAAACAGAAATCCAAGAGTAGGGCTAGATTCAGGGCTCCAACAATGTGATGAGAATGTTGCCTCTCTTCAGCAAGATGGCAACAGGAGCTCCAACCCTTACACCCTTTCAGGGGAAAGTTTGTATCATTAGCTCTGACTGGTCATTATGTCCATCTCTGAACCAGTATTGAGACCAGTCTTGGCTGGTTCACATAGGATACTCCAGGTGGTGTAGGCCTGGGTCACAAGGCTCACCTGAGGGCTGGGGTTGGATTCAGCTTTGAGAGAACAGTATGGTCTGAACACGTGTGCGTGTAACTACCCGGGGGGCTGGTGGTTGGTTCGCAAAGAGGGTAACCAAAGCTGATAGTTACCAATAGTCCTTAGCACTGTGACTGGCTTTCCTGTAAATTGCCTGGTGGATGGTAGCTGTTATTACTGGCTATCCATGAGGAAAGGATCCCAAAGTAAGTATCTTTGTGATGCTTCATTAGCAATGACATTCCATTAAGAGATTCCTGCCTTGCCACACCAGCTCTTTATCACTCTCCCATACCTGCTCCTTTGTTGTTCTCCTAATCTCATGTTGTCATCCTCATTTCCTTGTTAATTATTAGAATGCAACCTGCCCTTCAAAGCCTACCCCTCCTATGGAATCTCACCCGTAGTCTCCAGCCTTTAAGGCCTTCCTAGTCTCAGAAGTGCCGCAGCTCTCAATGTCTGTCCCAAGTGTGAAATGTCTTTGAAAATTACAAAGTGCTGTGAAGCACTGTCTTCCATTCAACATGTGATTCTAAAATATTCATGATTATGTAATCACTCGATTATCACATGGTAGTTTAGAAAATGGGGTTTGAGATCAAACCTGCCTTTCTCACTAACTTAATGTTCATTTGTGAACTTGATGCAAATCATGGGACCTTCTGATCTTCACTTTCCCCATCTGTAAGGGAGGACAATAGAGCCTACGCATGTGAGAGGTGAAGCTAGTCTGTGTCACACACTCGCACAAAGACTTTATCTTCTTGTGAGCAACTTGAAAGTAGAAAGTACATACCCACTCCCCCATCTTTGTTTCCCTAAAGTTTATTATTACTTAACCTGTAAACATCACTGGCAATAAATAAATACAATGTTCAAACTTCAGAGCAAAATCAAAGCTTTGAGTTTTCTTTTTAAAACAAAAGTTCAGTGACTTTTTAAAGTGTCGGGTTCTCTTCTACATCCAGGATTCTGTGAGACAACCAGATCAGGAAGTTTCTGCTACATTGACTCAGGTTTTTTTCCTGCCTCTGCAAATGATATACCTAACCCTGCACCTGGGCTGTGGTGAGGGGGGACGTGGTGACAAATGGCTGAGCGATTGGTCCAGCCTGTGCCGTGGAGCAAAACGAAGAGTGATGCATTACAGGAGCCTCAAATGTTCTTTGCCTAGAAATGGCATAAATATTAGATTTTGCTGAAAAAAATGACACCTGGGCATTGGAGCCATTAAGAATTCTCATGCAAGCAGGGAAGCAAAGAGACTTGCTATAACATCCTTTTAATAAAGTCTGGTTTCTGCTGACTGGACCCAAATAAACATACTTGGATGGATGCTGACCACCTATTGGCCAGTTTTGGGAAGCGGTCAGCTCTCTGTTCAAAAGATACAGAAGCCTTTCCACCTCTGGTTAAGTGAGGGTGTGGTATGGAGGAGAAGGAGCTAGGTCACCAATCAACAGGACATAGGTTGAGTCCAGCTTCTGGTGCCTAAGATTTGTGTGCCCCAGAGAAAACATTTAACACAGTCACGTTAGTTTCGGTCAGTGATTTCTAGTTGTGATGGACACAGACCTACTAAAACAAGTTCATTTCAAAAGAGTAGCATAAGGCTACTAAATTTCTTTTTCCCAAAGGAAAATTCTCATAACAAAAAAACTCACCATTTTAATGATTTTAAATTATACAATTCAGTGGCTTCTAGTACATTCACAGAGTTGTGCAACCATCATTACTATCTAGTTGCAGAGTTTTTTCATCATTCCCCCACCCCCTAAAAAATTCTATCCTCAGTTAGCAGTCACTTTTTCTTCCTCCCTCTCCTTAGCCCCAGGTGACCACTAATCTGCTTTCTGTCTCTGTTGGATTTACCTATTCTGGGAATTTCATACATATATGGCTTTTGTGTCTGGCATATTTCACCCAGTTTAGTGTTTTCAAGGCTCATTCGTGTTGTATCAGGTATCAGTACTTCATTCCTTTTTCATGGCTGACTAATATTCCATTAGATCAATGTACATGCTTTGTGTACCTATTCATCAGTTGATGGACATTTGGGTTGTTTCCACCCCACTTGGGTTTTTTAGTTCTTATGACTAGTCTATTGAATTTTCCTTCTCCATGAACGTGGGGGAAAATAACTGTCCAGGTAGACCTATGTGACGTCTCAGTCCAGGTAGCCCACAGAGAGGAAAAGAAGTATCTGGTATTAGTTCCAGGTTCCGAGAGGAAGAGCATGGGTAGGTTCAGTCATGTGACAGCTGTCTTCCTGGGCTGATGCCATGAAGACAGCCTCTGTGATACGGGGCCAGGGCTGCTTTTCTAACAAGGAGCAGGAGGCCAGAGCAGGCACACAAACGATCCCTTTCTCCATGTCCCCACCGTACTTGCTCACACTTCTGTTACAGCCCCTGCAGTGCTGTGTTCTCTGCAGTCTGTTTTGTTGGCTGGGGTATAAGCTTCCAGATGTAAGGAGGGCAGGTAGTGCATCTTTGAGTGCCCCGGACCCAGCTGGGGTGACCGGCACATGGTAGTTGTTGAATTAATAAGAAGCTAGTAAATGATGGAAGAGCTCTTGATCCCTTCTTCTGCCATGAACAAATACCCCACGGACTTACAGTTTCATTTTTCAGTCTGAGGAGTGATGCCCCATCATCCAGGGAAAGGTGCCTGATACTTTTCTCTTTGTTTTCCTGTTTCCCCCACAGCAAGTCGTCCCCCCAGCCCCCTGCCACCACCAAGCACTCTCAGGGCTTTGGAAACCCAATCAATGGACTGAAAGATACTCTTCCTCAGTAGCCAGGCAAGCAGGGGATCTGGGTGATGATGCAAAGAGCCGCGAGCCGGAGGCTGTGTGCTCTGGCGTCCTGGCCCTGTCTGCTGCCGGGCAGTGACCTAGCCTCCCCACGTGTGTGTGGAAACCTCCCTCTCACCTCATGGGAGTGCTGAGCACGTCGAGGTAATGGCTTCCCGGGGCTCCCAGCCTGCCAGCCAGGTTATAGCATATTTATGTGTGATATTTATCAGATTATTTAATGTGCGGCTCTAAAGTCACTGGATAGTGGTCGCCTCATCATCTAATGACTCTCCAGACGCCCGTCTTCCTGCAATTCCACAGTCTGCTTATTTTGGCAAAGACATGGAGATGGGGTCAGCTGATTTCTTCAGGGCTGAGTGTGAAGGATCAAATGTGTCTGCAAAACCGGGTAGTGTGCGCTTCTAAAAGCTGGTGTTCAGCTGCCAACGAACCCGCAGCCTTGCAAACAGTCCACTGGTGCCATTGCCTGGCACAGATTCCTCTTGTCCTCCCCCTGGGCCAGCATGTCTTGGCTGCAGGGTCCCCTGCCCACCAGGCCTTCTCCCCCAAGGCCCAGGAAGGATGTGAACTCTAAAAGGAGCCAAGGTGAGCAGACATAAGTAGCCACAGACGCTGGGTTTGGGTTTAGATGTTCTGGAAATTGTAACAGAGGCCCCTGGAAGGTAAAAGCAGCGATGGAATATGACGGGGAATTTTCCTTTGTAGTGAAGTTTTCTTCCTCCCTCTCCTTAGCCCCAGTGTCCAAAGGGGTATCAGAAGTGGTGCAGTTTAGGGCTGTGCTGTGTGGCTGGGTGGCCCCTGGATTCTTACTGAACACTTGAAGTGAGGCTAGTCTAAATTGAGATGTGTTGTAAAATAGACACCAGGTTCTGGAACTTAACACAGAAAAGTTAAAAAAAATCCATAATTGATTTAATTTTGAAACTGACTTTGGCCTGTTGAAATGCTATTTTTTGATCTATTGGGTTACATAGAACATACTATATTAATTTTAATAATTTTTCAGTGTGGCCTTTTCACTTTTTAGATGTGGCTACTAGAACAATTCAAATTATGAATGTGGCTTAGTTTATATTTCTATTGGACAGTAAGTTTCGAAGTCAAGAGTGTGGTTTCTGGAGACACGGACTGTGTGAGTTTGAACCTTGGCTCCACAAATCACTAGCCGGTGACCTCAGGCAAGTCACCTAACCCAGTGGCTTTCAAACCATCCCCAGAGACCCATGTCAGTCATCTCATTGTGAAGGCCGCGTGTAAAACCACCTTTTATGAAACTGTACACATGCTGAAATAAAAACAATGAAGTAACACTGCATGGTTTGCATTCAGATTGTCTTCTGTTCTGTTTCTTCCCCTCCCCCCACCCCCTCCCCTTCCTATACGTTTAGAACAGTGCTTGTCATGAGCTACTGAACTAATTTCACAACCCACTAGCGGTCCAGGCTGAAAATCCAGGCTTAACCTCACCGTGCCTCAGCACTGTGATCTGTAAAATGGAACAAATTCTACTATGATCTCAAAGTCACTTTGAGAAAATGAATACAATCTTGTATGGTGAGCCTTGAGCACAAGGCCTGGTACATAGCAGTGGGACTCAATAAATGGAAGAAAATCCTATTTCAAATGGAGCTTCAATTTTTTCTAGATAAACACTTAGCAGTGCTGGGAAAAACTCTACTTGTATGTTACCTGCTCTTGTTGTTATGTGATTTAAAATGAGCCTTTGAGTTTCATCTTCTCCCCTAACAAGGAGCTACCTGGTATGAGGCTGGTATGAGGAAGGTAACTTCCAGCCCACCCTGGATGCTGTCAGGCTAGACCTCTTTATGTGTTGCTTTATAAGAGCTCTTAAGTTACTTTTTCCTATGTCTTGCTCTCTTCCCCAAGTGGGCTGCAAGCTCTCAGAGGACAGGTGCTGTGCCATCTCTCGTTTCTGTTCCTCCTGCATCACACTGGGGGCGTGGAGGGGACATTTGTGGCACAGACTTCGGAGCCACAGAATTTGGGGCTCAGACCCTGGCTCTGCCCCCGGCTGTGCTCCATGACCTCTTGGCCTTAGTGTCCTCATCAGTGACCTGGGACTAAAAGTGCCCTGCTCTCAGCTCTCCCATGGGGTTAAATGGCAGGTGTGGTACACGATGAGCCTGCCACAGTGCTGGACACAAGACGTGGGGGTCGTGGTTGTGCTGAGTCGTTTTTGTGACATGAGTTTTGCAGGTGCTGAGTGGACCCCTGAATCCCCCCATCACCACTGGTGCAGAGTCAGGGCACGTCCAATTCAAAGCACTCGCTTTTGCACATCAGCTGGCCCTCTTAGAACACAGTGTCCT
The DNA here is from genome assembly GCF_009834535.1 of Camelus ferus. Lineage (NCBI taxonomy): Eukaryota > Metazoa > Chordata > Mammalia > Artiodactyla > Camelidae > Camelus > Camelus ferus. The sequence goes on from NC_045698.1 coordinate 109,766,014, forward strand.
ACTTCTTGTCAAATGGAACACACGTGAGGGCCGTGTGCCCTGAGCAGGGCTCCTGAGAGTGGTTCTTTCTATTGCGTCAGGCCCACCTTCTCACATTTGCTCAGGCAGAAAGAGGAAGAGAACTGAAATTGCCCAGGGCAGCTCTCTGCAGCCCCTGAGCCCCTGAACTGGGGCACAGTTGGTCCAGGTGATGGCCCTCAGAAAGGATGAGTCTGTCCCCAGTGATCTCATTAGCAAGGGCGGATCCGTGTCCTCTGCTGTGGGCTGGCAGGGAGCAGGGCTGGCCTGTCACTTTAACTCTCAAAACTTCGTTTCTGCATTTATGGGGGAAAAAAAAGGGCTTCAGAGGGTTATGAGGTTTTGAAGCATTTCAGTCCCAGGTGTCCTTCCTTGCCCTGGCCCCATGGCAGCTGCGGAGAGAACAGGGACAAGACGGACAGGATGTCTCTTGTCACGGAGCTCATCACCTAGTGTGTTTTTGTCCCCTCCTCTTTACTGTCGGTGAGGGAAGGATTCTCACTCGAGGGCCATGGGGGCAGTTGAATACATGACACCTGACACTGGACAGATGAGAAAGAGAGCAGCTCACTAGTCACATGCACTCAGAGTGTGGGGCAGGTCGACACCGCACAGGGCCACACGGGGTGAACAAGCAGGGGCTGTGGGAGGGAGGCCCTGTAGTATCAAGAGGGTGTGGGCACCCCTGGTTCCCATGGGAGGATGTGATTGGCTTGTTTGAGTAATTCCATGCCCCAGCAAAGAACCGAAACCTGCTTCTCTGGGGTAAGCGGGAAGTGCGTCTGATGCCCCTTGATTATCCGGGGGACGTTACCCATGGAAGCAGAGCTGGGACTGGGGGACTTGAGGTCAGGTCATCCGGAGCTCTCCCTGTTTCAGATGTCAATACAGCACGTTGCATTGGACCTGAATTTTAGGCCTTTAATCTCATGGGGGGGAAGAGAGGTGCATGAAATGTGCCTTTGTCAGGCAGTGTGATGCTGGTTCTGTAGGGGACATGCACCCGAAGTTCGGGAGGAGATGGGGAGAAGATTCCTAGAACTTCTGACATCCCACCTGGCGTCCCACAGGGTGGAAGGTCAGTCAGGAGACAGGGGCTGGGTCACAAAGTGCTCCACCTGGACAAAGGGCGACGGTTGTGGCTTTGGCCTGCCTCGTAGAGCGTCTTAGGGAGTGTGTGCCGCCAGCAGCTGTTCTCTAAGCATCCCGTCCCTTTCCCTTCTGCTCCAGCGCGTCCCATCTTCCACCCACCCTGCATTCACCCTTCAGGCCCTGCTGCCTGGATCAGCCGTTCTCAAGATCTGTCCCAGGCCAGCGACATCCTCATCTCCTGGGAACTTGTCAGAAATGCAAGTTCTGGGGCCCCGATCCAGAGCACATGACGTTCTGGTTACTACATCCTGTATCCTCTTTGTACTCGGCAATTGGGTCAGGGTGATGTACAGAGCACAGCCTTTGACAAGGCAGATTTGGATTCTGGGTTCAGATCCTGTTTTCACTACTTACTGTCTGGATAACCTTGAGTGAGTCACCTAATCTTTCTGAACCTCAGTTTACTCGTATGTAAAGTGGGTATTATGACAACCGCCGAGGGTTGTCATAAGGAATGAAATAAATAATGCAGTTAGGGGTTGAGTGTAAATGTTGGGCATTTCGTAAGCACCCAGTGGAAGTTAGTGGTTATTACTGAGCTTCTAGGTTTTGAATCCCGTCTTCACCATCTGTTAGCCATGAGGCCTTGATGCTTCATTCAGCTTCCTCATCTGTGAAATGGGGATAATAATAGTGTCAAATTAAAAGATGTTGTAAGGAATTAATGAGATGATGAATGCAAAGTGCCGGCATGGAGGACGCATACAGTCAAGGTCAGCTATCACTGTTACAGTCCTTTCATGGAAACTTCTCCTTGGCTCACTATGAAAGTGCCAGCTGAGACAGACAGAGATTGGGTGCCACCAACCCCAGATGGTGAGCCTCCCCACCTCCCTGGGGAAGGACCTCTGGGCCATTCTTACTGGTCTTCTTTCCTCCTACTTTGGTGTCTCTGTGTTTCCATAGAGATCCCTCCTGCTCGGTCATTCACAACCTTTGCTTACATTTTTAGACAATAACCTATTGTTGTTGCCAGTTGTTGGTTTTTAAACAGGGGAGAAGATTCTTTGTGTCTCACTGCTCTCCTCCAGCCCTCCCGCCTCCCCCCTCCCTCTGGGCACCTGGAGCTTACAGGAGTCCATGCATTTTAATTAGAGAAGAAATCCACTGATAAGGTGGGAACATTTGTCTACCTCAGGCAAACCTGAGCTGCTTCAGGCCCACAGACTCCTTGACTCAGTGTGGGGGAGGCCTCACCTACCCATCTAGAAGCTGCCTCTCTTCTCCAGAGAAACGATTTTAAAGCAGTCATCCTGCAGCTCTTGGGTGAATCTCTAAAGTGAGTCCTGGTTGTGCAGAGTTCAGATTTCTTTCTGCACACTTAGTCTGTCACCTTCTTATTACCTCCTTGCTTACTAGATGCCAACTCTGTAACAAGCTCTCTGCCAGGCGCTTGACAAGTGCTGCTTAATCTTTACTCAACCTCAAGAGGTGGGTGTTGTTGTGCCTGTTTTGCAGGTGGAAAGACTGAGGCCCAAAGTGGTGTGCAGAGTAGGGCATGCTCTTGGCAAAGCTTGAAGGAAGCTGATATTTTTCTGATCTGTGCCTCCCTCTCTGAGACTGTCATCTCCAGGTTCCCAGTGTTGTTCTGCCTCTTTTGACAGCTCAGGGCAGCCTCGTAGGACCCCCACATCCTAGGCCAGCTCTCCTCAGCAGTGGGCCATATCGTAGTCCTTTTTCTAACTTCTATTTTCGTTAAAACTTGCCCATTCTTGGTTCCATGCATTTCTGCATCCTGTCTTTTTCAAAGCTAATCTAACAAATGAATTCCAGATAGAGTGCAGATGGCTTAAGGTGGATTGGCTTGTGTAAAATCATCATCTCTCCTGAATGCTCTGTACTTGGGCTTTTAAAGTCCAGGTGTTGAAATGACAGGCTTGAGCCACGTGGCCACCATGTACCAGAATGGGGATATAATCCTTGTTCTCCAGCTTACAGTATGGGATTTTAATCCCCAGTTGTGCGTGCCGTCAGAGTCTGTGCTACTGGGGTTCAGACGACAGGGCGGGGGCTTTCGGGTAAGGCGTGGAGGAGGGTCGGTGATGGCAGACGGTATCAGAGCACCTGTGTGGTTCTCTCTGACCCAGCTGAGCTGCCTGTCCCCCTCTGCCTGCTTTCTTTTTTTTTCAGTACAGGGATGAGGTACTGCCTTTATGCCACCTAGTTTTTCAATAGAATGAGAGACATGGGAAGTATTTCCCCTTGAGGTACACCCTCTGAAGAGTGTAAAGGCAGCCCTTCCCAGAGATGCTCCTCTGCTCCTAGTGGTGTGGAACCTAACCTCACTTACGCAGCTGATGGTCACATCCGTGGCTTCCACCTGAGCTCTGAACGTGCTGTAGTCCTTAGCCTTCTACGTCCGTGTACCACCTGCATTTGGCACAGGGTTTGGCAGATCTCTTCCAAAGGTAGGGGTGCCCTGGCCTCCTGGTATCCCTTTATGCTGGACGCTTCTTGCAGATTTCTTGCTAGTAAGTGCAGATTACCTGACACCTGCACCGTATGCTAACAACTAATTAGAGCATAACCAAAATATTGCAGAGCTGTGCGGCTCCCCGAGCTGAAAGCCCAGGCTTAAATCCTCTTTCTGTTGTAATTTCAGTGGTGCGTGCAGTGGATTTTATGAAGGCATTTTGTTTCAGCGTCACGTCCCAGCGAGGCCCCTAATGCTATTCCAGCCCTTGTCCTCTTCAGCATGCTGAGTCCTGCACGGGCTCTGACAGGTGAGAGTTGCTTCTGATCATGGGCTCCGGATTTGGCTCCTGCTTGGAAAGGGCAGTGACAGGACTAAGGTTGCTTGGGGGAAAGGGGCAGAGTTCCCTCCTTGTCTGTCCATGGGCTGCTCACCCTGCTCAGGGAGGATCTCCATCACCAGCTGTCCAGCAACCAGCAGGTTCCCGGCCCATCCACTCCGGTGGATTTCCTCACCAGCACGTCACGATTCACAACCACTTACTGGTTTACTTGCTTTATTTCCTCTCCCCACCCATCCCCGCAAGATTTCCCCCCTCCATTGATTTAGCCAACAGGTATTTCATTGGGCATGTACTGTGGGCCAGGCACCGTTCTTGGAGCTGGAGTTATAAAAGTGAGCAAGCTAAAGAAAGCCCTACCTGACTGAGCTTACATGACAGCAGGGAACCAGGGGAAATAAACAAAACACAGTCTGTGAGGGAATGGAGAAGAATAAAACGGGGAAGGGATGGAGTGTGCCCGGGATGCAGGCTGCTCTGTTGGGTAGGGTGATAGGTCAGGGGAGCTTCCTGGATAGGGTGATATGTGAGCAGAGACCTAAATAAAGTGAGAACAAAGGCCGTCCAGTGTGCTTCACTCACCACTATCCCCAGTGCCTGGCACAGATAAGGGGCTCGGCAAATGTTTGTGAAATGAACAAATGAAGGAAGAACCGAACGCGTGGGAGAGAGTGGAATCTCCATCTGTAGCCTTTCTCCTTGTGTTGTGTTAGCTTCCCCTGGGTGGGCATCAGGCCACTTTGCTCTCAGAATCCCCTCTGGCTCTCTTGATGCCAGAGCAACTTTGTGAGATGCACGGAGGCTGATGGCAAATGGAGCTTTGGACTCATGGCTGAATGATCTGAACTTTGCTTCCATGGCAGTTTACCAAACCTTTGCCTGAGTGTCCTCATTGACGAAATGGAGGTAGCAGTGTGACTGCTAATTTAATGCAGTATAATATGAATATGGAAGAAACAATAAATGGATAAATAACCAGATACAGGAACAGATGTGGAATTAAATAATACCTGTTAAGCTGGGACCTTGCACCATGTTTTCATTGAATTGTTTTAACAACCCTAAGGTACTGGAACCATTAGAAGTTCCACTTTACAGATGAAAAAATGGATCACTGAATGGTTAAGTAACTTGCTTAAGGTAATAAGTGAGTAATTGGAAGGGCCAGGATTCAAACTCAGTGCTGTCTGATTATGGAGCCTGAACGTTTAACATCCTTTGAAACTCACTTCCCTCCCTGGAAATGCCTCTATGTTGCTTTAATCTCTGTAGCTCATTCTCCATAGATGACATTCTCCATAGATGAAATAGACTCTCTTTAAGTAAAATTCATCAATAGTGTCCATTAATGATTTACAAATAACATTAACAAAGTGAAGCAATGCAGGCATGAATTTTCTCCTGGCATCGTGCCTAAGTGCTTCTCCAGCTTATTTGATTTACCAATACAAGTATTTATGGAATGGAAAAGGCTTCCCATGACACATTCAGAAAATACAGAGAGCAGATCACTTATCTTTATTCTGCTTAAAAGACTGCCATTTGGAAGGATGAAGAGCTTGAAATCTCTCTCACCTCCTTCACCAACCTTTCTGACTCAGCCTCTGATGAAGGGACGACATCTGCTAGCTCTTCTTTTCTTTTTGTATATGTATATGTATATATATTTTTGTGTATATATGTGTATATTGAGGTACAGTCAGTTTACAATGTTGTCAATTTCTGGTGTACAGCACAGTGCTTCCATCATACATGAACATGCATATATTCGTTTTCATATTTGTTTTCACCATGAGCTCCTACAAGATACTGAATATAGTTCCCTGTGCTATGTAGTATGAACTTGTTGTTTGTCTGTTTTATATATATATTAGTTAGTATCTGCAAATCTTGAACTCCCAATTTATCCTGTCCCACTCACCTCCCCACCAGTAACCACAAGTTTATTCTCTATATCTGTTAGTCTGTTGTCTGTTTTGCAAATAAGTTCGTTTGTCTTTTTTTTCTTTTTTTAGATTCCACATATAAGTGATATAAGGTATTTTTCTTTTTCTTTCTGGATTATTTCACTTAGAATGACAGTCCCAGGTCCATCCATGTTGCTGCAAATGGCATTATTTTATCCTTTTTATGGCTGAATAGTATTCCATTGTATAAATATACCACAGCTTCTTTATCCAGTCATCTGTTGATGGGCACTTAGGTAGTTTCCATGTCTTGGCTATTGTAAATAGTGCTGCTATGCCTTCTTTTGATCACACTGAAGCCTTAGTAGTGCTTGATTCCCACTCCATCATTATTAATGTGCATTCAATGTTTAGATAGTATTTTGTAACCAGTTTAGGAGTTAGGTCTCAACTCCCCATGTAATCTGAGAGGAAGACAGATTTAACCCCTGTTTGCAAAAGAGAAAACAAAGCTTGATGTTGTCTTAGATGAATGTTTTCTGAAGGGTGGCCTCTCCCAAAGCTGAGTGGTTAGAAGAGCTTATGAAACTAAAGATTCCTGGGTCATAGTGCATACCCATGGAAAATTGGATCCTCAGTGGTTAGGACCCTCCCACAGTGCAGTCTTAACACATCCCCAGGTGATGTTAATGTTCAATAAAGTTTAAGAATTTCATTTTAGAATTGATACCAATATGCATGCCCAGAATTTTTAACAGGTGATCCCAAGGGTTGATTCTGGAGCATGTCTAGAAAGTAGGACCAGGGCTGTGAGAGGGACTCAGGACCCAAGTGTTTGGGCATCAGTTTAAGGACAGTATGGTGTGCACCCTGGAGAAGAGAAGGCTTGGCTTCTTTAAATATTTAAAAGACTTCCATGTGGGAAGGATTAGACTTACTCTTTGTAACTTTAGAGAGCAGCGCTGAGGCCAGCCAGTCAATGGAAGTTACAGTCAAGCAAATTGCAGCTCATCATAAGGAAGAACTTGCTGACACACAGAGTAGCCTGAGAATAGAAAAGGTTGCTTCTGGAGGTGGCGAGTTCCTTGCCAATCACTGAAGACATGCAAGTTGGACATGACTTACTGTTTTGATAAAGAAAGTAGTCATTTACAGAAAAAGGTCAAGCTCTAAGAAGGTACTTTTGAATGCTGACATTTTACTGTTTCAGAATTCCTTTTCTCTCTTTTCAAAAGTTGTAATAAGGGGTGTGTGTGTGTTTACATGTGTACGTGTGCATATACGTCTGCATATGCAAGGATATGTGTGTGCTTGGGGTGTGCTTTAATCAGAATTATGATTTACTTTGGAAAAAAATAGAAGTTAATTGATTGATGATTCCAGAAATAATTTTTTGAGTGCCTCCTAGATGCCAGTTTCCATGCCAGTCATTGGTGATTCAGAATTGTCTAAGAACACAGTTCTTGTCCAGAAGGAGGTCTTAGTCTAGTGGAGGAAGCTAACTAATAACCAGAAAAATGCTAATGACCTGTTGTCTATGCAGTGAGGGCAGCAGGTACAGGGCATTTGGAAACACCAGGAAGGAGACCTTACCCAGCCTGTGGATGTGTGGGGTGGAGAAGAGGGGTTAGGGAAGGACTCCTGGTTGGGATGGGTGTGATTCTGACTACCGACGGGGCCTAGGGAGGCCAAGCAGAGGGAAGAGAATGAGCAAAGGCACTGGGGGGAGAATCCCTGGGAGAGGAGTGGAGATGCGGAGGAATTCTGCACTTTTGCAGAGGAAAGCATGAGACTATGTGGGTAGGAGATGAGGCTGAGGGTAGAGGTCCAGATCACCAACGGCCCTGGGTTCCATGCTGAGAATTGTGGCCTTTTTTCTGTAGGAGGTGGGGCTTCCTTGACAATTTTAAAGCACTGGAGTGATAGGAACTGACCTCCTCATAAGTAAGATCACTCTGGCAGCTTTTGGAGTTGTCTTATTAATGCTACCTAATGTTGAGCAGATGTAGGGATGGCATTTGTGATCGCATTGGCTGATAATCATGGTCGCCGTGCAGCAACACTAAAAAAGGCATGTGAAAGTCAGAAGGCACAAATACTGTTGCACAGACTCTCTCTATCAGGAGTGGCTCTTCCCAGTATCAGCCCTGACTTTCTGCCATGCTTCCCATTGTACCTCTAATGACCCAGTGTCTCAGTAAGGGAGGGCGTTTACTAACCTTGGATGCAGATCTGAAAAAACAGGAAAGAGGAGTGATACCCTTAGCATGTTCCCCCCCACCCCAATTCCAAGCAATTGGTTGGTATCTACAGATACACTGGTGCCCAGAATACACATGAACATTTCTGCTTTGATATTCCATACCTCCCTGCCAAGGCGCAGGAGAAAGGCCATACTTTAAAATTTATTCCAAGTATTTTCTCTTTTTAAGTCTGCAGTATGTCATAAGGGCGTTATGGGGCTGAAAAATTAACTGAGGGATTTAGAAATATTGCAGATTTGCTATAGACTCCATTTGTGTTGGCTTCCTGTTTATACACAGACATCTCTTTCAACGCCAACAGAGAAAACGTACGTGTGGCGGCAATTCTGTTTATTTCGCTTATCAGTAAGTGACACGCTTGTTGCAAGTAAATAAGTATGACAAAAGACCACATTTTTCCTGCTTCTTTTTGCTGGTGGAGGTGTTTTGTCATGTTGCTAAGTTACCACTGCTGAAGGATTCTACTTTGGGGAATGAAAGTTATTTTAAAACATCTAACGAACATCCTACCAGAGACCTTCTTGGCAGTTTCATCAGGGTCTGCGGTGGGCTGAAGAAGATGGATGTATGAAGAAAGAACCCGAAAAGTCTCAGAGACAAACTCCACTGAAACGTAAAAAGCATTCTAATCACAGTCCTTAGGTGAAAACTGGAGAAATCACCAAGAAGAAGAGTCGTCAGGAAGCGGGAATATTTAACCAGTAAACTGTCAGGTGCCCTCTTGAAAGTCTCATGTGGTATACTAGAATAAAAAGAATCAAAGAGCAAATGACGATGTCTCCCATGCTTGCTGGGCCTCTTGCCTCTTCTCTGCTGGGCCAGTTCCTGCCGAGCTGTTTAGGATTCCAGAGATGTACTCGTTCATTTACCAAATAATTATCAAGCCGGACACCAGGGGTGTGGCAGTGACAGGATAGATGTGGCCCATTCCCTTGTGGAGTACACTTTCTGTTCCTGCTAGAGAGCTCTTGTATTGGTCAGGATCTGTCGGTGCAAGTGACATAAGTGAAAGGAGAATGAATTTGCCCTAGAAACTGTGAAGTCCAGGGGTGGAAGGTGGATTCCAGCATGGCTGGGTTCAGTAGCTCTGATGATGTTAGGGAGGCTGTTTCCTTTCATCTCTTGTTCTGTCTTCCCTATTTTTGTGAGTTCATTCTGTCATAGCACAGACAGGATTCTTGCTTATAGCTATGGAAAATGGTTGTTAACAAATCCAGGTGGGCATGGTCCCAATTCAGGACCCCCACAAAGAAAAGAGGAACTTACCTTTCTAATGGCTGTATATTAACCTTATAAAAGCACTCTGATTGGCTCTGCTCTGATCATGTGCTCATCCCTGAACCAATCACAGCAAGCCATGACTGGCCAGGTCTGTTGCTTGGGATGGGAGATGATGGGTGGCAGGAGCTGCTGGGTCTGTGCAAGATATGGGAGCTGGAGAGAGAAACGTATTGGGCAACAAAGAAAGCAATAATTATGACTTAGCTGAATTTGTCCATGTAGAAAGCTCAAGAGTCCTTTAAACCCTATTCTTGTTGGTCTAAATCAGTACCTGCCAGTCACAGCCCTCCCTATTTCCTGTTTCTTTGGTCATATACGAGGAAAAGTGACTTCCTAGGAAGAAGGGCTTCCTGGCTTACCAGGGGAAGAAAATTAGGACTTTTTCATTCTTCCTATCAGACATTCCAGCCTAGATACAATGGCTTCATTATGTTTCCTTGACTCATAAAAGGATAGAAAAAAAGCTAATAAAACCACTACCAGTTTGACAAGACCCAAGCACAAGCAGAGTCATTTTCAAGTGACCCATGCTCCCTAAATTGCAGTTCTATATCGTGCCTCATAGTAGGTCACAGGGGGTAAAAATAAGCAAGAAAATTGGTCCCTTTTCCTCAGCGAGCTTACACTCAATTTAAAGAGAAAAAGATATACACAAAAGTCCAGCAGTCAGCTCAAGGACATAATAAATGTATTTGTGAGCATTCAGTGGTGATAAAACAGTGCACTGAATTATTATCGTCATCACAGAACAATAAAGAACAAGGGGCCAACTGAAACTGTTTCCAAGAGTTTTTATGGCCTCTTTGGCTGAAGTCATGCCTAGGGCCATTAGGAAGGCTTTCTGGAAAAAGTGGAACTTATCATGGGTCTTAAAAAAATGAACTGAAGAGATTATGTGCAGAAGGTAGAATTTTCCCTTGTGCTGGCCATGATTTGCTTAGCTTCTTCTCATATAAGCTTACTGATAGGATGCTACTGTCTCTTACTATTGATAAAGGTCACTGGGGAGACGTCAAAGAGTCTAGCTTCTCCTGCATAAGAAAAGAGTTTGCAAATTTTGGAGACTAGAGAGGTATTTGGAATAATTACATAAATGTATGATCTCCAAACATAAAGATTACAAAGGGAAACTGGTACCGTTGGGGGGCCATTTCTCGCCTTTGAAGTTGATAATATCTAGATAATGATTTCCTTCCAAACTTGTGGAATGGGGGTTCCCATAGCTACTTCCTACAAGACTGGCGACCGACAGGTGAACATTGCAGTTGACCATTTACGGAGCACCAGGCTGCGTTGCTATTAACCCAAACTGTCCAAAGGGTCAACATCCCAATGGAAAAACTGGGCTTCATGGAAATCATCTGAAGGATAAGAGCTATCTTTCTGACTTTTTATTTTTTCCTCTAAGTTCCTAATCAGATTTTCATGATCTTGGGGTTTTACCACACCTTTCTGAAACTGGGGTCCTGGCGGTGCTGAGAGAGCCTGCTTCCTAGAGCTGTCCTAGTGGTGCATGCAGTTGTCTGTGCCCACACGAGGAGTGGGTGGGGTGAAGGAGAGCTGCCTGTCACTAGGCAGGGGTCCAGCTCTCTGGTGATGCACAGCACCCTGGGCTTGCTCCTCCAGCCTTGTGAGAGAACTCCTCTGTTCTGAATCAAGGTGGAGCCTCTTGGAGAGAGGCTTCCTTCCCTCTGAGAGGTGTCAGAAGAGAGTCTTGAAATGAAGGCTCCCTTTCTCTGTCTCAGAAAGATGGCTTGCAAGTAAATCTGGGAGAAATACCAGAGACAAGTCTGGAGAAGAGACGTCCTAGTCTGTGAATCTGTTTCTGTTTTGTAGATAAATTCATTAGTGGCTTCTTTCTTCTTTTTTTAGATTCCACATATAAGTGATATCATACGGTATTTTTCTTTCTCTTTCTGGCTTACTTCACTTAAAATGATGATCTCTAGGTCCATCCATGTTGCTGCAAGTGGCATTATTTTATTCTTTTTTTATGGCTGAATAGTATTTCCTTGTATAAATATACCCCAACTTCTTTAGAGACAACCTAGTCTTGATGCCATCTTGAAGTAGGTGTGAATCCTGGCTCTGCCAGTAACGAGCTATGTCCTTGGGTAAATAAATGGCTTTACCACTGAGTCTTGGTTTCTTCAGATGTAAAGTGGGAGTAGTAATACCCACTTCACCAGCTGAAATGAGGTAATTATAGAATAATAGTAATCAAAACTGTTAATGGTCCATTGAGCTATAGGGACTTTAGTCCTGTAATCCTTCTATGCGTAGAATTATTCTTATAACTGCCTTATAGCTAGTGGAACTGAGAATCAAAAGAGTTAAGCAACTTGTTCAAGACCATGCAGCTGGTAAAAGACAGAGCCAGATTTCCAATCAGGACAGTCTCACCCCAAAAGCAGTGCTCCTAACCACTACCCAACACCCCACAGCATCCAGTACCGAGTGCAAACTCCAAAAATGATACAGCGAGTGGTATTTGGGGTGAAGACTGTGGAGAGACTAGTTAGTCATGGAAATGAATGAGATGTTGGGTGAGTTTCAGTACTGGGGTATGAGATATGCAGGGAGCCCCCACTGCTTTCCTACTCCGGGCGGACCCCTAGCTGCGGTGACCGGTTCACACCCACAGTGCCCGGTATAAGGCAAAGGCTGCCTTTTCTAAAGGCTTTGGATCACATTACAGCTTTGTTTGGCTGAGATAAATGCAGGGGCTTTTGGCAGAGGAACCTGTCAAAGGAGAGTTGGTTTCTGAGGAATTAATTGGAATTCCCTTAGCATTCCACGGGCATCAGCCTGAACATTGTTCATCCCCAGTAGATTATCATTAATCGGGTGAGCAGGGAGACAGAAACAGCCTCTGATAGCTAATTTATTAACTTCTCCAGGATGAGGGGATGGGAGTGAGCTGAGGTGCTCGAATTTACTTTGAGGGATTTGGGGCAGGAAGCCCAGTGCTGGGTACCGTGACCCCGATCTAAATAGAAAGATTACCGACTTCTGGCCTCAACAAGGTTTAGGATGAGAGTTTTCTGAGACCCATAATTTTTATTACGTTTTTCTTCTTTTTCAGCTCTGGGTTTTCCCTAATCTCCTCTCACAAATCCTCTCCTATAATAAAATCTCCTAAGTGTGTTTCTTCTCTCCCGACTGGTATGTCTTGGGGATACTGGTTTTCCGTTTTTTCCAGTAGTGGATGTGACATCTGACATTTTATACTCTTCTATATTGTCTTCCATCCTTACTCGACCTCCCATCTTTGAGGTTCAGCGTGGCCTCCAGCTTTGGGCTGCCAGGAGATAGTTTCGATACCTGATAGAACGCTGCTGGGGTTCTGGGGCCAGTAGACTTAGGTGTGAATGCCAGTCAAGGCGCTTTCTAGCTGCGTGGCTGTAAGCGAGTTGCTTCTCTTGGCATTGATGTCCTTGCTGCTAAATGGGGATCACCTTAACTGCTGCACACGGCTGCAGCGTGGATGAGATGTGATCCTGTGTTGTTTCTATGGTCTGTTGCTGGTGCCGCATATCTGCTTGTTTCTTCTCCATTTTCCCTCTTTAGAGAAGCAGAAGAGGGACCACTATGCCCAGGTGTGAGGGGGCATCCTGACTGCAGCCCAGCGTTACCATGGGACTTAAGGCCGGGGGCAAGCTGACACATCCCAGCTGCCTGCTCTTTGAAGGCACACCTGGCTCATTAGGCTGGCCTGGAAGAGCCTGCTGGCTTCCGTGCTGGTTCATGGGCTCCAAGTATTAAAAAAAAAGATATCTTCTCATAGCAGAATCAGCAAAACCCCTCGAAGCTAATGTACCAAGCGTGACTTGTAGAGAGGTGGGCCACTGCCTTGTCTTCCCTCAGCCTCCTCACCCACTCGACTTCCCTTCCCATACACCTCTGCAGTGTCTGTTCATGAGCTCCAGGTGGTTCCCGGATGAGTCCTCCCCAGTAGCCACTTGTCTTATCCCTTTGTTCTGCCCCTCCTTACCCTCACTCTCTGCTGAAGATGATGGGTTTGTGTTTATAAGTGATAGGCTCTGAAGCCAAACTGTTGGGCTGGACACGGGCCTTGGTTTTGCATGTTTTATGTAAATAGAATCATACTGTGTGAATGATTTTACAAATTGCTTTTGTTTCACATTATGCTCCAGAGGCTCATTCGTGTTGTAACTTTCAGTCCTTTCCCCGACTTCAGAGTGTGAGTGTGTCACAAATTACCAACTCTATAGTTGATGGATATTTCGGTTGTTTCCGGATTTTTTTTATTAGTATGAACAGCACTGCTATAAGTATATATTGAAGGCTGGTCTACATTTGCAGCAGCTTAAGAGCAGGTACCTGAAGTAGAAACTTGAAAACTGTTGGATCATGGAGTATGTCCTCTTCAGGCTTATTACCAAGTAGTTCAGTAGTTCAGGTTTAATGCCAAATAATTTCTTAAAGTGGTAATAACAAATCTGCTTCCACTAGCAATGTATGAACATTCCGTTGTTCTCCGTTCTTCTTACCTTCTGGTATTACTAGACTCCCTCCCCACTCCCCTCCCCGCCCGTTCTGATGTGTGTGAAATAGAATCTTGGGATTTCATTCGGTTGCATTTCAATGGTTTGCATTTCTCCAATTTCTAATGAGATTGAGTATCTTTTCATGTATTTATTAGCCGTTTGAATTTTCTTTTTGTAAAGTGCCTGTTCAAGCCTTTTGGCCATTTTTCTATTTGGTTGTTCGTGTTTTCCGGATATTGTTACATGTTCTGAATACTTGGTTGTTTGTTGTTGTTTTATTCATTGCAAACAGCTTCTCTGCATTTGTGGCTCGTCTTTTCACTCTCTTGATGCTGCCTGTTAATGAAGAGAAGCTCTTAATTTTGATACAATCTGGCTTATGATGAAATTCAGGCCGAGAGTCTTTAACTGTCTTGTGTAACGTCTTTTTTTAGGCAGTGACTGAGACAGATTTAAATCCAGATCTGAGTACAAAAATTGATCTCCTTCCATCAGATTGGACCATCTCCATGCAACGATGTCTAGAAGAGGATCAGATAGAGTGGGAATTCATTGTTAGATTATTCAGGGGTAACTCATTCCCTGCCAGAATGATTATCCAAATAAAATAAGAAGTTTTTTTTATGATGGTGAAATGTAGACACATCCCCATCCACTTCCTCCCCTTTCTACTCCCTCTTGAGTCTAACTCCTTCCTTTTTTTTTTCCCACAGCAGTGAGATTTTCTTTAAAGCTCTGTTTATATAGCTCATAAAGAAACAATTTCAACCAAATCCGGTTAGAATCATTTGTGTGTCTCTGTGTCTGTGTGTAATCTTGACTGATAGCACCCCAGATAAAGAAAAATCAGGTTGTCTCTCTAAATGAGCACAAGGAGATTGGGCATCTGTTCCTTTTAAACTAAGCATATTTTCAGTGTCATGAAACATTTGATACTGAGTCGATGAATGAAAATACAAAGGAATTAGGAGTGCAGTGTTTCAGTGAATATCTCCTTAATCACAGAGAGTGGGACTTCTTAATTTAAATTCTTGATTAGGCGTGTTGGGAGCAGACAGCACCACTCTGATCTCATTAGCCCAAGTGATAATGTGCACTAATTACCCCTCTTTCAAAGTCAGGGGTTCATTTATTACCTACATGAATGGCCCCCCCCCCTTTATTTTTTCCCTCTTCAGCATCAGAGTAAAAAATGAGCTTAGGAAAATGATGGAGGTGCTGAGGAGGCGTAAGAGACAGGACAAGTGGGATGGTTTCCTGTTTCCGTGCAAAGAGCAGAGGAGCCAGGCACTTTATGCTAATGCCAAGGAAATGAAATCTGACTTCTGGGTTTTACCTGTGGCCGAAACGATACACAGCTGTTACCGTGTTCTTTCTCTAGTAAGTTAGCTCCTCCCTGGCCAGTTGGCATAAAAACGTGATAGGCAAATGCTAAAGTCTTTGATGCAACTTAACAGTAGGGAGTTTGGATCCACTCAACTTGAGTTACTGTGGCCTGTTCTGTTCCCGCCCTCACCTTCTGGCCCCGGCGGCATCTGAGACTGGAGCCCACGGATTTGATGAGCCCACATGAGCAAGTCCATGTGTGGGACTGAGGAGTGGGCAGAGTGGGAATGGGAAATACTTTCTGCCTTTTCTACACTTGGAGGGCAGTTAATATGCGGGGCACCTTTGGGATTCACCGGAATGCTTCCAGAGTCCTGGGATTATGATCTCAAAGGGATGATTTCTAAATTTTTTTTTTTAAAACACTTTGCACCCTCTCCACACAGATTTGAAATCTTAGAGATGTTCTAATTTTATAACAAAGGCAAGCAAAGCTCCTAAAAAATAAGTCTGTTACCTGGGTCACACTCCCCGAAGTGTTCTTTTCATCAGTTGTATTACATGAGGGGAGCATATACTAGTGTGGGTTTTTCCAAGGATAATTTGTCATATCTGTTACAATTAGTTATGCATACCTGTTGACCCAGAAGTCTCACCCCAGAAATCTGTGCTACAGAATATTTGCATGTGACTCCATATATCATCTGTATCTATATGCAGATAATCTTATCTGTATCTACACCTGTATCCTGTACATCCCTGTCGACATCTCCAGAGAGATCTTTATTGTAGCCTTGTTTTAATAGAAAAAAAAAAAAGGAACCAGCTCTAATATTTATCAGTAGGAGAATGGTTAAATAAAGGCATATTCCCACAGTGAAGGACGATGCAGAGACTAACAAGAATGAAAAAGATTTTGAACTGACGTGGGAAGGTGTCCAGAATTGGTTAAGTGAGACAAGCGAGCTGTAGGACTGTGTGTAGTCTGGTGTTCCCTCTGTGTCAAGGACCACATATTTATTTGTGTGTGCCTGTGGTTCTTTGCGGTTATCTCCAAGAGAGGGACGGGGTGGAAGCTGGGAGAGAAGTAGAGGAACTTATACTTTATAAGTTACACATTTCAGCATCATTTGAAATCTTGCAACGAGCTGTCTTTATGTTGGTAATCGGCAAAAGCAATGATGATAAAATGCTTGCTGTACAGTGCTGTTGAAGATGGGGGTCCGCTATCTTGAGGCCAAGCCCAGCTAGGCTGTCAGAATTTGCAAAGCAATTGGAAATCATTGCCCTGAGCACAGTGAATGGCTCTGGCTCAGTGACTGTTAAAAAAAAAAAAAAAGCATTTCCCCATAGAACAAGATTGCCTCAGCTACTAGATAAAATTCTTAAAAGAGTTGTGTTCATAGCAGATAGAAGGTATAATCTGCACCAGACACTGTTTAAGGTTAATGTGATCCTGCCACTGTGTTTGCAGCCCATGCTTGCCTGTGTCAGACTTTGCAGAGCTGGTCACACAGCGCCAGGACCTATGTGTGGATTCACTGGGATAACTTTGCTTGCACACACCGGACTGTAGCAGTAAGATCTTCCCCCACCATCTCTTTGACATCTCTTTGTTCATCAAATCACTTTTATTCCTTACTTCTTTCCTCCCTTCCTCCTTTTTCATCTCCCTCCTCCTTTGAGCAAACCTTTACCTAGTCTGTGCCATGCACTGCTCTGGGCACAGTGGGATATGAAGCAATGAATTTACCAGAAGTCCTGCTTCAAGGAGTGAATTCATGGTCTACCAGGAAAGATGACCATAAAAACAGTGGATGATAAAATCTGATGAGATGGCCAGCAGGGTAGAGTCTTGGCTCTGCTCTGTCCGTGTGACCTGGACAAGTTACTTAACATCTCCAAGGCTGTTTCTTCATAGGTAGTTTGGAAATAACTGTACCTACCTTCTCAAAATAGTTCCAATGTGAAATAAAGTAAACGGTGCCTTTCTCCTCCTTTCTCGCCTTCCCCTCTTTGCCTCCTTTTCCTTTTAAAAGTTAACAAGAATAAGATGGTCAAAGGATGTACAAAGTGTAGGGGTAGGGCAGGAATGGAGGAGCCATGTGGAAAGGTGAGGGAAGATATGCAGAGACCCATTCATGTAGGGTCTTGGAAGATGAGCAGGAGGAATTTGCATAATAAGATGGGGCAGGGTCCCAGGTAGGGAACCCTTACGAAAGTACACAGAGGCAAGGTGTGGAGGCCTGAAGGTGAGGCAGGGAGGGTGCTTGGGGCCTCGTTTGTGAAATGGGGTACTCCCCATCCCGTGCCCGCCTCGTTGTCTCCCATAGGAGCCCCATTCTTCCCTGTTTGCTGTCTTCTATTCACAGGGACTCTCAGGAAATGCTTTGATAATAGCTCTTTCTTCTTTAATGTGAATTGAAATCACTGTATTTCATCTCTCATGGGTTTTTGCCTATAAGCCCCATCTGTCATTGTGGAATAAAAGTTATTTTCCCCCCTCTTCCAAGAGTTGCAGCTTTCACAGAGCAGGAAGGGTTGGCGCTCCCCCCTCCCCTTTTTCCCAGGAAAGAGCCTTGCCCACCCACTGAAATCCCATCTCCTAGGCAACTGCCTACAGTGCTGCAGGGAGGAGCCTGACTCTGCCTTTGAACTTCCAAGGTCAGGGGAAGTGAAGTCTTGCAGGCACATCTCTGAAAGACACATGTTTAAGAAACCCACTAAGTCATGGTCCAAATCAGCCTTTCATTAAAATGTACTAGGGTGAGTTCCTTACAAGGAGAGGAGGCAGGTAAAAGATGAACAGGACAGCTGCTGTCACTCACAGCTGCTCCTCTCGCATTCAATATCCCACCCATTCATCACTCACACTGGCTCCATTCCTTCCTCCTCCTGGAATCTAGTTTTATGGTTGGGGTCAGCATAGCTTCCCCCAAAAGTCACTGCATGGAGATTCACAATCAAGATTTATTCTAAGAGGAGAAAAGACACACTGTTACTTCTTTGGTCAGAGACTGAAAGTCAACTTGATTAATGCCCACAGTGAAGTTGTGAAGGAAGTTTAACATGTGCTGGGGTGGTTATCAGAGTGGACTCTGGTGTCATACTGCCTGGATTTGAATACAAGCTCTGTCATTTTTCTTAATTCCTCTGTGCCTCAGTTTTCTGTCTTGAAAATAGAAATATTACTAGTAATCTAACCAAGGAGTAGATATGAAGGTTAGAGGAATTACCATACAAGGTGGTTAGCAGAGTTCCTGGGACTTGGTAAGTGCTCATTAAGTGTTAAGTTTGGAAAAAGTTAATAATGAACATTGGCCTTTGATTAAAACCTTAGGGTTTACAGATACCCAAGCGAGGCTTGCAAGCAATCACTAGGACACATGACTACCCATTATTAACAAGAAAGGCAGTGAGAGTCATGGATGGGCCAGCCGTGCAGTGCTGAGTACAAATCCCAGGTTCCTCAGCCCTTTCGTTCAGCACACATCTGTACAGTACCCACTAGGTGCTCATCAGTCCTCTAGGCACTAGGATGGTGAACCATCGGACAAGGTCCTCTTGGTTATATGACTGGTTATATGACCTTTGTTACATGCCCTCTCTGCTTTACTTACCACATCTGTGAAACGGACTATTCATATTAGCTGTTTCATAAGGTGCTGGTTATTTTAGTAGTTATTTATTGCTTGAAAATCGGGTCAGAACAGATCTTATATCACATAGAGGAACAAAGACACCAATCAGAGTGTGGAGGTGAGGGGTGTTTTTCATTCCCTCAGGCTTTCATGGACCAGCTTATTCTCTGACGGAATCCTAACACATCTTCCTCATTCATTACTTGGCAAGTTAGCCTCCTGACCCTGAAAAGCCCCAGAGTCTGCCTCAGTGTCCTGGGGTCATCACATCATTCAAACTCCTTTGCCACTCAGGAATTTTTAAACTTTTCTGATGCTGGAGAGGTTTTATTTTGCAAATGGTGAAATAACTTGAGGTTTGATCTTGGGTCCCAGGAAAGAATACAAGTCTGAACTTTATCTTCCTCTGCTTTGGCTACTGTTCGGAGGTGGTTCTGTACTTCCTTACTGTAAACTCCTGGCTTTGTTTCTCCTGCCTCTGCTTTCCTGACAGTTTACTTGTACCTTTAGTGTAACACTTACCCCATCTCACCTTTGATTATATTACCTGTTTGGTTTTTGCCTGGCCTGCTATTTACAACATAGATAGCATGTAAGTTCATATGTATTGATAATTCACTGTGCCTGAGACATTGTGCTAAGTGCTCAAGATGCATTATGCTTTACCACTATCACCCCCATTTTACAGAAGGTGAAAGGGAGGATTAGAAACATTAGGTAACTTGGCTCAACTCACAAAACTAGAAGGAGGTGACATCAGGAAGGAGTGCCAAACCCATGCTCTTAATGGCTGAACTGTACTGTATTATGAACCCAGGGATGGGGACCTGGTTGAACCCTCTTAGTGTCCTCTGCAGCTCTGTGCACAGAGATGTGCACAATCTAGAAACTTACCGAAGTTTACTGAATCAAGTTATTTCCGGCCAGGGGCCTATTCCAAATTTGGGAAATGGTTCTCCCTTCATAAACTTGACTCTGTATCCAGAAATATTGTTTGGGCGCTTACGCTAAGATTTTCTGTACGTTTCTAAACATCTCCTCTAGGTGCCGGCTTTCGTATTGTTTTGGATTAGGGTGTTTTCACAGCTTTTGGCTAGCCCGACTGGGTTCCTCATTCCATTAGGAAGGTCAGATACTCATAGTTTGTGTTTAACTGGCCAGGAGATCTCAGTTTTAGCTGTTTTATACTTCGGATACAAGTGAATTCTTGCACAAGTTAGTGGTCATGTCTAAGGAAGAAGAGGATAAACTTAAAAAAGGAGGACTAATGGTACTGTGATACAGGATATTAGAAGCAGGAAGAAGTAAGAAAGAAACTCAAGAATTATCTGGGCTATTCAATCCCCTCAGTTTTCACGTGTGAAAACCAAGGACTGGAGAAGAAAATGGAGTTCTCCGAGGTCTGTGGAAGAGCTGCAGTGCCTTCGAGGCCAGTCTGAGTGCTCCAGGTGCCTCCTGACACACCAGGCTGATGCTTTGTGGACTGTGACTGAGGATTGTTGGTATTCACGCCTTTGATTCATTGCAAGTCAAAAAAAAAAAAAAAAAAAAAAGAAAGAAAGAAAGAAAAGAAAAGTACTTCTAACCTTCTGTAACCTTCCTCTTTTCTGTATACTTTTTCTTAAATGACGAATTGTATTCCTCCCTACTCAAGTATATGAAAGTCTGTGAATCTCATCTATTCAAGCAATGGTGGCTTCGTGGCCATGAACAACATGCTAAGAGTTCTTATATCTTTATTTTTGAAGTGAGGGAAGCATTCCTTTGGTTCAGTAGGTTTGGTGGATGTTTGTCAAAGGGACTGCAAATTCAATATCAGGTCTTTCCTTAAAATTTCATTTATGTGTGTTTGGAATTTTATATGTAGGAGGGATTTTGGGGAGGGCATGGGGGAAGGTGGTTTTAATTGTGCTTCTAGATTCCGTGCGAACCCTCACCTTACTTCCCTGCTTACACCAGTATTGAACTGGGAGTCAAAACCCCAACTCTTCCACCGTGCAGTGGTGTGGCTTTCCCGCGGTCACTGTCCCTTGGTGTGGCTTTTTCCATGTCACGTTATCTTCTCAGCCCCAGAGAGGGTAGAACAGATTAAATCTGAGAACTCTCCTCATTCTAAATTCGTTAATGTTCACTGATACTCTGGAAGATAATGCTTTGACGAGTAGGCCCTGAGGTCAGGTGATCAGTTGCCTGTTTGGAGGACTTTTCAGAGGTGGTGAGAATGTTCCTTGTCTGAGGCCGCTCTTCTCTTAAGGTTTAAAAATCCCACTCCTAATACTATATTCCTCTGAGTCATGTCATATCCCTTTTCTTGCAACTGTAGGGAAAGGGGAAAAAAAGATTTTCCTCTACCGTTTTTTGCTCAGTCCATGGTGCCCTGCAAATTAAACTGATGAAAGAAAAGATATATAAGAGAAAAGACGTACAGATTTTATTTGATATTAATATTTTTTAAATGACAAGGGGCTTCATGGAAAAGAAGTGAAAGCCCCAAAGGAGTGGTTAGACCTGAGAGCTTGTCTACCGTTTTAACAAAGAGTGATAAATTGTAGAGATATGACAAGACAATGAAAAAAAAAAAAAATTCGGGCTTCCAGAGTGGGAAGATTGTGGGAAGGTAAATATAAGTGGGAAAGTAATGGAGGGTAAGCGTTCTATCAGGTCTGTTTATGTAGATCCGAGTTGGTGCCT
The DNA here is from genome assembly GCF_009834535.1 of Camelus ferus. NCBI lineage: Eukaryota > Metazoa > Chordata > Mammalia > Artiodactyla > Camelidae > Camelus > Camelus ferus. The sequence goes on from NC_045698.1 coordinate 109,787,558, forward strand.
TCCTAGAGATGAGTCATTTCCTCTTCCTGGTATGGGGGAGGGACCGGGACACTTTCGCAAAGGGAAATTAATGTTCCCTCGACAAATAGAAATTTATGCCCTGCTTTTAGGCAGAAAGGGAGTGGATAGGGAACTTTTTCTACATCTGCTGTTTCTCAGTTGCCTTTAGCTTAAAATAATCCTTAAGTCAAAGTGGAAAATTTTGGATTGGCATATTCTTAGCCCCTTCTCTTCCTCTTTTAAATCTGGATATTCTTGTCAGCTAGCCTCGTTTTCCTCAGATGTTTTCTTTAATTTCTCGAGAGTGCTTTTTTGAGGTTTTGGACCAGAAGGTGAGTGGTTAAATTCCTGGCTCTGTGTGGGTGGGGCTGGCTGTCCCTCCCCATGACTTTGCTCTACTCCCCTCCCCCATCCTCTGCTACTCAGTCGGTCCTGCTTCCTCTTGGCTTCTGCCACCTCTGGGCTTGTTCTGGGCTGCACCTTCTCTGCTCATCACCTAGCACATGCCCATATATCTTTGTTCAAGAAATCTGTGAACTTACTATTTCCTTTCTACTACTTCTGTGGGTTGTAACTTAAAAAAAAATTATCATTTTAATGGTGTCTCAGGCTGGGAAAGTGATAGCTGTTAATAGATTTGTGAATGCCCAAAAGACTCCTGGGAGAAAAAGATTCACTGTAATTTATATTGGGTGTAGTGATTGATTTTAAAATCCTGTTAACTTAAAAATAAACATTTCTCTAAATACACATCAAAATATTTGTCCCCTTTTTCACAATTGATAACACAGTACTTATGAATTTAATAAATTAAATTTCCCAAATATTTAAACCTTGATTGCAAACTTATTTAATAACCACCTTAGGAGTTTATTACAAATTGGATATACCAGAATATTTAAAATGCTGTTAAGTACTTAAGAGGTAGAAGATAATATACACAAACACTTTTTAATGATTACTGATCTGATTATTATACTATGATTGAAAATCTAATCCGAAGTGTGAATATCATGGATTTCATTCTGCTTTCTCATTATCTCTATTCTTTTCATCTTTTTGCTTCTTCCAAAGTTTATCTTTTAGGGTTTCAGTGGTTTTGCTAGATGTAATTTTATGTCTTCCTAGGGTTATAGTCGTATTTACCAGCCTTAAAAGAAAAAAAAAACTTCCAGAACAATGGAAGTTTTAGAATCTGGGTGGGTGTCCAGTTGTTTAAGAAACAAACAAACAAAAAGTTGTTTGGTGATGAAGTCCAGGATGACTCAAACTCAAGCCATTCATCATTAAGCTAAATCCCCCTTTATGATCAAGATTTATTTGTTATTCTATAATTTGTCGTTCATGTGGATTTAAAGATTTTTTTAATCGGATGTCTTTCCTCCAAATAGTGTGCTCTGTATATTTTGCCTGGCCACCAGTATCTGTCCCACTATCCTGCCATCAAGTTGTATTGTTCTGGTTGGTTAAAATTATTGGAAATTTATATATACCTTATTAGAACCTCATTATAATGAATAGGGTCAGCTTGAGGTTTAATCTTCTAGGAGATAAGGAATCATTTTCCACTTAGTTCCCTTCACTCTTTGGAGTGCAGGTAATTTATCACCTTGGAGCACTTGGCTGGGCCTTCTTTTTCATTAGTGATTGTGTCTGATCCTTGCTGTTAATGAGGAGCAGGAGGCTCCTTCCACTTGGTTGGTAGGAGTGACTGTTGGCACTGATCGTGCCTCCTGAAATAGTCTCTATCTTATGGGGGACCATTTGTCTCGCATTTTTTTAAGAGTTTAGACTTAAAAACTTCGTGTGTCTGTGTGTGTGTGTGTGTGTATATATATATATATATATATGCTTTTTAAATGAAAATGTATTTAACAAGGTAAACCCTCAAATGTATATTAATACACCATTATTAAAAATGATTTAAAAAAAAGTATTCCGTATTTAGTTCTATTTTGTATTACAACTTGTTTTTTATACGCTTTACAATCTTTTTGGTGTGCCACTTGGCAGCCGTGGACTTGTGGAGGCTGACACGTTTTCAGTTAACTCTGGTTGTTCCTGCCTTTCTGACGCTCACATTGGGCAGTGGGATACCCTCAGGCTGACTCCTTTGCTTTTTACCACGTCTGCTTTCTAAGCAGTAACACAGTGATGCTGCCCAGTTCTGATTTTTTAATTTCCTGTCCCATGATGGAAGAAACTGCCATTTAAAGAGTAGTGTAAGGAGTCCTGGCTCCTTCCAGTGAATGATGGCTTTGGAGATCTGGACTTTATGAGTTCACCTGAGTAGTGGCTGTGAGTCAGAAGCTCTACCCCTTGGGCCACGTCGGTAAAAGGGCTTAAAAGATATTTGCAGCCACTAACTGCTATACATAAAATAGATAAACAAGTTTATACTGTACAGCACAGGGAACTATATACAATATCCTGTAGTAACCTATAATGGAAAAGAATATGGAAAGAAATATATGTATGTGCGTGTATGGCTGAACCATTATGCTGTACACCAGAAGTTGACCCAACATCATAAACTGACTGTACTACAATTTAAAAAGAATTTGTTTACAAGCTTCTAAGTTCACATTGAATCTTCCCAATTTAACATATATGGTTTTACTTTATTTTTTATAATCTGGATTTCAAAGGCCACCTGTACTTTCAAGTACAGTGAAAATAATGCTGCACATTCAGTCTGCCGTTTTGAGCCAGAAAACTCACTGCATGGTTTTACGTTTGCATTCCTGTGATCATTCTGAACAGAAAATCTGATATCTTTTTATGTCATTTAATTTTTTTTTATTTTTATTACAAGTCCTCATAAAAAAGATCTTAATGGCTGTATAAAATTCTGTTGTTTAGAAGTGCTTTCCCTTTCTCTGGACATTTAGATGTTACCCTTTTTTTTTTTTCCCACTATGATAAATATCACATTGATAAACTTCTTTGTGGGTAAAGGTCTTTTGTGTTAACATTGTTTCCTAAGGGAGAAATTCTTACCCTTTGACCCAGTAATTCAAATTGCGTGAACATTAAAAAAAAACCAACACTTCTTCATATGAAAAGAAGGATGATAATAATAACCCTAGTTCATAGGGTTGTTGTAAGGATGCAATGAGTCAGGGTATAAAGCACTTAGGATGGTTTCTGGCACAGAGCAAGCATTCAGTCAATGTTGGCTGTATTTATTGTTCATGAACTGCCTTCCACCATGGTCCTACCCATTTATACTCTTGTGAGCAGTGTGGGAGAGAACCAGTCAAGCAGCTTCTGAACACAAAAGCTTTCCAGGAAGTCTGGGAATTTTACTGTGAACAAATTCCTCCCCAGCTGTTCAGGGAAGATGGCTGCTACTGTGTTGGCTGCTCACCAGCTGGGGCTGAGATTTCCCATTTGAAACTGCTGGAGTCTGACGCACTCGCTGCTCCCTAGAGTGACGGGCGGTGATGGAAGTCAGCCTGGGGGGCCGCAGACACGCCTCAGTGCAGCACACGGACAGATGTACTTTCCTGAGTTTCCAGCAGGCAGCTCAGATTGCGAGACCCTGTGTGCTCCTGTAGGAAGATCTCCACCCTCATCTCAAAGATCTTCCCAGACAGCCTGAAAAGAGGAGGAAGAGTGGATCTCAGCCCTTCAGGTCCTGTGTTGAGGGATGCAGGAAGTTAAAAAAAAAAAAAAAAAAAATCAAGCACACCAGTGCCTGCCCTCAAGGACTTGATGATCCTTTAGACTCCATAGTAGAGAGAAGATGGTCGCAGTCTGTTTTGACTCTGCTCAGATTCCCTTTACCCGGTGAAGCACTCATCCCCCAGCAGCTGCAAGTGTTTTGGCTAATGGAACCTTCTCTGGAGGCTTGAACTTGGCTGAGTCCATTCTAAGAATTCTCATCCTGCCCCACTCCCAGGAGCAGCCAGTGACTATTATGGCCTCAAGGGGAAAACACTCTCTGGTGTGATTTATGCCTCAGAAGCAGCCCCCTCCCCACAACCCAAGGCTAGACTTTACCGGATGCTGTATTCCTGCTTAGCAACTCCCCTGCCCTATCCTTCTTTCCTTCCTCACATCCCTCCCACCCCAGCCCCAGCTTGCCCTGGATAAATCAGGTGTGCCTATCTGAAACTGTTTTTTTGGGGGGAGGGTATGCTAAGACTAGGAGGTGAGATGGAGTAGCAAGGTAGATTGTCCCTAGATGTTAAACACAGATAAGAGGGAGAAGAAGAGCGGGTGTGTGTTTAATACCTGCTGGAGGTGCTAATCTTTGAAGTAGGTGTAAATACATAATACATGTATTTGTAACATAAAATGAGTACATATATATATTACAAATAAACAAGGTCATTTCATATAATAATAAGTATCATTAAAAATCATAATGTGATGTTTTAGTGGGATGTGATGTAGTGTGATGGTTTAGAATAATTACTTGAACCTTCTGATTCTGCTCAGCATGACCCACATAGCACTCTGGTACTCTGGCTGGTGTCCTGGTACTGATTATATAATTGCAGCTGCCATTCATTTAACAAATAGGTACTGAGCGCTTACTTTGTGCCGGGCATTGCATTGTGTGCTGGGATAAAAAAGAGATTAGAGTTGCTCACCTCTCTGTTAATTGACTGATGGGTAAAATCGAAGTCATAAAATCTAGCTGTCTTGGAGAAGTCTGGGTCATCATCTACCCCTCCCCACTAAACCCTCCCTAAAGATTTTCAGCTCTTGGTGCTCAAAGAGGAAACTTATTTAATGGCTTTATTTATCTGCTGTCCTATTATTAGGGAGGAGAAAAGTCCCCAGGGTGAGAAATTCTGTAAAGACTTAACAATTTTATTATGGCATAAAAGAGTCATCATGTTTAATCAAAGTCATCCTGCCTCTGTTACCTACACGTTAGAGGAGGGAATTGAAGACTCCAGAACTTCATGCTGTTTTCCCTCCCAGGACTGAAAAACCTACAAAAAAGCTAAGAGAAGGATTTCAAAACAAGTTACACAGTGTTTGATGGATAATAAACCCAGAGTCTTGAGATGTATAAAGGATGCAATTCAATAGAATTTGTTTTTTTTCCAAAAGCTGCAAGAGAAAAAAAAAACCAGACAACAGTGGTCTCAGAGCTAAAAATCCACTCTTATTGTAAGGGAGGAAATCAATATACACCTTCTGAGGACTGAAGGTCTCCCCTTGGCTGTAGTGAGCTCAAGATGGTAGCTACAAAATATATTTGCTCAAAAATTAACTTTAAGGAAAAAAGTCAAACTGTTATGTAATTGACAGGTTAAATGGGTGGGACTCATTGAGCACAATCAAAAAAACCAAGTTTCTCCTGCACACTCTCTCCTGTCCCTCAGCCTCCTTTGCTCCAGTGTCTACAAACACACACACTCTCCGTGCCAGTAGACCTTCCCAGACCTCTGGGTGTGTTCAAGGAGGTCCTGTAGATTATCTTCATGCTCTCAGATTATAAAATCTTTGATTATAAATCAATAAAAAAGTTAATAAATAAATAAAATGTAAATAAAATAAAATAAAATCTTCACTGGACCTTTTTGTTCCCCAAGACATCTCAGTTCAGCGATTAGTATGTCTTGTTCCCTGGAAGAGGAAGGGCTTGGAACCTCAAGGTTAACTTTTCTCCCCTTTCCCACTCTGGCCTGGGCTGACCACTTCCAGCAGGAAGGGGGGATTTTGATGGTGGGGGCCTGGTTTGGCTTCTCAGTTTCTCTACCTTTTCCTTATCCTCTCATTCCCAACTGGAGACCTAGCTAGCTAGTCTAAGGGAGCTGGGTGGGGGCAATCGTAAAAGCCTAGAGAGGAGTTAGGGGACCAGCATTGGTTTCTTCTTTCTTCCGCCCTTGGCACATGTTGGGAGTTGACTTTCACTTGGCTTAGTGAGCAATCACAGCTGCCTCCTTTTCTTGGGAGCCAGTGATGGGTTTTTTGGAGGCCCCACACACTGGGATAGTTTGTCAAGCTTTCTGTGAAATCGGTGATGCTCTTTCATCTTTTCTCCTCCATCATTCCACAGAATACACGGTTGACCCTGCTCTTTAATACCTTCTTACCCTTCCAGGCAGTGCTCCAGGCCAGGATTTAGAGAAGGCTAAAGGTCGGTTTTCCCCTTCTCCCCTGTGGTTCATGCCTGGCACCCAAGAGACCTTTTTAAATGCATACTTGCTGCTGCCCTTTGTGGATGGGAAACTGGGTCCCAATGCAGATGGACCTCTGTCTGCCCTGCTGCCTCTGGTTTATGGCCAAAGCCTCTCGATGCCTTAGTTATGAGTCTGACATTGGTCCATGGTTTCTCCAGATCTCTGGATGACTCATATCAATCTCTGTTGGGGCAGCTAGGTGATAAGGGGGAGCAGGGAATATAAAAAATGCCATAGAACTTGGACTTGTTCGTGGAAAATAATTTCTTCAGTCTTCTACCTTTCCACCTGAATTCTTAGCCATGGCATAAGTAACTTAGAGTCAAGGTGTGGATGAAGATGCCTCTCATCTAAAACCAGGTCTGATGGTGAGAGATGACAATGCAGAGCTAGGCTCATTGATGGCCATGGGAATGACAGGGCCCTGGAAACAATAGAAGCCACACGGTGTAGTGTAGTTATCAGAATCCAGGTGGATGCAATTATCATGAGTGGCAGGGACAATGGTAGCAAAGAGGACCTGACCCACAGAGAACTGTGGTATGCTTAGTGGAACATAGCGTCCCTGGAGATAGATGGGTGCCAGCCTGTACACTACTAAGTCAACAAAGGTACCATCAAAAAATTCTCAGGGGGCTGAGGACAGGTGCCCCAATAATTGTGGATCATTTGACCCGTTTGCAGACTTGGTCCACTTTTAACACCCAGAACCCATTGACTGAAGAGGAGGCTGGGTGTCCAGGAAGAAGGACCCTATAATGTACATAAGAGTGATTTCCTTAGTCTTTCCCCAGAGTGACCTCTGGCCATTTGTCTGGTAACCATGTACTGGGGAAAGGAGAATGCCAGACTGAGAACCACTGGGCACAGGGCATTGATACCTGGAGACTTGGTACTTAGATTGATACCAGGAGACTGTTAGAGGGAGGAATATGGAATTCAGGATTACCAAGTTTTGGCCAAATGAAGGGTCCATTCGGCCAACAAAACCATCTGGTGGTCAACTTCTCTCTCTCTTAATGCAAAATTGGGATTAATATACTAAATAATTGCCACAGCTTCCACATTGGTTCTTTAGCCAGTGAGGTAAGAGACATCATAGTAGGGAAGGCCACGAGAAAGCTCTAAAACCATAAACCCACCCCTGGCTCCAGACAAAAATAGAGTAAATCAAAGATAATATTTCACAGGGTAGTGAAGGGATGGCTGACATCAGGGTCACTTTTAAGCATCTAAATGATACTGGAGGGGTGGTACTTAGGATATCTCCAATTAATTCTCACCACTCTGATACCTTAAAAAACCTCAAGTGCCCTGAAGGATTAAAAAAAAATCTTCACAAAATCAACTGTGTAGAAGTCCTAATTGTGACTGCTGTTCTCAGCTAGAGTAGATTAACATACCTTCATGTCCTGTGGCCATTGATATGGCAAATGCACACTTTTCTATTCCAATCAGAAACAGTTTATATTCACATGCAGTGGTCAGCGACATCAATTTACAGATTTGCCTGAGAGCTATATTAGCTCTCTTGCTCTCTGAAGAGATCTGGATCACCTGGACATCAGGCAGACCATCACGTTAATCTGTTGCATCGATTTTATTATGTTAATCTGGCCCACCAAACAAGAAGTGGCTGACATATGCTAGATGATTTGGGTAAGACACAGGCTTTCCATGGGAGGGGTGATAAACCCAGTAAAGATTCAGGGACCTGTACATCAGTAAAATATTTAGGAGTCCAGTGATATGGGCAATCCAGGCCATTTCCTGCAGAGTGAGAGACAAATTATTGTGTCTCACACTTCGTATCACTAAGAAGGAAACTGAGCGTCTGGCAGGCCCCTTTGGGTTCTGAAGGCTACCTACCCGACGGCTGAGAATATTGCTCCAGCCCATGTATCAAATGATGCAGAAGGCCGCTAGCTTTGATTGCAGCCCAGGAAAGGAGACGGCTGTGTAGCAGGAGCGGGCTATAATGTGAGCAACTTGCTCTTGGGCCCATACAACCTGAAAGACCCTGGAGCATTAGTGGTGTCAGTGGTGGGAGCATATGCCAGTTGGAGCTCATGTCAGGCCCCAGTGGGAGAAACACAGCGCAGTCTCCTTGGGGGTCTGGAACAAGGATGATATATTTGACTTTTGAAAAACAACTCCTGCCATATTGCTGGACCCTGGTGGTGATGGAGCACCATGGGTTATGCCAGGATACCGTGTGTCTGGAACTGCCCATCATTAGCCGTCATGCTTCCCAAGTAATGAGGTTGAGAGGGCCCAGCAGTACACTGTAAGGTGGAAACGGTGTATCTGGGACTGTGCACCAGGAGGACTAGCAACTATCAGCAAAGCTCCTAAGCAGGTAGAAATCTGTGTCGTCTGCGTCTGTTGCGCCAGGGCCCCTTCCTCGGCTTGCCCCTCTGGCTACAGGGGGTATCCTTTGTGACCAGCTGACAGAGGAGGGGAAAAGCCACACTTGGCTTATGGGCGGGTTGACATGGTATGGGAGGGCAAGTTGAAAGTGATGACAGTTGCATTGCAGTCTAGAGGTTGGGCTGAAAGACAGTGACAAGGAATAATCCTCTGAAGGGGAAAGCTCTGGGCCGTGTGCTTGATTGGCCATTTCGTGTGTAAGAAGAAGTTGTCAGAAGTTAAAGTCTACGTGGACTTAACAGGCAGTAACAGATGGGCTGATCCCCCAAGGGTACGGGTCATGTTTTTCTTGACATCTTTTTTTATCCCTCCTTTATCTCTTTCTTGCTCTTTTTTCCTCCTCTTTAGTATAGTACTCAGAACATAAAAGCATTTATTATTCATCCAAACATTTAATCATGCCTACTCCTCAGGTATCATTCTAGGTACTGTGAGGAAGACTGAAGTGGAACATAAAGCATCATTTTCTTTTTCTTTCCTCCTCCTTATCCTTTCTCACCTTTGCGGCTTGTTTTCAGTGTACCTGGCACCGTACAAAGTGCCTTGTATGCACGTGATCTTCTTTAATCCTCAGGAAGACCCCATGAAGGTGGGCGGTGCTATGAGATGAGGTTGACACAGATCTTAAATTACTTGCATAAAGGCTTTTGGCTAATAAGTGGCTTGCTGGTATGTGAAGTTGGGCAGATGCTTTGTTTTAACAAATGAATCAATGCCTGTATCTCATGAGGCTTAACACATGAATTGAGATCAGCCATTCACACCATTAACATAAACAAGCTTTTTTCTTCCTTGCATTCTTTTTATTTTAACATTGATGTAGGTTAATTGTTTTAAATTGCCGTTGCATTCTCTGTTTTGCTGAGGGCTCATCAGATGATAATGTCCCCCACTGGTCATTCATATCATCCACCCTGCAAGGTGGGGCCACGTGGGTCTCCTCTGAGCAGTGTAACCCGACGCTTTCCAGTTCTTTAGAAGGATTTTTTAAAATTATGAAATCCTCTTTCCAATAGGTTCCTGGGAAGGAAGCAATGTAACAACATCATAGCTGGGTGACTGACTCGTGGAGAGGTCACATTGCTTGCCCAAGGTGGTTCTGCAGGCTAGTAGTGATGCTAGCACATGATCTGTAGACCTGGCTTGTGCCCTTAACTCTTAACTACTGGATCAAAAAGTCACCTGTAAGCAGCTTCAGTATGACAGGTGCACTGTATACCATTGGGATTTAAGCTACTAACAATATGATTTGCAGATTTGTCAGTGTCCTTCGGTGATTGCCTATCCATGGTGGTTACTTAGCATCTTTTGTTTACTTTTATTTTCTTACTTATATTCTTTTAATTTATTTTAATGTTTATGTCATTGTCATCATTGGTAATAACACAATATTGGACAACTTCAAAAGAATAACATTGATATTAATATATGAACAAAAGTTCTATTTTGATTGGTAATAGTGCCTTGAATCAACCCCACGGTGTGGTTGTGGTTGTGATCTGAGGGTGGAGGTTGATCATCTAAGCTGCCAGCAGTTATAAGAATTAACTTAAAATGAAATGATTCTCCACAATTAATTGAGGCCTGCAAAAATTATCCAATAAATAGGCTCATTTTAAGAAATGAGTTTATAAGCTGGGAAATATATGTAGTCTTAGCGATTAGACAATGAATTCACAAGTCCACGCTCCAACGTATAAAATCTCCCACCATTCAGAAATAGACAGGCAACACGAAGGTTCTCTGAAAATGCCTGTCGTTGAAGCTTGGTCATTTGCTTTCTTCCTCTTTTAGACTCTTTTTTTCCTTAAAAGGCCAAGACTAGCATGGAATGAGGGAGGTATTTACCTCAGAAACAAAATATCAGTAGCTGCCAAAAAACTCAGGAATCAAGATGAGTGATGTTTTAATGCAATATTTGAAAAAATAGGGACCAAAAATTCTTGATGAACAAAATGTCAACATTTTAAATAAACTCAGGATTTGACCTTGACGTTCATGAGTCCTCTCCATTGTCTCCCCATGATCCTAGCCTGTCGACTTATCTAAATACTTAGCTGTATTCCCCCTAGCCTGTGAGCCATGAGGAAGAAGCTCTCTCTTCCCTTTTCTCCATAGTATCTGTCGGGGCTGGTGCATCGGATAAACTCAGTACATTTTATTCCACGAATAAATGAAAAACATATCCTTCAGTGGAAGGAGGACTGGGCTGTGAGTCTAGACATAGGGAGACCATGCCAGCCTACTCACTGTGTGGCCTTAGTTAAGTCACTTCTCCATTGGCAGCCTTTTTGAAAAGAGGTTAAACAATATGAGTCTTGTGGTTCCTTCCAGCCTTTGTAGCCTAAGATTTTTAACTGGTATCAGGGCAGGCTACCAGCATGAGGATTCATCCATCCAATCATCCAGCAAAATTTATCATGTGCCATCCAAGTGTCTCTCAGTGGGCTAAAGGCTGAGGAAGGAAGACGGGAAGGAAGAGCCCCTGCCCCCTAGGGAGCTCAGCAGGAAGGCACACACGTGGCTTGCGTGGGGGACATGAGAACTGCTCTAGTGGAAGCCAGAAGGAGCATGAGGGAGGAGTGTCTGAGTCTCCCAGGAGTAGTCCACATTTTCACGGAGGGTTTGAGACCAGAGAGAGAAGGCTAAGGAGGAGCTTGTCACCCAGAGAGGCGTGAGTAGGAGCTCTCCAGCTGAGGGAAGATCGTGTGTGTGTGCCTGGATGTGTTTTTCTTCCCCTTTCCCAGAGATGAGTATATGGAAGGCAGTGAATACTAAGAATAGAAAGGGCCCCTTTAAAATTAAACTCAAGGGTGAAGGAGGAGAAAATGATTCTTTAGTATAGAAGACTTTCTTTAAGTAGAGGAGTTGCACCATCTGGTGTTAATGTTAGCAGTGTGGTTTTGATTGGCTTTAAAATAATGCCTCCTGAGGACAGACTCCTCTTCATCTTGAGGGTCTCTGGGCCCTTTCTTTGTCTGCTCTCATCATCTAAAAGTTTTCTGCATCCCAGTGGAGAGAATGGCGGCCCCATCTTGGCTCTGGGTGGGACGTAAGAAGCAGCAGGACCTGGACAAGGTAGAGAGGGGGGTGTGAGTGTGTGTGTGTGTGTGTGTGTACACATGTATACTCATATATAGCAAAATATAATGAGAGTGTAGCTTGCATGTTTAGAGATGTACATGCCACAATAAAGGACTTTGCTTATAATGGAAAGGAATATTGCCAGTGTTGGGGGTGGGGAGCAGGTTGTGAGAAGTGATCTGATTGGCTCAATGAGCCAGAAAGTATAGGCTGGTCTAATCGTATAAATGCTTAGGTTGGATGGAGGAGAATTACAAACATATTTCTTTGTATTGGGAACGTTCCCTTGGTGGTGGTTAAATTTTATCATATATAAGTCATTTTATTTACTGTGTTAATACCACACCAGCAGACAGCCCTTGTAACAGCACTGTGGGGTGAGATGCCAAAAGTAGGAACAAATGGGGGAGAGGGCGACTCTAATGCCATCAGATTGGTTTGTTAATGGCTGTGACCCACGTGGGCCACTTGTGTAGCAGTTAGCTATTTTACAAATCAGCCTCTTGGTCAAAAAACCTGAGTTTCAGACCAAAAAGAACCCCCTCCCCAGGGCTCCTGGATTGATACCCCTGTTTAAGGTTCCCCTCTGGGGAGCCCCTCTCCACGGAGAGTTGAGGCTGAGATGAAAGTAAAGTCTCGATGCTTTCCGAGTCTTCATTGTCTGGGAATCATTTGGGAACTTCCTTGGGGTTTTTTGTTGTTGTTGTTGTTTTTCCTGAGAGTATTTGAGGTTGATGAGTTCTGGTGACTGTGACCTGAAGCCTCACAGGCTGAAGAGGAAGACAACAGAAGTGGGTGTTCACTCCCCATCTCCCTCCTCTTGGCTTCACAAAGGAAAAAAACCTTTGCTAAAGGTCAGGTGGTGTTTGGAGATCATCTGGTTGCATTCTTCTTCCCACTGGGAGCCCACTCTCTAGCTGGGAAACTCAGGTACCATTGTTTCGAGTACCTCCTAGATTCCAGGTATTATTTCTTTCCTTTTGTCCTGCCCTGAGAGAGGAGAATTTTTCCAGCGATGACAATGAGGCTGGTTCTATGCTGGGTGAACAAATCCTGTCAAAGAATAGCATTTGTATCCAGCTGCAAATTGTATTGGTTCAAATACAAAGCAACATTAAATTTTTATGTAGCTCTTCCTCCTGTCATGACCTGAAAATTATGATCGACTAAATCAAGGAGGATACAGAAGCTTTATCCTACGTGCCAACTGTAATCAGTTGCTGCTTGGAGTTACTATATTACGAAGGGTACTGAAGTTGTTTCCAGCCAAGCTCAGTGAGGAGTTCTGTGATCAATTAGGCATGTGTGATGAGTGTGGGAAATGGGAATAAAGGCATGTGTGCCAGGAATTCACGTCACCTTGATTTTACTTTCTAAACTTTCTCTCTCTTGTGCAACCTCAGAGCTCTTATTACGTTCTTCAAACCTTGCCTCCAAGTCTCATGCGTTGTCTTCCTGTCCAATTAGGTATATACTCTTTGGTCACAGAGAATGCCTTCCCCTATTGGGAAAATGTTTGGGAAGTTGTATTAGCCAGTGTTAGTGACAGTATAGGCTATAATACATTACTAGTGGGAATGCAGCTTGGTAAATCTATTTTGGAGGGCAACTTGAAAGTATATGTTAAGAGTCCTAAAAATGTGAAATATCCCTAGACTTAGGAATGGTTTCTCTTGGCATTTAGCCTCAGGAGATAATCATAAAAAAAAAATGAACATAGATTTACATTCATGGATATACATTAAGGTGTTTATCTGTAATAGTAATGGTAAACAAATAGAGTCAGCAATAGGTTAAATAATTATGGCATAGTAATAACAAAAATAGTAGTTTCCTCTTACTGACTGTCCATGTGCCAGAAATTTTATATATTTTATCTTATTAATTCTTACAGCAGATGGGGAAACTCAGGCTGAGAAAGGCGAAAGGATTTCCAGTCCTAGTAATACATGTGCGTTAGTTACTCTGGAAACCTCTTGTTACAAAACACCTAGAACTGCGACAGAAAATTTAACAATGTTTAGATAGTGTCTTTAAATGCATAGCTGCCTTTGTAAGAATGCAAGAGAAATCTGTAGGGGCAAGAAGTGAAGAGGCTATTGAAACAGAGAATGTCAAGCAGAAGCATCGATTGCCCTAGGATGGGACTGGAGGTGGGAATTTCTGGCCTCTGTAACCATGGGGCTTAGGTTTTAATATCTGTGTATGGTAGAAGATAAGTTACATCCTAGGTAGGGTGTAGGATATCACACTTTTAATAAAAATGGATTCCACTGAATGGGTGAGATTAGGAAAAATGTCCTTATATTGTCAAAGGGTAGTTTGTCTCACTCTAAGTATTGGCTGAAAAATAAAATATTTCTAATGGGATACCATAATTACTTATGTGCTCCATTTGGAATAGGGGTTTGACTATAACCTACCTGAATGATACGGGAATTTATAAGCTTAAGGTCATTCTAAGCTGGTAACATTTTGGAGGCACCTGGCAGAAACAATTGCAAAACTTCTCTGAAGGGGCATACCTAAAATCTAGGTGATACAACTTTCCCATAGACAAAGTTCATCATAAAAAGTATTATATAAATATGCATTTATGTGTACTATGAAAGTATATACAAAGGTATATATTTGTGTGTACTAAATACTACAAAATATATGGGGAGAAAGAAAATCCATCATGAGAAAGAAAGAGCAGAAACAAATGGGAGATTCAGTATTAGAAATACTATAAGTAATAAGATTATCAAATGGAGGCTCTAAAATAAGCAAGTCAACACGAAATGAGATGATCCATGAAAGAAATAATGATAAACTGAATTTCATTAAAATTAAAACTTCTGCTCTGCAAAAAGCAGTATCAAGAGAATTGGAAGATGAGCCACAAAGTGAGAGAAAATATTTGCAAAAGACACATCTGATGAAGGACAGTAATCCAAAAATATACAAAGAACTCTTAAGAAAACAAGCAACCATATTAAAAAATGAGCCAAAGACCTTAATACCTCATCAAAGAGGATATGCAGATGGTGAATAAGCATATGAAAAGATGCCTCACATCTTATGTCATCAGGGAAGTGAAAATTAAAACAACAGTAAGACACCACTGCACACCTGTTAGAATGACCAATAACTGAAACCCTGACACTACCAAATGCTGGTGAGGTGTGGAGCAATGGGAACGCTCATACATTGCTGGTGGGAATGCAAAATGGTCCAGCCACTTTGGAAGACAGTTTGTCAGCTTCTTATAAAACGAAACATACACTTACCATATGATCAAGGAAATAAAAAAGCAACACGGTGAGAAAAGAATTATAAAATACTGTCATCCTGAACTGAAAAACACACATCAGTGCACAGTGAATAAAGCTAGCCTTCAAAGTTGGCTTTGACTTTTGAAGCGGACGAAGCAAAAGGGGAATTGCGATCAGGTACACAATGCATATCGTTCATAAGATGAAGAGCCCATCAGTCGTATGAAAGTAAGCACATTCGTAACAGAGGACACAGCAGTTGTGTTTCTTGGTATTTACCCAAAGGAGCTGAAAACTTATATCTACAGAAGCACCTGCACATGGGTGTTTCTAGCAGTTTTATTGGTAATTGCCAATGCCTGGAAGAAACTACAGTGTCTTTAGTAGGTGAATGGATAAACTGTGGTACATCTTGACACTGGAATAGTATTCAGTACTAAAAAGAAATGAATCATCAAGGTCATGAGAAGACGTGGAATAATCTTAAATGCATATTGTTAAGTGAAATAAGCCAATCTGAGAAGACTACCTACTGTATGATTCCAACTCTGTGACATCCTGGAAAGGGTGAAACCATGGAGATAATAGAAGATCATCGGTTGCCAGGTGTGAAGGGCGGGGATGCGAGGGAAAGATGAACAGGCAAAGCACAGAGGACTTTTATGGCAGGGAAGCTACTCTCTATGATACTACAATAATGGATATATGTCATTATACATTTGTCCAAACCTGTTCAATGTACAGCACCACGAGTGAACCCTTAGGTAAATTATGGACTTCAGGTGATCACGAAGTATCAATGTAGGCTCATGCTTGGTTAAAAAAAAAAAAGTACCCATTCTGCTGAATGATGTTGATATTGATGGAGGCTATGCTGGTATGAGGCAGGGAGTGTATGAGAAATCTCTGTACTTTCCTCTCAATTTTATTGTAAACCAAAAACTCTAAAAAATAAAGTCTTTAATAATAAAAATAATATTATTAAGTGTGTTCTCCCTAGTCACCCTGCTTAGGATCTGAGATTCTCTAAAGCTTGCCTGCCTCATCCACTGTGGATGCCGACCTTGCTCTGTCTCGTTCTTAATGACTTTAAGATGAAATTGTTTGGGAAGGGAAGAGGAAGTAGGAGGAGAAGTGGGCACAGCAGGGTTTTCTCTTTTGGGAGGGGGCTTGTCAAGCTAATTCTAGAAGACATGGAAACACAACAGAATAAGCATAGTGAAAACAATTTTGAGGATGAGCCAAGTTGTAGGCTTTACTGTATACCAAGACTTCCAGTTAAGACACTGGGCCACCTTAAAATGAGAAATTATTGCTCACCAGAAGACCCCACTGGAAGAGTAAAAAGAGAGAACGGCAAAAGTATTTCCAATAAATTTAACTGAAAAGGGCTGGAGTTCAGACTATATATTAAAAAAACAACTTAGAAATCACTAAGAAAAAGGCAACCTAATTTAGGAAAATGGGCAAGTTAATTACCACCTGTCACAAATGGGAATATACAAAAGGCTGAAAAGCATTTGAAAAGGTGCTTAACCTTCTTACTAAATAGGGAAATATGAAATCAAACCATGATGAGGTACAACAGAAAGGCTTAGAAAAAAGATGGACATTACCAAGTGTTGACAAAAATGTGCAGCCCAGGAATGCTTATGCATTGCTGGGAAGAGTGTAAATGGGTACAAGCTCTTTGGACAGGATTTTGTCATTGTCCAAGTTGAACACATGCTTAATGTGTAAATCAGCAATTCCACTTTTAGGTAAATGTCAAACATAAATAAAGACATACATGCATCAGAAGACATATGCACAAATGTCCGTAGCTACATGTGACAGTTGCAAACTACAAACAGCCTAAACGTTCATCCGCGGTAGAGTGGATAAATACATTGTGCTATAGCCATGCAATGTCGAACTCTACAGCAGTAGATATTTACAGATAGATACTGATACTTTTCAACAACATGAATGAGTCATAAATACCATTATGAGTGAAAAAAAAAAAACAAAAACGCCAGAACTGAAAGAATATATACTATGCTATTCCGTTTACATAAAATTTAAAAACAGACAGAACTATTCTGTAGTTTTAGAAGTCAGGATGGTCATTGTCAAAGGGGGAATCGAGGAAATTGTCATAGAAGAGGAGCAGAAGGGAGGCAGCTTCTGGCATGTTGGTAGTGTAATTGACCCAGGTGGTAGTTACATAAGTGGTCATTCTGAACAAGTAACATCTGTGCACTTTTCTGAATGTACATTATAGCTCAAGAAAATCTTTATGAAAGAACTGAACAAAAGGATTAAATGACACATTAGACACAACCAAACAGAGAAATAGTGTGTATGTTCTGTGGGCATTTGAAAAAAACGTGCATACTGCTCTTTCTGGGTGGAGTGATTTATAGACATTGATTAGATCCTGTTGAATGACGATGTTTCTGAGTTTTCCTGTATCTTTGCTGATGTTTTGCCTAATTGTTCTGTAAACTGAGTGAGGATTATTGGGATCTCCAACTGCAGTTATGGATTTATCTGTCTTTCCTTTCAATTCTCTCAGTTTTTGCTTCCTGTGCATTGCAGTTCTGCTCTTTGGTGCAGACATAGTGAGGACCACCACGTTATTTTAGTGCAATGACATTTTTATCACTATATCCTGTTTTCCCCTGTTTCTGGTAATTTTCTTTGTTTTGAAGTAAATTTACATGATATTAATATAGCTTCTCCACTTAGTATTAATTGTATGATATACCTTTTTTTTTCATTCTTTTACTCTTAATCTGCCTATACTGTATTATTTGAAGTGAATTTCTTACAGGTAACATATAGTTGAGTAATTTTTTTTCTAAATCTCTCCATATTAGGGCAGGTCTTCTGGTAACAAATTCTATTGATTTCCCTTTTATTTCCAAAGAATGTTTTTAGTGGATATAGGATTCTAGGTTGACAAATATTTTCCTTTAACACTTTAAGAATTTGCTACTTCCTTGTGGCTTCTGTGATTCTGATTAGATATCTGCTATCATTTGAATTATTTTTCTCCTCTAGGTGTAGTGTTTTTGCTCTCTTGATGCTTTAGAGATTTTTTCCTTTGTCTTCAGTTTTCAGAAGTTTGACTGTGACGTGTCATGGTGTGGATCTCTCTCTCTCTATTTCTATTATATAGTGGATTTCTTTGCGTTTATCTTGGTTGAGGTTTGTTTAGATTATTGAATTTTAGGTCTGTGTCTTTTGCCATACTTACAACTTTTAGTCATTATTTCTTAGAATAATTTTTCAGCTCTGCTCTCTTTCTCTTTTCCTTCCCAAACTCCTACTAGATGAATGTTACATTTATTTGTCTTCTAGTCCCACAGGTTCCTGAGGTGCTTCTCTTTTTTGTGGAGGGTAAAGGGGGAATAGGGAGAGCTTTTCTTTGTTACTTAGATTACATCATTGCTATTACTGCATCTTTCAATGATTCTGTCCTCTCTCGTCTGCATTCTGCTGTTGAGCTCATCCATTGAATTTTTATTTCATCTGAACTGTTCAGTTCTAGAACTTCCATTTGGTTCTTGATATCTTCTATTTCTTTGCTAAGACTTGCTATTTATTTTCTGAAGTGTTCTAATTTTTTGTTTGTTTCAAGTTTGTCCATAATGGCTTATTAAAGCATTTGAATGTCTAATTTAATAAATTGCTGTCTATTTTTTTTCCATCCATTTTGAGATCTTCCTGATTCTTGATATGATGAATACTTTTTGATGGAAACCTGGAAATTTTGGGTACTAAGTTATGAGACTCTGAGTCTTATTTAAACCTTCTGTTTTAACTAGCTTTTCTCTGACACGACTCTGCTGGAAAAGGTGGAGCAATGTCTTGTACTGTCAGATGGAGATAGAAGTTTGGGCTCCCCAACAAATTGACATGTAAAAGGGGTGTTCCTCATTACTTCTGGGCAGAGGGACAGTACCTGGCTCCCCACTAGATCTCTACTAATATCTTCATGCCTGGGGAAGGGTAAGAGTGCTTGTCACTGTGCCTCACAGGGCCTCCACCAACACTGTGGGAGAGTAGTCTTGTTACCACTGGGCAGTGGCGAAGGTCCTGACCCTCCTTTAGGCTGCCTTTGACACTACCCCAGTGGTGAGGCACGGACTCTTGTTAATGCTGGGTGGGGGTGGGAGTCTAGTCTCCCCATATGGTCTCCACTGACGCAGGAAGGGGGCAGTTGTCACTGGCTATTGAGGAAGTTCCAGCTTCCTACGTCATTTTCCTTGACAGCCCCCCAGTAAGGGGTGTTGATTTGGGATCCTTGTAATGGTGGAGGTGTAGGCTACTTGCTCACATGGGTGGAGGTGAGGCCTCATTTCTTTCCGTGGTGTTTGGCTGCAGTGGAGTGGTTATTTTCCAAAAGTTTTCTTTCTTGCTAGGTTGCCCCTTTCCTGGTCTCTGGCTAGAGAGAGCAGGGTTTTCAGGGTTTGTTTGTTTGTGCCTGTTGGCATTTCCAAGTCGGTGGCTTTTTCAGTTCCAAGTCTGGAATATATGGGGCAAACGAACAGACAACATGGGGCACTTACCACTGCGTTGTTCCCTGGGTCTCGATGTCTTAGCTGGTCTGTCTTCTCTCCACCTTTTAGAGTCTTTTTACCTGTGTTACTGGCATTTTAGTCGTTCTTAAGGAGAGGAATAGAGATATGTTTGCTTACTTTATCCTCCTAGGGGTCTGTTCAAATTTTAATATGGAGAAAAGCAAGAAAGAAGACCTCAATAGAGAGTAAGACCTCAATTTGGTTTAAAAAAAAAAAAATTGCAAACCCTCATGTTCCTGCAGCAGCAGGATCACACACACAGTCAGAGCAAAGGGAAATACACCAAAAAGTTACTTTCTTTTCTTGACAGGGAGTTCACTTCTGAACTCCTCAAAGTAGCCAAGTATTATGTTTATAATTAGAAAACATAGTATCAGAATGGTTTCCCATTTGTTTAACAAATTGTTTTGCATGGCTTCTAAACTAGGCATCCTATTACCTACTCTGCCAACTTTATAAATTATTATGCGGGTAAATATGTCCTAGGTGTTAAATGCTTCCAAAGTATAAATCTCAAGAGAAATACCAAGGATTATTTTTGTACAAAATGAAGAGCTACCATAGGTATGGGGTTGTTATTAATAAATTATTATGCGGGTAAATATGTCCTAGGTGTTAAATGCTTCCAAAGTATAAACCTCAAGAGAAATACCAAGGATTATTTTTGTACAAAATGAAGAGCTACCATAGGTATGGGGTTGTTATTAAGAGCTCCCTGTTTCCTGCCATGCTTCCATGGTTTTCCTTCAAGCCGCTTCTGAATACAAAACGGAAGATAGTGTGCCCACTTTTCTAAGTTAGCAAATTGAGTGGCCAAGAAGAAATCTTAATGTTAAAGAGAATCACAAAATTAATTTCTGCCATTCCCTCCAGCATATCCAATTTTGGGGGGTTATTGAATCCAAGAATTCATGCAGCACAAACAGTAGAATGCACATTAAAACTTTTCAGAAGTATTTTTTCTTTTTGCTCTGGAAATAAGAATATAGGATTTAGCAAATCCTTCTTTGGAATGCTGGCCCTTTACAGCTAACAAGCTTGGATAGACAGTTTGTCTGCCTTCTTGGATGAAAAACCAGAAATAATCAAGATGTATTTTTTTAGACACCTATATTTCAAGCATTACAAGGCAGTTGGAGAGGTCATCTTGCTTACCCTCCTCCTCTTCTTCCATGGAAATCACCTTCGTCATCATCTAACAGCAAAGATAATTTATTTGTGGATGGAAAAAAATGCAAAGAGAAATTATTTTCCACCTGCCAGGTGTGAGTTGAGAAGATCCTTCTGTTTGTTTTGGTTATTTAATTTTCCAAATATGCACAGTTCTCTGCAGTGTTTGGGCATTGAATAAAGGCCCGTTTTTCCGGCTGAGTTGACACACCCCAGGAGGTCAGTTTGTTACTCTGAGCAGTGACAGAGATGGTCCCCCTGGATCGCTCTGTTTGTGAATGTTAACCTGGTAGATGGAAGATCTTGGCTACCTGTTGCTTATGTGCAGATCTGGCACATGCTCTCTGGTTTCCTAGTGAGAAAAAGATGAAGCTACAAACTCCAGACTACACTCCTTGCTACTGTGGGATTTGAGTTGCCATATGTAAAGAGAGACAGAGGCTGGGGAAACCTGAGAGGAAATTTCTTCAGTGTTACCTCTATCAGGTGAAGGACCAACTTACATATACCCTAAACTAGTGAAGGGATGGGGCTCCGAACATCAGAAGCTCGGTTTCCTACACCGTGACCCTCTGCTAGAAGGTGTTCCATAAAAACAGTGATTGATCCATCTTCAAGCAGGCATCACAAAAAGGGCACAGGTGGAATTTTGATCACGTTAAGATGATGTTATGCTTAAGGGACTCAAGGATGCATGAATCTTATTTTGTTGAGCACCACGTTCACTGTGGGGTTACAGAATGGACCTCGCATACCAGAGGCAGAGAAAATGGGAAGCAAAACGACTCCCACTTGGGCTAGCGCATGGTACTCCCCCGGGAGCCGTCTTACACAGCTGGGCTGGAGCAGTCAGCACAGGCTCCAAGCCAAGCCTGCACAGGCCCTCTCTCCCTCCTCCCGGTCTTACCGTCAGCTGGCTGCTGGAGGCAGAAATACCTTGCATATCAGGTGAGGGAGAGATGAGAATACAGGGGGCAGGAGGGTTGAGATTGTTGACAACACCTTATTCTTCAACGTAGGGTCCACAGACCAGCAACATCGGTTTGAAGTTTGTTAGAAATGCAGCCCCAGAGAAGACCTACAGAATCAAAATCTGCATTTTAAACAAGATCTCTGTGTGATTTGTATGTATACCTAGGAGGCAGGTCTCGTGTCCAGCTCACCCATTTGTGGGTATATCTGTGAGTACACAGTGACCCTGCCCTCTGCTAACCAGGGACCAGTCTCTGCCCCAAATCTGAATACTCAGATTATCACTCTCTGCTATTGGGGAGAACTGTATGTGGAAAATGCTGGTTCTAATGAAGGTGAATAAATTTCTTTACTGCAGGTTTTTTTTTTTTTTTTCCAGCATGTTTGTCTCAGTCTGCTCAGGCTCCCATAACAAAATACTATAGACTTGAGTGGCTTAAACCACAGACATTTATTTTATCACAGTTCTGGGGGCTAAGACCAGGGTGCCGGCAGCATTGGCTTCTGGTGAGAGCTCTCTCCCTGGCTTGCAGACGGCCACCTTCTTGCCGTGTTGTCCCGTGGTGGACAGAGCTATAGGGGGCAGGCTCCCTGGTGTCTCTTCCTGTAAGGGAACTAATCCCATCATGAAGGCTCCGCCCCATGACTTCACCTAAGCCTGATTACCTCCCTAAGGCCTTATCTCCAAATACCACCACGTTTAGGGTTAGAGCTTTGACACATGAATTTGGGGGGACACAGTTCTGTCCATAGCAATGCTAATGTGCATTGTGACATGTAAGAGAATATAATATGCAACATTGCCCACACATTTAAAGTTGTAGGCCCCTGTTTTGAAAGAGCACTTATTAATAATGAATGTTTCACGGAACGTAGGATGGGAAGTACCATTCCAAAGGGTATCATGGTTCTTTTTGAAACAGATAAAATCAAGTCCGCCATCGCCTTCCCTACCTCCTCCCCACCCCATGCCCCGTGCCCATCTCCATCCCTAGCCACATTGCACCCCCACCCCCACTGGCATATGAGGCAAGAGTTTATTTAATTGCCTGCACTGTGAATTTGTAGATTTTTCCAAGGGTTAAGACACAGTGAAGTTACATTTTATATGAGGGTGAGAAACCAGAATTAGCCCCCAAAACAAAAAAAAATTGCATTTTAGTCAAAATTTTCATTGCAAACAACTTTGAGATATTACCAGATATTACAAACACACCTGCCACCACTCAAGAAGTCCAGTGTAGCTTGTGTTCCCTCCAGTACTGGCACTTGTCACTGTTTCTTCAGGTGAGTACTAGATCCAGCATCCAGATGCCTTTGAGACTGAAGGGTGTGTTCCTTTAAACACTAGAATGACACTCAACAGGATGAGATGCTCACATTTTAAAATGAGGGTGGGGATGAAGACTGACTGAGGGAACAGCTCATTCATGTTTCCTATTCTGAGAAGTGGAGGGTGAGTGTGTTTAGGGGAATGCCTGTGGGATTATCCATACCATGAAAATAGTCATCTCTTTCTTGCTCTCAGCTCGTATTATTGAATTTACATACATTAAATTTGCATATGTTGCAATGTCTTTGTGTTGTGTGCATGATTGCAGAGAAGTTTTTTGCCAAGGATAGACCAGATACCTGGATTCAAAGGAGTCACAAGGTGGCCTTCAGTGAAATTAATACAGCCAGAGTCTGTACCTTAAAGTCTTAATGATTTCAGAATTTCAACAACAGCAGTTGTTTGTCTAGTTAATAGAGACTGATGAACATATAATCCAAAATACCGATTCATGTTGAGAAATATTGCTGGTGTACGGGCTGGAATCCTTGGATCCCCATAATTTTCCTTTGGCTTCATGGGAAGCCAAATTATATTTATAAAGGCAATTCTAAAATATTCAATGTGAAATGAATCAGGTCCAAGCTCATTTACTAAAAGATCCTGGTAGTTGGAAGGGTTAACTGATTTTCTAAGCAAGTGACTCACTGTGTTGACTTGTATTTAGGGGAAAATCTGTGGGTTTAATGGTTGGGGGATTGCGTGGACCAGTGGTGGACAAATCATTTTCACATGCAGCTGAATTCACCTTTCTCCCACACGTTCACAGGAAACTGAATTTATGTGGTTTGCAGGGACAGCGTAATAGGGTTCAATGTCCAGCATTATTACTGTTTTTCCTTTGTGTTTGCTTGGCATAAAGAGAGGAGGGCCTTTGCTGTCTCACCTAACTCACTTTGTTGGCCAAGTCTGTGATCTAAGGTGGAGAAAAATCAGAGCCTAGGAGCCATTACCTGATAGCTACTGCTAAGAATTTGGACGGTATTTTCTTTCAGAGGGTCTCCTTTGACAGGGTGGGGATCAGGCAGTTCAGTAAGCACACCAACAAGGCTCTCCCCTTTTTGAGGGACGCACACCACCCCCTGAAGACAAAATGATACTCAGCTATTGAGATGCAGCATGTCATTTTCCTCCATCTCCTCCTTGTGCCGCATAACCATCTCTTCCTCCCCCCTGTCCTCAGAAGTGTGGAACGTTGATCGTATAAATATTTCTTCATGTTCTTATTTCTAAATGTGGTTTAAATTTCGGAGTTTGAGATATGCAAATGTTAATCACACATATAAAAATAGAAAAAAGACAAATTTCTTCTGTATAGCACAGGAAACAATATTCGATACCTTGTAATAACCTTTAATGAAAAAGAATATGAAAATGAATATATGTACGTATATGCATGACTGGGACATTGTGCTGCACACCAGAAATTGACACACTGTAACTGACTGTACTTTAATTTAAAAAAAAAAAAAAGATATATCCTAGATGTGGTGTAAGGTATGGTTTAAGGCAGGGATTGGCAAAGGTTTTCTGTAAAGGACCAGATAGTAAACATTTTTGACTTTGTGGGCCGTGCTGTCTTGGTCAGCTCCTCAGCTCTGCCTTTGAAATGCAGAATCAACCCTAGACGATACATAAATGAGCGATTGTGGCTGGGCTTCAAAAAATTTTATTTATGGGCCGTAAATTTGAGTTTTGTGTGATTTTTATGCGTCACAAAAATATTTTAATCTTTTCCAACCATTAAAAAATATAAAACTATTCCTAGCTCATGACCTGTGCAAGAAACAGATGCTGGGTTTTGGGTGGCTGATCCTCGCTCTAAGGAATTGACTGGTTTTCCCACCTATGCCACTGTATTTTCAGTTTCTGATTTGGTGGCAGGGATAACAGGACTCACTGCCTAATGTTTTTCCCTTGGTATAGGAAGAGGGGATCATTTAGCAGTTACACACATGGGCTTGCTAATCAGACACAACCAGATTCAAATCTTAGTTTTACCTCACAGTAGAGCAAATTGTATAACTTCTCTGAGCACCAGTCTCATTATCCATAAAAGGCATAGTTCTTGTACGTCATGGGGTCAAAATGATACAGTGTATGTGAAACTTTTGACATAGTGTCCACCACACGGTATTAATGCAATATGCAGTAGCTGTGATTATCATTATGTTGTTATTAGAAAACCTGCGTTTTCCACTTCTGATTCTTCTATCTGCTTTTTACCTGGGGCATGTCAGTCTCCTCTCTGAGCCTCAACTTTTAAATAACAGGGCTTTGGTCAATCCCAGATCTAAAAATGTCTGAGATTCTTTCTCCTTGTAACATAATCTTTTGCATTGTAAGTGTATTAAGGATGATTACCATTTAAAAACTAGATATATGTTCCAAGAGTAGGCCTTGGGAAGATACCGCTGTATTAATGAGAAATGGGGCAAGAGAGACACAGGAGTTTTTATTCTGGTGATTTGAGTTTAACAGAAGCATTGACCACTTGCCTCTCTCCTTCCTGGGCCAGTTGACACTTAACATGAAATAAGATTCCTTTGGATTCCCAGGGCACAGGTGCCATTATCCGAAATAGAGCCTGGCACTCACTGAGACCCTTACTACATCAACTATGATACTGTGATGTTTATGGAACTCATTTAAAGAGCCCAGGTGAAAAAAGACCCACAAAATAGAAAAGAAAAAATAAGAAGCCTGCAAATGCAGATAGCATACCGTCCCCAGCTAAACGAACTGTGTGATCCCATTATTTCCAATTACAATTGTGTTTCTTTCTTTAATGTTTTCTATGCTGATATCCAAGTTGCTAATGAAGCAGGCCCCTACTTTGTGATCCCCATTGTTGTAACTTGCTGGGCTTAATTGCTTTGTCTCCATAACAGACAGACATTCTGAACAATTAGACAATAATAAGAAAGCAAGATGGGGAAATGGCTTAGATTCTTTCATTTTAATTATACTGATAGTGTACCTTGCAGTTCTGAATCAATGCTGAAGTGTTATTTTTGATAGCTCTGATTGGATATTATTGAATGCTAGTAAATTTGTATTTCTAATACAAAAGAACCCTTTCCTCTGTCTCAACTGGTTGTTGCTTTTTGCAGAACAGTAATCCTTTTCTGTGTATGTGGCACGTTTCACCTTTAGTTTCCTTCGCAATTGTCCTATTGTTCTATATTGCTTCTGTTCTATATATAGATAATGGAGCGTCTAATCTGGCTTAAGTCCTTATTGCATCTTGTGCACCTAGTTGCCCAAATATTTCCAAGAATGACCCTTGAAATTAATGTTTGCCAAAAGACCTTTTGAAGATGACAAAAATATAAATATGAGACTCAGATTGCAGTCTGTTCTGATCGTTGAGAAGTATAAGGCCCTGCATGATCTGGTCCCTATCTCATCTCCAACTTCTTGTGTTGCACTCTCCTATTTGCGTGCTGTCTACAGCTACACTGATCTTTCAGTACCACGGACAGCACAAGATCAGTCTTACCTGATGGTCTTCTATCTTCGCATAGCTGGTTCATTTTTATCCTTTAATCTCAGCTCAAATGCCACCTTCCCAGAGAAGATTTCCCTGATTCCTTCATCTCTTTTGCAACTGCTCTAACACTGTTCTTCCTGTTACTCTCTTTCATTGGATTTAGCTTGTTTCCTCTGATGTACAAGTTGTATCACATATTTCCTTCTCTGTTTGTTTATTGCATAATCATTATCAAGGCAGGAATTACAACTTCTTTGTTAACTACTGTAAAACCAGGAACTTAAACAGTGTTTGAAACTAGTAGTTTCAATAAATATATCTTGAATGAATCAGTGAATAAGTAAAAGGATGCATTCTTTTTCTTTCTTCCTGTGTAATCTCAGAGCAGCTGTGGTCCACTAATAGCCTGCCCAAATTTCCAGCTGGAAGTCCACAGTCTAGCTCAAAAGACTGTGGATTCCTTGAGGGAAGGGATTTTGGCTTGTAGATTCTAGATTCCTGATGTCTAACATTGTGTCTTTATATAGCTGTGAATCAGCAAATTTTAGTGAAAGATGTAAAAAAATGTTTTGAAAGAGCATGGACCCTGCAATCTGTTCTGTATGTAATGACAGTGGTTTGTGAAAAATTAATATACATTAAAAAGAGTGCTACTTATTCCTATGGGGGGTGATGGGAACATGTTCTCACTTATTCCCTTAAAATAACAAACTCAGACTAATTTTCTACTTCTTACTTGAGATTAACAATACTTGAAAGTTTATATATATATATATATCTTATTTTTCTTTCATAAGAAATGCAATATCAGTGTGGAAGGTGTAAAGACTCCGAAAAGGATATAAGAAGGAAAAAAAAAGGACCGACAATTCTACGACCTGGAAATAACACTGTTAATCTTGTGGTGTATTTCCTTACAGCCTTTCAAATGTGCGCACACACACACACAATGTTTATTTTATTACAAATGATAAAAATGAAATCAAATACCGTTGTATCCTATTTGTTATTCTTTTAATATATCAAGACCATTTTCATATCACTGCAGTTCTTTGAAAATATAATTTTTGATGATCATGAAAATACCATGAAAGAGACGAATTATAAGGTATTAATGTAATCATACTTCCTAACATGAAATACCAAATGTTTTTCATGCTACTTTTGGCTCTAACAATTAATTGTGCCGAGAACATCCATTTTTCCAAGTATATGTTTATGCCTCTGAAAATTTCCTTCAGAGAGTCCTGTATATGGGTGTACTAGGCCCCAAAGTAGAAATAATTTAAGACTTCTCCAGATACCCAAATTGCTTTCTAGGAAGTTGTGCCAAGTCATATTTCCACCAGTAGGGTTTGATGATATTTGGTTCCTTTCTCCCTTAATAGCAGTGAGTATTTTGCATCCTTCCTCTCCTGTGAGCTTTCTGTTTACTTATCTAGCCCCTTTTCTATGGAATGTTAGTGCTTTTCTGATAGATTGATGTGATCCCTTATATCCTAAAATTTTTTTTATTGTTATCACATTTATGGAAAAATCTCCATTTTCTCTGCCATCATTTTTATTGGCCTTTAAAACATCTTTAAAAATCAGCTTTGTTGAAGTATAATTTACCTAAAATAATAATCAATAATTTTAAGTGTATAATGTAATGAGTTTTAACAAATGCATTGAGTCATGTGACCACCCCACAATCACAATACAGAACATGTTCCTCATCCTAAGGGTTGTCTTGTATCCCTTTGTGGTCAGTCAATTTCCTCTGCCCCTGATACCTGACAACCACAGCTCTTCTTTGTCATTTTATTTTTCCTTTTCTAGAATTTGTATAAATGGAATCCTACATTAAGTAGTTTTGGGTCTTGTTAGCATGGTGCTTTCATGTGTATTTTTGTATATAGCAGAAGCTTGTTCTTTTTACTGCTGATTGCATTGCCATACCACAGTTTATCTGTTCATTGTTAATAGGCATTGTTGTTTTTTCCAGCTTTTGTATAACAACAGTTTTTGTATACTAAGTGGTTGCCAGGGACTTCCACTTCTGGGGCAACACAGAGTGACAGGGACTAGACTCATCCTTCCACTTGAAATAAACAAAAAATAAGCAAATATATAAAACAATGGTTTTTCAGGATATCAGACATGAAAATGGGGCAATGAAAAATGGTGATCCAAAAGTGATGGACAAACACAACAAAGAACAGATGGTACAAACAGAAAAAAATACACTGTCTAAAAATATCACATCAAATGTAAGTAGTCTAAAAATCCCCATTAAAAGGCAAAAATAGATTGAATTAAAAAACAAGACTTAATTATATGCTGCTTATAAGAAACCTACTTGAAATATAAAATCAAGAGTAGGTTAAAAGTGAAAAACATTTTTTTTTTTAAAAAAAGGATATGCTCTTCTACACCATTCAAAAGAAAGCTGGAGTGTCTATGTTAATACCAGATAAAGTAGACTTCAGAGCAAAGAATATTACCAGGGATAAAGAATATACTTTCATAATGATAAGGGGGTCAATTAATCAAGAAGACATAACATTCTAAATATTTATACACCTAATAACAGAAGTAAAAAATACATGAAACAACTATTAGGACTGCAAAGAGCAACAGACAACTACACAATTATAATTTGAGATTTTTTAAACATTTTTTATTGATTTATAATCATTTTGCAATGTTGTGTCAAATTCCAGTGTAGAGCACAATTTTTCAGTTATACATGAACATATATATATTCATTGTCACATTTTTTTCTCTGTGAGCTACCATAAGATCTTGTGTATATTTCCTTGTGCTTTACAGTATAATCTTGTTTACCTATTCTACAATTTTAAAATCCCATCTATCCCTTCCCACCCTCCACCCCCTTGGCAACCACAAGTTTATATTCTATGTCTATGAGTCTATTTCTGTTTTGTATTTATGCTTTGTTTTTTTGTTTTTGTTTTTTTGATTCCACATATGAGCGATCTCATATGGTATTTTTCTTTCTTTTTCTGGCTTACTTCACTTAGAATGATATTCTCTAGGAGCATCCATGTTGCTGCAAATGGTGTTATGTTGTCCGTTTTTATGGCTGAATAGTATTCCATTGTATAAATATACCACCTCTTCTTTATCCAGTCATCTGTTGATGGACATTTAGGCTGTTTCCATGTCTTGGCTATTGTAAATAGTGCTGCTATGAACATTGGGGTGCAGGTGTCATCTTGAAGTAGGGTTCCTTCTGGATATAAGCCCAGGAGCGGGATTCCTGGGTCATATGGTAAGTCTATTCCTAGTCTTTTGAGGAATCTCCACACTGTTTTCCACAGTGGCTGCACCAAACTGCATTCCCACCAGCAGTGTAGGAGGGTTCCCTTTTCTCCACAGCCTCTCCAGCATTTGTCATTTGTGGATTTTTGAATGATGGCCATTCTGACTGGTGTGAGGTGATACTTCGTTGTAGTTTTGATTTGCATTTCCCTGATAATTAGTGATATTGAGCATTCTTTCATGTGTTTATTGATCATTTGTATGTCTTCCTAGGAGAATTGCTTGTTCAGGTCTTTTGCCCATCTTTGGATTGGGTTGTTTGGTTGTTTCTTATTGAGTCGTATGAGCTGCTTATATATTCTGGAGATCAAGCCTTTGTCAGTTTCATGTGCAAAGATTTTCTCCCATTCCGTAACTTGTCTTTTTGTTTTACTTATGGTTTCCTTTGCTGTGCAGAAGCTTATAAGTTCCATTTGTTTATTCTTGCTTTTATTTCTTCTAGGAGAAAATTTTTGAGATGTATGTCAGATAATGTTTTGCCTATATTTTCCTCTAGGAGGTTTATTGTATCTTGTCTTATGTTTAAGTCTTTGATCCATTTTGAGTTGATTTTTGTGTATGGTGTAAGGGAGATAATTTGAGATTTAAATACTTTCTTAATACTTCATAGAACAAATAAATAGAAATCAATAAGACTGTACTTAACTCTCTCAACCATCTTGATCCAATTGATAACGATAGAGTACTTCACCCAGAAACAAGATACACATTTTTTCCCTAGAGCATAGAGAGAACACTTAGCAAATTAGACCCTATTCTGGAATACTTTACAAATCTTAATCCATTTAAAATGATGAACATTGTACAAAGTATGTTCTTTAATGACAGGATAATTAAATTAGAAACCAATGATAGAAAGATATCTGGAAAATTCCCAAATATTTGGAAACGATATAACATACCTCTAAATAACTCATGGGTCACAAAAGAAATCTACAGGGAAATGAGAAAGTCTTTTGTACTGAAAAAGTGTGTAAGATGCTACTTGAAGCATACTTAGAAATTTATTGCCTGAAACAATTTTATTGGAAATGAAAAGAGGTCTTGAATTAATTACTCAGTTCCTACCTAACTAGATAAAGAAGACCAACTAAAATCCCAAGTAAGCAGAGGAAAGAAAATAATGAAGAGCAGAGAAGAAATGAATGAAATAAAAAATAGAAACAGAGAAAACCAATGAAATCAATTACTGTCTGTCAGATATATTTCTGGTTGTTGAGAAAGGTTGGGGGAATCCCTAGTTTTATGAGAGCCTTTTAGAAATATTATTTATGGGCATTAAACTTTGCCTTTTCTGCATCCATTTTTCTTTTTAAGATTGTTAATATGGTGGACAGTATTGATTGAATTTCTAATGTCAGAAAAATCTTATTTCTTGTAATGCGGGTTTCCTGGTTATGAATTCTCTCAGCTGTCTTGTATCTAAGTCTTTATTTAATCTTTATTTTAAAAAGAAATCTTCATTTGGTAAAGAATTCAAAGTTGACATTTTGTTTCCCCCAGTACTTTACTAACGTAAATTCATGTTGCATTTTGGGTAGCTTTTTTATGGCTACATCTTAAAGTTCAACTGGTTTTCTACTGTGTCTAATTTGCTGTTAATCCTGGTTTCTTCGTTTGGTTTGGTTTGGTTTGGTTTTGTCTGTTTGTTTTTTATATCTTTCTTTTCTCTCTTCAGTATGCTCAAGTGTTTAGCTTCCTTCTGGAATATGGACAACGTTTAGTATAGCTGTTTTATTCTCCTTATTAGCTAGATCCATTGTCTCTGTCATTTCTGAATCTGTTTCTT
Organism: Camelus ferus; assembly: GCF_009834535.1. Lineage (NCBI taxonomy): Eukaryota > Metazoa > Chordata > Mammalia > Artiodactyla > Camelidae > Camelus > Camelus ferus. The sequence continues at coordinate 109,819,127 of NC_045698.1, forward strand.
TGATTTTTCCCCTGGATAGGGGTTATGTTTCTTTGCATGCTTTTAATTGGATAACACTATGAGTTTTATGTTACTGATCACTGAATTTTAAGTCTGATCTCCATCTCCTAACTAAATGAAACCACCACACTCTGTTAAGTTTTCTTCCTCTACCCTCTACTGTAGCTTGGAAGTTGCTTCCAGGCAGTAAGCTTCTAGTTGTAGTGCTCACCTTGTTGGTTATCTCAGACATCACAGCCCTCCACTGCCTGTCGTTCAGTGTCTGAAAACTGTTGTTTCATATGTTGGGTTCGATTTTCTAGTTGTGTAGGATGGAAGAGGGAAATCTGGTCCTTGTTACCTCATTTTGACTAGAAGTGGAATTTTCAGCCTTTTAATTTTGATGTACGTAATACAGAAATTTAATATTTATGGTTGTGAAAGCCTACTGATATTTTCTTTCATGATTTCATAAATTGAATTTGTTTAGAAAGTCACATTTCTTTTCAAATAGTTGATAAATACCTGCATTTTTTCTAGATGAGAAATGTTTTGTTTCATTTTAATATGTCTCGAATTTAATTTGGCATTTGCCATGAACTGATGTCTTCCTAGATTTCAAAGCTGCTTACTATTGAATGATCCATCTCTTCTTTCAATACTTCATGGTATTTTCTTTACTACCTATTTTCAGTATGCCCTATTTTTTCTCATTATGATTATTCATAAGTAGTTAATAGTTTATTTTATTACTCTTATAAATGGAAGGCTAGTAAAAAAAAGCCTATTAACTTTTATTAAAATTTCTATTAACACTGTTAATTTTAAATATTTATCTAGTATCCATAAAATTTGCTAAACTTCATTCTTAAATCTTATAGTTGGTTCTTTCAGGTGTTATTAGTGGACAATTAAATCATTAACAAATTATTACTTTCTATTCCTTTATCCTGCTTTATGGTACTTATATACTTTTTACCCTCTAAAATTATGTTTGATCATGTTTTATTGTTTATTTCACACTTTATGGTATATGCTTGCTTGCTTGCTTATTGATTGATTGATTGATTGATTTTTTAAGCTTTTGGCCAGAACAGTTTTAAACAGAGGATTTGTTTTTTTTTCCTTCTTCTCTAATTCTGAAGGGAATGACTCTTACTGATGAGTATGACTCCTCCATTTTACCCTGTTAATGGTCATGGCCTTGCCCAGAATCATTCTTAACAATTGGATCTCTCAGCCAGCTGTTACTTGGCCCAGTGGGCATTTGAACTTCAGACCAAGAAAACTAAAAGTTACTCAGACAATTTAATCCAACCCCTTTAATTTATAGATGAAGAAACTGAGATTCAGCATGAAAGGAATGGTGCTGGTGTGAGAAGCGACCTGCCCCAATCACTCAGGCAAATAATAAGGAGCTGGGATAAGGGTTCTCAGCTCCTAAACTCCCCGTCTGGTGCTGTCAGTGAATTAATCAGAATATATGTGTTGTGAACACACGATTGACTTGGTTGGTAACTACCTCATGAACACGAAATACTAACAATAAACTGAAATCTTGTCCAGAGAGACTTTATTGTAAATCATACGAGAATAATCATGATGTTGAACCTTCAGAGTAATATTAGCAAGCCAGGTCAACCACACTGATTCCAGTAGCTTAAAAATGTAATTTGAATGGGATTACCAAAATTTCCCTGTCTAAAAATTCTTGAAAAATAACCATTGAGAAGATCTAAACAATAGGATGAAGATCTCAGTATGGTAAGAGTATAGGTGATTTTTATTTTCTTCTTTTTTCTCGGGGAGTCTTTTCTAAAATGTCAACAATAGTATGACACATTTAATATGATAAGAAAAATGTTATTAGTTTTAGAAGTTATACTGATGACATTAAAGAGCCTAGATACCAGAGGACAGAACTTGAGACATATAATGGATGGCCTAAATATATCAAGGAAGTGCATAGTATCCACCTAAAATGCCCCATGAGAGACACGTATGATTCCTTGTGTATCTCTTAGAAATGAAAACTGATTTTTCCTCATGATCTTGTTTGAGGTTAAAATGTGCATATTGATTTATGTTTTAAGAGGCATGGTATGAACAAAACTCTTCTTGAAGGTGAAGGCTTCTTCATGCCACAGAAACTCAGTTTAGACTGGGGAGGCTGTCAGAAGTAATCATTGTAAAACAAACCCATAATGTATTATGGTAATGCCATGCAAATTTTTAAGTTGGTGGAGGCAGTGAGGTTGGCTTGCTTATTTTTCTCTAACCTAGAGAGATGTCAGCTCAGAGTGTTCCTGAAACTGTGGATTGGAAAGGACATTTAAGCCTTCAGGGATATATTTGGGATTTTAGGGCTAGGTGCTAGTAATTGTTCTCCGGGATCAGTAGTTGAATGCCCTTCAGAGGTGTTCTGATGAAGGATGAAGAAAGATACACGTGTATTATTAGCCATACACAGTGTTCTTACAGAGTCTGAAAGTATGGTGACTGAGAAGGTGATTTAGGTCAGGGATTGAGTTTTAGATAAAGGGGAAAGTCTCATTTTCAACAGCATATTGGATATGGACCCTCCTTGTCCTCTTTCCCACTGAGAGGGTTGCAGCCAGCATAAAAAACCAATTTGTGTGAACTTTCCCTTGAAACTTCCCTGAGGGTTGCCACTGCTGCATGGAAGAAAACTGGAAAGAGAAATGTGAGTGAGTAAGCAGTGCAGAACTGACAGTAACACGGGGCAGACTGCGGTCCTAGGGACACGCAGTGGGAACAGTGGTGGGATCGATCTGACTGGTGGGATCTGGAAGGACTTTGAGAGTGGGTGGAAGCTTCGGTGGATAGATAGAACTTTCACAGGTTGAAAATATGGGATGGATTGTCCAGGTGGACAAATGAGTACAGTTCTCAGAGTCCACCTTCTGGTTTTTGGTCCAGAATGATTTGCCATTAAAGCTACCTCCTTCACCATGAGAAGGCATAATTCTATGCCTCTGGTATCTCCGCTTTCTTTCAAATGTATTAAGACTGTCCAGTTCTTCATCTTGCGTTCTGTCCTGTAGAGCAGTGCTACTTGGCTTTGAACTCTGCTTCTACTTTCCTGGGTAATATTCTCTGACTTGCTTATCTTTGAACCACTATTTCTGATACTCTCTGCTGCTGTCCCTACGTCTTTTCCATGGCTGCCCTCTTTATCTCGATAAATGTACACTCCCTTTGTCTTACTCCTAGTTACTCTGTTACCATTATCTTCTTGGAGTCCCCTCCCCCTCCCAAGTTCAGGATTATCTTCCTGTGAACCTGACTGTCTAGAACTGTAACTGTTATTTTTCTGAGGATGCTGCAGAACACTGTCTTCCTGGTGCATGGACATATACACCAGCTTTGCAGAATGTTCTTCATGATCCCAGAGTCCTCTGTGTCTTTATATAAAACTATAACTCTCATAGTTTTTATTTCTTCCTTTTAAAACACATGATTCTCTGTGGGAGGAGGAAGAAGAGGTTTTTTGTTGTTGTTGTTCTATTATTTTTTAACAAGGTAAGACCGAGTTATCACTATTTTTATAATCATGATGACATAAGATCAGTCATGTGGTTGATGGCTTTAAGAATATCAATTTTAGACCATGGAATATTTCTTAAAATTATAGCAGTTTAAGTGTTTTTTTTTTTTTTAACTTTGCTTGCTATAGCTTTATTTTAAATTTTGGAATGATTAGCAATTTCTTCTTTAAAAACTAAAATTTGTAGTCCTGATCCTATTAGAATTGGGGTTGGTGCAGTTATTGGGGGAAATTTATATAACATAAGATTCCACTTTAAAGCTCCCAGTGGTAGGATAATTGCTTCCTAAATGAAGGCTATGAGAAATAAATACTAAAGATCAAATCATTTTGCTAAGAAGCCGAATCAAAAGCTAAAGAACCCCAAACACTGGTCTTGGAATGTGGCTTTCCACACAATGGTAACAACATGAAGAATTATCAAGGATAATGATGCAAAGAAGACACACACGGCCTTGGTCCAGCCTGGAAACATGTGAAATGGTGTCTCTGCAAGTTTGAAGGAACAGTGTGCTCTTTCAAAAAAAGTAATGTAAGAGCATGTAATGGCTTTGCCTAACCTTTTAAATGAAAAGGAGAACTTTTTAGCAACTGCACAGAACAAGATGTTCTATTTTTCTTTTCTAAAATTCATTTCTAATTAATTCAAGAGCAGCAGGAATTTACATTATTTTCTTTCTCTGCGACTTTAACTTTTATCAGCATGAAAAGTTTGTTGTGGTCTTTTTCCCCCACACTCTGAAGTGTAGTCACCCAGACTGAGAGCAGCAGCTTCCCCCAGCAGGAAGTACAGGGTAGCGTGTGCACAGGACAGCACGTCAGTATGCCTCCTGGGCAGCTCACCACCTGAGGTTCTGGTTGTAGAACAAATCTTGAAATCGCAAGCTATGTTAGCATTCTGGAAATGCTCCAGAAGCACATTATGACTTGTCTGCAAATTCGTGGCACTCTAACCAACTGAGATCTGAACAAAAACCCATTCACTTCTTGCCTGGCTGGGTTGTGTCAGGTGATACCCCATTTCTTAAGGCACTGGAGCTGCGTCATCGTCACGTAGGCACTGCTGAGATGCCTTGTGGATCTTCTGATCATGAGTTCCTCCTTTGTTCCAACCACAAAGCTTCTTCAGGGTTACAGACTCACTGGCCCATGTTCCTGTGGCCTTTGAGTGTTGACTGGGATGGAAGGGAACTTCTACACCCCTGGGGGCTGTGGAACACTTTGCTTCCATGTTCCTCAACCCCCACTCCTCTCCTGTGTCCTGTGGTCCTTCCTGCTGAGGCTCTACTTGGGCTGAGGCAGAGGGTGGGAGAAGAAGAGGTAGAGTTGGGGGGGGGGGCGCTGGGAGACCTCAGATCTAAATTCCCTTGGCTTCTCTTTATCATTCCCCTCTTCACTTGACTCAGGTAATCATTGTCTAGTCTCTGGATGTAGGAAAGCTTTTGCTCTTATGTATCTCATTCTTCTAAATATTTTGTATGTGACCAGCCTCGGCTTTTAAGATCTAAGAACCAAAGGAGGAGAGGATTTTTCTGTGCCGTCTTCCCTCCTCTGTAGCAACAAATGCCTCTGATGTTTGCGGGGCGCTGCCCACCCAGCAGCCATTTCCCATCCTCCTTTGCTGGAAGAGTCCCAGTGTTTTTGGAGGGCATCTGCCTGAGCCCTACAGTGACTCAGAGCCTAACCCAAATCCAAGCCAGTCATGGCCCCAATCCCTTTGCAAGTGACTGGTTTAAGTGTAAACAGGGGAAGCAATCCCAGCCAATGAAACACAAAAGGACATCTGCTGGCAGGTTCTGGATAATGTTTCCTTACTGAGGATGGAAAGAGTTTGGGTCCTTAGTGATGCTGATAAGCCACTCGGATAATTGACTCTGGAGCATCCTAACTGCAGACTTCTTATTACAACAAATATTAATACGAGATGAGAAAACAAAATATTGTTTAATCTGGGCTACTTAGCGTTTTCTGTTATTTTGGAGTCAAAGCATCCTCACTGATAAAGTGAGAAGGCAAAGTTTACAAGGAAATGCCAGAGAAAGAAATCTGCTAATATCACCTCTGCTAATATCATTCACAGGAAGTGAGGAGAAAAGCATCTGGGAAACGAGGGGCAGGACCCAGTAACTGGACAGAAGTGCCATGGGCTCATCAAGCGAGCCTGTTCTAAAATACTAGAGTACTATCTTTTCTCCTTGTTCATGACTGATGACCCACATATGGTTCATACACATTTTCTTTCTTTCTCTTATTCATTCATTCATTCATTCAAGTGTGTATTAAGAATTTACTGGGGGGAGAGTATAGCTCAGTGGTAGAGCGCATGCTTAGCATGCATGAGGTCCTTGGTTCAATGCCCATTACCTCCTCTGAGAATAGATAAATAAACCTTATTACCTCCCCCACCAAAAAAAAAAAAAAAAGAATTTACTGAACGACAACTAGTGGATATGTTCAGTCATATTATTCATATTTACACCTATGTACTGTGCCCCTATTGTACTGAAAACAGTTGTTCTAGAAGCTTGTTGTTACAGTGGCCTTGCTCTGAGAGTGAGCGTAAAAGACAAGAGAAGGTGTGCATCACAGGCTGGAGGATGTATATCATGTGAAAGGTGGCGGAATAAGTCATTTTGGCATAAGGATTATTTTGAGATGAAGGCAGTTAGGAATAAACAGATATAAGAAAAGCTTTTTGCCCTCCCCTTGCATTTGCCTAAAAGCAGAACATAAATTTGTAAAGGTGTCCTCCCTCCCCTCTCTACCAGGAAGGACAGAAGTTAATCACTGGAGACAGCTCTAGCCCTTTATCAGCCCAGAGACAGCACCAGAGGTATGTGTAGGACAAACTTTGCTAAAACTAGCCCCTGAGCTATCATTAGTTTTCCCCATTTATTTGCCTTCCCACAATTTGCCACCCTTAGAAGCTCAGATTTCTTTTCCTTTGTCTTGTCACATCTTTATTATTGTTTTTAAGAAGCTATCTAAGCTCTACCTACCACTTTGAGTTATTCGTCACTGGGTGCTCACCAGTGCAAGCATGATGCGCATGTTAATAACTTTCTGTTGGCTTTCCTTTTGTTTATCCGTCTCTCGTTTGTCAGTTTAACCTGTGGGACCCCAGCCAGAAAACATAAGGTGGGTAAGGGGAGAAAGGTTTTTTCCCCTTCCCTACGCATGCATATCTTCATCCCTGTACCCTCCACCACAGTGGGAACCATCACTAATCGATCACAATGCTCTTTCCTGTTGAAACTGGATATTTCAGGGTGTCTGCATACTCAAGGAAGTTATTACCCACTGATGGGAATTTTCACGAGGAAGGGAATATAATTGACTTCCCTGACTTAATCCTTTAGGACCAAGGTCAGAAATAAGGTCTAGATCCAAGGTAATAGTAGTGGAGGGCCGGCAAAGTGGGACGCCTAACACTGTGCGACCAGAGAAATGACACTGATGTCAGGAATGCCATTTTGGACCCTCTGAACTTAGTTGACAAAACTTTCAACCATCTAGAGATGAGCTACCAAACACTGAGGTGTCTAACTGTATCTTCATCTTGAGTTTTTGTTTGTTTTTTTTGTGTGGGTTTTTTGGTTTTTTTTTTTTTTTTTTTTTTTTTTTGCATTTTCATTGAGAAATGAATAAAGAGAAATTTTCGGTCACCACTAGGCACAGATTTGCTGCAGTGGCCAGAAGCCCTGGAAAATGATTACATTCTTTTATTTCTCTCCTTGCGTGACATATTTGGATACAGCAGTATCGCAATTTGGGACAAGCACGGTCACAGCGTGACTGTCACTCTTGGCTATATCTGGAGGGAACATATTTACAAGCAGCAGACACCTGGTATGATGAAGGCCCAGCAGAAGCCAGGCTTCTGACTGGTCAATAGCCCTTTACCCATTTGGCCAGATCACCCTGGAGAGGTGAGTGCATTCTCTGTAGACTCTGTCCTGCCTGCCAATGTCCTGGGCAGAGTAACAGGGGGCGTTCTATGGGCAAGGATTCACTGTCTGGCTGGATGGTATCCTAGAGCCATTTATTTCCCCATTTCTAACCTGTTCAAAGGTTGGAAGGACAACATGGAGACTTGAAGTGTTGGGGCTCGAAGCATATCCCATCTCTGCCTCTCTGCACTCTCAGGCCTGCCTTGCAGTAGCCTCAGCTTCACCTTGAGAAGCACGTTCTGAACCTCTGGTGGTACCTCCAGGTGCCTGTAGCCCCTCTGCCCTTGTTTTGACCACACTTCTCCAGTTTCTTTTTGCAAGTGTGGCCTCACGTCCAGATTCAGAGAGTTCAGAGAATTGTCCTGAAAGCCTCTTTTTTCAGTGAGTTGCTTTTTAAGTCTTGGAGGTGGGTGGGTGAGGGCGGAATGCTGTTTGGAGCAGCTGCAAATTGTACATGGCTGTCATGTGTTCTTTGTCAGGATGCCCTGGAGACATTTTGTGCCTCCACAGACTCCCAAGGGATACAGTTTGTCTGAGAGAGAGAGTTTCAGCAGGTAGGGCGTTTCAAGTTTGAATTCTTATTCTTATTCCTACCTAGTTTAACTCTTTAGGTAGGGCTGGCTTCTGGCATAGAAGGAGAAGATGCTTACTAAGTAAGCCAGCCGCCTTTTCTTTATCCAGAAATGTATCCACCACAGATCTGTCAGCCTGGCTGAAAGTCCCCACATTGGGACCTCATTGCTGTGGGTAAACATATCTCCCTTGAAAAAGAGAAACATAGAGTTGGTGAAGAGAAAGTGTGTGATCAGATGGTCCCGCCTGACCTTCACTGGCACGCTCTGAGATCGTGGGCAAGTCATTTCCTCTGCCTGGACTTCCCTTTCTCTACCTGCAAAAGGTGGCAGCTGATTTCTGAGTTCTCTGCCAGCATTCAGTTAGGATAGGATTCTATCCAAGCTCAGAGCTTGCTCTCTCTTGAAGCTCTTCCTCATCATTCCAGCTTTTGGTGATTTTTTTTTTCCATTTGAGTCTGTACAGTGCCATTCAATCCTTGGTCATTTGCACAAACGACCTCGTTATTACTGTCGAGTATGTTTTCAGTGTATGTAAGTAGTATTGTTTGGACAAGGCAATTAGCTCCTTGAGGGCAGGGAATATATTTTTTATGCCTCTTAAAACATCACTTCATGAATCTGAGCTGATAAAGGCAATTGGTTGGAACTGTTAATTTAAATAGTCCAGTTTACTAGTTCACAAGAAGACTGTCATAATGTAGTATGCTGAATCGTCTCTGGGATAAATGTAGTCAAATCTAGGTTTTCCAAATTAGTAACAATGGTGATATCTACAGGACAAAATCTTTTGAGAGTTTCCAAAGAATTTTCCCATTTATAATCTCACTTCAACCTGTTAAAAACTCTGTGAAGTAGGTAGATGGTACCAACATGGCTATCTCTGTGTCATACATGATAACGCTTATTTAATATCATGCAGTTATTTAGTAATAGATAGAGGCCTGGTGTCCAAGTGTGCTGATCCCAAGTTCAGTGTTCTTTCTGTTGGTCTAGACTTCAGTTGCTTTGGTGTTTGTTTTGAAAGATAAAGGGTAATTAGACAGACGGCAATGAAAGGAACTACAATAACGCATATGCATGGGAGAGGGGCAGTACAGTTTTAGGGTTAAGGACTCAGGGACTGGACTCTTATTAAAGATTTGGGATTAAATCTCCAATCTAGATGTCACCAATTGCTAGATGTGTGACATTGGGCAATTTAATTGAGCTATCTAGTCCGAGTTTCTTATCCTTAAAATGATTACAATAATGCGTACTCCAGGGAATTCTGAGGATTAAATAATGCACATGAATCACTTCAAGGGCCTGGCACACAGTGGTGCTTCATTGCTATTAACTATCCTGACCATCACTACATGACATTAGATCATCAGGTAGAGCAGCCTTGGATAATGACAACTGTCTGTGAAAGAGACTGCTTATTCTTTTGCCATCGATATTTTTATTCTTTGAATTATCCCAAATTTGCTCAGTATGGTTGTTATTGGCTGCTGTTGTTGATGGGCACAACTAATGTGGAACACAGAGTCATGAAGAGGATGGGAGGAGAACTGATGGGAGACATTCCTGGTGAATTCATTCTTAGACTTGTCTAGACTAGTGCTTCCCAAACTACCTGTAGTGAAGGACCAGTTTTTTTGTTTGTTTGTTTTGTTTTAAATTTCTAATTGTTACAGGCTAATGCTTTGGTAAAATACAATAAAAAAAAATTTCAGCAATGTTAACTTGCTATAAATGTTTCTAAGGGCTTACTCTCAGTTTCGGTTTTCATGTCACTGTAGATGGTCCATGGATCGCACCTGGAGAGGTTCTCATCTATCCAGAGTCCTTCCAAGCCAGCCTTTCCGTGGCCACTGTGTAGCTGGTGTGACATCATAGTGCTCCCCAAATCCAGAAGCCAAGCTCAGTTGGCAGTATAGTTTCTTGTTTTTTTTTTTTTTTTTTCAGGAGAATATGCTTTGCTATTCTGTCTGGCTGAAGAAAAGTTCTCCTGAGATGCTGCTTTTCTGATAAAGCTTTTGTGCTCAGGCTTGGGAGTTTAATCACCTGAGAGTAAAAGAAAAGATTTCAATCCAGTAATGTGGTATAATTCATCCAGTAAAGTCCCTACCAGGTAGGGACTAGAGGATGAAGATGAGGGCTCAATGTTGGATTTGACTGTGGTAATTTTCTGAAGGATGAGCTGCCCCAGGAAGCTTTGAGCTTGATTACTTAGTCTCTAAATTGGAAAGTGGAGGTGATAAAAAATTAGTGAAATGATGGGAGAGCCATTAATGAGAAGCCAGATGAGGCCAACTGCACAGGGAACAAAAAGGGAATGTCAGCTTCAGTCTCATGAAGGATTTAGTAGGATGGTGGGTAGATGGTCTTTCTCCTATACCCTGTGGCATCCAACAGTTTTTATTTGTTTATTCATTCAAATACAGTGATAAACAGAGCACTCAGTTTATAGCCCGTTGGGGAAACAGTTAAATGTGCACTTGGAGTCAAGAGGGATGCTGTGGGAGTACATGTTAAGGAAGTCTTAACCTGGTTTCTGAGGTCAGAGAAAGGTTTCCTTCAGAGGTATTCTTGCCTATCCAAGTATGCAGAAAAAGTTTCCAGGCAGAGGAAACTGCATATGCAAAGACCCTGAGGTGTGAGAGAGCTCAGTGTGTTTAAGAATCTGAAAAATGCCCAGGGTGGCTGAAAACTTAAGGGGATGGGAGACTTTGAAATGAGGCAGAGATGCAGGAAGGATTCATGAATTCCTTGTGAACCATGGTTTTGGCCCATTATCTTGAGCACAGTGGGAGCCCAGCAGGAACAAAGAGTGGTACAATGAGATTGGTGTTGTAGGAATATTATTTTGGCTTTTCTGTGGAAAATTTATGGGACCCTCGGAGTCTTATCAGGTGCCCACCACTGACAAGATCTGAGCCGAAGTGTCTGGAGCTAAGGTGGTAGTGATGGAGGTGGAGAGAAAGGGATAAAAGACGAATAGGCAGGACTTTAAATTTATGGGAGGTGAGGCATGAGAGAGAGGGAGCAGTGGAAGACAGCTTCTAGGTTTCTGGGTTGGGTGACTGAATGAATGGTGATGAGTTTCACTGAAGGGGACCCAGAGTTGATGGAGAGGATGAAGGCAGAGATTGGATTGGAAGAAAAGTTCTACTTGGGACATGTTGAGTCTGAGGTCCTCATGGGACGTGTAAGGGGAAATGTCCAGAAAGCACTTAAATGTATGGGCTCTGGAGCTCAAGAAATATCTGATCCAGTATTTGGGATATAATTTGAGATATAGTATTAAATCATCACCTCCAAGCTCTGAAGCAGGGCTAGGGCAACCTTCCTGTCAACTCTTTTTTGTTAGGCTGCTCTGTGTTTCCCTAAGGGCTTATTGTGTTTACATTGCCACTAGGGGAGTCCCCATCTGCCCTTCCTCTGTTGACAGCATCACGTTACATTATTCTCTTCTAAACATACCTGTCCTGTGTCCTGTGCATGGCAGGTGATTGTTGGGTTCAATTTCATTCTTTCTGTGGTGTACACTCTGTTGAACAAGATGTCCCCAGTTTATTAAAGACATTATGCTTCAAAGCGTTGGATGTGTTACTTCTCCTGCCCCTCTACCCCCACATGCCCACCCTGAGTGTATTCGCATTGTAGCACAGTACTTCTCTAAGGGACCTGGTCCTCAAACTGCGCTTTATAACTGCCTTTAAAATAGCATGTGTCACTTCTTCTTACCTCTTTTTAATGATTATCATATTCTACCCTTGGTAATAGGTTTTCCATTTCTGTATTTTTTAGTTGCATTTTTTTATAATTTTACTTTATTGAGTTATAGTCAGTTGCATTTTAAAAGAAACTTCATTGAGGTATGATTGACATAAAAACTGCAATATTTAATGTATACAACCTGATGAGTTTGGAGATAAGTATACATCTGTGAAACCTTCACCAAAATATGCCGTAAACCTATTATCCATCACCTCCAAAAGTATAGCTTTTGGAGGTTTAAATGATATGGTTGTGCTCACACTAAAACTGATTTTTGGGGTCTGCCTATTTTTCTTTAGTATTTTAAGTAATATTCTCCATGTTATTACAGGCTCTTGAAGAATATAATATTTAGTATACTTGTAGTACCATGTAGTAAGTTCTGTTGGACTTAATTTAGTTTCAAATTCCTCAACTGACCAATTGGACAATTCTTGGACAGTTATTTGTTATGAGTATTTCCAGTTTTCTTTGAGAAATGACACTGCAGTGAAAATCTTTAAACAATAGACTTTACCTATAAATTTTACTAATAGCTTTTTACTTATAACAAAAGTAATATTATCTGAACCCCTGTTCTGAGATTTTCTCCCAGTCTTTACAAAGGCCTACACTACAAAAATTCTTTTCCTTTTTCTTCCCCAGGGAATGCTCCTTCCAATGTCATCGTTTATGAAGCTGTCCCCGGTCATAGGAGACTGATAACTGCCTTCTGTGGTCTCACATGGGCCTTTGGCCACAAATCAGTCACATTGAGATAATTCAGCCCCAATCTCTCTTCCTTGGAGGTCCCTGTGATCTCCCTAAGTCTAGGTCAGTCTCTTTGTTGAATGTTCTAGTGACAGCTCTAGACTTAACCCACATGGCACATGTGATAATGACCATTAAATAACTAGTTGAGTGACCATTTCTTCATGCTTGCCTTCTTCACTGGGATGGATGTGGACTGTTCCACTCCTGTTCATGCTCTGTCCTCAGAGTTTCATCTCAGTCAGTGCTCAGAATGGAAGGATGAACGAAGGGTCTTCCCCAAACACTTTAAAGTCTCTAGAGAAGAAGAAAATATAAAGAAATAGTTATCTGTACTCAGAGCAATATTTACATTCATTCAAATTCCAGGCCAGTTTACAGCCAACATGCACTGAGGGCTTAGATAAGCCAGGCGCTATGCTAATGTTTTACGTGCTTTATCTCATTCAAATCTTGCCTTGGTCTTACAAGGTGGATACTGCTACACCCTCTTCAGTAATAAAGAGCTGGAGGCTTAATTAAAGGGGTTCTATAATTTGTCCAGCAGTAAGAGGTGGGGCTGTGTTGGGCTAATTGAATTTAGGTTCTCGGCTAGAATATCTGGTGGTGTATCTCCCGGAATGCTTTCTTACACTGGGCTGGAATCTCTCTCATCATAGCTTCTTACTCAGGGGATTAGGTCTCTGTCTTGATCCATGGGAAATGTGCTGGTCTTCCTGCTTCATTCCAGCTCTCCTCAGCACACACAGATTTGTCCCCTGCTGAAACATTCCCCTGTCCAGGATGAATCATTTCCATTCCTCTCACCGTCCCACTTGGGACTACAACTCAAGTGTCCTACCCCTTGTTTGGTGCTTCTGTTTTCACCTGAGAAATGCCTTTCCCATGGAGAATCAGTCTGTTCCTATACCTGGAAGAGAGCAAGGTGACTAGCCGGGAAATAAAAAATTAAAAAAAAAAATGTATGTGATCTCTTAAGAGAGGAATAAAGATTAAGGCCGTGGACTCTGGAACCAGACCACTTTGGCTGAAATCCCAGCTCTGCCTCTTCCTGGCTGTGTGAATTTGGACAGTTACACATATCCTAAATCAGCTGACTGAATTCCTGGGCAGCTGAGTGCACCACGGCCAACAGACTGGGTACCACCCCTGAGCCATCTTCTTGCAGCCAAGGGAGGCTACTGTCTTCTGACCCCAGTACGATACTTATTGAGCACTTCCTATGCTCCCACTACTGTTAAAAAATGCTTTGCCGGTATTGACTCATTTAATCCTCACAGCAGCCCTAAAGAGTGGATCTTATACACCCTCCCCACTTCCCAGGTGGAGCTGGAATCGCTGTGCCCAAGCTCCCACAGCTGGTCAGCCAAGGAGCTGGTGGTCCAGCTACAGAGGCCGTTGCTAACCATTCTTCCTTCCTGCCTTAACTTTGTAAACGCATCTTCAGAGCCCTTCACAGCCTACACGCATGAACAACTCACCTTATATTCCTCTGCTTTGAGCGATTTGATGCCTCTGACAAACTCTTATCTCCCGGCCAGTCTTTGCCGTCCTTGCCTGCCCTCCCGTACAAGGGTTGTTAAAACAGGAGCAAGGCTCACAGTGATTGATGGCCCGAATGCTGATCATTCCCTACCTTTCCTGGCTCGCGGTAAATATTTACTTTTGGTTACACAGGAACAATGAGTTTTCTTTCAGGAGATGGATGTCGAGTGTATATATAATATTATGCTTGCCTGACTCCTTTGAACACCTGACTCTCATTTCCCGGGCTCACTCGGGGAAAGGGAGGAGACACTGCAAGGTGAGCTGTTTGACTTTTCAGAGGATGCTTGGAGGTTTGCAAGCTGGATGGATTTTGTTGTCATTTTTATTTTATTTTTTCTTACTGAAGGACCAAAAGCATGGTCTCTGGCAACAATCTGAGATCTGGTCAGGAGCTATTGGTTACCCATATCAAGGGTTCCATTATACCCAGTGTTGTGCCTTAAATTGATTCATATTTTAAACATAGATAGGTAATTTAGCTTCACTCTAAGCTGTGATGTCCCCCACATCATGGATGCCACATGCGGATTTTACTAATACCTATTGCAGTGTGTACGTAATTGTTAAAATCCAAAACATTCCCTCGTGTCCTTGTGCCCGTCTCACTAGGACTAGTTGACAGGGGACTTGTACACGGTTCTCAGCCCTGCCACCTCCCCGCTCGGCGACCCTGTCCCAGTTGCCACTCTTTTGGGACCCCTTTCTCTCCACCCACAAAATGAAGTGGGCTCTTAACACTTCATCGTTCTACCCTTTGTTTTCTCTTTCTGGCTCGAGGTGATGTTTATAACAGAAAAGAGTTCACGTAGGCAGACAGGTCAATCTAAACATTGTTCTCACTCACATAAAAGCAGTTTCCAATCTCTACCTTGGGAGTAGGTTGGTAATTCTTGTCATTCATCTATTATTGCTACTCAGGAAATACACGAGGAGAGAGGAAGGCACTGAAAGGCCCTTTAATGTAGTTAGAATGGAGTCTAAGCTGAGCAGGTGGAGAGATGGGGAGAGAAAGCGCAGCGGTGAGTGAGCTTTGGAATTGGAAACTCCGTGTTCTGATGGCAACCCTCCAACTTTCAGTTGATTCACCTCCTTGTATTTTCTTCCTCCTCTCTTATCCCCACCCCATCTTTGGACCTCCTTCTCACTTCCCCTCCCTTTTCCCTCCCTTTGTTTCTCACCTGATTTGCCATTACGTATGGTGACGTGAGAACCGGCACTTCTCTGTGTCCACAGACCGAAACAGTAAGCCAGGTGTCATTTCCCCCATGTATCACGTGGCTGTATTTTTTACCGTCACTCTTTCTTAGAAGCACAATTTCTGAGAAGAATGCCTTCGACCAAAGCCTTTTATCTGCAGGGCCAAGATGAACTTTGGCAAGAGGAAAATTGGTTTTGACCCCTGGTGCCCTGCTTTCTTTTCTCCTCCCTTCCTGGCTGGAGCCCCTGGCTTTCACAGCCCGGCTCTTGTGCACTCGTCTCTGCAAAGCTTCCCCCTGGTGTGTCCCACTGTTCTGCCTCTGCTGGCAGGGCCTGTGGAATCATCTCAGCCACGCCCCCTCTTTTCGAGGTGGGGCAACTGGAATTCAGGAAGGGGAAGAACCTGCCTTGGAATCTTGAACTTAAGACTCCCGGAATCTGGGAGTCTTCTTGTTACCCCATTTTTTTTTTTTCGGTTGGTTGGTTTTTAATTGAAGTATAGTTGATTTACAATCTTGTATTAGTTGCTGGTGTACAACATAGTGATTCAGTTATACATTTATATATATTCTTTTTCATTATAGGTTATTACAAGCTGTTGAGTATAGTTCCCTGTGCTATATGGTAAGATCTTGTTCTTTATCTGTTCTGTATGTAGTAGTTTGTATCTGCTAATTCCAAACTCTCAATTTATCCTTTCCCACCCCTCTCCCTTTTGGTAACCGTAAGTTTGTTTTCTATGTCTGTGAATCTCTGTTTTGGAAATAAGTTCATTTGTCTTGCTTTTTCAGATTCCACATATAAGTGATATCATATGGTATTTGTCTTTGTCTGACTGACTTCACTTATTATGATAATCTCTAGGTCGATCCATGTTGCTGTAAATGGCATTATTATTTTTTATGACTGAGTAGAATTCCATTGTATAATTTTACTACATCTTCTTTATCCTGTCATCTGTCCATGGACATTTAGGTTGCTTCCATGTCTTGGCTTTGGAAATAGTGCTGCTATGAACATTGGGGTACATGTAACTTTTTGAATTGTTCTCTGGATATATGCCCAGGAGTGGGATTGCTGGATCATATGGTAACTCTATTTATAATTTTTTAAGGAATCTCCATACTGTTTTCCATTCTGGCTGAACCAATTTGCATTCCCATCAACAGTGTAGAAGGGTTCCTTTTTCTCCACACCCTCTCCGGCGTTTATTGTTTGTGGACTTTTTAATGATGGCCATTCTGACCAGTGTGAGGTGATATCTCACTGTAATTTTGATTTGCGTTTCTCTGATTGTTAGCAGTGTTGAGCATCTTTTCATGTGCCTATTGGGCTTCTGTATGTCTTCTTTGAGGGAATGTCTGTTTAGGTCTGCCGATTTTTTTTTTTTCTGAGAAAAGCTAACACCAAGATTACGTTTTAATTAAACTACAGAAACAATGGTTAGAGTACAGAATATTCATGAGGAAAAAAATACACCATGTTATCAGTACTTACAAAGTTACAAAACCATTTGTTTGCTTCCTTAACATTTTCCATATTTTAAGTTCATACATGAAGATGTTCAAATTTACCATTTGGGGGAGGGGGAAGAGGAAGAAAAAAAAAGGTGTATTTATCATTGCTAGATGTGCTCACTGTATGCTCCGTTATTCATATGCCAGTCCTGGGTGACTGGAAGTGCAGTTGTCAGGCATTTTAATAAACTGGACAGCCATTTGTTTCTGCACGACAAGGCATCTTTACACAGGAGCAATCAGGAGAAAACAGGAAACACAGTGCAGTGTCTGCACTGCGACACGCCACCTTAACAGCTAACCAGCATTACTCAACTGCTACACAACTGCGTCTAGTGCACAAAGATACATAAGAGAAGAGATTAGAATTGTGTTTGGTAAACAATCCTTTCAGAAAAAAAAAAAAAAAAAAACAACTCTTTTCACCTGCAGTCTTTATACAAATTTGGGTTCAGTTTGCCATTTAGACCTGAAGGTAAATAACATATACAAACAAATTTACACCAACTTTTGTAGGTTTTTAATTTTAAGGTATGAAGGCAATGTTGAGTCCACCTCTTGACAGCTTTAGGCTGTGTGTAATGGCTGCACACGTTTCCTTAAAAGTCAGGAGGCCACTAATTAGATTACCAATCTGTTTAATTTCAAACAAAAAAAAAGTCAGCACTATATAAACAAAAAGGAAATTTTACCTCAAATATCCAAGCCAATAATGAAATCTGAAGTCGTTCACCTCACTAAATTACAAGAAATTTGAATAACAGCAACAAAATGGCACATAAAATGAGCTTGCCACCTGAGGCAAAGCTTAAAACAAGTAAAAAGTTAGACAAAATGTTACAAAATAACCTTTTCAAAAGCCAGTTGCTTGTTCCAAGGACTCTTCGACGGACTGAGTACTTGGTCCTTTCCCCCCAAGCCTTCCTTTATGTTGCTTGGGGACAACACATCATTTGCTTAAGAGGACACCAATCCTTCCTCTTCAGGAGACTTGGGGCGACTCTTGGATGGCGACCTGGACTTGGATTCCCTCCTGGACACGGGTGGAGGACTCCTGGACCCAGACCTGGACCTGGACCGCGAGCGAGATCTGGAGACTGAGGAGGACTTGGACTTGGACTTGCACCATCGCGCGGATCTGAACTTGGAGGGTGATCGCCATCTTGAGCGAGTGCCAGAGCGGGACTTGGAGCGGCTGTAGCGGGATCGACTCCAGGACCAGGACCGGGACCGGCTGCGGCTCCGACGTGCGTGGCCACCGCCCGCGTGCCGGCGGGGCGGGCGTCCGCGGCGGCTGAGGCGCTTGTCGGGGGGGGGGGGGGGGCGTAGCGCGCCATCTGCGCTCGGAGATCGCGGCCGTCCAGCACGGCCCCGTCCATGGCGTCCATGGCGTCCTCGGCGTCGTGTCTGTCGTGGAGGCGGACGAAGGCGAAGCCCCGGGACTCCTTGGTGTGGCGTTCCCGCGGGACGTACACGTCACTGACGCACCCGTGCCTCTGGAACACGCGCCTCAGGGTGTCGGGCGAGGTGCGGTAGGCCAGGTTGTCCACCTTGAGGGAGGTCATGCCCTCCGCGTCGGGAGGCGGGCGACCGTAACTCATGGCTCTGGGGGGTCGGCGCGGGGCCGCGAGCGCGCGCGGGTGAGCTAACGCCTGGCGGCGGCGGCCATCTCCTCAGACCAGTTCGGCTCGACGCCGCGCCTCGGCTCTGGCGGTTGGTTCCGCGTGGAGACGCTGGGAAAGGCGGACGGGGGACACCGCCGAGACAGCGCCCGCCGACTCCCCCTGAGAAACAACTTCTGCCGGTTTTTCGACTGGGTTGTTTGCTTTTTTATGTGTGTCATTTAGTTGAAGGGGCCGTTGGTGTATTCTCGAAGTCAAGCCCCTGTCAGTTGGCATCGGCTGCAGACACACCCCCTGATGTTTGCCCAACACTTCCTGCCTTGGGTAACGCGGTTCTGACGGATCCTTGCGGGGACCATGGTCTCGAGCATGCTGATGACCCCCGGCAGTTCTCGCTGTGAGCCCCCTCACACTTGAATTTAGTGAATACGTTGTTGAGAGATTGTGCTTACTGCCTGCTTTCCCTGCTATTTTTAAGCGCCAAGAAGGCAAGGCGGTGTCTCTTTTTCCAAGATTACCCTCAATCCCTTTGATACAGGAATAGTAACAGTAATTCTTAGCGGGCACTTACCTTGGGCCTGGCCCTGTTCTAAACACTCCCATGACAAAGATGCTGTAACTGTCACCCCCATTTGACACGTGGTGCAAATGTGAAGCTGCTCCACACCTTTTACCTTTTCTGCTTCCCTTGGTTAGGGAAAGGGAAGCTGGTCCCTTGTATGTGTGCCCAGGGGTGCGATGGTGCTTTAGTCTACAGAGCTCTGCTCTCCATGGAGACCATTCGCAGAAAGCTCACAGCTGCTCTCCTGCTTCTCCTACTCATAGAAGGTACCTCCTCAGCTGTTTACCCACCCGTCCATGCGTTCATGCATGCGTCCGTCCATTCAGCCATCAAACCCCTGTCAGGTACTTGCTTTATCCCAGGCACTGTTTCAGGCGCTGTGACTTAGTGGTGAACACCAGAGAGAGGCTGCTTTCTTGGAGTTTTCATTGTAGCATCAACTCATGGTCCTTTTTGTTTTCTTGTCATCCTGTTTCTCAATCACTTCTCTGTAACTAGTAAACTAGTAAATACTAGTAAATACTTTATTGTTCCATTTGTTTTTTTTTTTACAAGATACTTTTTTACAAGTATCCCACTCTTGCTCAGACATTTTATATATGTATGTGTGTACATATATACAGATGTATTCATATACATCTGTATATATATGTATGACACATATATATAGTGAATATGTATATATATGTTTAGCAAGCAAAAGTTGACTCTCAAAGGTCATGGCTATCATTTATTCTTTCAACAAATATTTTTTAGGTACCTACTATGTGCTAGTCACAGAGTAAAGCCAGTTGTAGGCTCAAGGAACCTCTTTCCAGTTCCTCGGTATGGGCTCTGTTCCTACTTTTCAGGGCAGGGATATGAGATAGAACTGCCAGGTGGACACCTGCCTGTTTCTCTTTATCTATGTCATTTATTAGAAACAGTCAT
This sequence comes from Camelus ferus, assembly GCF_009834535.1. Taxonomy (NCBI): domain Eukaryota; kingdom Metazoa; phylum Chordata; class Mammalia; order Artiodactyla; family Camelidae; genus Camelus; species Camelus ferus. The sequence goes on from NC_045698.1 coordinate 109,839,087, forward strand.
AGAAAGAGAAAAGGTCCCATTGTGTTCTCAACTGAACAAACAGATAATTAAGCTCACTGGAAAACTGCGTTCTGTGTAAATGTCAATAAATTGTTTTACGTTAGGAGGTCTTAAAAACCAACAAAGTAAGCCCCAGATGCCATCTTGATGTAGACACGGAACTTCTTACCATACTCTCCAATGTCCCCAGCTACAAAACACAGCATTCTGGGAGATTTATTGGCAGCAAATTAGCTTAGATTTATTGCAGATTATTGATTCTTACATTCAAAGGTTAATGAGGTTTGTGCCTTCATTCAGCACTCCTGCTCCGGGGAGAATAATGAGATTGCCTGAAGACACAACCCATTCAATTAAAGTAAACAGACAGCTGTAATGTGCATCCTGGCTGTGTTCTGCTACTTTTCCCCCTCATCCTTTCTCTTTTTCTTTTTCAACATATCTGATTTCTCAGGTGATTTTTATTTTTGCATGTAAGAGGTGGTAAGATGATCCCAGGCAACACTGGTACACATGACAGATGATTCCCTTGTGGACCCTAACATGAAGAAGTGCAGCTCATCTGCACAATCTATCAAGGTTTCTTTCTTCTGATACACCTGCAGATGTCTCAGTGTCTCAGTAGTTGAAATGCAAACTGATGCTCAGTTAGAAACCTCAGGGGCAGGAAGAGCCAACTACATCATTAGAAGCAGTAGGTAATGAGTTTCTAGACGTTGGCTAGTAGCATTTGGCCAGTATGGTGCTAGGCTTAAGTGACTTAAAAGTATTGTGTCTCTTTAACCATTGCAGATTTTCTGACTTCATTTATCTGTAAATAGTTTTGATTCCATCTTTATCTGCATGCTAATGTAGACTTTTTCCAGACCACAGACTTTACTCAGTTGATTTATTTAACACTAGATAAGATGAAAAACTTTCCGTAGAGCTTGGGGTCTGTATTCTTTTCAAGGTCTTTTGTGAAGAATGCCACAGCTTGTGTTAACGAGGAATAGCTTCTCTCCTGTCTGTGTCTGACCCAAAGTCTTAATGAAATGAAATTCTGACTCTCTTGGAGAGCCACTTGCGGAAAACATTGTCCTCTCAGTAGTAGCTTGCTGTCTATCCAAAGACAAATTACGTGTTTGCTTGGATATTTCTTTGATAGTTTCTCTTTGGTTTAATTCTGTGGGGGGCACAGATGGCAGGCAAATTATTGGACCTAGTTTACATTTTAGTTATGGAATGTTGGAACTCAGAGGAAGCCTAAAGTTCATTTGGATCCTTTCCTTCATTTTGTCACTGGGGAAGTAAAGCCCACAAGGAAAGTCTCAGGCCCCCGGCTGTGCAAATCCAGCTCTCTCTTCTTTCCACCAGAAAATCCAGGCATTCTAGTCCCATCCTGCTAAGAACCACCCTCAAAACCCTGAGGCTGTCTTCACCCCTGGATTGATTTCTTGGGGGGCATAGGGTATATCCTGTAGCTGGCTCTGCCAATCAGCCCCAGCTGTTGCTATGAAACCACTCAATGCATTTTGACTGTGGGCTGTGCACTGGCTTATTGACAAAGGTCAGCTTTAATGTAGTTCTTTAAAGTGTGTGCAGTTAGTGAAACTGAAGTTTGTAAAAAGCTGAAGACCCGATTGGGTCTCTTGAAATCTTACACTCTCAGTTGGAAAACTTCCTAGAAATAACCTAGCCTGGCTCTCAACTTCATGTATCTCAGTTCTTTTTATAATGGAAAACTGGATATGACTGAATACACTAAATCCACTAAAGCACATTTCTTGTTTTAATATTGGAGGACATCCTGCAGTGCCTTTCCTTTCCTGGGATTTTTCCCTTCCCTCCATCTATGAAGCAGCATTTGAGAGCTAGACTTGTTACCAGTAGAGCTCACAGTAATATAACTTGGTCACCAAAAACTTGCCCTCTTTGGGGTAGACTTTAAGTAATGGCTTAAATAAACTTTGAGCATGACTCCTTTGTGACCCCTACCCATATTTCCACTGTTGTCCACCAGAGATTGGAGTTTGGGAAGGAACATAAGAAAAGCAGTGAACCAGAATGATCTGACTTTTCCCCATGTTCTTTTAGAGAGAAATTTGGGGAATATGCTGAGATGCTAGGATTTTCTAAATCTGGCTGCGGTGATGTTAGAAACTCTTAAGATAAGTATTTCATGTAGATGAAACATTGACCTGAAACAAACTGTTGCTTTATGAAAAGAGAGCAAAATCCCGAGGGAGATGGATGATAGGGTGCTTTCTGAAGAGCATCCATTCCAGCTATTGGGATCTCTGCAAGCTGCCAGTTCCTACAGAAGTTGCCCCAGTTGAAGAGCTCCTCCTTGCCCAAGATCATGTCCCTTTCTCGGGATGGACTCTCTCCAGTGACCAGTTGGTAGGGGTATAAACCCTACTCATCGTCTGGTACAACTCTGAAGAGTCATTGACTGAGACTTTTAATGGGACTGCATCACAGCTCAGCTTCCTGCCTTGCCCAGTCTTGCTACCTGCCCTTCCAACGGTGTTGACCCCAAGAACTTATCTTCCTAAACCTCTTATGTGCTAATTTCTATCTCAGAGTCTGCTTTCCAGGAAATCCACCTGTAAGAGAGTTTGCTCTTTAGGGTCTCTCTAGAACAGGGTTCAGCAAGTTTTGGCTCACAGAAGTCGTGTGGTTCACTGCCTGTTTTTGTAAATAAGGTTTTGTATGAGCACAGCCAAAGTTGTGTGTTTACGTTTTCATCTATGCTGCCTTCCCTCTGCAGCAGCCGAGTTGAGTGGTTGTGACAGAGATTGCGTGGCCCTCAAAATCTAAAGCATGTATTATCTGACCTTCTACTGGAAGAAGTCTGCCAGTCACGGCTGCTGAGCCCTGGAAGCAGCATGGGTATCAGAGGAGAGAGATATCCAGGACAGGAACCTCTCAGAACATGATGCGTTCTGGGTGGAAATTTAAGCACCCGTTTTATGAAATAGTCTTTGATCTGTTCCTTTTGAGTCGTGTTCACATCCAGACTTTTCCGTAACTCTCTACTGGGCTGATACAGAGGAAATGGAAGAACACGAATTTGTGAACTTGAGTTTGAGTTTTGGCATAATGAAATGGCTTACCTTCTGTTGGGCTTTAGGTCTTACAGAAGCTTTTCTACATACACTCACTTATCTTGAGGTGTGCAGAGCAGGGTCTGACACCTTCCTTTGGTGAAGAAACTGAGGTTCAAGCAAACTAAGTTGTTGCCTATTACGAAGTTGTTTTTAAAATCCAGAACCTTCGTCTCATATTTCAGTTATTTTTCCATTTCTTATCAAAATAAATGGAAAGGCAGGGAAGAGTCATTGTTGGGCAGTGAAGTCATAAGCAGTGAGGAGGCTGCAGGTAGTTTTTGGATGAGAAAAATATCATTCTCTGATGCTTGTTTATGTACTAACTCATCAGATGTTTGTTGAAGGGCACTGAGTCAGTATGTGGAAAGACTGGTACCTCAAAAACCTTCTACAGATGGTTCTCATGTGAATTCATAGTTGGGAACCAGAAGCCATGCCCTGATGATTAATGCCTAATAATAGCCCTTTGAGTGGGCCTTGTGTTCATAGAGGAGGCAACTTTAACACCAGAAAATAGGACCTCTTTGCTTTTCTTCTTTTGATTATGAATTTGTTTATTCAGCAAGTAATTACTGAGTGCCTATAATGTACGAGGCACCATAGGAGAGGAGGATGAATGATGGACAAGCTAAACGTGGTTCCTGTCTACATGGAGTTCCCGGTCTAGCAGGGAGAGATGCTATTAAGCAAGCACGACCACAAAGTGGGTAAGGGCTACAGCAGGGTCAGTGCACATGCTACACATTTCTCCAAGTGGCGTAGGTGGGATCCAGGAAAGAAGTGACATTTAAGGCAGATCCAGAATATGAGTAAGAGTTAGCCAAGTGTAGAGGCTGAAGTAGGTGCTATGTAGAGACAGCAGAGTATTCAAAGGCTCAGGGTGAGGGAGAACTTGATGTAGCAGAGGACCTGACAGAGGCTCATCCTGAGTATAGAACAGAGGGGAAGTTTGGGGAGAGAGGATGCGGAGGGTGCACACTAGATGGGGCAATTCATGAGGGATTGCCCACAAGCCACAGTAAGGAATTTCAACTTTATTCCGAGGATGTTAGTCATTGAAGGGGTTTAAACAGCAGAAAAGCACTATTTTTCCATCAAAACATAACCATTAGCTCGAACCAGGTAGCTGTTTTCCACCCAAGCCTGATGAAAGAAGCCAAGGTTAGAGGCACCATCTGTGTTTGAAAGCAGAATGGAAGCTCTCCACTTTCCGAGTGCAATGTATTTTCTTTGCCTCTAGACCTTTTCAGCTCAGGCAGGAAGGAACAATTCACCCCCCTACCACCCAACCCCGCTCTGCAGTTGTCAGTGTCACCTCTGTAAACACCACAGTCTTGTTTTCTGTGGCTTCTCTGCTTCAGCTCTGAGGCCCAAGTGAAAAGGGCATGGCTGTCTGGGCTCTTTTTCTGTCCATCAGCATTTCGATTAAAGTCACTCAGAGGCCTTTTTCTTTGAATAGAACAGATTGAAGCCTTGACTAACCAGGCCCAGTCATTCAAGGGGCAAGAGTGAACAGTTTCTGCTGGATTCATGCATTACTCCTCAACTCTGAAAAAGGGCAGAATGCAATTTTCTGCTGGAATTACACCTGATTGCAGATCATCACACAACTGCCCAGTGGACCCATTCCTCCCTTGCTTATGTGCCTTCAGGTTGTATGTCATCAGGAAGAAGCAGGCAGCTAAGGAGAAGGGCAGGCTTACATTTGATGCCTAAAATCTCAGCTGAATAAGCTGAAAATCCTACACTACTTACGAGTCTGCAGGCAGAGCTCAGGCAGAGGCTAGAGTTCTGGGGGTCCATTAGTGGCCTCTACTTTCCATATGATGAGAGGGTAAGAAGAAATTTTTCTGGTTGGAGATGTAATTTCACTTTTCTGTACTTTTATTTATCTCATTTCTTTTCCTCACATCTTGGAAGACAAATACATGGATAAATGATAGACAGGACAATTTTTTTTTTATTATCAACAGTATACTGAGGTGATATGAGAGAAGAGAGCCTTAGGGGAGGTTTTCAAAGATCCGTAATTTTCTTGTGTTTGAAGATTTTTCTGTTGTCTTTCTGTTGTTGATTTCTAGTTTGATTCCATTTTGACTAAAAAACATAACTCAGTGTGATTTTAATTATTTTAAATTTAAGATTTGTTTTATGGCCTGGGATATGGTCTATCTTGGAGAATGTTCCATGAGCACTCAAAAGGGCATATATATTCTGTTGTTGGGAGGAATATTCTGTATTTGTTGATTAGATTCTGTTGGTAATGGTGTTATTGAATTTTACTTTCTTGCTGGTTCTCTGACTAATAGTTCCTTTAGTTGCTGAGAGTAGGTTAGAGAAGTCTCCAACAACAACGACAAATTTGCCTGTTTCTCCTTTAAGCTCTATCAGTTTTTGCTTCACATTTTTACAGCTCTGCTGTTTGATAGGTCCACCTTTAGTATTGCTATGTCTCCTTATTGGATCGACCTTGTAGTCATTATGTATTGTCCTCTGTATACCTTGTAATTTTCTGAGCTGTGAGGTCTACTTTGTCTTATAGTAATATAGCCATTCCTGCTTTTGTAAAAAAAAAAAATCAATATTTGCATAATATATCTTTTCCTAATCCTGTTGCTTTCAACCTACATTTGTTGTTATGTGTGAAGTGAGTTTCCTGTAGACAGCATAATTGGGTCATGATTTTTTATCCATTCTGTCAATCTCTGTCTTTTAATTACTGTATCTAAACCATTTACAGTTAAAGTAATTATTGGTATGTTAGGGCTTAGGTGTGTCACTTTATTTGTTTTTTATTTGTTTTCTCTTTCTTGTTCCTCTGTTTCTTTTTCCTTACTTTCCTGTGGATTGCTTGAATGCAGTACTGGAAGTTCTACCCGGTGAAATAAGGCAAAAAAAAAAAAAAAAAAGGCATATAGATTGGAAAGGAAGAAATAAAACTGTCTCTTTTTGCAGATGACACGATTGTGATAACACTGAATAGTGTGAATACTGGCAGGGAGGCAGAGAAGCTGGATTACTCATACATTGCTGATGGGAATGTAAAATGGTACCATCCGTCTAGAAAATAGTTTGGCAGTTTCCTTTATAACTAAAAATGGACTTACCATATGATTCAGCAATTACACTTGTGAACATTTATCCTAGAGAAATTAAAACTATGTTTACAAGAAAATTTGTACATGAATGCTCACAGCAGCTTTATTCAGCCAACTAAAAATTACCCAAATGTCTTTCAGTGAATAGTTGAACAAACTGTTTTATCCATACTAGGAAATACTACTAAGAAATAAAAAGAAATCAACTATTGATATATATATACATCAACAACTCAACATGCCTTGGATGAACCTCAAAGGAATTACACTGAGTGAAAAAAGCCGTGATTCCATTTATATAATATTGTTAAAATAGCAATTATAGAGAAAAGATTAATGCTTGCCAGGAGTGAGGGATGGGAGGGGGTATGGTTACAAAGGGGTAGCACAAAGGAGCTGTGGGGTGATTATATCTTGATTTTAGTGGTAGTTATAGGCAGCTACATGTGTGACAAAATTGCACAGACCAACACACACACGCACACACGCGCGTGCACACACACGAGTTCATGTATCTGAATAAGGTCAATTTCCTGATATTGATATAAGCAATGATAGCACTGGGGGATACTGTGTTAAAGGTGCACTGATTCTTCCTTTACAGTTTTTTAGCAACTTCCTGTGAATCTATAATTATTGTCAAAGTAAGGAGCTAATAAAGAAGATATTTAGCTAAAAATAAATAAACATTCACACACATGTATGTGAACAACCCTCCATTTGTTTTATTCTTCTCAGTTCCTTTTCCTTATCAGACCAACCCAAGATACAGCTGGGTTCTAGGAGCTAAAATGAGGGGAGGTCATCCCTTTCAGAGTGGTCTAGGATCCACTTTACAGACATGGTAAGCAGAGAGAGCTGAGCAAACTGAGCAGTGGATTTGAGACAGTTTGTGGAAAGACTGCACTTTAGTGTGACGCCTTCCAAACTTTAAGGTGCGTTAAGGGGGAGTTTAATGGACCCCCAGCCTGAAAGGTTCAAATTCCAGTCTCTGGGGAGTATACATCAGAAACCCATGTTTTAAATAAACACAGGTACTTCTGATGTCTGTGATTCTCTGGCCACATGTAGAACCACATTGACGCACTGGGTTAAATTCCCACCTCTGCTCTTATTTTCTGAGTGAACTTGGGCATGGTCTGAGTCTCATTTTCCCTCTCTGTAACATCAGAGCAGTATCCTCCTAGGGCTAATGAGCTGGCGCTCAAGAAATAATTGTGATGCCATTCTTATCATCTTTACCATCATCATCATTATGATTCATGATGTGGGCACATAGTAAGGTCCATCCTCAATAAAAATTTCCTCCCGAGGTTGCCATGCTGGTAGTATTGCCCTGAGATGTATCTCACATGCTATTAAGCAGCACAGGTGCTTTTGACAAGTTGAGTTTTATGACCTTGTAGACATATGAGGAGCCTTCTTAAAGACTGTTCCTGGGGAGCATAGTGTTGGAGGCTTGAGTCCAAGTCCTTGGTGAGGGAAGGTGTTACTGCCTGAGGCACAGTGGGAAGTGCATTCAGTTTGCTCACTTGATGATTAACAATTGGTATCACAGGCAAAGAAACTTCCTCTTGGGGGAAGCCTACAAAAGGTCCCCCAAATTTTGAGGTACAAACTGGGAAGATGTCAAAAATTCTGTTGTATCCTGTGTCATGAGGGGAGTGTTTTCTTACATTCATTCATCGAACATTACTAAGGATATATATGTGCGAAACAGTGGGTGACGTACTAGGGGGTACACGGATGGAAAAAACAAATGTCATTCTGCCCTTGTAGAACTTGTAATCAGATGGGGAAGCAGACATTGAACAGGAAATTGTATGCGTGATAAGTATTACAAAACAGGAAATGAGAGTCCCTCAGAAGCGGATAAGAAGGGGAAGTTATTTTGAAGGGGGTAATAGAGATGCTTCTCTGTGGACACGCTGTCTAAGCTGATCTGAGGAGGAGAGGAATTGGCCAAGACCACAGTTGGGAAAGAATGTTTGCCAAAGAAACAACACATTGAAAGGCCAGGAGAGGAGGGGAGACAGGCATTTTGAGAATTGGAGAAGTTCAGCATGGATTCCAGGAGGAGTACGAGGTAACAGAGAAAGGCAAGAGAAGGTAAAGACTTTAGGCCAGTGCCTGGCACATAGCAAACAATGCCAGCCTTACGGTTACTATTTTTATTGTTCATCGTAAGGGCAGTTAGAAATCATTGGGGAGTTAAGGCAGGGGAATGACTTGATAAGATTTTCATTTTAGGTTGTTTAAAGTCACTTCTTGAGAACTGTATCCTGGTGATACACTGAGAGGTGGAAAGGCACAGAAACTCAGTTGCCTCTCTGCATTCCAAGAATATTCTAGGTGAGTCTGGAGGTGAAATAGACCCCCTTTCTCCTTAGTGCAAACATTCTGAGTCCAAGGAGATTAATATGGATCCTGCCATTAACCTTGCAGTAAAATACTCCCTGCATCCCCTCCCACCCCCACACCCTCTACCTCCTAATGTAGTCCCCTTACCACTTCCACATTTTTTACCCCTAGGATAGCTCCTCATCTTGAGTTTCTACTTGATCCTTCTCATTGGGAGAAGATATTCACAAGTGGACTCCACTTTGAATCTGTGAAAGGAAGGACTTCGGCCACCTTGTAAAGAAGTAGACTTACTGTCCACTTGGTATTACTTGATCTTGACCATGACCTGTCTACCATGCACTCAGGGTATCCTCCAGGGAGCTTAGCAGCCCCCCTGGTTCCTGACAGAGGTCAGGCCTGCAGCGCCTATGAGATACGACTGAACAGTATCCAAGGACCTAGAAGACAGAATCATACATAACACTGTGCCCTTCTGTGTTCTGTATCAGTGGGTCTGAAACCCCATCACTTCTCTTAGAACAGCAGATGGACATGATAGTTCAGGAGGGACCATTGTCCCAGTAAGTCAGGGTGCCTTCAACACAGAGAATTTATGGATGTGGTAACCTGTGGGTTTCCCAGGGTGTGTCTGTTTGGAAAATAGAACAACTGTTAGGGTAAATATGGAGAAAAACAATGTAGAAAGAAAAATAGAAAAAGCTTAAAGGAGAATGTAAAAATAAGGAAGAATATGGTGGATTTTTATTTTAAAAGCATGAAGACAGATCCACTTGCATTTAACCAAGGTAACAAGCTAAAGTGTGACCCAGAGAAACCCAAATATTTCTTTGAAATATGTGACATCCAAACCACAAATCAAACAATGACTTTAAAAAAAGAAGTCAAATCAGGAGGAGATAGGAGTTTCTGATAAGGTACTCTGTGTAAGTCCATTTCTTTTGTTTTTAGGGTATTTACATTCCTTTAGGACAGAAAACTAGGGCCCAAATCTCACCTGGCCATCCATGTCCTCTCAGGCTGCCCTTCATGTTTCTGATGACCAGTGGCCTTTTTAGTAAATGTATGGGTGAGAACCTTGATGCCACCACCTGGGAAACCCCAGAGCAGGAGCAGCTGTGGCCCTACTGGCCTCTGATGAGTTTCTAGGCCAACCTGTGGGGCATATAAAATTCCTTGGTGTCCTCTTTATTCTTTTCTTTTCTTTTTTTTTCCTGTTTTTAGATTCCACATATGAGTGACATACGGTGTTTTTCTTTCTCTTTCTGGCTTACTTCACTTAGAATGACAATCTCCAGGTCCATCCATGTTGCTGCAAATGGCATTAGTTTATTCTTTTTTTATCACTGAGTAGTATTCCATTGTGTAAATATACCTTTAATGAAAAAGAATATGAAAATGAAAATATGTATGTTACATATATACATATATTTGCATGACTGGGACATTATGCTATACACTAGAAACTGACACATTGCAACTGACTATACTTCAATTAAAAAAAAGGATAAAAATTCCTTGGAGCATGGCCTTACACCAGGACAAGAGAGGTAGCTGCTAATCTTTAGGATGAACCTATTCCTGCACTTTCCTTAGATGACTGAATCTGCTAGGTTTCACATAAGGAGGCAAAAATATTGCCTCCATCAATCCATAAAATGGAGTGATAATTAATTTTATGTGTCAGTTTGGCTGGGCCACAGTGTCCAGATATCTGGTCAAACAATATTTTATTTGTTTCTTTGGAGGAGTTTTTTTTTAATTATTATTATTTGTTTGTTTATTTGTTTTTGGATGAGCTTAACATTTAAATTGGTGGACTTTGAGTAACACAGATTACTCTTCATAATGTGGGTGGGCTTTATCTAATCAGTTGAAGGCCTCTTTCTTGGAGCAAAATGGAATTCTGTCAGCAGACCACCTTTGGACTTGAACTGCAACTCTTCCTTGGATCACCAGCTTGCTGACCTCCACCATGAGATTCACTGGAGTAACAGAGTCACTCAGAGTCAATCGAAGTGGAGCAGAGTTCTGGTGGTACAGGCCGGTAGTTAAGGACAGGTGCTATGGAGACAGGCAGGCTGAGTTTTGAGCCCAGTTCCACCATTTACTATCTGCATCATCTTGAACAACTGAACTTCTCTATGTCTTAGTATCCTATTTCATCAAAACGGATTAAAACTGAAACTACCTCTAAAATATTTCAATGCAGGTAAAAGAAATGCAGCTTTTCAAAATGGCTAAAGCTAGCGCTTCTAATACTTTAAAGGGCATACAAATCATTGAAGGATCTTGTTGAAATGTAGATTCTGATTCAGTAGATCTGAGGTCTAAGGGGAAAAAATGGGGAGAGGCTTTTTTTGGGAGGGGTGTCTGTGTACCTGGAAAATGCAGTAGTAGGGCTTGCTTCAAGCACAACTGGATCAAGTGTTTAAATCACATTTCCAATAATTTGTTGCTTGATTTTTAGGCTCTGCCTACCTCTTTGTTGGCTTCCTAGCCTACTAGAAGTTCCAAAATTACATCTTACCAGCTTGAAAAGCGCAGAGGAGATAGTGCATCTTCCCCAATAAGTCGTCCTTTCAGTTGTTTGGCTTTGTTTGTTCTCATTTAGATCATGGTTCACTCCTGAATCAGTCACAGTCATCAGACGAACACAATACTCTCCTGTATTGTGTACCTCAAGCCAGAGATGGTGATCTTAGACTTCGGACTCTGTAGCTCTGGGGCATTTAATCATCCCTGGCCAACATGAGCCAGACTTTGGGGAGGAAAAAATGTTGGATCTTTGAAGCCCTAGCTTTGGATCTAGTCTGTGCAGTGAGATTGTTTGCTTATTAAGTAGTTTCTATTAATGAAGTGTTTCTTGGGAGGTCTCCAAACTATCCTTTTTTTTTCCTAATTGAAAGTTTTAATTAAGTTTAAATTAGACAATGTGACTATAAATGGGAGAAATAAAATAGGACAAATAAAAGAAAATCTACAGAGGAAATTAAATGAGGAAAATGCACATTGGGCAGGACCATGTGGGTGAGCTGGGACTAAATGGCTCATCTCTGAGAGGGACCTTGGCTCTTTGTTGTAAGTAAATGACCTTCTCCAGAGAACTAAATGAGACCCTAATGGTCTAAAAGGCTTAATGCACCTCCCCAATTTATTCCTCATTGGTTCGTAGGTCCACTGAGTACAATGCACTTCCCTGTACACACACAGTAAACGACTAGATGATGAGAATGTAGAGTTATTAAGCTTTAAACCAACATTAAGATTTATGTCATGGACTTTTGCTTTTCCACAATGTGTTTTCTGACAGACCTGATTTTTAAAGACTGTGAAACACTCTGAGCTTATTGCTCAAAGGCCTTTCCAAAAATATAAATGATTGGATAATGACCTAAGTCACCTGAGCATGTTAGAAAGATCTTTGCTTAGATACAGTTTCAGGGGGCTTAGCCAAGGGGAACTCATTATAGGTACGAGTGATTAGATTTTGTGGTTTTATCATTATGACCCATAGCGCCACACGTCAGTCACTGTGAGTCAGAGTGAACTGCAGAAGCAAACACATTCACATTCATCAGGCAAGCGTACTTGTTTCCTGGGCTTTTGGAGAGCAGTTCCTGGGTGCTAAGTCAACCATGATGCGTGCTGATTTGGAGAGTGACTAGTCCACTTGGCAAGGCCGGTTTATCCTCTCTCTTGCCAATCACCCAGCAGAGTGTTTGGAAGTCATTGGCAGCATGTATTTCCTTTGATGGATTCATTTATCTCAGGCAAGAGAGAATGTTTCTGCGTTGCCTGTGGTCGTGGTGGAGAACTCTGAGGGTGTGCAAATAATTCCAAATGATCTTTTGGAAGTAGCTGACTTAGTTGGGTTGGTTTTGGATATTAAAATGATGGCAAGGGTAATCTTGCCTTGGAGTTCAATGAAAGAGGTAAAAGTTTAATTATTCCTCTAAAATACATTTATTTATTCAACAAATATTTCTTAAGTGCCTATTATATGGTAGTTGTGGTGCTTGGTACAGAGAATACTGCACTAGGAGAAAATTGGACATAATTTCCTTCCTCATGGAGCTTACTGTTTAGTGAGAGAGTCAGATTTAAAAAATACACAAATAAATCTATAATTTCTAATTGTGATAGCACGAAGCAAGTGATTAGAGCACTGTGGAGGAGGTAAGAGAACTGTAATATTGACAAAAGTGGGGTGGGGAATATGTATATATTTTGGTAAGAAGAAATTTCTTATGTCCTAAAGAAATGTTAATTATTCCCTCTTCAATCCCAAGTTCAAGTGAATAAAGACCTCAAGCAATCAAGGTGCTTTGGACATAGAATTACTTAACATTTGTTGGATTGTATGAACATTTTGAATTGTTATTTAGTAATCATAGAAATTACCACAATGGATTAGGAAGGTCAAGTAGGTTTTAAAAATTGAAATTAATACTTCCACTTACTTTAAAAAAAGAAAATAACCCAATCAAGAATGAAATATGTTTTTCTGCATCTATTCTTGTGAGATGTAATTTCAATGTCTTTAATCTGTGGGTAAGAATTACTTTCGTGTTATTTAGCAAGAACTCAATCTGAGTTATTTTAAATTGTTTCAATAGCTTACACCTTTGCACACTTAGCATTTATGTCCTATCAGCCTGCAATGTATTACAATAATCACTATCAACACAACACCATTGATTTCGCAGGAATTTATTGAGAAATGTATTAGCTCAGACTACCACAGGTTGTCTTAAACAACAGAAATTTATTTTCTCATGATTTTGGAGACTAGAAGCCTGAGATCAAGGTGCCATCAGGGTTGTTTTCTGGTAGGTCCCTCTTCCTGACGTACAGACAGCTGCCTTCTTGCTCTGTGCTTACATGGCCTCTATCCTGTGTACCCGCGGAGAGAGTGTGGACTCTGGTATCTATTCCTTATCTTTGGAGGACACCTGTTTTACTGGATCAGAGTCTACCCTTCTGACTTCTTTTAACCTTAATTACCTCCTTAAAGGCCCTATCTCCAAATATAGTCACATTGGAAGTTAGTTTCAACATACAAATTTGGGGGAACAGAATTCAGTCTATTATAAGCACTTACTTTGGGGCAACCTCTGTGATAGGCACTAATATACATAGTGCTTCTTGTCAAGCTAGATGGGATTACAGTAAACTGATAATTGCATAAATAAATATTTCTTTTCTAGTTTGGTGAGTATATCTTGGCAAATGAACAAATTTCATGTAAAACCTAAAGGTAGCACTTGTCTAGAAGCTTTGGGGTTAATATTAAGGTTAGCAAAAATAATGCTATGAATAAGTTCCTAATTTGAAGTCTTGGAGCAGATTATATGCAGCGGACAAAGAAAGATAATGAGCTGCAAGAAGGAAATACAGGGTGGTTTTTTTTTCCCCCTTAAAATAGTACTGTGATTCCAACCCGCGTTTGGAAGCGCCTGGTCAAGTAAACTCATGAGTGAAGGGGTTGATTTTATAACAGTTTTTTTGGCCTAAAGAACAGATGTTATAGTGCTCTCTTCCTAATTATTTCAAGCCAATTATTTAGTTGTCAAAATCCAGTCTTTGTCATAAGAGACTACATGAAAGGCATTTTAGGCTGTTAGGCAGTCAAGATATTTCGCTTCCTCAAAACATCTCCGAACTGCTTGTCTTCCCATATACCAGGAGAATGGTTTTTTTTTTTTTCAATTGAAATATAGTCAGTTTACTGTTGTGTCAATTTCTGGTGTGCAGCATAGTGCTTCAGTCATACATAAACACATATATTCTTTTTCACGTTCTTTTTCACCATAAGTTACTGCAAAATATTGACTATATACTGTGCTATACAGTATGAACTTGTTGTTTATCTATATAGTAGTTAGTATCTGTAAATCTCGATCTCCCAATTTATCCCTTCCCACCCCCTTCCCCTCTGGTGACCATAGGTTTGTTCTCCACGTCTGTGAGTCTGTTTCTGTTTTGTAAATAATTTTGTTTGTCTTTTTTTTTTTTTTTTTAGATCTCACATATAAGTGATATGCTATTTTTCTTTCTTTTTCTGGCTTCATTTAGAATGTGTCTTAGCCCTTTAAGCCATTTTGAGTTTATTTCTGTGTATGGGGTGAGGGAGTGTTCTAACTTCACTGATTTACGTGCAACTGTCCGGTTTTCCCAAGAAGCGTAGTTTTTTTTTAATTATTTTTTTTCTCCTCTCAGATACCATCCCTAACTCTTCTTTTGGTGTACTTTGACTAAGTTCATGATCACAAACTGGGGTTGGACTTTGCACATAGTCACAAGGCACAGAAAATTCATGTTTTTTGCTCGGCTGGTCTTGCCTTCCTAGAGGAATGCCAGAGCCAGGACCCAGAAGCACTGATGAGGCAGTTTTGTTATTATGCTCAGAGGTTCCTTGGAAAATATCATGGCTGCAGTTCCTTCAGATCTGAAAAGTTTGGTGAGCACAGTATAACTCACTGATGCAGATCTCCAGCTTGGCTGTTGATGATCAAAACAACAGAGATTGAAGTCTCTCCATCCTCATTTCCCCCTCTCGTTTACAACGATCACAAAGTCAATTTTGAGCCGGAGTTAAAAAGGAAAAACTAGGGAGGATGTTCTCAACTGAAATCAAATAACAAAAGAACTAGAAGAGAGACAGGTGGAGAGAGAAGGAGGGAGAATCCCTGAAGAAAGCATTAAAATGGGGAGCATGTGTGCTGTGATCACCCAGCTCGTTAGGGCTTCTGCTTGGAGGTGAATCAATTGCCCCACCTGTATCCTGCTTCCTTATCATTTCACTCTCCCTTCATTACTCCCCCGACACCTATGAACATCACTCTGGTTTATTTTACATGAAATACGTTTCCATGTCTTAAAAACATTGACTAATTAACTTTATCATAAATGATTTAAAATAGACAAGAATGAATACTATTACAAAATGCCAAAACCTAGCTTTATCAAATCTTAATATCATGCCAAAACTTTATCAGATCTCTTTAAGTAAAGACGTTAAATATTTCAGATGCAAATAGGAGTTCCCTGTATGCCCCATCTCTCTTTTTTTCCTCCGTATTTGTAACAGGAGTAATTACTACTGTGAGATCAATGTTTATCACCCACAGTATTATACTTTTGCCACAGATTTAGGTAGCCATAAATATTAAAGAATATTGCTTTGTAGATTTAAAAACTTCATATAAATATTATCATACCGTGTACATCTTTCTGAGCTGGCTTTTATTTTCTCAGTATTATATTTGGAAATTAATACATGGTGATACATGCAGCTCTAATTTGTTGGTTTTTTTTACCACTATAGAGCACTAAGTGAATATACGTCAATACATTTTTCAATTTTCCTTGGTAAAAATTTAGGTGGTTTCAAATTTTTTTTTTTTGCTCTAAGGAACTTCAGTTACAACCTTGTACCTTTCTCTCCCATCCATGTGCAAATATTTCTCCTAAGTGCATGTCTAATCTTCAGGCTACCACAACAGATTGCTACAAACTGGGCGGCTTAAAACAACAGATTTTTTTCCTTTTATATTTTTGCAGGGCAGAAACCCCAAATCAGTCACTTCCTCCAGAAGCTCCAGGGAAGATTCCCTTTCTTGTCTCTGCCAGGTTCTGTTGCCTGTTGGCACTCGGCCAGTGGCTGCTCACTCCATTCTCTGCTCTGTCTTCACATGGGCATCTCCTCGGTGTCTCTCCTCTTCCATCTTCTGTGTCTTCTCTTCCAATAAAGATGCTTGCCATTGGATTTGGGGCTCAACTCGATAATCCAAGCTCTCATTTTTAGATCCTTAAATTAATTTCATATGCAAAGACTCTTCCCGGGTCATATTCACATATTCCAGGTAGACAAATCTTTTGGGGACCACCATTCAAACCACTACAGTTTCCCAGCCTCAGCACTGCTGACACTGTGAGCCAGGTAATTCTCGGGGCATAGGGGTAAGCTGTGCTTTGTAGGATGTTTGGCGGTGTCTCTAGCCCGTGCTCACTAGATTGCGGTAGAATCCCGTTCCTGCTCCTGCCTTGCCTTTGCAGCCCCAGACGTGATAACCAAAAATGTCTCCAGACATTGCCAGTTGTCCCTTGGGTAGGTAAACTACTCTTCTTGTTGAGAAACACTGATTGAGGAGGAAGTTGCTGGCTCGTAGGATATGAGCATTTTCAGCTTTACCAGATATTGTCAGGGATTGTCCAGAGTCATTGCACCAGTTTAAACTCTTATCAGCAGGATATGACAGGCCCCACAGCTCTGCAGCATTGTAGTACTTGGTATTGTCAGGCTTTTCCTGTCGATTTAATGCCATCTCATTGTTGTTTTCATTTACATCTTCCCAGTTTCCACTGCGGTTGAGCATCTTTCTATCCATCAATTGTCCGTTTGGCTTTCTTGGTCTGTGAATTGCTTCTTCATACTTTGTCTGGTTTTTTTTTTTTTTTCTTCTGTAGTCACTTTCTTTTTGAGTTATAGGAACTCTTTATACCTTCTGGAGACTAGTTCTTTTTCAGTTATGTCCAGTGCTAACATCTTCTCATCTGTACGTTGTCTTTTATTTTGTTTACGGTACCGTTTTTGGTGCCAGACTTCTAGATTATAGTGTTACCAATTTATCAGGTTTGTTTTTTTTTTTTTTGTGGTTTGCATTCTTAGGGTCTCTTAATGTCCCTTTTAAGTATAAGGAGGTAGTCATGCTGTGTGAGCAAAAAACTATAAAGACTAATCGTGTCTGAAAGAATTTCGTTCTGTGGGAGGCGTCATGATGTGTTGGAAAAAAACAGAGAACTTTTAAGCGTGGAGATAGCAGTCCTGGCATGCCCAAGCAGCAACTGTGTGTTTTGGAGAATAGCTCAGCCGCTTTGTGTTTCCAGGTTCTTGTCTGAAGGGGAAGAGGATTTGAGTCCCTGCATGACTCCAGTCTATTTAAAAATTTTTATACACTTGTGAGTTCTCTATGGGACCCAATGTATATCTCAGTTGTGTAAATCGTCTTAACAGCCTTCCAGACTACTGGTAAAATTAGTTGGGCTGTAACAAAGGAAAATGCACAAAATGAGAAACACATACAGATGATACAAATTAATGATGAAACATTAGGCTGAAGTGCACACTTTCTCTTTTCTTTTAAATATCTTGGGACAGAGGCTCAGAGTGAATGTGGCTGATACCCCTTGTGGTATCAGAAGTACGTCAGATACAGTGCATGGGCATACTTCTTAGCACAGATATTTGAACTGCATTATTTTCCCTTATAATTAATTCTCATAGTTGGCGTTGCTGGCTAGCCTAGTGATGACTGTGTGCGGGTACTCCCGAAGAGTCTGCATACTCCATCTTCAGGGACACTTCGCTCAGCTTAATTTCAGCTTAATTGATGCTATGATTTTTCTTTGAAGCTCAATCCTGCCATGCACAGTGTTGTCTTCAACCAACCTAGGAATCACCCCAGAACCCCACAAATATGACCTCGGCCAAACTGAAAATGAGTTACTGGACTTTTTCTCGGTTGGAATCTTTCTTGTTTGGTTAAATTCAGTTTAATGTTTTCACTTACTCCTCCCCAAAGTTACCATTTTGTAGCCACCCTATCCCCACGAAAGAGGGTTTCACTCATCTTAGTCATAACAATATTCATTATAGGTGTTACTTTATATGCATTTAGGATTACTTTAGGCTTGTAATAATGTAGCTGTTAAAATTCAATGGCCATTAAGTCCTAGGCTCTTTAACTGTTAAATGTTTAGCTGGTGCACTGGTTGAAGTGGGGAACTTTCATTTGCACAATCGTGGGTGTGAACTGAGTCTGTTTCTGATCAGTCAGCAGTGACATATGCCAATTTCTCTCTACTTAGTTTGGGAGTTTGGCTTCATATCACATTAAACAGAAGTGACACTTCTGGCCTGCAGTGTGACAGATGACCTTTCTGGAGATCATGGCACCTAATAGATCATTTAACGTGAGCAGCTCTGACACATGACCAAACTCCTTAAGCATTAGAAAAATTTCATGCAAGTCAATGCCATCTTGAAGTCTGCTGTCATTTCCAATGAGTGTCCACAGCTGCCATTGGCAGCTTTGAGAATTGTTGCCAATGATGCTGAGGACAGAGAGTCAAGCCACATCCCTGCAGAGTGGTCCAAAGGTATCTCAGAGGAAGAAAATGGTAAGTAGAGGAGAAATCAAGGGATGACAGAAAAGCATTTTTCTTTCCTCTTGACTTTACAGTATAATTGTTAGGCTTGTGTTCATACCACTGGAGATTCTCACTAGCAAATAAAATAAAATAGGATAGCTTACTGATACTTGAAACAAAGGTATATTCAGTAAAACATTGTTGAATAAACAAACAGCAAGATGACTAGCTGATCATTGCTGTGACTGTGCATAGCAACAGGGATCTTATTCGTTGATTCAATTATTTATTTATCCATTTAACAAATAGTTACTGTGCGCCAACATTGTGCCGAGACCTGGGCTAGGCACTAGGGATTCAGTCATGAGCACAGACACTGTCCTGATCTCATAGGGCATGCAGTCAAATGTGGGAGAGAACTATTAATCAAGCAATCTCACTAAAAAATCTAAAATTGCAACCATGCTGAGTGCTACAAAAGAGAGAGGCGTGGTGCTTTAAGGATTGAGTGAGGTAAATCGGGGAAGCTTCCCTGAGGAGGTGTGACGGTTAAGTTGTGTTGAGGGCGATTAGAAGTTAAATACAGCAAGAAAGAAATGGAAGAAACATCCCAGGAAGAGAGTAGAGTGTGCCAAGGTCCTGGGCGGTGAGAGAGGTGGGTGCTTCCTTCGGCTGGGAGAAGAGCAACATGGGCTGTCACCACGTGAGGCTGGAGAGGGACACTGTGGCACAACCTTGTATGCCGTGTTCAGGTGTTTTGTTTTTGCCCCTAGAAAAATGGGAAGCTGTTACAGAATTTAAGCAGGAGGACGACTTGATCAGATTCGAGTTCCAAATAGACAATTCTGCCCTATGAAGAATGGGGACAGGAGGGGCCACAGGAGTTAAAGATCTACTGCTTATGAGGGTCTTCCAGGAGCTCTTATACATTAAAGATCTCTTGAATTAGAGTAGCTGGGGAGATGACTGGAGATGGTAAGAAGTAGATGAATTCATGAGATAATTAGGAAGTAACAGAACTTGGTAGTAGATTGAAAATGGAAGTAAAGAAAAAGGAGGTGTAAAAGATGGCCAGCACCCAAGTTTCTGGCCTGCACAATTCAGTGACTGCTGACGCCATTCACTGAACCTGGGGATACGAGCAAAGGACCATGTTTGGGGAGGGAGGTCGTGAGTGTGGTTTGGGACTGGAGTTTTCTCTCGAACACTTGAGTGTTTGGATCTAGAGTTTAGAAGGGAAGTCTAGGTTAGAGATACAAAATATAAAACTGGGGGTCATCTGTGTACAAATGAGTGGTAATGGAAAGTAAGTTACTGTGCTAGACAGAACAGTGGCCTCTCAAAGATGTCCAGGTCAAAATTCCCACAACCTGGGAATATGTTATCTTACATGGCAGAGGGGAATCAAGATTGCAGATGGAATTAAGGTTGTTATTCAGCTGACTGTGCAATGGTGAGTATCCTGGATTGTCTAGGTTGTCTCAGTGTAATCCCAAGGGTCCTTAAATGTGGAAGAGAGCAGTAGAAGAGTCAGTGTCAGAGGAACGTGATGGGGGAAAGCCTTGGCCTGTCATTGTTGGCTTGTAAAGTGGAAGGAGCCTCTTGTCAAGGAATAAGAGCCATTCTTGAAGCTGGAAAAGGCAAGGAAACAGATTTTCCCCTTGAGTCTTCAGAAAGGAATGTAGCTCTGCTAAGATGTTGATTTTAGTCCAGTGAGACCCACTTTGAAATTCTGATCTCCAGAACTACGGGATAATAAACTTGTGCTGTTTTAAACCACCAAGTTTGTGGCAATTACAGTAGCAACAGGAAACTAACCCTGTTAGTTTCCTTGAGAAAAGTTAGAGTAAAGAGAGGGTCTGACACTGAATCATGGAATTCTAACACATAATGGTGGTATAAAGATGATGAACTTACTAATGAGACAAGGAAGAAAGAAGGGGGGGGGAAACTAGGAGAATGTAGTGTTCTGGAAGCAAGAGGAGAGAATCTTTCATCAAGAGGTCAAACAGGATGAGACATATTCATTGGATTGGGTGATAGGAGTTCGCTGGTGACTTCAGTGACAATTGTTTTGTTGGAATGAGGGGAGCTGGATCCAGATTGTGGATGTGGTGTTAGTGGGAGGTGAAGAGGCAAAGGCTACCATGGACAGTGCTTTGAAGAAGTTTACTTGTGCAGTGGAAGGGAAAATTACAAAAATGTTAACTTAGAATAATGTTTCTGAACCTTGACACTGTTGACATTTTGGACGACGTAATTCTTTGTCATAGGGAACTGTATTGTGTGTTGTGGGATGTTTGGCAAAATCTCTGGTCTCTGTCCACTAGACGCCAGCAGCTTTTTCCTCCCTCAGTTGTAACAATTAAAAGTGTCTGTAGACATTGTTATATGTTCGCTGGGGATGAGGGACAAAACACCCCTGTGAACCACTACTTTGTACAGAAAATGAAGAATCCTCTGAAGTTTGATTTTGTCCAAGTACATCAAACTTATTTTTTCTAAAGGGTGAAAGGCCATCAAATGAGTGGGACATTATTTGACTGGATCCTTCAAAGCTCATGCCCTAGATGCACCTGACTCTTTGGGTACCTACTCTGAACTGATACAAAGTGAATTTGTATAGATGGTACTGTGCATGCTCTCATGTAAGCATCTGAAGAGGTGAGCCTAGGATGGACTCCGGTTATATTCAAAGCCTGTTCCAATTCTGTCTATGCCATTTAATCTAGGTTGGTGACCAGACAATAATTGGACAGCATGGTTCCAAGAAGTTGCCCTTACCCCTCTATCGTCTGCCTACAAAAATTCTAATAGCACTAGCTGAAGTCTCAAAGCAGGTGCCCATCAAATCGTGCTGAAATCTTTCACACTGTTTAAAAAAAACACACACAATAGAGTGTCTGTGTTCTAGCATGGTTGATGTGGTATTTCGGAAGTTTAATGGGAAATGCACTCCAAACCTTGTTTCTGAGCTTTGAAGAAAAGGATTGCTTTTTCTGGGTTGGATGCATAAATTGAGTCTCAG
This sequence comes from Camelus ferus, assembly GCF_009834535.1. Taxonomy (NCBI): domain Eukaryota; kingdom Metazoa; phylum Chordata; class Mammalia; order Artiodactyla; family Camelidae; genus Camelus; species Camelus ferus. The sequence goes on from NC_045698.1 coordinate 109,860,821, forward strand.
GGGTATGCAGACTCTATTTCTATTGCCACCATTCTCAAGATCTTTCTTGTTGGATCGGCTCTTTAGGTGTGCCTAAGATGCTGAATATGTGAAACCTGATTTATTTTATTGCTTTAATAATGCACTGTGTAGTTTGGGGAGAAGGATATGGAGAAGTTCTTGTAAAGTAAATTAAAAGCAAACTTTCATGCTTGACCACACATGTAAAAGTGGGAATAATTCAATAAATGAGACATATACTGTATTAGAGGTCAGTGCTCCCATAGTGGTTATTAAATTTTTTAGTGTTTTAATAAGAGTGCTTTCCTCCCAACCCAGTTTTTCCATCTTTCTGATGCTGCTTTAAAGTTATAGTTCATAGAGGACATTATGCTAAGTGCAATTAGCTAGACACAGAAATACAAATACTGCATAATATCACTTACGTGTGGAATCTAAAAAAGTTGGACTCATAGAAGCCGAGTGGAATAGTGGTTGCTGTGGGGTGGGGGAAATGAGGAGATGTTGGTCAAAGGGTACACAGTTTTAGTTGTGTAAGATGAGTAAGTTCTGGAGATCTAACACACAGCATGGCGACTCTAGTTAATAATATCCCAGCAGATGCTTGAAAACTGCTAAGAGAGTATGTCTGACATGTTCTCTTTGCACACATACACGCACACACACCATACACACAAAATGATAACTATCTGAGATGGTGAATATGTTAATTAGCTTTATTGTGGTAATCATTTCATAATGTTAAGTTTATCAAAACACTGTGTTGTGTACTTTATATATATGTGTGTGTGTGTGTGTGTATGTATATATGTAGTTTTTGTCAATTATACCTCAATAAAGCTAGGAAAAAATAAAGTTATAGTTCAGATCTGGTATCACCTCATTCAGAATCCTAGGGCTGCATTCAACATTAAAGATTTTAAACTATTCCTAGCAAAGCAAGTTGAACTATAAAATACAATGAATTTAAAATTTATTTTTAATGGTATTAGTAGTACTTGAATATCTTATTATAAAAAACACTAATAATGAGGATAAATAAAAGTCTACACTGGCCTACCTTCCTTCTAAGTTTATTCCTCTTGTCAGAGGTTAAAAAAAACAAACAGCCTATGTCTGTGAGTCTGTAATGATCAGCCAAGGGGGAAAGGTGGTGGGAAGAGATAAATTGTGAATTTGAAATTTGCTAATATTATTGTGTATAAAATAGATAACCAACAAATTTATACTGTATAGCACAGGGAACTATATTCAATATCTTGTAGTAACCTGTAATGAAAAAGAATAGGAAAAGGAATGTATGTATATGTATGTATGACTGAAACATTATGCTGTACACCAGAAACTGACACAACATTGTAAACTGACTATACTTCAATTAAAAAAAAAGAAAGAAACCCTAATATCAGTTTGGGGTTTATCCGTCTAAAACTTTCTCAATTCATTTATAATTATGGGTAACTATCAAACTACATAGATTTGCTTAGTTCATGGGATTCCTCACCAATATGCGGCTATAGTACATGTATTATTTTGTAACTTTCTTGTGGCACACCGTATGCCTTGAATATATTGTCATGTCATTCCACATTCACATTATTTCATAGTATTGATGTAACATATGTACATCATCTATATGTTCTTTGATAGACATTGATGGACATTTTGCTTGTTTTCAATTTTTTACATTGTGAACAGTGTTGTGGGGATACCCTTGTGTACATTTCTTGTGCATGTGTGAAAACATTTCTTTGGGGTTATTTCCTTCATCTAGAATTACTGGGTCAAAGAATAGACACTTAAAAAAAAATCCATCTTTAAAGATTCTTCCAAAGGGGTGATAAATTTTGTAAAATGTTTTGGTGATTAAGAATAAGCATTTAACCCTAAAAGGTCCACACAAAAGCTACTAGAGCTGATTGAAGAATTCAGCAAGGTAGCAGGTTACAAAATTAATGTTCAAAAATCAGTTGCATTTCTTTACACTAACGATAAATCAACAGAAGAAGAAAGTAAAGAAACAATCCCCTTTAAAATAGCACCCAAAGTAATAAAATATCTGGGAATAAATCTAACCAAGGAGGTGAAAGAATTATACACAGAAAACTATAAACCATTGATGAAGGAAATTAAAGAAGACTTTAAAAAATGGAAAGATATTCCATGCTCTTGGATAGGAAGAATCAATATTGTTAAAATGGTCACACTGCCCAAGGCAATCTACAGATTTAATGCAATCCCTATCCAATTACCCAGGACATATTTCACAGAACTAGAAAAAATCATAATAAAATTCATATGGAACCATCAAAGACCTAGAATTGCCAAAGCATTACTGAAGAGAAAGAAAGAGGCTGGAGGAATAACTCTCCCAGACTTCAGACAATACTATAGAGCTACAGTCATCAAGACAGCATGGTATTGGTACCAAAACAGACATATAGACCAATGGAACAGAATAGAGAGCCCAGAAATGAACCCACAAACTTTTGGTCAACTCATCTTTGACAAAGGAGGCAAGAATATACATTGGAATAAAGACAGTCTGTTCAGCAAATGGTGTTGGGAAAACTGGACAGCAGCATGTAAAACAATGAAGCTAGAAAACTCCCTTACACCATATACAAAAATCAACTCAAAATGGATTAAAGACTTAAACATAAGACAAGATACAATAAACCTCCTAGAGGAAAACATAGGCAAAACATTATCTGACATACCTTTAAAAAATTTTCTCCTAGAAGAAATAAAAGCAAGAATAAACAAATGGGACCTAATGAAACTTACAAGCTTCTGCACAGCAAAGGAAACCAGAAATAAAACAAGAAGAAAACCTATGGAATGGGAGAAAATTTTTGCAAGTGAAACTGACAAAGGCTTGATCTCCAGAATATATAAGCAGCTCATATGACTCAATAAGAAAAAAATAAACAACCCAATCCAAAAATGGGCAGAAGACCTAAACAAGCAATTCTCCAAGGGAGACATACAAATGATCAAAAAGCACATGAAAAAATGCTCAGTATCACTAATTATCAGAGAAATGCAAATCAAAACTACAATGAGGTATCACCTCACACCAGTCAGAATGGCCATCATTCAAAAATCCACAAATGACAAATGCTGGAGGGGCTGTGGAGAAAGGGGAACCCTCCTACACTGCTGGTGGGAATGCAGTTTGGTGCAGCCACTATGGAAAACTGTGTGGAGATTCCTCAAAAGACTAGGAATAGACTTACCATATGACCCAGGAATCCCACTCCTGGGCTTGTATCCAGAAGGAAATCTACTTCAGGATGACACCTGCACCCCAATGTTCATAGCAGCACTATTTACAATAGCCAAAACATGGAAACAGCCTAAATGTCCATCAACAGGTGACTGGATAAAGAAGAGGTGGTATATTTATACAATGGAATACTACTCAGCCATAAAAACCGACAACATAATGCCATTTGCAGCAACATGGATGCTCCTGGAGAATGTCATTCTAAGTGAAGTAAGCCAGAAAGAGAAAGAAAAATACCATATGAGATCGCTCATATGTGGAATCTAAAAAACAAAAACAAAAACAAACAAACAAACAAAAACAAAGCGTAAATAAAGGACAGAAATAGACTCACAGACAGAGAATACAGACTTATGGTTACCAGGGGGGTGGAGGGTGGGAAGGGATAGACTGGGATTTCAAAATTGTAGAATAGACTACACTGTATAGCACAGGGAAATATACACAAAATGTTATGATAACTCACAGAGAAAAAAAATGTGACAATGAGTGTGTATATGTCCATGAATAACTGAAAAATTGTGCTGAACACTGGAATTTGACACAACATTGTAAAATGATTATAAATCAATAAAAAATGTTTAAAAAATAAATAAATAAAATAAAAAACAGAAAAAAAAAGAATAAGCAATTATATTTCAAAAAAAATAGAGGGACTTGGATACATTGTAAGAGTGGTTTCTATGGGTTAGTGAGTATGTCAGCTTTTCTTTTAAGTTAGATTTTACATTCTAGAACACTTTTAGGGTTGCAGCAAAGTTAAGAATGTGCAGAGTTCCCATATATACCCTGCCCCGCTGATCCACAGCCTCCTCCCCAGTAGCATCCCCCACCAGAGTGCTGCATTTGTTACAATGAATGAAACTCAATGATACATCATTATCACCCAAAGTCCCTAGTTTACCTTAGGGTTCACTCTTGGTGTTGTACCTTCTATGGGTCCTGACAAATGTATAAAAACATATATCCACCGTTATAGTAACATACAGAGTAGTTTCTCTGCCCTGACAATCCTCTGTTCTCCACCTCTTTATTCATCCCCCTCCCCCCAACTCCTGGCAATCCCTGATCTTTTCTACTACTCCCATAGATTTGCCTTTTCAGAATGTTATATAGTTAGAATCATTCAATGTGTAGTTTTTTTCAGATTATCTAATGTTACTGAGTAATATGCATTAACATTCCTCCATGTCTTTTTGTGGCTTGGTAGCTCATTTCTTTTTAGCACTGAATATTCCATTGTCTGAATGTACCACAGCTTATTTATCCAGACACCTACTAAAGAACATGTTGGTTGCTTCCAAGTCTCAGCAATTATAAGTAAATCTGCCATAAACATCATGTGCAGGTTTTTGTGTAGACATAAGTTTTCAGCTCATTTGGGTAGATACCAAGAAACACAATTGTTGAACCATATGGTAAGAATGTGTTTAGTTTTGCAAGAAACTGCCAAACTGTCTTTCAGAGTGGCTGTACCATTCTGCATTCCCATCAGCAATGAGTGAGAGTTCCTGTGGCTTCACATCCCAGCCAGCATTTGGTGTCGTCAGTGCTTTGGGTTTGGGCCATTTCTTTAACGATAGATGATGCTGTCTGCCTTTTCATACGCCTGTTTGCCATCTGTATATCTTCTTTGATGAAGTGTCTTTTCAGATCTTTTCAGATCCATTTTAAAATCAAGTTCATTTCCTTATTGTTGTTTTGATAGTTCTTTGTATATCTTGGTTAATAACCTTTTATCAGAAATATCTTTACAAGTATTTTCTCCCAGTCTGTGGCTTCTTTTCACATCCTTTTGAAAGTGTTTTAACTTTAAAAAATAAGCTGTTACTCATTTGAAAGCCTATTAAGAGACGTAAGGAGAAATATAATTCACAGCCTTTTAGAATATTTACATTGAGTTTAGCAGAAATGTAAGGAGGTATGGACTTACCTAAGCCTTTTGCCATCTTCCTGGGTCATTTAAATACTTTACTCATAGCAACATGAAATGATTTTCCCCAGTTGCAAAAGAATTACAAAATGAAACCATGAATTTAGTTTGAGAATACCAAACTTGGGAGACTGGAGGTGATTTAATCCTTGGTAAAATGTGCTTAGCTTCTCATTCAAGAAAAATAATTAGAACAAACCAGAGGTGTTCATGCTTGTATCTGCTGGATTTAAAACTTTCCCTATGGGAGAAAGTTACGCTTTAATGAAGAATTAGTTTAAGCAGGGTGGATTAAGTTGCTAAAATTCATCTCCATAGTGACTTAGCAAGAGAAAAATTAAGATGTTGGCCACAGTTGCTATAAATTTGGTTGCAGCTAGTGATCTGTGTGAATAACTTTGGAAAGGGGATCCTCATTCCCTTATCATTTAGCCATTAAATACTAAATTGCACATAGTGGGGCCTCTACTCAAAGGTGCTTTTGCTTATGAGTTACATTTCACTGTGAATGAGTAGATCTCATAATTCCTTTCAAGTGTTCAAAGATGGCATATTTTCCTGCATCTGTTTTACGGTGTCCCCTGTGTTCTAAGAACCAGTCTAAGTCTTGAGGGGAATACAAATTGGTATAATGTGATATCTGGCCTTTAGGAGTTTTACAGGTGACTAGAAGAAAGATAAAAGTATGGAATTTTCTGTGATCCAAAAGATAATCAATTTTTCCTGAATGATACTAAAGAGAAAACATTCCAGTTTTTTTTTAAACCCCTTCCTAATGTATAATTTGACTTCTATATGGTGACATTTAACTTGGAGAAACAGTGAGACTCTGATGGTTAATTTTATATGTCAACTTAACTGGACCACAGGGTGCCCAGATAGTTGGTTAAACATTATTTCTGGGTGTATCTGTGAGGGTATTTCTGGGTGAGATTAGCATTTGAATCAGTAGACTGTGTAAAGCCAATTGCCCTCCCTGGTGCAGGTGGGCCGTGTCTAATTCGTTGAGGATGGAAAAGAACAAAAAGGTAGAGGAAGGAGAATTTGCTCACTCTTAATGACCACATAAGTTGGGACATTGGTCTTCTCTTACCCTTGAACTGGGACTTACACCATCCTCATTCCTGGTTCTCAGGCCTTTGGACTCAGACTGAAAAACATTTATATATATATATAAACATATATATAAACATACACACACACATATATATATACACACAGACACACACTATTGGTTCCATTTTTATGGAAAACCTGACTAATACAGAAGCCAAAGCACTTAAATTTAGAGGGTAATTTATTTTTAAAAAGGAGTTCAAGGAAAAAAAGAGAGAGAGAACCTTTGTATTCATATAGTCTCAAGTTGTTGGCTAGAATGACAAATATTTCCCTGTTTCTTACCCCCTAACTGTATCATTTCATCTAAGGATATAAAATTGAGCAACTAAAGACCACTCAGATTGTATTTAGCAGCACATGCCAGGTCAATTTATTTTAACATGCATAAGTCTAAATTGTCAGTAATAACCATGTCAGGGAGGAACTGTAGGAAAAATCAATATTCCTGTTGAGAGTTTTCAATAGTACTTAATGATTTTATGCCTCTGCCACACAGACATGAAGAAGGCTCAATTAAAACCCACAACAGTAAGCAAACGCTACCTGAAATACAGGGAAAAAAATCTATGTTAGAACCATGCAAGGTACATATGACTAGCAGATTAAATCTTAGTTTCAGTGACCAAGGGGATAATTTTTGTTGGAAACGTACAGACTTGATCACCATAGGGTCGAGCATCAGTTTCCTTGTTTAAAACACAGTGATAACAAAGTACCTACCCCCTAAGGTTGTGGGGGAAGATTCAATGAGATAATCTAGGTGAAGCTCTTAGAACAATACATGGCTTATAAGAAACTCTCCATACACTTTAAAAAAATAAAATTTAGTAGGGCTTCAGAAACCAATTTATAGAGCTGGCTCCTCTAAACTTTATTCCTAAACTTCTGTCTCTTTTGTGGCATTCATTTATTGAAAACAAAGGCCTTTAAAAGTGAAAATGTTCTGATTGGAGTCCAGTGAGCCTCTTCAGCAGTACTGCCCCCTCCTCAAGGACTGAGGTTCCCTGAAGGTAGGACAGAAGCTGCCGTCTTGTTGGGGAGAGTAATGGAAAACTGAAGGTCCATAGCAGCCTGGTGGAGGAGAGAGGTGGGGCCTTTCTTGAGACAGGTGGGTTCTTTATCATCCATGGGGAGTTGTTGGGTGGTTTTCAGAGTAAACCCTAGGATGTAATCTTGGGACGGGGAGCTGAGCTTAGAGCTCCACCTTCTCCCAGTCCCTGAGAGATACCATCTGTGGGGCTGAGTATCACTGGGAGCTTTTCCCATTGACTGGAATTCAGGGCAGTGGCCTGGGTAGCCAGTGAATGGTCTAGATTCTAGAATGTATTTAATAGTAGAGATGTTTAGGATCATAGCTATCACCTGATCCCATTTCCCCATTTTATGAATGAGGAAACTGAGGCCTAGATTGGTAAATTGACTTGTCCAAGTTCACCCAACATAGAGTATGGCAAGGTAGAGACTGATATCCAGATTCCTCACTCCACATTCTGTGCTTACAGAACACATCCGTGAAAGAAAGACAGGGAGAGAGACTGAGACACAGAGGCTTAAGGAGTGGAGTCTGGGTTGATATTTCTCCCTAGGTGCATCATACTAAAATTGCAATCATAAATAATAGTAGTGATGCTTGTCACTTAGATATTTACTATGCAATTGTCACTTCCTGTACATATCTCATTTAATCCTTCTAACAACATTATAAGGTAGGTGCTATTATTAACCCCATTTTACAGATGAGGAAACTGAGGCTTAGAGAGGGTCAGTAAATTGTCTAGTATTGTGTAGCTAATAAGCAACAGAGCCAAGACTAGAATAATGAGTACCAGCAAATCACATTTCAGATGACATTTAGGCCATTTAAAAAGAGTCAGGAAGAGCCTTGGTCACTTCTCCACTCCAGGTTTTAGTTTACACATTTTTAAAGTTGCAGCAGGTGATCTCCAAGAGCCATGCATGAGTTATTGTCCTATTACTTAATTTTTCCTGGTGTTTTGACTGCAGACAAGATTTTTCTAACTAAGGTTTCAGAATCCATAGGCAAGGTTTTAAATTTCTGATAAAAATGAGGGTTAAATGATGCAGTAGCTAATGCTAAAAGCTCTTGTTGATTCATTCTGGGGTGGTCATATGCCTCCCAGGACAGGCTTTCCAGGCCTCCTTTCACTCCATGGTTTCAGCTTTGATGGATGGTGATATTATCATGTTCCTGCTTAAGTATCTCGGTGCCTCTATTTTTTCTAGATTAAATGAGCTTTTAACAAGGCTTGTGGGGTGATTCTTTGTCATTAAAATAAAAAATGGATAGAAGACAGCCTTCTGTCTCTTTGGAACCCACCACCATTAGTGGACCATAATCCAGCTGGTGACAGAGCAACAGAGAGCCATGGGGCTATCAAAGAGCGGGAAAAATGTAGAATTTCCTGTGATTTGTCAGTGAGAATGGAGAATCTCAGACGTTTCATAGAATAAATTCAAATCCATGGCTGGATAGTTTGATTTTCTAGAACAGATTTTTATAAATGTGCAGTGGGATTGGATCAGGGATAGGGGATGTCTTGAAAAACATTCCAACCTTGATGTGTTGGACTATATTATCACTGGTTGAGAGGGCAGAAAGTAATGGATATTGCATGTTTAGTCTTCTATAAAAACTATGGGGAAAAGTGGCATAAGCATTTGAAATTTTAGAGCTAAAGGGTTTTAAACATCAGGAAAGAGCTGAGTTAAATCAGAACATGGCTGTCCCCTAGGCAGAGATGCTAATCTACTACTAGAAATTCTGTTTCAAGTCCGTGGAGCTGTGTAGGCAGCGGGAATAGCAATATTAGGTCCAAGGGGGCTGGACTCCTCTGCCTGGAGCAGAGCCCACCAAAGGAAGCGAGCTCAGTATCAAAACAAGAGAAAAACTCCACTTCCTGTTCCTGCTCCCGCTTATGTGGAAACAGTTTAGATCAAAAGTGATACTATCATGAGAAAAATGATAAGCCTTTCAACAAACTGCCCATTGAAGCTTTAAAAATAAATGACTACAGTGAAGATGTTGAACTGAGGTCAGTTTAAGGAATTAACTAATGACAGTGACAGAGACCATAGGAAATGATACAGTCTTAAAACTGACAGGAATTGAGATGGGGCTTACTCTGTGGTAAATTATGTACAGAAATGGGTTAGCTACTCCTTTTGGAATGGAAACAGAAGCCTCAGACTTCTGAAGCTTCAAACAGCTTTCTCACCCCCAATTTTCCAGTGGCTCGTTGTGCGATCTGGGCAAGCTTCTTCTCTAAAGGGGTTTCAGTTTCTCCATCTGTAAAATGGGGAATTTGGCTGGCTTATCACTTACGTTCTTCCACGTCTTGGCTATTGCATATAGTGCTGCCGTGAATATTGGGGTGCATGTATCTTTTTGAATTACAGTTCCCTTAGGATATATGCCCAGGAGTGGGATTGCTGGATCATTTGGTAAGTCTATTTTTAGTCTTTTGAGGAATCTCCCAACTGTTCTCCATAATGACTACACCAAACTACATTCCCACCAACAGTGTAGGAGGGTTCCCTTTTCTTCACACCCTCTCCAGCATTTATCCTTTGGTTACAGCCCATATTTTTAAATTTGCTTCCATGAATGTTTGCTGACAGAGATAGGAACAGTAATACATTAACTTATATTTTATACATTTTACTTACAATAGTTTTCAGGCAGTAGAATCTTCCCCAACCATTCACGTTCATGGTTCTCTCCCTCATCCCTGGACTCCAGAGTGTTTGTGTCTGGTATCCTTTATTTGACACCTATCAATATTCTGAATGGTTGTTGTCAGCAACTCCAAGGGCAAGATTTGTACCATATTCCATTTTGCATCCTGAATGTTTAGCACAGTAATTGCAGTTAGTACCTACCACCATTACTAGCACTAAAAATAATAAATAATTATAATATCAACAGTAATAGTTACTATTTGTTTAGTGATTACTGTGTAGTTGGCATTGTGTAAGGCACTTCATGTACATGATCTTATTTAGGCCTCATGAGAAGGGAAACAGAGAGATTGAGCAACATGCCTAAGATCACACAGCCAGTAACTGGCAGAGCCAGTATTTGACATAAAGCCCAAGTCTGTATGTTTTCAAAGCCATGATCTTACCTACCATACTGTTCTGCCTTCCTCCAAAATTTCTTCAATAATTTAATAAGTCATCCTTAACATTTCCTCTTAAAAATCTTGGTGTGGCCATCAAATTTATGGATTTTTTTGTTGCTGATGCTACAAAGACATTTCAAGTTGGAAATGATAGTATTAGGTATATTCTAAAAGTAAATGTTTATTTAGTATGTGTATTTTTAGGGACTTTTAAAAAAAGTTACAAGGGAAAATTTTAAACTAGGTTGAGAAAAAGAATTGATTGGCTCATTTTACAGAAAAGTCTGGGGGAAGTCTAATTGTAGGCCAAGTTGGATCCAAGTGGCTTAGTCGTGACATTTCTTGCTTGATCTTTTCATTTCTTGGTTCTGCTTTACTTGCTTTTTTCCCTAACAGGTTCTATCCATGTGGCAGAGAACATGGCTCAAGAGTTCCAGACTTTCAGAATCCGTATGGTCTATGATTCTAGAAAAAGAGAAATACCTTTCCTGGTAATCTGGCAAACATCCTGGGAAGGACATCATCTGCCCTAGCTTGGGGCAGGTACCCATCCCTGAAGCAATCAGTGTATCTGGAGAAGACGCAAGGGCTGCGCCATGTGACGTCCCCTGAGACTCGGGAGGCTGGAGGGTCTGGATGAGTCTCAGCCAAACCACGTGAGCTGAGCAAGAAGACAGAGAAAGGGGAGGGGTAGTTCTCCAAATGAGAGGTGTTGCAGATGAATATCACAGGTGTGCTATAAAACCTATCAACTTTTTCGTTGCTCTAAACAATGGTGTCCTTCGTAGTGTGCTAGAAAGAGCAGAGGGCTGATGTAAAGGGCAGCTTGGTTCTGGTCCCTTTTCTGCCTCTGAGTAGCTTTTGAGCCTTGGAAACAGCATTTCTCCCCTTGTGGTTTTAGTTCCTGTATTGGTAAAAATGCGAGGTAGAATGATTTGATCTTTCTGAGCCTTTCTAACTCTGGCATTCTGTTTCTAAGTGCCGCTGATGATCATCACGTCCTGAGTAGCAACAAGAGTCAGTTGCTGGCTTTAATACAGATTGATGGTTTCATACTTTCTTCTCAAAGTCTGGTTATTATCTACAATAAGTTAATGCATCCTTCTCATTCCTGACATCTCTGCAGCACATCATTGAAGACATTAGATCTATCATGGTGAGCTGCTGTATGAAAGTGGTGCGAGGGATGGATTCTTTTCTGTACGTTAATAATAATGTTTTTTGTGTAGGTGTATGGGCTTCTCAGGGGCAGCAGCCTTGTCTGTCTTGCTCAATGCTGGAATTCCAGTGACTAGCTCAGTCCTTGATAGAGAATCAATACTTAGAAAATATTTGTTGAGAGGCTAAATAAAGTATAAAAGATAAAGCTATAAAATTTCTTAAAGCATTGTAGAGGCTTCTTGAATGTGAGTGAGTGTATGTAACCAAAACAACTATTTTAGACAGAAGTAAATGACAGCCATGGGGTTGAACCCACTCAATCCAAGTTTGCAGCCCAAGTTTCGTAGCTATATCATGTTGCCTTCAGTGGACTCAAAGTTTGAATTCCAGTGCTTTCTGGCTCTTATAATTGATAGTTTCCTTCCTAATGCCCCGGACTGCTTCTGCTAGTGAAAAGCAAATTAAAGTTTTCTATGTCTTTTGCCTTGTTTCTATCTGATATTAGTATGTTTTCTTATGTAAAACATCATTTTTTAAACTTTTGTCATCGCAGTCATGTCGATCCACTTTTCAGGGAGGGTTTGGGTCCTATTACCTTCTGGGTATTTTCTAGATTTTTCTTTACGTGCAGAATACACTAAAATATCATGGCTAGGTTGCTCCTTAAAAATAGGGCTTTTTTCATGTCACTTTCTTAATCAAGAATGGAGTTTTCAATTTGGGTTTTTAGATCCTTCACTCTTGGTCTCAACTCACCTATCAAATTTTATTTCCCATTATTCTGCTTAAGGGCCTGTGGTCCAGGTGGTCCAGTCATTTTAACTCTTATCTACCATGTACCTTTTACATGTATCTAGTTATGAGCTCTCCTTGCTTTAAATCTACCTACCAGTCCAAGGCTTAGCCATCGTCCAGTGCTTTGATTAAAATTCATATTATCCATAAAGATTTCTCAAACTGTAACCTAGGCAGAATTTTCTTACTTACATTTGTATACCACTCATGGATTGAAACCAGCATTTCCCACGTTGCTCTGAAGAATACTCTTCAGACTCTGGAAAAGAGTGTTCCGTGGTCACAGAGGTTTGAGAAGTTTCACTGTCCATGGAATACAATTTGGAAGATAGTACTTCTTCCTGTGAGTTTCTTGAGGGCAGGGATTAAGTATAATTCATTGCATATACTCAGTGCCTCACGTAGTGCTTGACATATAAACATTAAACAAATGCGGAGTAAATTTACAATTGCTGAAAGTTTTGCACCTCATTATGTGATAGGCTATATTAATTTCTTTTAGGTTTTATATTCAAAATCTTATTTCACCAGAGAGATGGAAATCTTAAGGACAGCATTCACATCCTGCAAGTTTGTTTTTCTGCAGCATTTAGTTCGGGACTTATCATCTGCACGGTAAAGAATAGAAACTCACTGTTGCTCCAACTTGACCACTTGTACAACTGTGTGTGTAAGCATAGTGCAGTTTTTTTTTTTTAAGTTGGCACTGCTTTTTTTTTTTTTTATAGAGTTATAGTCAGTTTACAATGTTGTGTCAAATTCCAGTGTAGAGCACAATTTTTCAGTTACACATGAACGTACATGTATTCATTGTCTCATTTTTTTTTCTCTGTGAGCTACCACAAGACGTTGTATATATTTCCCTGTGCTATACAGTATAATCTTGTTTATCTATTCTACAATTTTGAAATCCCAGTCTGTCCCTTCCCACCCCCTGCCCCCTTGGCAACCCACAAGTTTGTATTCTGTGTCTATGAGTCTGTTTCTGTTTTGTATTTATGTTCTTTTTTTTTTTTTTTTTTTTTTTTTTTAGATTCCACATATGAGTGATCTCATATGGTATTTTTGTTTCTCTTTCTGGCTTACTGGCACTGCTTTTTTTATTTTAGAAAATGTTACTGAAATTTATCTATAGAAGAAAGATCTTTAATATTTCTACTTAGTTAACATAATTGAAACAATCTTTGTTTAAGTCATATTCAGACATAGGGAACTTGTGCAATCAATTTTATTTTGGCAGTTGGAATTTGTATACCATCTTTGATTATTATCTTCCAGGATTCTCTCTGAAGTAGCTATTCCAATATTGCATTTTTCTGAATATTTGGTGGTCCTTTCCCTAAATTATTAGAATAAGTGTATTCATTCTCTCCTCTTACAAATTTGTTCAGCTTGGGCATATGTGACCAATGTGAGAAAAATTGTGCATTGAATAGGTCTTTCCACCTAGCTTTATATAAACCAGTGAATGTCTTTATACTTCGGAAAACTTTCTATAAAAAGGATTTATTAATCAGCAGTTAAGGTTTCTGAGGCAGAAACTCAATAATTTGAAATAATGCCAAAGTATTTGATCAGTTTCTTGGAGTTAACGCTGATTATGCTAGAATCTTTGGCAGAGAGATTTCTCTTACAATAGTTGATCACTACATTTCCTAAGACTACTCTGTTGAACTGGAAGCAGAGTTTTCTATAAGAATTTATGTATTTAAAGCTAGTTTTCTTAGACTTGTGTTCCTGTGGATATGTACTATAGCTCCAGAGTCTGATGTAATATATTTCAGTTTGATTTTTATAGTCTCAGATTCATTATTTGCTTGTCTTGTTTATAGCTACCCACTATAATTAATTTTAATAAACTGGTTATAATAAGTTCTAATTATACTATTGACTAACAATTAGCTAATAATTATTACAGTGATTCTAAAAACTAATAAATTTATTTCAATAAATTCATAAAAGTTATTATTAATTTATATTATCATATAGCCTTAGGAACTCCAGGAAGATGGGCGTTTTCAAATAAACCAGCTAAATAACGGTGATTTTTTTAAACTATTGAGAACTAACTTATAAGAAAATAGATTCCAGAAGACAAAATCAGTCTCTCTCCCAAGATTAACTAGGCAAGTTCTCCTGCTCTTCCTCTCTCCAGAATAGAAAGCCCAGGTGTGAGCTCACATAATGGGCTGATCATCCTGTAATAATTTCCTTTTGGGAGCTTACGGGAACGTATTTTATTTTCTTATATGTGGGGACACTTTATAGCTTCCCTCTGAGCAGTTCTTCTGAAAGGGCTCAGGTGCAGAAGTTTCAATTTTCAACCCAAAGAACAATTTAAAATGGTGCACGTACACTTCACCCCTGGCGTGCATCGAAGACTTCCTTCTTCTGCCATGGACTTCTTCCAAATTTACATTTCTGGCACCTCCCCACATTCCCCATTTTTACTGTTTAAGTAAATGTCTGAGCCTTTTGTTATATGTTAGCGACAGTATAAACCATTAGTTGGCACCTCTCTAAGGCTTTGAGGCTGCGTACCCATCTGACAGCAACATTTATGAATGTTTGACAACAAAAGTCCTAAGGGTAGGCTTGTATTTTTTAAAAATTGGCACCGTTAATTTTCATCTAAGAGCTTCAATGATTCCATTTCCTCATGGAGTTTTGAGGGATTTGACCCACCTACCCACCAGAGATGCATCTGAGGGCAAACAGTATGGTCTCTGTTAGAAGAATTTGTCTTCTTTCCCTCCCTTAAACACATTCAGTGCTCTGGGTAACCCTACTTCTCTGCCAGGAAAAGCAAAACTGGAGACAGGAGACCAGCCTCTCTGGGAGCTCTTGACTTCTGATGACATGAAATTAGGAGGAGTAGAATCAAGGACAGCAGCTCTTGCCACAAAGTTGTGGTAGTTAATTTCATCAGCCTCCTGAGCTTTGTGCAGCAACGAGCAGGCATAAGACTTCATACTTAAAATTGCAAGCAACTGTATGACAGGTTATTATTTTTTCCTTTGTGTGTGTGTGGTTGTGTTGGTGTTAGGAAGGTGGGAAAAATGAGATGAGCTACGATCCTAGTCTGTTCAGGCTGCTGTAATAGAACCCTACAGACTGGGTTGGCTTATAAACAACAAGTTTGTTTCTCACGGTTCTGGGGGCTGGGAAGCCCAAGATCAAGGCGTCGGCATGTTTGATGTCTGATGAGAGCTTGTTTCTTGATGAGGTGGCATCTTCTGTGTGTTCTCACATGGTAGGAGAGGCAAGGGAGCTCCCCCCTTCCCATATGAGGGCTCCATCCTCGTGACTTAATCACCTCCCAAAGCCCTCACCTCCAAATACCATCACACTGGAGGTTAGGTTTTCAACACTGGAATTTTGGGGAACACAAACCTATAGTTCGTAGCAGCAACCCTGTGCGTAACAGCTCACCCTGAATCCTTGTGTACCCGATGATAGTGACACCATTGGAAAAGAACTTTATAATTAAAGAGTACTTTCACTTAGATTTTAACATTGTTTCTAACATCTGCTTGTGTTCAGGATACTTCAAGATAGTGGCCAGACTCTGTCATATGGTTTAAGAGGCTTATCTGATCTGGCCCCTATTGACCTTCTCAGAATTTCTTTCATCTCTCTCTTCCTTGAACTCTTCCTTCTCACCAAACTAAACAATTATTTGCTAAATCACCAACTGTTTCTTGCCTTTCAGCCTTTGGATATGTATTCCCTCTGCCAAAAACTCGTTAGTGGCTAACTCCCATTCAAGAAGCCTGTCCTGATCCCTCCTAGGTAAGGAGTCCCCTCTGCGGGCATCCACACCCAGCCTGTGCATTACCTATTATGGAGCCTTTAACCTGTATTACCATTGTCTCTTTGCTTGTCTGTCTTCCTTGCTAGACTGAAACTCCTTGAGGGCAAGAATCCTGTTTTGTTCATCTCTATATCCTCAGTGCCTGGCACACACCTGTCAAGTGTAACTACTTCTTGAATTAATTTGTTGGGTTACATAGGGGCAGCTCTCGTTATTGCCACCTTATGTAGTAAATGAATGAAAGCGCAAGAAGAGCGACAGGTTCTGCCAATGGAGGTCCTCCTCCTCCTCTCTTCCTCCTCCTCCTTTCTTCTCCTTCTTCTTCCTCCTCTTCTTCATTACCGTGAACCAGGGACCCCACACACCGGGTTCATTAAAGCCTCAGATCAGCTCTTCAGTGTAGGTATTCTTACTACCCACCATTTTCTCAGGGCGGGAGTTCAGTTTCTTAGAGGTTCATTAAACTTATTCAATGTCACCCAGCTAGATGGGGGAGTTTCTGATACCAGTGTTTGTCCTTCATTCACTTCTTGCTGCCTCTTAGGCATTTTGATTAAATATCCAGATTCTTCGTCCACTCCATTGCATCAAGGAGCAACCAATTACAGAAAGAAAATGATAGAAAATCAATTGGTTGCTATTCCTGCAAGTTGTCACACATTGGTTTGACTGATAGATTTCACTGAATTGATATATCAAGTTCAAATTAACCTCATTGAGACCACTGTTGATTCTATAGACTCTAATTACATGCTTTCTCATACTGTATTCTATACTTGAAATAACTTAGCTAAATTTAAATTTTCAGACACAGACTATAAGGACCCTGGGAATAGTCCCAAACTTTCACGCTAGCACCAAGGAAGATAATTGTGTTTCTTCCCCATATCCCTTGGTACAAATTACTGTCAGATAAAAGAAATGTTGACCTGGGTGGTCTAAGTCTGATCTAGCCTGGGAATTTATTTGCTTGTGATGGGTTTATGTTCTACTGAGTGGGAGAGAATTGGCTAGGAATGACAGACCCATCCTCTCCCTCCTTTGGGCTCCCCTAGCACTTAGCATGCACACTCATGGGGCCCCAAGCAAATAGTGTTCTGGGAATTTGAGAATGTGCAGCCTGTGCCCTTTTCCCACCAGACTAGGGGCTCTTTTTGGACAGGGAGCACATCAGTTTACCACTACATCCAAAGCTTGAGGCACTTGTTTGAGCTCAGTATGTCTGTGTTCAATACATGAGCTGATTTGACATCGGCATGACACATCAGCCCGATAGCTCTTTCTACAGCATCCTGCATTTCCACTTCAATTATGTGGGATGGTCAGGGTTTGTAGATATCCTTCCTCCAACCTAAAGCACCATACCTCTTTTAGATGGTAGCATTTCCTTTTATGCCATCTTAGATGGTGTTCTAAGGCTGTATCTACTGTGGAAACACCAATATCCTATCTTTATTATTTTTAAAATTTTTTATTAAAAAATTTCTTTTTTGTTAAACATTTTTTATTGATTTATAATCATTTTACAGTGTTGTGTCAAATTCCAGTGTAGAGCACAATTTTTCAGTTATACATGAACATATATATATATTCATTGTCACATTTTTTTCTTTGTAAGCTACCATAAGATCTTGTATATATTTCCCTGTACTATACAGTATAATCTTGTTTATCTATTCTACAATTTTGAAATCCCGTCTATCCTTTCCCACCCTCCGCCTCCTTGGCAACCACAAGTTTGTATTCTATGTCTATGAGTCTGTTTCTGTTTTATATTTATGCTTTGTTTGTTTTTGTTTTTGTTTTTGTTTTTGTTTTTGTTTTTGTTTTTTTGGATTCCACATATGAGTGATCTCATATGGTATTTTTTCTTTCTCTTTCTGGCTTACTTCGCTTAGAATGACATTCTCCAGGAGCATCCATGTTGCTGCAAATGGCGTTATGTTGTCAGTTTTTATGGCTGAGTAGTATTCCATTGTATAAATATACCACCTCTTCTTTATCCAGTCATCCGTTGATGGACATTTAGGCTGTCTCCATGTCTTGGCTATTGTAAATAGTGCTGCTATGAACCTTGGGGTGCACGTGTCATCCTGAAGTAGATTTCCTTCTGGATATATGCCCAGGAGCGGGATTCCTGGGTCATTCAGTAAGTCTATTCCTAGTCTTTTGAGGAATCTCCATACTGTTTTCCACAGTGGCTGCACCAAACTACATTCCCACCAGCAGTGTAGGAGGGTTCCCCTTTCTCCACAGCCTCTCCAGCATTTGCCATTTGTGGATTTTTGAATGATGGCCATTCTGACTGGTGTTCTAAGGCTGTATCTACTGTGGAAACACAAATATCCTATCTTTATTATTTTTTAAATTTTTTATTAAAAAAATGTCTTGAGCTTTCATTTCACTCTTTGTTTTTTAATTGAAGTATAGTCAGTTACAGTGTGTCCATTTCTGGTGAGACCTGAATGAGCAATTCTCCAGTGGAGGCATACAATTGGCCAATTGGCACATGAAAAAATGTTTAATATTGCTAATTATCACAGTAATGGAAATCAGAACTACAATGAAGTATCACCTCACACCAGTTAGAATGGCCATTGTTAAAAAGCCCACAAAAGTATCCTATCTTTAAATGGTGGAGTGACATTTCTGAAAGATGTCTCAACAGCCTTATACAGCTATCATTAGGTAAGTATGTCAGCCTCTTATTGTTTACATTACCAGGTGCCCTGCTCATGCACAAGCTGTTTTTTAAAAGTAGCTCTGCTGAGATATAATTGACATATAATAATCTCCACATATATGAAGTGTACAATTTGATAAGTTTTGACACACACACACACATATATATATACCCATATAAAACTGACACTATCATCACAATCAAGTTAATGAACAAATATGTCACCCCTGAAAGTCTCCTTTTCCCTTTAAAATCTCCCTCTCAGCTTTCCCTATCCCCTTCTGCATCACTAGACAACGACAGTCTGCTTCCTGTCACTATAAATTATTACACATTTTCTTGAGTTTATATAAGTGGAATCACAAAAGATGTGTTCCTCTTTGTCTGACTTACATCATGCAGCATAATTATTTTGAAACTAATTTGTATAATTGTGTAGTTCCATAGTTAATTTATTTTATTGCTAGGTGTTGATTTATTGTAGAGATATACCACAATTTGTCTGTCCATTTGTTGATTGAGATTTTGTTTGTTTCTAGTTTGGGGGTTTTATGAATAAAGCATCTGTGAACATATATACATATGTTTTCATGTCTTTTGGATAAATACCTAGGAATGGAATGGCCGGATCATATGGTGTGTGATAAGGGTTGAATTTTGTACCCTGAAAAAGATATGTTGGGGTTCTAAACCCCAGTAATGTGACCTTATCTGGAGACAGAGTCTTTATAGAGGTCATTAAGGTAAAATGAGGTCATTAAGGGAGCCTTCTTCCAATATAGCTGGTGTCCTTACAAAAAGGGAAAATTTGGACATGAAAACACACACACAGGAAGTATGCCATATAATGAGAAAGCAGAGATGAGGTGATGCTTCTGCAAGCCAAGGAATGCCAAAGACTGCCAACAACCACCAGAATCTAGGGAGACACCTGGAACAGATTTTTTCTCACAGCACTCAGAAGGACCAGCACTGCCACCACCTTGATCTTGAACTTCTATTCAGAATCATGTCATGAGACATCAAATCTCTGTTTAAGACACTCAATTTGTAATACTTTGTTATGGCAACCGTAATGAACTAATATAGTGTAGGTGTATATTTAAATTTTTAAGAAACTGCCTAATTGTGTTCCAAAGCAATTGTACCATTTTACACTGTGAGCAGCAGTGTGTAAGAGTTCTAGTTCCTCCATGTGCTCACCAGCACTCAGTATGATCCATTATTAACTTTGGCCATTCAAATAGGTTTATGGTGGTATTTTATTGGGGGTTTTAACTTGCACTTCCTTAATAACTAATAATATTGAGAATCTTTTTATGTGCTTATTGCCATTCATACATCTTCTTTGACAAAATATCCATTCAAATCCTTTACTAATTTTAATTGGGTAATTTTCATACTATTGCCTTTGAGAGCTTTTTTATTTTCTACATGTAAGTCCTTTATCAGATATATGATTTCAAAATATCTTCTCCCAGTCTGTTTTTTATCTTTTCATCACATTTGAATAGCAGTGTTTTTTTTTCATTTGATTACATCAAATTGATCAATTTGTTTGTTTTTACATCCTGCTTTTAATGCCATAACTAAAAATCTTTGCCTCACCCAAGGTCACAAACATTTTTTACCTAAATTTTATTCTAGAAGTTGAATTTTTAATATTATATTTAGGTATAGAATTCATTTTGAATTACTTTTTATACATGGTGTGAGATATTAATTGAGTTTTTCTTCTTTTCTCCTTTTTTCGTATTGATATCTAATTGTTCCAATGCCATTTGTTGAAAAAATTATCTTTCCTCAGTTAAATTGTCTTTGGGTCTTTGTCAAAAATCAATTGACCATGTATGTGTGGGTCTGTTTCTTGACAGTGTTTTTTTTCCCTGTTGGTTTGTCTATCCCTATGCAAATATCTCACTATCTTGATTACTGTA
Source organism: Camelus ferus (assembly GCF_009834535.1). NCBI lineage: Eukaryota > Metazoa > Chordata > Mammalia > Artiodactyla > Camelidae > Camelus > Camelus ferus. Next base: position 109,881,694 of record NC_045698.1, read on the forward strand.
GCTCAGCGGCTTTGAATTTGGGATGATTTTGTTCCCTGGAGGCATTTGGCAATGTCTGGAAACATTGTTGGTTGTCATAACTTGGGGCAGGTACTACTTGTTTATCCTTGGTAAGTCAGGAATGCTGTTAATCATGTGGGAGCAGCAACCCCCATGACAACAAATTATTCAATCCAGTATTTTTTAAGTGACTCTAGGTCCTTTACGTTTCCATATAAATTTTGGAATCAGCTTATCAATTTCCCTAAAATCCTGCTGGGATTTTGTTTGAGATTAGATTAAATCTTTATATAGCAAATTGAAAATAATTTGATATCTTAATAATATTGAGTGTTCCCTTTCATATATATTGTATCACTCTCCATTTATTTAGGTCTTTTAAATTTCTCTTAGCAAGGTTTTATAGTTTTTCGGTGTATGGATTTTACATATCTTTTATCAAATTTATCCTTAAGTAGTTCATATTCTTTTGCTGCTATTGTATATGATATTTTTTAAATTGAAGTGTAGTTGAATGTTGTGTTAGTGTTTAGTGTACAGCATAGTAATTCAGTTATACATATACATATGTATATTCTTTTTTATATTCTTTTTCATTATAGGTTATTACAAGTTATTGAATATAGTGCCCTGTACTGTACAGTAGGACCTTGTTGTTTATCTATTCTGTATACAGCAGTTTGTATCTGCTAATTCCAAACTCCCAGTTTATTCTTCCCCTGCTTTTCTCTTTGGTAACTGTAAGTTTGTTTTCTATGTCTGTGAGTTTCTTTCTGTTTGGTAAATAAGTTTGTGTCTTTTTTTTTTTTTTTTAGATTCCACATAAAAGTGATACCATATGACATTTGCCTTTCTCTGTCCGACTTACTTCACTTAGTGTATTAATCTCTAGTTCCATCCATGTTGCTGCAAATGGCATTATTTCATTCTTTTTATGGCTGAGTAGTATTCCATTGTGTGTGTGTGTGTGTGTGTGTGTGTGTGTGTATGGCTGAGTAGTATATATATTCTGTGTGTGTGTGTGTGTGTGTGTAAAATCTCACATCTTCTTTACTCATTCATCTGTCGATGGACATTTAGATTATTTCCATGTCTTGGCTATTGTAAATAGTGCTGCTATAAACATTGGCATGCTTGTATTTTTTTGAATTACAGTCTTCTCCAGATATATGCCCAGCAACGAGATGGCTGAATCATATGGTAAGTCTATTTTTCATTTTTTAAAGAATCTCCATATTGTTTTCCATAGTGGCTGTACCAAATTACATTCCCACAAACAGTATAGGAGGGTTCTTTTTTCTCCACACCCTCTCCTACATTTTTCATTTGTAGACTTTTAATGATGGCCATTCTGACTGGTGTGAGGTGACACCTCATTGTAGTTTTGATTTGCATTTCTCTGATAATTCACAATACTGAGCATCTTTTCGTGTGCCTATTGTCCATCTGTATGGCTTCATTGGAGGAATGTCTTTTTAGGTCTTCTGCTAATTTTTTGATTGTGTCATTTGTTTTTTGGATATTGAGTTGTGTGAGCTGTTTGTATATTCTGGAAGTTAAGCCCTTGTCAGTCATGTTGTTTGCAGATATTTTCTCCCAGTCCATAGGTTGTCTTTTCATTTTGTTTATGGTTTCCTTTGCTGTCCAAAAGCTTGTAAGTTTAATTGGGTCTCATTTCACATTGTTTTTTAGTGAGTGAAGTTTTAAAGAAGAGACATCTATTTTTTTCCGTAAGCTTGGAGGGCTAGTTAGCATGTAATCTGCTCTACCGGGTTTTGTAATCTCAGGCCCCAATATAACTATGTAAGGATTCATGGGATTCCACATGATAGTGACTGAAGTTCCTTGAGATTAAGGGATACCTCACTGGATCAAAAGAAGAGCTGCAGATCAGGGCCTGGAACTCAGGACATGATGGCAGTTAGATTCCCTCTCCCTTAGCATCTCGAAATTTCTCCAAGGCATCTGCTCCATTTCCTCATGCTCTTGTATGTTGAGAGATATGGTACTTTGCAGTTCTAGGGCCGTATGCTGGCAGCCTCATGAACAGAGAGGAAAAGAGAGTCTCCTCAGTCAGTACCTTTAGGTGATTCCTGGAAAATGCCCTAATATTGGCTAGGGTCACACATCTAACCCTGGACCAGACCCTGGCCAAGGCATGTAGCACAGTGATTGGCTTTATCAGGATTATAGTCCATCTTTCTGTCACAGTGTTTGGGTCCCTTGCTAGAACAAGATGGTGTGAGGGGAACTGGAATGGAGGTGCTTGGTAAAGGCAGCAGCCATCACAACCAGAAACAGAATCTCCCCAGATCTAAGTATGCTCAAGGATTGAAAACAAAAGCCCTATCGTGTGCTGTTATTTTCTGCTGGAAGTGGTATCATTCATGACAGATGTTGACGTCAACATTCTTAATGTTTCCATGTGCATCGTTTCTGCTTTCATGGACTGAGGGACCCTCTGGAAAGCACATATTCATTTCCATCTCTTCTATTTCCTTCCTTCATCCAAACAGTCCACATTTTATTGAACCCCCTTGGCTTCCAAACTCAGATAACTAAAAATCAGTTAGAAGGATCATATCCAAAAAGGACGAAGATGAGTTACTGCCAGGAGACAGCATTAGAACAGGGAGATGTTGCAAAGGAGTCATCTTTGGGTTTATCATCATCACCAACCCTGAGAAGTGTGTTTTACTTCTCTAAACTTTAGGTTCCCCTTCCTTCTGCCATTTGGGACTTTTTTCCTCTGGATGATACTGCCTTTATTAAGTTTCAGGTTTAAAATGGAACCAAATTTTGGTGCTGGCATTAGATGCCACCTCTTACTTTTTCCCTTCCTCCAGTGCCATCAAATTAACTTAGGTTAGAAAGATCTCTAGAGATGGATCAGGGAGGTGTTTTCTGACAAGCCTAGCTTTTGCAGCCCAACTTTTGGGAGCTTGGGAGAGCTAGGGAGTGGGAGTTTTGCTTCTATTCCTTGTAGGAATAACTGTTTCTATATTTACATAAGGGATTTGAGCTGCCATTCTGTGTGTCAGCTAAAGAATTGTTCCTAGAATGCTGATTAAGGTGAATAAAAAATTCTCTTTTAGAGAAGAAAGAAGAAGCACCTATTATCTATAATCCCATTCCATCTTTTACTTCTTTAATACCTTCTCCAGGTCCTCATAGTAGCAAAGGTGAAGGAAAAGAATAAAATTATAGAACAGTCTTCATCATCATCATTATATGTTAAGGACATATCATGAAACAGATCTACCCTGAAGATTTCACCTTGTTGCTTCATTTAATCCTCACAATAAATATTTGATATGGTATTGTCTCCATTTTCCAGATGAGGAAAACTAAGATTTAATGGGATTAAATAACTTGTCATGGTTACATAGATAGTTATTACTGGAGCTAGCATTTGAACCTAGATCTTCCTCACCTCTTAACCTCTGTGACATCCCGCTTCTCACTGAATCTTAGTGAAAGAAGGGCTTTTAGATACCGTGTAATATTACCTTAATCACGGAGAAGTGAGCAGACATTTAAACGACGTGGTTTACTTTAGTGGCAGTTCTCGTGGTGAAAGAATTGAAGCAGGAGAATCCTTACATAATATGTGAAAAAATGAGGATTCCCGAGCTTCACCCCCAGGAGATTTAGTTTCCAAAAGTCCTGGGGGAGTGGGAGGATTTGGACCCAGAGAAATCTGGACATATATGTACTTTTCAGTGCTCCTGATACAGATACAGATGATTACGGGATTACGCTTGGAGAAAAACTGGATTAGCTTATTCTGATGATGGTTCTGAATGCATTTTCTCTGTGGGGCCCAATTTGCATTCATTTTGTCTTAAAAGACTAAGTATGTGTGTGCACAAAATAAAGGGATGGAAAAAGAAGGAAAACCACGGAAAGATAATGAGGTCATCAAGAGAAAGGAACGTCTTACTTGGGTGGACTGAGGAATTGGCCATATATTTTTCTTGTCTCCTGAGGGCTGTACCCACCATGCAGTCGAGATGTGCATAGCTTCTTGCTTCAATGAGTCTCAAAGATGCTGCCCAGCTCTGGTCGTTTCTGGTCCATAGACTGCAATTCAGCTCTAGCCAGCCCTCCCAAAAATACTGCTTTTGACCACTGGGGAGATGAAATAATGGAGCCATGCAAAGCCATTATTGCTTTAGCCACAAAGTGGCACAAAATGCCTTTCTAGTGGGGCATCGGGAGTCCTGCCCCGCAGTGTGCAGTGCAGGAAGCCTTCATGCTTCTCTGTGTCTCCTGCAGGAACCATAGGAGAGCTGTCCCACTGCCATTCTTCATTTCTTCCAGAGAATCAGAGTGCTCTTTTTACAAATGTGGAGCAGATAAAACGTCTCTGAAGTAGAGTCATCATCTAGGGTATAAGCTCCAGGCACGGGCATTTTGTGTTCCTGTTATGCCCATGTATTCTCAGTGCCTGCAGTGGTGCCTGACCCACGGTAGTTGTTCAGTCAGCTCTTGACTCTTCGACAGAATACATGTTTGAATGAACTCTCCAATGGCGTCTGTCACATGTAGAGTAAAATCCACCTTTCTTCAGGTGGCCTTCAAGGCCCTTCTTAACCTTCACCTTCAGCTTGCTCTCCCTTTCTTGCTAAGGTCCAGCCTTCTCTCATGTCTCTGAATCCATCAACAGCCTTCCTGCCTCCGGGCTTCTCTGCAGCTTGTCCGTCTGTGAAATTCTCTGCTCTTCACTCTGACCCGAGAGCCACCTTCCCACCCTTCAGGTCTCAGCTTGACTATCATCTCCTTGCCTTCTTCCTCCCATGTAAATTAGGTTCTCCTATTTCTCCTTCTTTTTTGGCCCAGAACACAACTTGTCCTTATTTGACTCTTTGCTTGGTTGTCGTCCACCTCTCCCACTGGACAGTAGGCTCCATGAGGTCAAAACCGTGTCCACTGAGCTCTCTTCTGGATACTCAGGGCCTGACAGATGGCCAGGCTCAGAGAAGATCCTGAATAAATAGGTATTTGTTGAGTGAACAGACACCTTTTAGTTGCAGAAAACTCCACTAAAGTCATTGAAGTCACAGGCAGGAATACCGATATCCTGCACTCAAGAAAATGAAGCCAAACGCTGGCTAACCCAGATTTGCTAAAGGAAAAAGGGCGAGCCCGTCATTGTGTGAGGATGTCAGAAATGATGGAGCTGGTGCAGACATGACAACTGACCGGTCCTGCTGGTAATTAGTAGCCCCAGGCTAAGCTAGTAGCAAGAGTGGGCGGGAAACAACACATGACCACCCAATTAAAAGGCAGTGCGAGCTTAAATTTAGAAGCTGTCTGAGGCCATACCATAGAAACCACGCTGAGGAGGACAGTCGGGTGCATAGCTCTTGCTCCATGTCAGAGAGGTAATTAAAGACACTGTGACTCTGCACATTTGGAAATTATGTCCAGTGGCTCTGTTGTCCTGAGCAGATGAGAACACTGTGAATTGGGGTCTGGGTCACTGCATAGGTGATTCCAGGTTAGAAAATATTTAAACCCTTTCTGTTTGAAAGGGAGGAAGGCATTTTTATTGATGCCAACAGATAAGAGTCATGGAGTGCAGTAGAATCTACTCTGAGCTGGGGATTGGGAGATCTGTGTTCATGAACCCCCTCAGCTGACCTTGGGCAAGACCCTTCAGTCTCTTTAGGAATCACTTTTACACATTGAGAAAGTTAGGTAGGATTCTTTTGGTTAGAAGTGACAAAAATTTTTGACTCTTTTTTTAGACCAAAATGGGTCTTAATTGGCTCCTGTAACTGAGAAATACTAATGGCAGAATGTACTTCCAGCCTCGCTGGATGCAGGAGCGTAAACAGTTCACCAGGACTTGATTTCTCCTTCTAGTCTCTCAGCCCGTTTTCTCTCTTGGCTCTGTCCTCATTCCAGCTTTCCCCTGGTGACCAGATGGCTGTAGCAGCTCTGGCCTGTGTCTTTTCAGCTGGTCTCTTCTCCGTGAATCCTACAGTTTTCCTGAAGTTCACTCTAATTGGACCAGTGGTCACTGTGGCTAAGTCTCTAAGTCATGTGGGATGGCTGTGGCTTCTCCCTTTTTCACATTAGTTATCAGAAGCATGCACTCAGAGCCCTAACTTCTGTACCATCTATGAGGACCCCACCAGCAGAGGAGAGGAAATGTGTGTAGCCAAGGGTTTGTGGGTTCTCTTAGTTACTGCTATGACAACCACTGCATACTCTTTCCTTGTGTTACTCCCAACAATATGTTGTATAATAATATAGAAGACAAAGATCTTACAGTTGTAATACTGGCTTATAGCTTTTTAAGCTCTTTCATGTACATTTTATCTTTTCTTCAGATTTTTTTGGAAGGTTTTTTGCCTTGGTAAATGAGAGATGGCTCTTCCTTTGGTGAGTCTACTGTCTGATTAGATTGTATCATTTATCATCTAGCAAGAAACAGTCCAGCTAATAACATCTGTTTCATTTTCTAAGAAAGTCATGGAGTAATTGTGAGAGCTAAAGACATTTAGAAGTAGCTCAGATGGACCTTCCTCTTCTTTTCCTAAAAGTCTGAAAATCTCCTGTTTATTTCTCAGAGACTTAGCCACAGGATGTTTTGATTCCATCTTCCTTCCCTCTCCCTTCTACGAAGTGAGATGTAATCTCTTTCTCTCTCTGGCACATTTTATGTATTAAAGATGCATGAGTTTTATAGTTAGAAAAATCCCTACCAGTAAACATACATGTTTGCTGATGCTTGCATGGGGTGGGGCATCTTGCTTCTTCTGTCCAGCACTCTTCCTTTTGAGGAATGACCATGTCCATGGTTCCTTTAGGTTCTGCTGAGGCTCCTGAACATGATCCCTGCACCTGGCCCAGAGTAGGGATGAGCAGTAGATAGTGGGCAGCCAGTGGGCCAGCACTGATCACTCAGGTTCTTTCTCCTGGGGGTTGGAAACTTTGAGCAGTCCTTCTGCCAGAGTTCTTTGACTCCTGGTTAATTGGCTTTTCCTTCAAGTCTATGAGTTACCCCAGATCCTCTGGTTAAATTCCACTTTCTCCCTTAAGTTTGGTCAGGATTAATTCCTATTTATGGCACACAAAGAATCCTCATTGATACAACTGGTACTGTGAAATCTATGCTAACGTGTAATGCCCGCTAGTCATTCCCTACTTCTTCAGAGGCTCCTATTTTGAATCTAATACATTTCTAAATGAAATTTTTTTTTTGGTGGCAAGAGATAAGATATTTCTGACTAGCGTTATTGAGGAACTTCATGATGAATTGTAATAGTCAGCTGACTCTAGTCTAGACTGATTCTGGGAGGAGCAAGGACTTGTGACCAATAAGTGATTAGCAAGTAACAGAGATGACCAGTCTCTTGACCTCTGTGTTCTTAGGTCCTGTCTGTGGTTACCTCACTGCTGAGACTGTATCTGTGTTCCTTTTATTTTTTGTTTTTATTGAAAATGAAGTGAGTTTTTTTTTTTTTTTCTGGGATGATGAGAAGTCAGGATAACTTGAGACAGAGTTATGGTCCATGGGATGTCCCAAAGTTCCTTTAGCCACAGATACTATGAATAACTCCAGGTAACAAGGCTCGATTATAAAAATCACTCAGCAGAAGTTGCAATGCTTGAGGAACTGGGAGAGAAAAGTGTTTTCTAAACATATACTGTGTGTTGGTGGAAGCCAAAAGTGGAGCCTTTAGCTCCTGACTTCTTGGCTGGGGCTCCCCATCATCCCAGATTCCCTTTCTAAACAGGCTCAGAAGCTCTCTATATTTGACTCTAAGCTGGGCTCTGAGTTTAGCAACTTTTAATAGAATTAATGGGCAGGAACACCAGTTAAAGCAGATTTTTGGCTGTGCTGGCATGGCAGCCTGCCATATTTTCATAGGCACCCAACTTAGGAGTTTATTTATGCCCTCAATTTGCTATAAATGAAATTAACAACAGGCCATTTGGGGACCTGGATAACCACAGATGCCAATAGAAGCAGCCACATCTTTCACATTTTATGCTTATTTGAGTCACTGAGTGTGGAGACTTAATAAAGAAGAAACTAGGTTGATTTTCTGTCACCATCATCATCATCATCATTACTGGGGTACCTATAATTGCTATTATGCAAAGCAATTTGAAAAGAGAGATTTCAAATGTAAAAAAAGTAATCTGAAATGTGACCCTATTCTGAAGTGTAGTACCCCCTTCTCTCTCCCTCCTTCTCTAAGGAACAGATTTGGAAGCCCAACCTCACTTCTGAACAAGAATAAATTATAAAACTGAAGTAGAAAGAAATACTGTTCCTTTCAGCATTGATGGCTTTCACGTCTTCTCTTCCATTGGGTAAACCAAGCTCAGATAAGTAGGCTTCCCTTGTCTCCAGTCACAAGATATGTCAATTGGGAGTAGTTATAGGAAATTGGGGGAGAGGGTGGTATTTAGTATTCACTCTAATGATCATGATGTTTTCCATCACAATGTTGTTGACAATAGTCCTGGAATTTTTTTTTTTTAATGTTGCTTTAATTCTGGAAACTGGTTTGAAACTCCTCTTTGAAGCCTGTCAGGGTCATAAAGAAGGCCCAGCCCCAGGAGTGAGGGGCTGGTTCTGCTCATTAGCCTCTTCTTTTACCCTGGGCAAGTCACCCTTCCTCTCTGGTCCAATTTTTTCTTTTCAAAAATGGCGACGTAATAATCTCCAAGATATCTTTTAACTTGAGAAATCTTTGATTCTAAGAATTGCTTTTGGAGTCAGTTCATAGGCACAAGGAAATAAATGTGATCATAACTTTGGACCAGCAATATGGTGAATTTATAGTGGTGGTTTGCAGACTTCAGTGTGCTTGTATGCTTGAGGTGCTTGTGGAAAGAGCAGAATACAGGGTTCCATCCCTAGAAATTCAACTTTGGTGGGTCTATGGTCAAAATCTTTCCTTAAACAGACCCTTTGGGGCTCTCTGTTGTGTATGTGCATGTGTTTCAAATGAGTGGGGACAGGGTGGAAAGATGATATTTATAAGGGTAAATATAATGTGAAAAAAATCTCATTCTCTATTATTATTATTATTATTATTATTATTATTATTATTATTATTATTATTATTATTATTATTTTGAGTAAACTCAGCTAACTGATCCTTAGGAAAAGACTCAGGAACTACGTTAGATGTTCCCTGATCTTTGTGGGCTCAGAAGGGCTGAGCACTTGCTGACACAGTAAAGGAGAGAAATGCCAAGTGTTGCAGAAGAGTCCTGGGCCTCTGCAGAGGACAGATTAGAGTCAGAGGACGACTTTCATTCTCGGCACTGCTGTTTACTGACTGTGGCCTTGGACGAGTCATAGAAGCTCTTTGAAGTACTCTTCTTATTTACTAACTGGGGCAAATTGACACACCTAGATACCTCAGGAATGAGTGATTTACCCTGTCAGCTTCTGGAATAGGCTTTAGAAGATGGCCCTCAGCTTGGAGCTGTCTTTGGCGATGGCCTCTGCTAAGGAAAATTTCAGGCCTTCTCTAAAGCCTTCCTCCTCCTAGGGCGACCTCCAGTAATGACTCATCACCGTTGGGGTGTAAGGACCCAGCCTCCTGGCTCTGGTCAGTGACAGTTCTAAAGAGCCAGCACGGTCCAGAGCCCTCTGTGGGACTGAGAGAGACCTTGGCGGGGACTGGTCATAGTTAACTTCCACCTCCACAACACGGCTTCCTTTGCCTCTCTTCCACAGGTGTTGATTGTGAAAGTGCTCCCCAGTGAAGGCCTTGCACACTAATCTGTCCCAGGAAACCCAGTGGGGAACAGCAACAGCAATAGTACCAGTCATGATAACAGCAGCGGCCATTTATTGCATGCGTACTGTAGGTCACCCAAAATGCCAAGCCTTGTACAAACCCTACCTTCTCTTCAATACTGTCCTTTAATTTAGGAACCCTCATCTCATTTTACGGATGTGGAATAGCTTTAAGAACTTAAAAGAAAACAAAATGTGTAAATGCGCTTTGAATACAAAGTAGTAGTATTTCTATTTATGAGTTTCAACCAAAGAGTTTCTAAAGGCTCCCCAGTGGCACTCTCCAGATGAAAGCCTTCTGACTGGTTCTCAGTGGGATAAAGTGGTAGCTCTTCTCTCTCGTCTTCTGTCACCTGCCCCACTCATCCAACTCAGAGGGAGCCCAAAGGGCCTTTTTGGCCCTAGACTCCCAATGGCTCTTTAAAAATTCTCTGTAGATGGTGGTATCACACTCTCTCCTTTCATAAATGTGCAACACAGGTAGTGCTGGTGGTACTTTTTCAAACCCAGGAAATACCTTTGTACAGGAAGGAAAACACCACTGATGCTCTGCCTCTGTATCCCCAGGCTTTAAAGTTATGGAGCACAGCACCTTTATTCACCCCTGCATCGCACACGTTTCTGATATCTCCCATGTCTGAGGAAGTGGGCCTAGCCCAAGGGATGACTAATGGAAAGTCCTTGTTCTCAAGAGAGTTCGCTTTCAGACCTACAGGTTCTGTCCCAGACCTTGGGGGTGAAGTGAATTCCAGATCCTGAGTTGGGGGATAGTGGTTTAGGCTGCAAGGATCCCTTGTGTCGCTGGGCCTTCATGTCCCAGTTCCATCAGTGCATCCAGAGTCCCAGTGCAACGAGTTCCCTCTTACCTATAGTCTACAACTCGAAATCCTTTATGTTTTGAAAGGCTTACCTACCTCTATAGAGAACCCTAAGCTTAAGTTAAACATACTTCTTGACTGACAATATCCATCTTGGTTTTGGCTTAAACCTAGGTCTTCTACCATTTTCCACCAAATTCAGTCACACTCACCCTAAGAAAGTAGAGCTCTTTGTTAAAAAATAACTTTGTAAAATTCCTTTTCAAGTCAACTGTCAGCAGGCACTCTGCCAATAACTTGTTTATTTTTTTGGAGAATCAGTTGCACTCTCAACAAAAGACTCATCCTTCTCCATCAATATTCCCATCACTGCACATAGGTAATGTTTATTGTAGCGACTTCAGGGACCAGAATCAGTTTCTTTCATGGGTTTACCTGTAGCCAATACAAACAGCAGGAGTTTGGAACATCATCTCCCAGAGCTCTGGGAGATTTCATCTTTATTGTGTTTATTGGCAAGTAGCTGTGGGAGGACTGGGATTTCCTGCCTTCCTGCAGCCCTACGATAAAGATGCGTGCTCTAGGACATTTGCTGACTCAGCCCTGAGCTCTCCATAAATACTGTCGGGTGATTCCAGCAGGGAGTAGTCTGTGCTACGTGCAGAGAAGTTACTATTCTTGGGGCAAGGGAACTCTGGGAAAGTTTGGATACTGGCTTTTGTAATTGTATAAGAGACATGAAAAGCTGCAAGGATTTGAAAAAAATCACATGACTCCCTTTCACGTAAAAATTCATTTAGCCACTCAACACATTTATTCAGCCCCATCTGTGTTCCAAACTCTATTCCAGGCATTGATGGAAAGACATGGATGCTGTCTTTCTGAAGCCAGTATTGTGTATGGAAGCCAGAGAAATAATACACAAATAAAGCAATATATGATTGTGGTGACTATTTTGAAGCAAATGGGAACATGATCAAGGAAAATGGCGGATGCAGATTGGGAGTCAAGAACTATTCCGACTGGGTTTTTACCCCAGGCTGTTCTGAGAAGTGGTCTTTTTAGTGTTGCCTTCGAAGGAGGAGATAGCCTCTTCTTCCTTTTGTGTATGTGAGAGGGAAAAGAGGGAAGCCAGGGTCTGACTCCAGGAACCCACAAAAACGGAGTCTGAAATGAGTAAGACGTTGCAGTGGACAACAGTGGCTCTGTAGAATCTGTACAATGTTTTTCTCAGGGAGAGCTATTATTTACTTTAGAAGTAAAAAGAAGGAAATAAATTCTTCTCGCTTGTGAATTCTGTAGAATACTACTGGGTTCCAGGATTGACTTGTGGGATTCAAGATTAACAATTTATTACATTTAAAAGGCACAAGCTTGATTTTATGTGAAAGAAGCTATATTATTACAATAAGCAAGACCCACTTTCCAGGCAGTTTGGGCCTTGAGTGTCCCTGGGTTACTTAAAAGAAGTTAGGGACCAGCAAAGACTTGAGCTGTTTTATTACAGGAATCTGGGCAATATTCAGTTACAAGCCTGACTCAGGGAGAGATACTTAAATAAAAATTTTATAAGTCATGATTTTATATTGTTTTCAGCAGTCTCCTTCAAGACCACTCCTCCTGTCTCCATGGTAACCCATGTAACAAAGCAAGTGGAGAGGTTTCTGATGCTGTCTCCACTTGGAGTCTTGTCTTTCCTGTTTTTGGACGTTACCAGTGTGCCAGGAACCCCACTTTTATCTTCCTCTCTTTGAAACTCTTTCTCAGGGGACACTAGAATTGTCTCTGCTTGAAGAGAACTCCAGACTTTAGCCAGATGTTTGCAGAAGGCTTCTGATATGTTTGGTTTGGAATAACAAGGAAGCCATCATGGGAACACCATGCCTTTGGGGTGGTCAGAAGTCACACACAATGTGATTGTAGACAGATTATCTGTTCATCTGAGTTTACTCCATGCTACACTATTATGCTGCTTTCAGATTAATATTAGGCCTGTGGATGAAGACAGTCACCTGCCGTATCAGTGAACAAAGGATGTTGTGGCCCTCAAGCCATCAGCCACTGCAGCCGGCCCAGACTGTGCACCCTGAGGGGATGCAGGATGGAAAAAAACCAGGATACTGGCCTTAGATAGTCAAGGTATATTCAGAGGAATGATTTCAGTGAGCCCAGACTCTTAAATCTTCCCATACATAGAAAAGTGCCAGATTCATTAACTCGAGATGTCTGTTTTTTCTTTAACAATAATCTTTTGATGTTCTGACTACCTGGTTTTTGTTACAAAAACTCCTGTATATCCTGGTTCCTCCCTTACCTCTTGGGAAAAGTCTCTCAGTGCTGAGAGGCTATCTCTTGGGCTTGAGATATGTCCTCATTATGTCCTCCATTATGTGCTTTTTTTTTTTTTTCCAGTTGACAGGTTTCAATTGTTTCAGACTTTGGTAACCTTAATTAGTCACTATTTCTCAACAGAATTATAGAAACTTAGAACTAAAAGAAAAGATTATCTGACTCAGTCCCTCTAAAATATGGAATTTGAGCCCCAGAGAGTATGAGAGTAACTTCCCTGAATACTTCTTCCATTAGATGTATCCTATGGTTTTGCTCATAGAAATGTGTGATATTTAATTTAAAATTTTCTATTGTCAAGTGGAAGAAATTTTCCTCTTCTCTTCTAGGTTCCTCTGTCTGGTTTAAGAATTAAATTGACATAAGATAGATTAACAGATTAACAGGAGAAAATCAAACAAAAGTTTAATATATGCACATGCGAGAGACCCAGAAAAACGGAATAACTCACTGAAATGGCCAGACCCCTCACCTTTAGTACCATCTTTAGCTAAAGACAAAAGCGGTTGTTGGTGGGGGTGGAGGGTGGGTAATGGTTTGGGAATTCAAAGGGGAGAAAGGCAATTTGCATGGAGATAGCAAAGCAAATATTTGGCAAATAAATGTTTGCCGGGCCATGCAGAGACAACGGGACACAGACTGTGATCTTTAAGCTCTGCTGAGTTTCCTCTACCACATGTAGCCCATATTCCTTGCATATATCTCTAGTGATAGCTCTATTCTGGGAACAGACCCTTTATCTAAATTCTTTAGGCAGCTAAGGGGAAGCTAAAAAGGAAAAGTTTCTGAGTCTTCTGTTTCTTAAAAATAATCAGCCTAAATTAATCCTCATGCTGAAGAGACATATTTGGGAGTGGCAGATTCTGTTCCCCTACAATATCTTCTTGGAATTATCTAGGACTCTAATTTTATTTCAGTGTAAATTGTGTGTGTGTGTGTGTGTGTGTGTGTATGTATGTGTGTGTTTTTCTTAACAAAAGCAAGTAAGTAAGCAAGCACAAATCAGCTGCTCATTGTCTTGGTTAATGAGCGTCCTCTTTCCAAGTCAAGATGTTTATGTACATGGTGTTTATGCTTCTCTTTTTCTTTGTTTGCCAGATCTCTTTGACATCTACTTTTAGGAATATTCTGAGACACAAATTACTGAGTGTTCGGATAGGCTTACAATTTCAGGGACTCTTTGGCAAACCACTCTGACTCAGCCAGGCAGAATCTAATTTCTACTCTATGCACAAATACTGTAACAGCAAGTATTCGGAGATGTTTCTAAGAATACTGAGATTTGATTTGAAACTCGTGATCATTAATAGAAATTGTGTTATAAATTGTGATGAGATTCCTGGGATAGGTCACAAAAGCTTACTTAACTTATGCTTTTGGTTTCTGTTAGTGTTGTTTCTGTGGGAAAAAAAAAAGTTAGTCAAACTTGCTTTTAAAAAGTGGCACTAGCTTGTGTACCCAAAGAATCCTGGTGTGGATCTGACTTCAGTAATGGCAGGATGTAGGGGTTAGCATGGCATACTGGAATCTAGTTTTTCTCTTTTTCTCTTGGCTTTGTTTCCTCTGTTTGGATTATGTTTGGGAGAAAAATTTTTCTCTACTCTTGTAGGTTTTTCTGACTGGTCTAAGAATTACATTGATATGAGACAGATTAACAAGAGAAAATCAAACAAACTTTTAGCAGCAGGTATACGTGGGAGTGACTCAGAAAAACTGAGTAACTCAATTAAATGGCCAGAGTCCTCACCTTGCATATCATCCTCAGCTAAAGGGGATGTTGGGAGTAGGGAGAGTCAGTTATGGGAGGTTACCAGGAAAAGCATAGTAAACAAGGGTAAAGTTGTTAAGCAGATTTAAGTCATTGCCTTCTCCATTGACAAGAGTTTCTAGAGATTAAGTCCTCCTCCTCTTCCTGTAGAGAAGGAGATATTCTCAGAAATGATTTCTCTTACAAATGTAAATGTTTCTTACAAAAGTGTAACTCCTCCTTGGTTTTCAGAGTTTTTCCTCTGTCTATTTTCTAAGAAAATAATCAGCTTAAAATAATTAATATGCCAAAGAGACATATTTGGGGATGGTAAATTCTGCTCCCTTACAACTCTATTCTTACTCTTTCTCCTCCAAAGTAGGTAAGTTCATTCTGTAGGTTCAGTTGACCTTCTTTCAGGTTCAAGTGGAAAAGTAATCTCTCTTTTGAGCCATAGTGACTCGATAAGCTACGGCTGGGTTATAGAATCCATCCTAGGAGGTTTGGAGGAAATCCCTGCTTTAAGTATGTAACCTGGGTGTGAATAAGGGAATAAAATTTCAAAAGGAAATTAAAGTAAAATTACCAAATAAGAAGAGATGATTGTCAGGCAGCCAAAAAACCATCTACTGTGCTTTGCAAAAGGAATTTAAGGTAAATTTTAAAAGATGAGGTCTTGATGTAGTTTCCTATGAATGTATAGTATGAACCTGGATGGAAATCCAAACATTGTTTTGCTTCCCTGGAACCATCTCATCACTTTCATTGTGAATCTTTTGGTGTCTTGGGTTAACTAGAAAATCAAAACAGTTTGGCCATTGGAATCTTAAGAATTTGCTTCTCAAAATTGTGGTTATCAAACTAGCAGCACTGGGGACACCTTATTAGAATTTATTAGACAGTCAGAATCTCAGACCCTACCCAGACCTACTGAGTCAGAACCTACATTTTAACAAATAACCAAGTAATTTGTTTTCACATTGAAGTTTTGTTCATGGCTGTTTTAAAATTTTTTTTTTCTGAACCACTGATTTTAAGCAGTTTTATTATGAATTCCTTGGTGTAGTTTTCTTCCTGTTTCTTGAGCTTGGAGTTCACTGAGCTTTTTGGAACAGCACATTTGGAAAATTTTAGCTATTATTTCCTCAAATATATATTTTTTTACATCTCTTTTCTTCTTCCCTTTCAAGATCCTAAATTACATTTATGTTAATCCATGTAAAGCTTTCCCACAATTTATTGCTGCCCTGTTCATTTTTTTGCAGTAATTTTTTTCTCTGTATTTCATTTTGGATACTTTCTATTTCTGTGTCTTCAAATTTGCTCATATTTTCTTCAACTATGTCTAATCCACTGTTAATACTATCAGGTATATTTCTTCACCTCAATTATTGCATTTTTCATCTCTAGAAGTTCCAGTTTGGATGTTTTTAAAAGTGTATGTATTTTATGTCTCTCCTTTAATATGTTCTTGCTTTCTTCTACCTTCTTCAACATATGGAAGAGATTTATAATAACTATTTTGATGTCCTGATCTGTTCATTCTGTCATCTATGTAACTGCTGAGGGTATTTCTATTGATTGATTTTCTCTCCTCATTATAGGTACTATTTACCTGCTGAATTGCCCACCTAGACTTTTTTATTAGATGTTAGACATTATAGATTTTACCTTATTGGTAGGATTTTCATATTCCTTTAAATATTCATATACTTTGTTTTGGGACATAATGTATTTAGAAACAGTTTGATCCTTTCAAGGCTTATTTTTAATAAGCTTTGCAGGGTGGGACAAGAGTAGCCTTCAGCCTAGGGCTAATTTTGTTTTACATCCTCAGAGTCATTCCTTTTCTAAGAACTCTTTATGATGTCCCGTGTGTTCCAAGATTTTTCCTGCTTTGGCTGGTGGAAGCAAACTGTGACCAGTCTCTGTGAGCTCCAGGGATTATTCCATTTCCTTTCTCCAAGTTTTTGTTTGTTTGTTTTTTTGTTTTGTTTTTGTTTTGACTTGTACAGTAGTGCCCCCTTATCCACAGTTTTGCTTTCTGTGGTTCAGTTACCTGTGGTCAACTGTATTCCAAAAATATTAAAAGGAAGATTTGAGAAATAAACAATTAAACAATTCATGAGCTTTAAATTGCACATTGTTTAGCACAGCATGATAAACTCTTGAGTTGTCTTGCTCCATCCCACCCAGGACATGAATCACCCCTTTGTCCACACTGTATAGCTACTTGCTCATTAGTCACTTAGTAGCCATCTCAGTTATCAGATCTACTGTCACAGTATCACCATGCTTGTGTTCATATAACCTTTATTGTACTTAAAAATGGCCCAAAGCATAGAAGTAGTGGTGCAGGTAATTCAGATATTTCCTTACTGTACATAATCTATAAATTAAACTTTATCATAGATATGTATGTATAGGAAAAAGCATAGTATATAGAGTATTGGTCCCGTCTGTGGCTTCAGGCATCCACTGGGGGTCTTGGAACATAACCCCCGTGGATAAGGGAGAACTATTATATGCTGAAGACTTGAGAGGCACCCTCTTCACATCTCTGGGTTTCTCCCTCTGTGCATCTCTCTCCTTTCCAGTACTCTGCTCTGCAAATTCTAGCCACCTTGGCCTCCCAAATTCTCAGATCTGTTTCCTCAAGTGGGTTCTGTTTCAGTTCTCCCTTCCTATACTGTGGTCTCAAAACCCTTTATGGGTATGATTGCTGGGGCATACATAGGACTCACCTGGGGTTTTTTTTCTTCCTGTGGGATCACTGTTCTGTGCTACCTGGTGTCCAGTGTCTTAATATCGTTGTTTTGTGTAGTTTGTCCATATTTATAGTTAAGACAGGAGAGTAAATCCAGTCCCTGTATGCCACCATGACCCAGATGGAAGTTCCAGTACATTCAAGCTTGAGAAGCACTGTCTTAGAAGACTTCACCAGCCAAATTCTATCCAGTTGTATCCATCAGTTGGGTAAAGCATGAATACCATGTCCTATCCAAACTCCTTCAGAGAAAGAATTATCCCCTAAGATTTTCTGAGCCCAAATACCACTATTTGTTGTTTTTTTTTTTTCCTGATTTTTTCTCAGATGCCACCTTTCCTCTGAAAAATGGTTCTGACACCTTCTACTCTGGGGATGGATCCTTGGTACACTAGGATTTATGATATCACTAAGGAGTTTAATATTCCTCTTTAGAGAGCCTAAATGCCTTAATATTATATATTACCAAGATTACTTTCTATTAGAGTGATACAGGAAATCAAAATTATTTCTAAAGCAAATAGTTGGGGCAACAGAAAAATCAAAAGAACATCAAAAAAGCCATTAGGCAAATGTGAGACCATTTGAAGCCATTCTGCTTTGAGATTAGGTCAGATAATGAGAAAAGGACAGAACTTCGGGAGATTCTTGCCCATTACAAGTATGAATGTTAGACTGATTCATTATTCATATGAAACTCCAGCGGATACTAACACCATACCTGTGGGAAAATGTGGCCTGAGTTTGAAATAAGTGATAAACAAGCCTTTGGGACACACCTCATTCATAAGTGGGAGACGTCTTTACTTTCTCATACCCACACATCTGGAAAACAAAGCATTTAGGCTTCTTTAGCATTTTGCAGCCTGTCCTACATAAATATCTAAACCGTTCATGTTTTTCCACCTCTCTGCCACCACCCTTACCAAACCAACATCATCTCCCACTTGGCCCTCTAAGTAGTCACCTGGCTCATACTCTTGGCTCATCACGGTCCTGGGGCCACACAGTCAGTCAGAATCATACTTTAAAAGCTCATTTCTGATCCTATTACTGTTCTGCCTACATTCTTCTAATGGCTCCCAAGGCCCTTGGAGTGAAATCTAAGCTCCTTACCACGGCCCCTTCAGGCTTCCTTTCCAATTCATCTTGTGTTGCTTGTCTCCTCTGCTCCAAGCACACCGGCTTGCATCCTGTTTCTCTGTCAAGCCAGGCTTTCTTACTTCCAGTCTTTGCATTTGTTGTTCTCTCTCCCCATATGCTCTTCATCTGATTCTTCTCTTGCCTGGCTCCTCCCACTTACTTTAAGTCCTAGCTCAAAATCTCCTTAGAAAAGCCTTCCTGACCACACTACCTAAAATAGCGTCCCTTCTACTTCTACCTTACTTTCTATCAGATTACTTTAATTTCCTTAATTATCACAAACTCATTTGTGGTTTGGAATTATCTTGGTTTGTCTGTCTCTCCCATTAGAATATGAACTTTGTGAGGACAAATTCCTTTGTCCATCTTGCTCACAGTCATACCCTTATGCCTAGAATATTGGTTGGCACAGGACAGCTACTTGATGGTTATTGCTGAATGTCAGAAAGAACCATAAGACCACCTTCGGTGCAATAAATACTTAAGCTAATTTAACTCATATTGGTTCATTTTTGAACCAGTTTTTGTCAGATCTGACTACCTGCACCACTAGATTAGATTACTGGTGACTAAATTAATTAAGTTTATATCTTTGGCACCCTGACTATCCAGCTTAGTTAATGTGTAGGCAATTCTAATATATTTTGGTGTATGTTTCTATTGTATTCAGTAAACGTGATTTGAGAATCTCTGATGAAAATACGAAATTCTTTTTCAAAAGTAGATTCTTCTTAGATCCCTGCTTCTGGAAATAAGTTGTAGTGGGGTATCAGAATCTTAGGAGGCTTCATATGCATAAAGGAATACATCAATGTATGAGCATGTATATTTCAAACAAATATTTACACATGCGTACATTACTCCTTTCCTTACCATCATAAGACTTATTTGTAACTTTCATGTAAAGTCAGTTGATATAATTTTACTTAAGGAAAAAAAAAACTTCCTTTTGATGCATTTAGTACATACTAAATATAGAATCAGTTGTTACTTGTAAAGACAGTATTTTTGAAATTTACATTGTGAACTACTGGGGGTTCTTCAGAGCTTAACAGCATGGTGGGGATTCCCAGAATCAAGAAATTGATTTAGAGTTAGGTTGCATTTACTTTTCAGAAGTATATTCCTTTCTTCCTGGCATGTGCTTTTCATGGGGCTGTGAAGAAGAAGATTACACTTTGTGGAATGGAAGACTGCAGTTTTGTTCTAGGGTCCTTCATGCTATTTTGGGTGTGTGTTGTTTTCAATTCAAATGATTCCCCAGTTGTGGTTGCCTGTTAGAGCAAAGAATCAACAGGGTCTTTCGGTAACCATGGAAGCCACTGGCTCTCAAATGAGTTATTTTTAGATGGCTTCACTGAATAAATTTTTCTTACTTCCTGAGAGCAAAATAATGTAGCATAATCTTTACAATATGAGGCCTAAGTCATGGAAAAAAGAATGGATGTTGGGAAAGAAAGATCTTATGTTGTCTTATTTTATCAATCATCCAAATCCTCGTTCACATGACACTTGAAAAGTTACGCCAATGAGTAAGCACTGAAAAAAAGAAGCACTGAAAAAAGCAGTCATCTTTTTTGGGGTTTTCAAGTTTTAAAATCTAAGTTCTATCATTTCTTAAGTTTTTTTTTTTCTTCTACTAATCAGAATCTCGAAGGGAAGCCTCGAGTCAATTCTGCTAGCTGTTCAGTTGAAGAAACTAAGAAAGCAGTTATTTCTCTGACTCCTGGGTCAATTAAGACATAGTGACATTTCTGTAGGTTGTTTAGTTCAGACTTGGATCTCTCTTTCAGACTCAGCTTAGGAGGGTGAAGAGAAGAATCACTGTGATGAGCTAGCTTATTATTTATAAGCAATAAGCACTTGCCTAAGTATTATCTTAGAAAATCTGCATTGCTGGAAATTCTAAAAACACTAATTTTGAATTCTCCTGTGATCAAAGGACAAATAGTATATTGCTCCTGGAAATGCCCTGATATTACTGCTATTTTTGTTATCGATAGAATCTACTGTCGTGACTGTTTTTATAGAATTTATTCTGTTATTCATAGAATTTATGAATTCATGGCTGTTGGAAGATATTTTGAAGAAGCAGAAGAGCAGATTCCTTTCTAATTAGGTCAGCCAACACTAGAAAATGATGACATCCACATTATTTTTGCTTTCAACCTGAATAGTCTTTTTAATAGGACCTAGAAAAATTGAATTTCGGACCTGTAAAGAACCTTTAGCCCAGGCCCTAATTTCTCAAAATGAGAGGTAACCACAACAACTAAAATGCCTCCCATTTCTCTTGACATTAGATTTGTTATTCATTAAGCCATTGATGAGTCTAATGTCACACCAAGGGGCTCAATTAACATTAGTTGGCTTCTATTTACACATAAAATTAAATCCAAACTTAACATGGCCACCAGTGCCCTAAGTTTCAATTCAAATGATTCCTGAGGATGCTTCCTCCCTTACCTTTCTCCCCTTTGCCTCATCCATTATGCTCCAGTAGACCAACTTTCTTTCTCTTTCCTGAAAATATCGAGTTTGTTCTTTGTGCTTTCTGGTGACCCTGCCTGGAAAGCCCTTCTGATTTTGAATGTCTGGTTCTCATCTATGGTGGGAAGGCTTTTTAGAGGGCCCCCAAGATTCTTGCCCTCTGTGTACATGCCCTGTGTTATTCCCTCCTCTTGACTGTGAGTAGAACCAGTAAATATGATGTTATATCACTTTAGTGGTAATGTTATTAATGAGTTGACTTTGAGTTAATCGAAAGAGAGCCTCATAGGTGGGCCTGACCTAATCAGGTGAGCCCTTTAAAAGAAGACAAAGTATCAGTGAGATGCTCTCCTGTTGGCCTAATAGATAGCAGGTTGTGAGAAGAGGAAGCTGCATAGCAAGGACCTGCAGGTGGTGTCTAAGTGCTGAGAGTGGTTCCCAGATGACAGCCAGTAAGAAAACAGGGACCACAGTCATACAGCCACAAGGAAATAAATCCTGCTCAGGACTGACCCTAGAAGAGAACCCTCAGCCTCAGATGCGGTCACAACCCCTGACAAAACCTTAATTTCAGCTTGCATACTTCCCTTAGCTAACTTGTACTTGGACCCTGACTCACAGAAACTTTGAGACAGTAAATTTGTGGCAGATTCTTACACAGCAATAGAAAAGTAATACATCATCTTTCTGTCTCAGCTTGTGTCACTTCCTCCAAGAGGCCTTCCCCAAGCAGTGTAACAACACCCCCATGATTATATTTTGTTTTCTTAATAGCACTTAACAGAATTTAAAATCCCCTATTTGCTTACCATCTTGGTAGTTGTATTCCCCAGCACCTAGAGTGTTGTTTTACACATAGTATGCACTGGATGAATATTTCTTGAATGAATCACTGAATCCAAATTAAAGAGTTTTTATCAACTGCCCATGATTAAACTTCTAAATGATTCCGTGGACCACCAGGTGGCAGATAATTTAGAGAGTAAAGCAAATAGAATAGAAGAACCTTGGCCTGGTGACAGCACGTCAATTCTCTAATGACAGCATTGCCATCCAGGCTTTATCTAAAACCATCTGCCTTTATTTTTCTTAACCTGGTCAGTTGGCAGCACATCTGCCATTGCTGGTGCTGCTGTAGCCAAATGATATGATTAACTTTTATAAAGCAAGAGTTTAGGAACAGAATGGATCGATACCTTCATCACCATATGACCAGCCAGAGTATTACCTTTTCTACTCACTTTTGTTGTTCTGATTAATTTTTTTTTCCTACATGGTTTAACTTCTTAAGTGTGGATCTGGTTAATTTGTTCTCAGATTTCCTTTCTTCACCACTTTGGAGCAGGTGTTCTTGTACTTTGAAAGAATGGACTATTATCATAATGTATCTCTCATCATATCACTGCTAACTTGGCATACTTGTTATAATTTGCACCCAGATGACTGAGTACCTAGCTCAGACTGACCTAGGTTTGTGTGCAAGTGTTTTAACACATGTGTAGACATGCAGTAGAATGTGTAAGGGAGGGAAAATAATTGTCCCTCTACCCTTCTGAGTTCTTGGCTGAGTCTCCATGTAACAAAAGATTAATAAAAGAAAAACAAATGGAAGGCTATTAACATGTATACTTCATGTGTACATGGGAGGTACCTCCCTCCCCCAAAACTGAGTAACTCCCAGAAATGGCACAAGCCACAACCTTAAATACCATCCTCAGCTGAAGACCAAAAAAAAAAGGACCAAAAAAAAAAAAAAGATGTCAGGGGTTGGGAAGGCGAATTACCAGGAAAAGCACAGTAAACAAGGGTTAGGTTTGTTATTCAGGTTTAAGTCAGGGCCTTCTCCATTGATAGCTTCTTGTGATTTAAAGTCATTCTTCTCATCCTGGTACACAGAATAAAATAGCCTTACAAATGGAGATTTCTTTTATAAATGTAAATTTTCCTTACTGAAGAGCAACTTCTACTCTGTTCACAGAGCTTCTCCTGTGTAGGCTGGTTCTCAAAAAAATAATCAGCTCAAAATTATCTTTATGCCTGTTAAAAAACTGAATTCAACTAAGTAGATGTAAAGACCTAATTGGCTTTATTCAGTAATTCCTGAATCAGGCAGCAACCCATCTAGCAAACAGGACACTCAGAGGGCTTGTATGCAGTGGAAGAGGCTTATAGGCAGAAGGAGGGAGGGGCAAGGAAGCTATAAGCACAAGAAAAGAAAGGATTGTTACAGGCCAGGTCATCTTCTTTTGGGGGAAAGGGCAAGGTCTATCATGCAGATTACCTCTTCTTTCTCTGGGTGAGGTTGGAGGGAGAATGAAGAGGACCCATGAGACAGATTACCTCAATGATGCTGACCAGTAAATTCCAAACTGGCTGATAAAGATTATATTCCTGGAGAGGATTGAAACTGTAGTTAGGTCAGATACTAAATCTACATTTGGTATCCTGGACTTTAGCACAAATGACACTGTCCTGGGCTTGTGTTTTTCTCTTTAATGTGCTAAAGAGGCATATTCTGGGGTGGCATATTCTGCTCCCCTTCAAATGTAAGAGCCACGAACACAGAGATCTTGTCTGTTTTACTTCTGTTGTACCATTACCCCCTGGAATAGGCCAAACATATAATAGGTATTCAATAAATAGCTTTGAAGAAATGAACGATCTGTCACCAAGTTGTGGCAGATCTCCTGCTCTGTAAGATGCCTCCCATGGAAAATTACCCCTTTCCATTTGGAAAATCTAATTATTCAAATCCCATTCGACTTTCATCTCCTTGGATAATGGTTGTTAATATGATTATTTATGTCATGCTTTATTGAACACCTACTGTATGCCTGGTATTCTTGGACGTGCTGAGGACACAAAGGTAGTTAGAACTCTTACTCCAAAATAAGTTACAGCCTTGCAATTCTTACCTGGTACCACCTGCTTTCAAGGTTGTGATATAATGTAATTTTAATAAAGAAGCAAATGTTCATTGTAGTATAGGCCCCTGGAAATTCTGAAGATGGTCTTAGTGAGTGTGTGAGTTTGTAATATTGATATCTTTTTCCATGTCTTTATTGGTTGAGGTAATGCTAGCTGCTGAAACAGATAAGCCTTAGTGACTTAGCATAATAGAAATGCATTTCTTGCTCCTGTCATTTCCAAAATAGATGTTCCAGAGCAGTGGGCAATTTCGTCCAAAGATAAGATGTAGGGATCCAGGCTCCTCCCATCTTTTAGATCTGCCATCTTCAAATTCTAATGCTACTGCTAACGGGAGGAGAGAGAGATCTCATGGATCAGAGCTAGAAGTGCCGCAAACTGCTTCTGCCCATGATCCGTTGACCAGAGGGAAGTTACATGGTCACACTGAGCTGCAAGGGAGATGAGTGATGTCGTAAATGTACACGGGAAGTACATTTATGTTCACTGGAGCAGAACAGGAAGAGATGATTTGTATTTATCAAGCCAAAAGAATTTTAATAATTTTTTCTTTGGAAAGATTGGGCTGGTTTTTTGTTGTTGTTGTTCAAACAGTTTCCTCAAGGATTTAGGTATTTTGAATGAGCTCTTAAAAGGAGGAATATTATTATCATAATCATAAACCAAAAGACAGAAAACTTTCAGCTATTCTGACAAAAACAAACATTTTAAGATACTTTTTTAAAACCAAAGGTAGTGAATGTAAAGAAAATGCAGTAAAGGTATATTCCAGGAGGGAAAGAAACAAGGTTTTGTGAATAGCCAGCCAGCTTGTCAAACAGACTCTCTGGTGTTGAGGAAATTCCTGGAGAGTCTCTACATTAGCTGTGTTACCCACGTGGAGGGATAAAGAGTCAGGAGGCAGAATAATTGGGCTTTGCTTTTCTATGACTTATCAGCCTGTTGACTTTTTACAGGTACTTATACTCTCAGGGTCTCTGTAGATTTATGCAAAATGGGAACAAGACACACACACCGTGTATTTGCCATTTATGTGTTTGAAGGAT